>NW_028225179.1:161537900-162162350 GCF_052327205.1 Somniosus microcephalus | reverse complement strand
GGGACCTCCTCTCTAACTCTGGTCTCCAACTACTCCTCCCACTCCGGGCCTGTCCTTCCCCCGGGGGGGGGGGACTCCTCTCTAACTCTGGTCTCCAACTACGCCTCCCCGCTCCGGGCTGTCCTTCCCCCGGGGGGGGGGGACTCCTCTCTAACTCTGGTCCCCAACTACTCCTCCCCACTCGGGCTGTCCTTCCCCCGGGGGGGGGGGGACTCCTCTCTAACTCTGGTCTCCAACTACTCCTCCCCACTCCGGGCTGTCCTTCCCCCGGGGGGGGGGGGACTCCTCTCTAACTCTGGTCTCCAACTACCTCCTCCCCACTCCGGGCTGTCCTTCCCCCGGGGGGGGGGGGACTCCTCTCTAACTCTGGTCTCTCAACTACTCCTCCCCACTCCGGGCTGTCCTTCCCCCGGGGGGGGGGACTCCTCTCTAACTCTGGTCTCCAACTACTCCTCCCCACTCCGGGCTGTCCTTCCCCGGGGGGGGGGGACTCTCTCTAACTCTGGTCTCCAACTACTCCTCCTCCCCGCTCCGGGCTGTCCCTTCCCCCGGGGGGGGGGACTCCTCTCGTAACTCTGGTCCCCAACTACTCCTCCCCACTCCGGGCTGTCCTTCCCCGGGGGGGGGGGGGACTCCTCTCTAACTCTGGTCTCCAACTACTCCTCCCCACTCCGGGCTGTCCTTCCCCCGGGGGGGGGGGGACTCCTCTCTAACTCTGGTCTCCAACTACTCCTCCCCCACTCCGGGCTGTCCTTCCCCCCGGGGGGGGGGGACTCCTCTCTAACTCTGGTCTCCAACTACTCCTCCCCACTCCGGGCTGTCCTTCCCCCGGGGGGGGGACTCCTCTCTAACTCTGGTCTCCAACTACTCCTCCCCACTCCGGGCTGTCCTTCCCCGGGGGGGGGGACTCCTCTCTAACTCTGGTCTCCAACTACTCCTCCCCGACTCCGGGCTGTCCTTCCCCCCGGGGGGGGGGGACTCCTCTCTAACTCTGTCTCCAACTACTCCTCCCCACTCCGGGCTGTCCTTCCCCCGGGGGGGGGGGACTCCTCTCTAACTCTGGTCTCCAACTACTCCTCCCCACTCCGGGCTGTCCTTCCCACGGGGGGGGGGGGGACTCCTCTCTAACTCTGGTCTCCAACTACTCCTCCCCACTCCGGGCTGTCCTTCCCCCGGGGGGGGGGACTCCTCTCTAACTCTGGTCTCCAACTACTCCTCCCCACTCCGGGCTGTCCTTCCCCCGGGGGGGGGGGACTCCTCTCTAACTCTGGTCTCCAACTACTCCTCCCCACTCCGGGCTGTCCTTCCCCCGGGGGGGGGACTCCTCTCTAACTCTGGTCTCCAACTACTCCTCCCCAGCTCCGGGCTGTCCTTCCCCGGGGGGGGGGGACTCCTCTCTAACTCTGGTCTCCAACTACTCCTCCCCACTCCGGGCTGTCCTTCCCCCGGGGGGGGGGGGGACTCCTCTCTAACTCTGGTCTCCAACTACTCCTCCCCACTCCGGGCTGTCCTTCCCCGGGGGGGGGGGGGACTCCTCTCTAACTCTGGTCTCCAACTACTCCTCCCCACTCCGGGCTGTCCTTCCCCGGGGGGGGGGGACTCCTCTCTAACTCTGGTCTCCAACTACTCCTCCCCACTCCGGGCTGTCCTTCCCCGGGGGGGGGGGACTCCTCTCTAACTCTGGTCTCCAACTACTCCTCCCCACTCCGGGCTGTCCTTCCCCCGGGGGGGGGGGACTCCTCTCTAACTCTGGTCTCCAACTACTCCTCCCCACTCCGGGCTTGTCCTTCCCCGGGGGGGGGGGCGGACTCCTCTCTAACTCTGGTCTCCAACTACTCCTCCCCGCTCCGGGCTGTCCTTCCCCCGGGGGGGGGGGGGGACTCCTCTCTAACTCTGGTCTCCAACTACTCCTCCCCACTCCGGGCTGTCCTTCCCCCGGGGGGGCGGACTCCTCTCTAACTCTGGTCTCCAACTACTCCTCCCCGCTCCGGGCTGTCCTTCCCCCGGGGGGGGGGGGACTCCTCTCTAACTCTGGTCTCCAACTACTCCTCCCCACTCCGGGCTGTCCTTCCCCCGGGGGGGCGGACTCCTCTCTAACTCTGGTCTCCAACTACTCCTCCCCACTCCGGGCTGTCCTTCCCCCGGGGGGGGGACTCCTCTCTAACTCTGGTCTCCAACTACTCCTCCCCGCTCCGGGCTGTCCTTCCCCGGGGGGGCGGACTCCTCTCTAACTCTGGTCTCCAACTACTCCTCCCCACTCCGGGCTGTCCTTCCCCCGGGGGGGGACTCCTCTCTAACTCTGGTCTCCAACTACTCCTCCCCGCTCCGGGCTGTCCTTCCCCCGGGGGGGCGGACTCCTCTCTAACTCTGGTCTCCAACTGCTCCTCCCCACTCCGGGCTGTCCTTCCCCCGGGGGGGGCGGACTCCTCTCTAACTCTGGTCTCCAACTACTCCTCCCCACTCCGGGCTGTCCTTCCCCGGGGGGGCGGACTCCTCTCTAACTCTGGTCTCCAACTACTCCTCCCCACTCCGGGCTGTCCTTCCCCCGGGGGGGGGCGGACTCCTCTCTAACTCTGGTCTCCAACTACTCCTCCCCACTCCGGGCTGTCCTTCCCCCGGGGGGGGCGGACTCCTCTCTAACTCTGGTCTCCAACTACTCCTCCCCACTCCGGGCTGTCCTTCCCCCGGGGGGGGGACTCCTCTCTAACTCTGGTCTCCAACTACTCCTCCCCACTCCGGGCTGTCCTTCCCCCGGGGGGGGGACTCCTCTCTAACTCTGGTCTCCAACTACTCCTCCCCGCTCCGGGCTGTCCTTCCCCCGGGGGGGGCGGACTCCTCTCTAACTCTGGTCTCCAACTACTCCTCCCCACTCCGGGCTGTCCTTCCCCCGGGGGGGGGGGACTCCTCTCTAACTCTGGTCTCCAACTACTCCTCCCCGCTCCGGGCTGTCCTTCCCCCGGGGGGGGGCGGGACTCCTCTCTAACTCTGGTCTCCAACTACTCCTCCCCACTCCGGGCTGTCCTTCCCCCGGGGGGGGCGGACTCCTCTCTAACTCTGGTCTCCAACTACTCCTCCCCACTCCGGGCTGTCCTTCCCCCGGGGGGGGGGGCGGGGGGACTCCTCTCTAACTCTGGTCTCCAACTACTCCTCCCCGCTCCGGGCTGTCCTTCCCCCGGGGGGGGGCGGCGGCGACTCCTCTCTAACTCTGGTCTCCAACTACTCCTCCCCGCTCCGGGCTGTCCTTCCCCCCGGGGGGGGGGCGGACTCCTCTCTAACTCTGGTCTCCAACTACTCCTCCCCACTCCGGGGCTGTCCTTCCCCCGGGGGGCGGGACTCCTCTCTAACTCTGGTCTCCAACTACTCCTCCCCACTCCGGGCTGTCCTTCCCCCGGGGGGCGGACTCCTCTCTAACTCTGGTCTCCAACTACTCCTCCCCCGCTCCGGGCTGTCCTTCCCCCGGGGGGGGGGCGGACTCCTCTCTAACTCTGGTCTCCAACTACTCCTCCCCACTCCGGGCTGTCCTTCCCCCGGGGGGCGGACTCCTCTCTAACTCTGGTCTCCAACTACTCCTCCCCACTCCGGGCTGTCCTTCCCCCGGGGGGCGGGACTCCTCTCTAACTCTGGTCTCCAACTACTCCTCCCCGCTCCGGGCTGTCCTTCCCCCGGGGGGGGGGGGACTCCTCTCTAACTCTGGTCTCCAACTACTCCTCCCCGCTCCGGGCTGTCCTTCCCCCGGGGGGGGGGGCGGACTCCTCTCTAACTCTGTTCTCCAACTACTCCTCCCCACTCCGGGCTGTCCTTCCCCGGGGGGGGGACTCCTCTCTAACTCTGTTCTCCAACTACTCCTCCCCACTCCGGGCTGTCCTTCCCCCGGGGGGGGGGGACTCCTCTCTAACTCTGGTCTCCAACTACTCCTCCCCACTCCGGGCTGTCCTTCCCCCGGGGGGGGGACTCCTCTCTAACTCTGGTCTCCAACTACTCCTCCCCACTCCGGGCTGTCCTTCCCCCGGGGGGGGGGGACTCCTCTCTAACTCTGGTCTCCAACTACTCCTCCCCACTCCGGGCTGTCCTTCCCCCCGGGGGGGGGACTCCTCTCTAACTCTGGTCTCCAACTACTCCTCCCCACTCCGGGCTGTCCTTCCCCCGGGGGGGGGGGGACTCCTCTCTAACTCTGGTCTCCAACTACTCCTCCCCACTCCGGGCTGTCCTTCCCCCGGGGGGGGGGACTCCTCTCTAACTCTGGTCTCCAACTACTCCTCCCCACTCCGGGCTGTCCTTCCCCCGGGGGGGGGACTCCTCTCTAACTCTGGTCTCCAACTACTCCTCCCCACTCCGGGCTGTCCTTCCCCCGGGGGGGGACTCCTCTCTAACTCTGGTCTCCAACTACTCCTCCCCGCTCCGGGCTGTCCTTCCCCCGGGGGGGGGGGGGACTCCTCTCTAACTCTGGTCTCCAACTACTCCTCCCCACTCCGGGCTGTCCTTCCCCCGGGGGGGGGGGGACTCCTCTCTAACTCTGGTCTCCAACTACTCCTCCCCACTCCGGGCTGTCCTTCCCCCGGGGGGGGGGGACTCCTCTCTAACTCTGGTCTCCAACTACTCCTCCCCACTCCGGGCTGTCCTTCCCCCGGGGGGGGGGACTCCTCTCTAACTCTGGTCTCCAACTACTCCTCCCCGCTCCGGGCTGTCCTTCCCCCGGGGGGGGGGACTCCTCTCTAACTCTGGTCTCCAACTACTCCTCCCCACTCCGGGCTGTCCTTCCCCCGGGGGGGGGGACTCCTCTCTAACTCTGGTCTCCAACTACTCCTCCCCACTCCGGGCTGTCCTTCCCCCGGGGGGGGGACTCCTCTCTAACTCTGGTCTCCAACTACTCCTCCCCACTCCGGGCTGTCCTTCCCCCGGGGGGGGGGACTCCTCTCTAACTCTGGTCTCCAACTACTCCTCCCCGCTCCGGGCTGTCCTTCCCCCGGGGGGGGGGGGGGGACTCCTCTCTAACTCTGGTCTCCAACTACTCCTCCCCACTCCGGGCTGTCCTTCCCCCGGGGGGGGGGGACTCCTCTCTAACTCTGGTCTCCAACTACTCCTCCCCACTCCGGGCTGTCCTTCCCCCGGGGGGGGGGGGCGGACTCCTCTCTAACTCTGGTCTCCAACTACTCCTCCCCACTCCGGGCTGTCCTTCCCCCGGGGGGGGGGGGCGGACTCCTCTCTAACTCTGGTCTCCAACTACTCCTCCCCACTCCGGGCTGTCCTTCCCCCGGGGGGGGGACTCCTCTCTAACTCTGGTCTCCAACTACTCCTCCCCGCTCCGGGCTGTCCTTCCCCCGGGGGGGCGGACTCCTCTCTAACTCTGGTCTCCAACTACTCCTCCCCACTCCGGGCTGTCCTTCCCCCGGGGGGGGGACTCCTCTCTAACTCTGGTCTCCAACTACTCCTCCCCACTCCGGGCTGTCCTTCCCCCGGGGGGGGGGGGGCTCCTCTCTAACTCTGGTCTCCAACTACTCCTCCCCACTCCGGGCTGTCCTTCCCCCGGGGGGGGGGGGACTCCTCTCTAACTCTGGTCTCCAACTATTCCTCCCCGCTCCGGGCTGTCCTTCCCCCGGGGGGGGGGACTCCTCTCTAACTCTGTTCTCCAACTACTCCTCCCCGCTCCGGGCTGTCCTTCCCCCGGGGGGGGGGGGGGACTCCTCTCTAACTCTGGTCTCCAACTACTCCTCCCCACTCCGGGCTGTCCTTCCCCCGGGGGGGGGGGACTCCTCTCTAACTCTGGTCTCCAACTACTCCTCCCCACTCCGGGCTGTCCTTCCCCCGGGGGGGGGGGACTCCTCTCTAACTCTGGTCTCCAACTACTCCTCCCCACTCCGGGCTGTCCTTCCCCCGGGGGGGGGACTCCTCTCTAACTCTGGTCTCCAACTACTCCTCCCCACTCCGGGCTGTCCTTCCCCCGGGGGGGGGGGACTCCTCTCTAACTCTGGTCTCCAACTACTCCTCCCCGCTCCGGGCTGTCCTTCCCCCGGGGGGCGGACTCCTCTCTAACTCTGGTCTCCAACTACTCCTCCCCACTCCGGGCTGTCCTTCCCCCGGGGGGGCGGACTCCTCTCTAACTCTGGTCTCCAACTACTCCTCCCCACTCCGGGCTGTCCTTCCCCCGGGGGGGGGGGGACTCCTCTCTAACTCTGGTCTCCAACTACTCCTCCCCGCTCCGGGCTGTCCTTCCCCCGGGGGGGGACTCCTCTCTAACTCTGGTCTCCAACTACTCCTCCCCACTCCGGGCTGTCCTTCCCCCGGGGGGGGGAACTCCTCTCTAACTCTGGTCTCCAACTACTCCTCCCCACTCCGGGCTGTCCTTCCCCCGGGGGGGGGGACTCCTCTCTAACTCTGGTCTCCAACTACTCCTCCCCACTCCGGGCTGTCCTTCCCCCAGGGGGGGGGGCTCCTCTCTAACTCTGGTCTCCAACTACTCCTCCCCGCTCCGGGCTGTCCTTCCCCCGGGGGGGGGGACTCCTCTCTAACTCTGGTCTCCAACTACTCCTCCCCACTCCGGGCTGTCCTTCCCCCAGGGGGGGGGGCTCCTCTCTAACTCTGGTCTCCAACTACTCCTCCCCGCTCCGGGCTGTCCTTCCCCCGGGGGGGGGGGGGACTCCTCTCTAACTCTGGTCTCCAACTACTCCTCCCCACTCCGGGCTGTCCTTCCCCCGGGGGGGGGGACTCCTCTCTAACTCTGGTCTCCAACTACTCCTCCCCACTCCGGGCTGTCCTTCCCCCAGGGGGGGGGGCTCCTCTCTAACTCTGGTCTCCAACTACTCCTCCCCGCTCCGGGCTGTCCTTCCCCCGGGGGGGGGGGGGGGGACTCCTCTCTAACTCTGGTCTCCAACTACTCCTCCCCGCTCCGGGCTGTCCTTCCCCCCGGGGGGGGGACTCCTCTCTAACTCTGGTCTCCAACTACTCCTCCCCACTCCGGGCTGTCCTTCCCCCGGGGGGGCGGACTCCTCTCTAACTCTGGTCTCCAACTACTCCTCCCCACTCCGGGCTGTCCTTCCCCCGGGGGGGGGGGACTCCTCTCTAACTCTGGTCTCCAACTACTCCTCCCCACTCCGGGCTGTCCTTCCCCCGGGGGGGGGGGACTCCTCTCTAACTCTGGTCTCCAACTACTCCTCCCCACTCCGGGCTGTCCTTCCCCCGGGGGGGGGGACTCCTCTCTAACTCTGGTCTCCAACTACTCCTCCCCACTCCGGGCTGTCCTTCCCCCGGGGGGGGGACTCCTCTCTAACTCTGGTCTCCAACTACTCCTCCCCACTCCGGGCTGTCCTTCCCCCGGGGGGGGGACTCCTCTCTAACTCTGGTCTCCAACTACTCCTCCCCACTCCGGGCTGTCCTTCCCCCCGGGGGGGGGGCGGACTCCTCTCTAACTCTGGTCTCCAACTACTCCTCCCCACTCCGGGCTGTCCTTCCCCCGGGGGGGGGGACTCCTCTCTAACTCTGGTCTCCAACTACTCCTCCCCACTCCGGGCTGTCCTTCCCCCGGGGGGGGGGGACTCCTCTCTAACTCTGGTCTCCAACTACTCCTCCCCGCTCCGGGCTGTCCTTCCCCCGGGGGGGCGGACTCCTCTCTAACTCTGGTCTCCAACTACTCCTCCCCACTCCGGGCTGTCCTTCCCCCGGGGGGGGCACTCCTCTCTAACTCTGGTCTCCAACTACTCCTCCCCACTCCGGGCTGCGGCTTTTATAGCAGCCGCCAGCCCCGCCCAGCCCAGCCCAGCCGCGCCTTCTGATTGGCTGAAAACACGGCAAATCTCCGCCTCTGATTGGCGCGTTTTTCAATCCGCTCCAACCTCGGACACCAGAGAAAAAGGCGGCTTATAGAATAAGAGCTCGTCTGTGAATCAGACTCGTTATTGTTAAAGTGATGGCCCTCTGTGGGACTGAATATTAACCAGTTATTAAAATCATTGCATCTGTGGGACTGAATATTAACCAGTTATTAAAATCATTGCATCTGTGGGACTGAATATTAACCAGTTATTAAAATCATTGCATCTGTGGGACTGAATAATAATCATTATTGTTAAAATCATTGCATCTGTGGGATTGAATAATAATCATTATTGTTAAAATCATTGCATCTGTGGGACTGAATAATAATCGTTATTGTTAAAATCATTGCATCTGTGGATTGAATAATAATCATTATTGTCTAAATTATTGCATCTGTGGGATTGAATAATAATCATTATTGTTTAAATTATTGCATCTGTTGGATTGAATAATAATCATTGTCTAAATTATTGCATCTGTGGGATTGAATAATAATCATTATTGTTCAAATTATTGCATCTGTGGGATTGAATAATAATCATTATTGTCTAAATTATTGCATCTGTGGGATTGAATAATAATCATTATTGTTTAAATTATTGCATCTGTGGGATTGAATAATAATCATTATTGTCTAAATTATTGCATCTGTGGGATTGAATAATAATCATTATTGTTTAAATTATTGCATCTGTGGGATTGAATAATGATCATTATTGTTAAAATTATTGCATCTGTGGGATTGAAGAATAATCATTATTGTTTAAATTATTGCATCTGTGGGATTGAATAATAATCGTTAAAATTATGGTATCTGGGACTGAATAATTAAAACTATGGCATTTGTGAGACTAAATAATAATCATTACTGCTAAAGATTGTCATCTGTGGGATTGAATAATCATTTTAATTAAAATTATAGCGTCTGTGGGACTGAATAATCATTAAAATGGCATCTGTGAGACTGAATAATTCATTATTAAATTTGAATTATGGCAAATTGATCCTTTAAAATTACTGGTTCCTGAATTGACAGATTTAATTTCATTTGAGCTTTTCAGCGACCCGCTTATAAATGAGTGCTTTGTACAAAACAGGGCAGTGACAATGCACCATTTTGTTATATATTTGTTAAATTTCAATCTATTTTAAATTAACGATATACTGTATTACAAAAACACACCAGCAAAATCTGAACATACGACAAAAAAATGAAAGTGAGGGTCAAATAAAGAAAGGATGATAAAACATTTTTTAAAAGAGTTTCATTCTTTATGCTGTCCATATTTCAAATGTCATTAGTCAAATGAAAATAAATAGTCCCTTCTGGATCTTGTGAGTGGCTCTGAAAAGAGCCTTTGGGTTGAGTTTTTAAGGTGGGAGGAACGAGAGGCTTTATTTGCAGCTGCTGTATTTGGTGACTGCTTTCGTCCCCTCCGAGACGGCGTGCTTGGCCAGTTCCCCCGGGCAGCAGGAGGCGGACGGCGGTCTGGATCTCCCGGGAGGAGATGGTCTGGCGTTTGGTGTAATGGATCAGGCGGGAGGCCTCGCAGGACTCTGAGTGATTGATAGGGAATAAGGCGGACGTCAACCCTTTATATCAGAGGGGAGAAGAAGCTCTCCCGGTTTACCCTTACTGAAGTGCCAAACAACGGTCTGAATCCAAGAGGTTAAGGCTTATAACTCAAGGCTTTTATTAAGTAAGAACATAACATAATATTAACACAGGGCAACCATCATTCATCACCGACCCAGCCCTTATGAGTACAACCCACCTCTTATAAGTAAGACTCACACCAATCCAGAGGGGCCGGGCTAGGGAAGAGCATTAGTGATTACACCTGTAAAACATTCCAGACATTAACAAGTACAACACAACAGGGGGTCGTCCGGCCGGATTGCCTCCCTCTCTTCCGCGGCCATGTTCGCGGCCGGGTGGCCCTGGAGATGGAGCACGCGGTGTCCGCCGGCGAGCTCGAGCTCTTTCGTGACCGGTGGGCGCCGCGGGGACTGGAGTGCGTAATCGATTTAAGAGGCCAAATTTTAATTTGATTAATCGGGTCATTTAAAGGGTTTATTTGTTTAAGGGTTTATTTTTTTGGGTTTATAAAAAAGAGGACAACACAACAGCCAATACAAATGCCAGAACACAGAGTTATTTCATCACATTCACCCCCTGCTTTCGATTCAGTCTGTCGGGAGGTCTAATAGTCCTCTGGGAATGACGTAACTCTTGCGGAGGCTCCTCCCGGAGTACTAACTCCGGTTCATTCAAAGTCCCAGAATGATCAGTGTTTTCCACACTGAGAGTTTGTGTCTCTAAAGGTCCAATACCATGATTAAAAACTCCACTCTCAGAGTCAAACTCTTTTTGAGCTCCAGCAGGTGCAAGATCTTTAATAGAGACCGTATCCTCTCGCCCATCCAGATATTGAATGTACGCATACTGGGGATTAGCATGGAGGAGTTGTACTTCCTCCACCAGTGGATCAGTCTTGTGGCCTCTCACATGTCTGCGCAACAGCACAGGGCCCGTGGTCGTCAACCATGTGGGTAACGATACTCCATTGGTAGCTTTTCTTGGAAAGCTAAACATCCTTTCATGAGGGGTGGCATTCGTCGCTGTACACAAAAGAGACCTTATGGAATGCAGCACGTCTGGCAGGACATCCTGCCAGTGAGAGGTCGGCAGGCCTCGCGACTTCAGAGACAGTACGATAGCCTCCCACACTGTTGCATTTTCTTTCTCGACCTGCCCATTACCACGAGGGTTATAGCTGGTAGTTCTACTCGTTGCAATCCCTTTTGATAGCAAAAACTGTCACAATTCTTCGCTCATAAAGGCAGAACCCCTATCACTATGTATATAGTTAGGCATGCCAAACAAAGAAAACAGTTGGCAGAGGCATTTAATTACAACAGCACTGGTCACATCCGGACAGGGGATAACAAAAGGGAACCGAGAGTACTCGTCTATAATATTAAGAAAATAGACATTACGGTCACTCGATGGAAGGGGACCTTTAAAATCGAGACTCAAACGCTCAAATGGTCGAGTTGCTTTAATAAGATGAGCTGGCTCGGACGGCTTATAGAAGCGGGGTTTGCATTCAGCACAAACACGACAGGTTCTGGTCATTGCCGGACCTCCTCAATAGAGTAGTGTAGATTGTGAGACTTAATGAAGTGGTTCATTCTGGTAACCCCAGGGTGGCAGAGTGCGTCGTGGAGACTTTGAAGCTTATCTATACCCAGACTAGCACATACTCCTCGTGACAAAGCATCTGATGGCTCATTGAATACTCCAGGCCTGTACTGAATATCATAGTCATATGTTGACAGTTCTATTCGTCATCTTAAAATCTTATCATTTTTGATCTTACCTCTCTGCTTAGTATTGAACATAAAGGCCACAGATCGCTGGTCAGTAATGAGCGTAAAACGTCGGCCAGCGAGATAATGCCTCCAATACCTGACTGCTTCAATAATTGCCTGTGCCTCCTTTTCCACTGAAGAATGTCGAACTTCTGGTCCTTGCAATGTACGAGAGAAGAAAGCTACTGGTCTACCAGCTTGGTTAAGAGTTGCTGCCAACGCAAAATCAGATGCATCACTTTCCACTTGAAAAGGGATCTTCTCATCCACGGCACATACCACTGCCTTCTCAATGTCCCGTTTGATATTAAAAAAAGCCTCCTGAGCTTCCACCAACAGCGGAAAAGACGTCGACTTAATAAGAGGTCGGACTTTATCTGAGTAGTTAGCCACCCACTGGGCATAGTACAAGAATCCCAGACACCTTCTTAAAGCTTTTATAGTGTGAGGTAAAGGTAATTCCTTAAGTGGGCGTTGTGGCGTACCGATCACAGAAAGGACACAATCCGCTTTTCGGTCCATAGACTATAAATCAGGCGTCATGCCTTTAAGAAGGATCACACCTTTAAGAAACTCGATCTGCAACATAGTTAAGCACAGAGCGGGGGAGGAGCAGTCGAAGCTGTGGACTGATGAAAGGCAGTCGGACTTGGTGTAGTCTCTGACGCCATTTTTGTGTTCAAAATGCAGTCTCAACAATTAAACCTTTTCTGTTGAACCTCTCCGAGTTCAGTATTTTTTGCTAGGAGTACGTAGACTCCTACATTGGTGACCCCGATGCTCAGGATGACTCCTAAGCGTAACCATGGCTGACACAAACGCAGTTTCTGTGAAGCTGCCGGAGTTCTGGGAGAACCGAGCCACCGCCTGGTTCCTTCAAGCCGAATTGCAATTCCGACTCCGCGGCATCACCGCCGACACAACGATGTATGACTACCTCCTCACCTCCCTGGGCAGCTCCACAATCACGAAAGTCTGGACAACACTACAAAACCCTTCGGAGGAAGGCAAGTACGCACATCTCAAGGCCGCGCTCCTTAAAAAATTCACAGCCTCCCAATTTTTGCGCAACTGCCACCTCCTCGACCTCCCGGGCCTCGGTGACTCCACGCCATCAGACTTGCTCTCACACATGCTTGCTCTGACCGACGAGAAACCGCCTGGCTCCCTCTTCCGCACGCTCTTTATCCGCCAACTACCTCCCAGCATCCGCCCGGCGATTGTGGCGTCCAGCCTCACGGACCTCGAGGCCCTGGCCGACGAAGCCGATAAGCTCCTGTCCGCCGGCTCCAACCACGCCGTCACCCCCGACCTGGCCTCCGCAGCGTCGGCGCGCGCTCCACCCTCTATCGCGTGGCCACACAGCTCGGCCACGAGGCCCCCACGTCCCCCAAGCCCTCCGACCCAGGGCTACTGCTACTTCCATACCCGGTTCGGCGCACGGGCACGCCGCTGCAGCCATCCCTGCACGTTTCCTACCGGCCTACACGATGGCCATGGGGCAAGCAGGCGCACTGCTGTACGTTACGGACAGCGCCTCCGGACGCCGTTTCCTATGCGACACGGGCGTGCAGCGCAGCATCATCCCCGTGTCTGCCCTCGAGATCCAGTGATGCGGCCACGGCCCTGCACTGGCTGTCGCCAATGGCACCGACATCCGGACGTACGGCACCCGCACCGTCACCATCGACCTCGCAGGCCGCCGCTACCACTGGGAGTTTATCACCGCCAAGGTGCTCTCCCCGCTCCTCGGTGCGGATTTCCTGTGCGCCCACGGCCTGTTGGTCGACATGCCTCGGCGCCGCTTCGTGGACATGAACACCATGTCACCTATCCCGGGTGCTATGGCCCCCTCCCAACCCGCCGAAATGGCGTGGCAGTGCCGCGCCCGCTCAACGGACGACTACTCAGCACTCCTGGCTGAGTTCCCAGCCCTCACCAACCCGACCTTCTCCGCGCAAGTTGCTAAGCACGGGGTAGAACACTTCATCCCCACCACAGGCACACCGGTGTATGCCCACGCCCGCAGGCTGGACCCGGCCAAGCTGGAGATTGCGCGGGCTGAGTTCACCACAATGGAACCGCTCGGCATCATCCGCCGCTCCAACAGCGCCTGGGCCTCCCCACTCCACATCGTCACCAAACCCGATGGGGGATGGCGCCCCTGCGGGGACTACTGGCGCCTAAACGACGCCACCACGCCGGATCGGTACCCCATACCGCACAGTCAAGACTTCTTGGCTAGACTGGCCGGCCGCTCAGTCTTCTCCAACGTCGACCTGGTGCGCGGTTACCATCAGGTGCAAGTCCACCCCACGGACGTTCCCAAGACGGCCATAATCACCCCTTTGGGTTATTAGAGTTCCTCCGAATGCCCTTCGGCCTCAAAAACGCGGCCCAGGCCTTCCAGCAGCCCATGGACTCGGTCCTCCGGGACCTGAAGTTCCTCTTTGTCTCCCTGGATGACATCCTGGTAGCTAGTTCCTCCAAGCAGGAACACATCAAGCACCTCCGCACCCTGTTCCAGCGGTCAGTGAGCATGGGCTCATCATCAGCCCAGCCAAGTGCCAATTCGGCCTCAGCAGGATCGAATTCCTTGGCCACCACATCACGCAGGACAGAGCCATTCCCCTGCCCGCCAAGGTGCAAGCCGTCCAGCAGTTCCCCCGGCCCACCACCATCAAAGGCCTCCAGGGGTTCTTGGGGATGATCAACTTTTACAACCGCTTCATTCCCGGAGCGGCCTCCCTCATGCGGCCCCTATACGAAGCCCTCCGGGGTAAGAAAGACAGAATGGCGATCGAGTGGTCGGCGGACATGTTGACCGCTTTAGGCTCGACCAAAAAGGCGCTCGCCGACGCCACCATGCTCGCTCACCCACAGCCCAACGCCAGGGTGGCCCTCACCATGGACGCCTCCGACCACGCGGTCGGAGCTGTGGACTGATGAAAGGCAGTTGGACTTGGTGTAGTCTCTGACGCCATTTTTGTGTTCAACATGCAGTCTCAACAATTAAACCTTTTCTGTTGAACCTCTCCGAGTTCAGTATTTTTTGCTAGGAGTACGTAGACTCCTACAGGGTAATCTTTCAGGATCTGGCCCAATTACCCCATTCTCCACAATGCAACCAAGAATACACAAACGTGTAGTATTGAAGGTACACTTGTTTTCGTTGTAGGTCAGGTTTAACCTCTTTGCAGTCTCTAGGAACTTCGCGAGATTTGATCATGCTCCCATTGGTCGCTCCCACAGATAGTAACATTGTCCAGGTACGGGAATGTTGCTTCCAATGCGTATTCATCCACCATACGATCCATCTCCCGTTGGAAGATGGATACCCCATTCGTCACTCCAAAGGGCACCCTAAGGAATTGGTACAGGCGCCCATTAGCTTCGAAGGCCGTATAAGGTCGGTCTTCTATTTTGACGGGGAGTTGATGGTAGGCAGACTTTAAATCAATGGTGGAGAACACGCGGTACTGAGCTATCTGGTTCACCATCTCAGAAATACGAGGCAAAGGATAGGCGTCTAATTGGGTATACAAGTTTATAGTCTGGCTATAATCGACCACAAGTCTTTTCTTCTCATTAGTTTTAACCACCACCACCTGGGCACACCACGGGCTATTACTGTGTTCGATGATTCCCTCCAGTTGAAGCCTTTCCACTTCCTCTTTTATAAAATTTTTATCTTCTGAACTATACCGTCGACTCTTAGTCGCTATAGGTCTACCATTAGGAGCAAGGTTCATGAACAAAGAAGGTGGACTTATTTTTAAAGTAGAAAGGCCGCAGACTGTGAGTGGAGGCTGGGATCCACCATACTTAAGGGTGACGCTCTCATGCTGACACTGGAAGTCCAAGCCTAAAATTAAGTTCACACACAACTGAGGTAATATGAGGAGTTTAAAGTCCTTATACTCCGTATCCTTAATGGTCAATGTAACTTTACAATGTCCAGTTACCTCCGAAGTAAGGGACTTAGACGCCATCACGATTTCACTTCGAGTAGGATACACCTTCAATGAACAGGAGTTAACAAGGTTGGGGTGTGTAAAACTTTCAGTACTGCCACAGTCTATCAAACACCCAGTAGGACGACCATTAATCTTGATGTCCATCATAGATTTCAACAAGGAACTCGGTATGGGCTGGTCAACCGTAACCGAGGCAACAGCAGAGAAAACATCAGGTACAGGATTACCCTTACACACTTTACTAAAATGACCCCGTTTCTTACATTTAAAACAGGTAGCCTCTCTGGCTGGGCATCTTTGCCTGGGATGTTTAGATTGGCCACAAAAATAACACTTAGACCCATGGGGTACAGCCGCAACAATAGGATTAAGTGGAGGCTCCTTTGGTGCTATGGATGCCTCCATACTCGGAGCACACGAGGCTGAAAGAGACGCATGGGCTGATGCATACACTTCTAAATTCTTCTGGGCTACCTCGAATGATCGAGCAGTAGCGACGACCGTTTTTAAAACTAACGAGTCATTCTCGAGAAGTTTCTGTCTAATATAATTAGATCAGAGACCAGATATGAAAGAATCGCGGATGGCTTCTTCCTGATACACTATGGCAGAGATAGCCTTGTAGTTGCAATCCTTAGCCAAAGCCTTAAGGTCCTGCAGGAAATCGTCCAGAGATTCCTCGGGTAATTGCCTGCGAGTAGACAAAAGATACCTGGTGTATACTACGTTGACCGACTTAAGGTACTGGGCTTTAAGGGCTGCCAGGGCCTCTTCATAAGTAGTAATATCTTCAATTATGAAGTAAGTTTGATGACTTACCAAGTTGGTTAAAAGACCCAACTTGTTAACCGTCGGATCAGTGAATGATGCGATGAAGTGTTCAAAACATCGAAGCCAATGCGTAAATTTCTTCGACGCATCTGCCGAATGGGGATCGATATCCAAACGCTCTGGTTTCAATAATCGATCCATCTTCCAAAAGTTGTTACTTAATAAAATTGAAGTGCCGAACAATGGTCTGAATCCAAGAGGTTGAGGCTTAAAACTCAAGACTTTTATTAAGTAAGAGCAGAACATAATATTAACACAGGGCAACCATCATTCATCACCGACCCAGCCCTTATGAGTAAAACCCAGCTCTTATAAGTAAGACTCCCACCAATCCAAAGGATCCAGAGGGGCACTCTTTTGGTTGAACCAAACATAAACAAATAGACTGTAACTAATAAAACTTTAAATAAACCTTAACAAATCAAATTAAAATTTGGTTGTCCAAATCAATTATGCACTCCAGTCCCCGCGGCGCCCACCGGTCGCGGAAATACTCGAGCGTGCCGGCGGACACCGCGTGCTCCATCTCCAGGGCCACACGGGCGCGAACATGGCCGCGGAAGAGAGGCAGGCAATCCGGCTGGACGACCCCCTCGACCGCCCGCTGCCTGGACCAATTGATGGCTTTTTTAGCCAGGCCCAGGAGCAGACCCACGAGGAGGTCCTCCAACCTGCCCGCTCCCCTCCACACCGGGTGACCGTAGATCAAGAGCATGGGACTGAAGTGCAACCAAAAATCGAGGAGCAGCCCCTTCAAGTAATGGAAGAGAGGCTGCAACCTCTCACACTCCGTATATATATGAAAAACAGACTCCTCCAGGCCGCAGAAAAAACAGGCGGCCTGGGAGTCCGTGAACCTATTAAAAAATATATTGCACGGGACTGCTCCGTGCAACACCCTCCAGGCCAAGTCCCCAATAGAACAAGGGAGGACTCCCGCATAGAGAGCCCTCCATTGGGGACCTCCGCCTCCGCCGGAAGGCAAGATGGCACGCCGGATGGCAGGCGAAGATGGCAAAGTGGAGAGTGTGCAGGAGCAGCCCATACAGGAAACACCTCCGTGTGGAATGAAAAGGCACGGAGGGTATTTCCTCGAGACAGCTCAAGTTGTGAGGCGCCGGATCCCGAGGGGAGTTTCGGGGCCGGGCGCCGATGAGGAATTCAGTCCGAACGGGGGAAAGCTCGGACGGGATTGCCCCACGTGCTTGAGCCGCCTCGATACACCTTGTGGCGCCGGGGCGCAGTGTCGCTTTCATCGACTCGATGGCTTTGACCGCGAGCTGGACGTTGGCCCAAGACATGCGCCGCGCCAACTCCTCCGGTGCCATCCAGCCCGCTCCTCCACCATTGATCAGATCCCCGACTCTGGTCACCTTGCCAGGCACAGCCCTGCCCTCCACCAGCCGCCTGAACCCACGGTCGTGGAGGTGCGGATTCCTGAGCAGCGGCTCCCGAAGGACAGCCACCATTCCTGACGGGGGAGAGCTCCGCCTGGAAGCGACGTAGTTCCAAACCCATAGCAGTTCCTGGTAAAAGACAGGCAGCTCCTGCAGGCTGGCACGCGTGCCGCCCACTTTCACAAACAGGAGCTGCATGTCGTAATTGAGGCCGTGCAGCTGGCGGAAAAAATACGTCGCCAGCGCACACCATCTCGGAGGATTCTCGACGTACAGGTATCTCTGCAGCGTCTGAAGATGGAAAGTCACAGCCTGGGTGCGAAGGCACACCAGCGCCTGACCGCCCTCCCCAAGCGGGAGACTCAGAACCGCGGCAGAGACCCAGTGCTTCCTTTTGTCCCAGAAGAAGTCGATGAGCTTCTTCTGCATCTTGGCGACAAACGCAGGAGGAGGGATCAAAGTGACCAACCGGTACCACAACATGGCGGCCACCAGCTGGTTTATGACCAGCGCTCGACCCCTGTAGGACAACACTCGGAGCAGTCCTGTCCAGCGTCCTAAGCGAGTGGTGACTTTGGCCTCCAACTCTTGCCAGTTCGCCGGCCAGGCGTCCTTGGCAGGGCTAAGGTTCAGATCAGCCACAATCCTATTGAATGGCGGAGCAGGCCCGAGGGGCCGTATGGTCTACTTCTGCTCCTACTTCTTATGTTCTTATGTTCTTTTTCTCTTCACATATCTATAAAAGCTTTTACAGTCAGTTTTTATGTTCCCTGCAAGCTTACTCTCATATTCTATTTTCCCCTTCTTAATTAATCCCTTTGTACTCCTTTGTTGAATCCTAAGCTGCTCCCAATCCTCAGGTTTACTGCTTTTTCTGGCCAATTTATATGTCCTCTCCTTGGATCTTATGCTGTCCCTAATTTCCCTTGTTAGCCACGGTTGAGTCACCTTTTTTGTTTTATTTTTATGCCAAACTGGGATGAACAAATTCTGTAGTTCATCCATGCGGTCTTTGAATGTTTGCCATTGCCTATCCACCGTCAACCCTTTGAGTGACATTCCCCAATCAATGCTACCCAACTCGTTCCTCAGATCATCGTAGTTTCCTTTATTTAAATTTAGGACCCTAGTCTCTGAGTCAACAATTTCATTCTCCATCTTAATTAAGAATTCGATCATATTATGATCACTCCGACCCAAGGGGCCTCGTACAACAAGATTGCTAATTAATCCTTTCTCGTTACATAATACCCAGTCTAAGATGGCCTGATCGCTGGTTGGTTCCTCGACATATTGGTCCAGGAAACCATCCCGTAAACATAAGAACATAAGAACTAGGAGCAGGAGTAGGCCATACGGCCCCTCGGGCCTGCTTCGCCATTCAATAGGATCATGGCTGATCTGAATCTAGACTCACGTCCACTTCCCTGCCCTCTCCCCGTAACCCCTAATTCCCTTATCTGCTAGGAAAATGTCTACCTCCATTTTAAATTTATTTAATGTTGCAGCTTCTACAGCTCTCTGGGGTAGCAAATTCCATATATTTACTACCCTCTGAGTGAAGAAGTTTCTCCTCATCTCAGTTTTGAAAGGGCAGCCCCTTATTCTAAGATTATGCCCCCTAGTTCTAGTCTCACCCATCAGTGGAAACATCCTCACCATATCCACCCGATCAAGCCCCCTCACAATCTCATGTTTCGATAAGATCGCCTCTCATTCTTCTGAACTCCAATGAGTAGAGTCCCAACCTACTCAACCTTTCCTCATACGTCAACCCCCTCATCTCTGGAATCAACCGAGTGAACCTT
Organism: Somniosus microcephalus; assembly: GCF_052327205.1. Classification (NCBI taxonomy): domain Eukaryota; kingdom Metazoa; phylum Chordata; class Chondrichthyes; order Squaliformes; family Somniosidae; genus Somniosus; species Somniosus microcephalus. Next base: position 162,143,153 of record NW_028225179.1, on the reverse strand, counting down.
CTCTGAACCGCATCGAGAGCAAGTATATCTTTTCTTAAATATGGAAACCAAAACTGCACGCAGTATTCCAGGTGTGGCCTCACCAATACCCTGTATAACTGCAGCAAGACTTCCCTGTTTTTATACTCCATCCCCCTTGCAATAAAAGCCAAGATTCCATTGGCCTTCCTGATCACCTGCTGCACCTGCATACTAACCTTCTGTGTTTCATGCACCAGGACCCCCAGATCCCTTTGTACTGTAGCACTTTGCAGTTTCTCTCCATTTAGATAATAACTTGCTCTTTGATTTTTCCTGCCAAAGTGCATAACCTCACACTTTCCAACATTATATTCCATCTGCCAAATCTCTGCCCACTCACTTAGCCTGTCTATGTCCTTTTGCAGGATTTTTATGTCCTCCTCACTCACTGCTTTCCCTCCCATCTTTGTATTGTCGGCAAACTTGGATATGTTGCACTCGGTCCCTTCCTCCAAATCGTGAATATAGATTGTAAAGAGTTAGGGTCCCAGCACTGACCCCTGCGGAACACCACTAGTTACTGATTGCCAGCCCGAGAATGAACCATTTATACCAACTCTCTGTTTTCTGTTAGATAGCCAATCTTCCACCCATGCCAGCATATTACCCCCAATCCTGTAATTTTTTTATCTTGATCAGTAATCTTTTGTGTGGCAACTTGTCAAATGCCTTTTGGAAGTCCAAATGCACTACATCCACTGGTTCCCCTTTATCCACCCTGTATGTTACATCCTCAAAGAATTCGAGCAAATTTGTCAAACATGACTTCCTCTTCGTAAAACCATGCTGACTCTGTCCTATTAAATTATGTTTATCCAAATGCTCTGTTACTGTTTCCTTAATAATGGACTCCAACATTTTGCCAACCACAGATGTTAGGCTAACTGGTCTATAGTTTCCAGCTTTTTGTCTACTTCCCTTCTTGAATAAGGGTGTTACATTAGCAGTTTTCCAATCTGCCGGGACCTTTCCTGAGTCCAGGGAGTTCTGGAAAATGATCACCAATGCATCCACAATCCCTACCGCCACTTATCTCAAGACCCTAGGATGTAGGCCATCAGGTCCGGGGGATTTATCCGCCTTAAGTCCCATTATTTTACTGAGTACCATCTCCTTAGTGATTTTAATCGTGTTTAGCTCCTCCGCCCCCCCCCCCACCCCGCCATTGCCCCCTGTTTGTCCAGTGTTGGGATATTTTTAGTGTCCTCTACTGTAAAGACTGATACAAAATATTTGTTCAGCATCTTTGCCATCTCCATGTTCCCCACCACTAGTTTCCCGGTCCCATCCTCTAAGGGACCAACGTTCACTTTAGCCACCTTTTTCTTTTTATAAAGCTGCAGAAACTCTTGCTATCTGTTTTTATATTTTTTGCTAGTTTACTTTCATAATCTATCTTCCCTTTCTTAATTAATCTTTTAGTTACTGTTTGCTGGCTTTTAAATGTTTCCCAACCTTCTATCCTCCCACTAGATTTGGCTAATTTATATGCCCTTGTTTTCAGTTGGATACTATCCTTTATTACTTTACTAAGCCACGGATGGCTGTCTTTTCTTTTACTCCCCTTTTTCCTCAGTGGAATATATTTATCTTGAAAGATGTGAAATAGCTCCTTGAATGTAGACCACTGCTCTTGTACCGTCTTACACTTTAATCTGTTTTCCCAGTCCACTTTAGTCAATTCTACTCTCATACCTTCATAGTCTCCTTTATTTAAGCTTAGTACGCTGGTTTGAGATCCAACTCTCTCACCCTCAAACTGAATTTGGAATTCAACCATATTATGGTCACTCATTCCAAGGGGATCCTTTACTAGGACATTTTTTATTAATCCTGTCTCATTACACAGGACCACATCTAAGATTGCCTGCCCCCTGGTTGGTTCAGTAACATACTGCTCAGGGAACCCGTCCCTAATACACTCTATGAACTCTTCCTCAATGCTGCCCTGCCCAATTTGATTAGTCCAGTCAATATGAAAGTTAAAATCCCCCATGATTATAGCTGTTCCCTTATTACAAGCCCCAACTATTTCCTGATTTATCCTCCGACCAACAGAGTTGCAACTGTTAGGAGGCCTATAGACGACGCCCACTAGTGACTTTTTCCCCTTATTATTCCTTATCTCCACCCAAACTGTTTCACTATCCTGATCCTTTGACCCAATATCATTTCTGACTATTGCAGTGATTCCATCCTTGATTAACATTGCAACCGCACCTCCCTTTCCTTCCTGTCTGTCCTTCCTAATTGTCAAATACCCTTGTATGTTTAGTTCCCAGTCATGATTATCTTGCAGCCATGTTTCCGTAATGGCCACCAGATCATACCCATGTGTAGTTATTTGCACCGTCAACTCATCAATTTTGTTACGAATGCTGCGTGCATTCAGATAAAGAACTTTCAAATATGTTTTCTGACAATTTATTCCTGCTTTTACCCCTTTTACTACTTTACCTTTTTCATTATACATTCTGTCTCTTCCTGACACGCTCTGGTTTTTAATTCCCCCACTGCTACCTTGCTCTATTGCCTTCTCCACTGTCATTTTTATTTTTCGCTCTCTTAAAACCTCCCCCCCACTAATTAGTTTAAAGCCCTCTCTACAGCCCTAGTTATTCGATTCGCCAGGTTTCTAGTCCCAGCACTGGCCAAGTGAAGTCCGTCCCAACGGAACAGCTCCCTCCTGCCCCAGTACTGGTGCCAGTGTCCCAGGAAGCAAAACCCATTTCTCCCACACCAGTCTTTGAGCCACTCATTTAACTCTCTAATTTTATTTACCCTAGCCAAATTTGCACGTGGCTCAGGTAGTAACCCAGAGATTATTACCCTTGTGGTTCTGCTTTTTAATTTGGCCCCAAGCTGCTCAAACTCCCTCAGCAGAACCTCCTTCCTTGTCCTATCTATGTCGTTGGTACCAACATGGACCACGACAACTGGATCCTCCCCCTCCCACTCCAAGTTTCTCTCCAGCCCAGAGGAGATGTCCTTAACCCTGGCACCGGGCAGGCAACACAGCCATCGGGACTCTCGCTCTCAGCTGCAAAGAACTCTATCTATCCCCCTAACGATACTATCCCCTACCACTACAACATTTCTTTTAACTCCCCCCACTTGAATGGCCCCCCGCTCCACGGTGCTGTGGCCAGGTTGCTCATCCTCCCCGCAGTCCCTGTTCCCATCCCCACAGGGAGTAAGAGCCTCAAACCTGTTGGACAAGAGCAAGGGCTGCAGCTCCTCCAACACTACCTCCTGGATCCCCGTACCTGCCTCACTTCTAGTCACACCATCCTGACCCTGGCCACGGACTACATCTGCATTAATTAATCTAATTGGTGTGACTACCTCCTGATACACAGAGTCCAGGTAACTCTCCCCCTCCCTGATGTGTCTCAGTGTTTGAAGCTCGGACTCCAGCTCTTCAACACGGAGCCGGAATTCCTCGAGCAGCCAACACTTACTGCAAATGTGATCACCGTGAGCATCAATGGTGTCCACCAGCTCCCACATATTGCAGCAGCAACACATCACCTGATCTCCCATTCTATGTAATTAATTAAATTTATTAATATTATTTTTAAATACCCTCTGCCCCGATTCTAGATGATGAATATCGCAACTTAGAAACTATAAACCACAGAGTTTAAGCTTAAAAAAGAGCGAAATACTTACCAACCAATCACTTACCCGCTTTCTGGTGACGTCACACTTGGATTACTTTTTACCTCTCTCCTTCTCTCCGAGTTCCGAGTTCGGAGACTGGTAAACCTTACCTGGTCTCTGGGGCCTTTTATAGCCCCGCTCTGCTGCTCGAATTTCCCGCCGACACTGTGAGGCCTTACCTGGGTCTCTGGGGCCTTTTATAGCCCCGCTCTGCCGCTCGAGATTCCCGCCAATGCTGTGAGGCCTTACCTGGTCTCTGGGGCCTTTTATAGCCCCGCTCTGCCGCTCGAGATTCCCGCCGACACTGTGAGGCCTTACCTGGGTCTCTGGGGCATTTTATAGCCCCGCTCTGCCGCTCGAGATTCCCGCCGACACTGTGAGGCCTTACCTGGTCTCTGGGGCCTTTTATAGCCCCGCTCTGCCACTCGAGATTCCCGCCGACACTGTGAGGCCTTACCTGGTCTCTGGGCCTTTTATAGCCCCGCTCTGCCGCTCGAGATTCCCGCCGACACTGTGAGGCCTTACCTGGTCTCTGGGCCTTTTATAGCCCCGCCCTGCCGCTCGAGATTCCCGCCAACGCTCTGAGGCCTTACCTGGTCTCTGGGGCCTTTTATAGCCCCGCTCTGCCGCTCGAGATTCCCGCCAACGCTCTGAGGCCTTACCTGGTTTCTGGGGACTTTTATAGCCCCGCCCTGCCGCTCGAGATTCCCGCCAACGCTCTGAGGCCTTACCTGGTCTCTGGGGCCTTTTATAGCCCCGCTCTGCCGCTCGAGATTCCCGCCAACGCTCTGAGGCCTTACCTGGTCTCTGGGGCCTTTTATAGCCCCGCTCTGCCGCTCGAGATTCCCGCCGACACTGTGAGGCCTTACCTGGGTCTCTGGGGCCTTTTATAGCCCCGCTCTGCCGCTCGAGATTCCCGCCGACGCTCTGAGGCCTTACCTGGGTCTCTGGGGCCTTTTATAGCCCCGCTCTGCCGCTCGAGATTCCCGCCGACGCTCTGAGGCCTTACCTGGGTCTCTGGGGACTTTTATAGCCCCGCTCTGCCGCTCGAGATTCCCGCCGACACTGTGAGGCCTTACCTGGGTCTCTGGGGCCTTTTATAGCCCGCTCTGCCGCTCGAGATTCCCGCCGACGCTCTGAGGCCTTACCTGGGTCTCTGGGGCCTTTTATAGCCCCGCTCTGCCGCTCGAGATTCCCGCCGACGCTCTGAGGCCTTACCTGGGTCTCTGGGGACTTTTATAGCCCCGCTCTGCCGCTCGAGATTCCCGCCGACACTGTGATGCCTTACCTGGTCTCTGGGGCCTTTTATAGCCCCGCTTTGCCGCTCGAGATTCCCGCCGACGCTGTGAGGCCTTACCTGGTCTCTGGGGCCTTTTATAGCCCCGCTCTGCCGCTCGAGATTCCCACCGACGCTGTGAGGCCTTACCTGGTCTCTGGGGCCTTTCATAGCCCCGCTCTGCCGCTCGGGATTCCCGCCAACGCTGGTAGGCCTTACCTGGTCTCTGGGGACTTTTATACCCCGCTCTACCGCTCGAGATTCCCGCCGACGCTGGTAGGCCTTACCTGGTCTCTGGGGACTTTTATAGCCCCGCTGCTGCCGCTGAAATTCCCGCCGACGCTGTGAGGCCTTACCTGGTCTCTGGGGCCTTTTATAGCCCCGCTCTGCCGCTCGAGTTTCCCGCCAACGCTCTGAGGCCTTACCTGGTCTCTGGGGACTTTTATAGCCCCGCTGCTGCCGCTGAAATTCCCGCCGACACTGTGAGGCCTTACCTGGTCTCTGGGGCCTTTTATAGCCCCGCTCTGCCGCTCCAGGAATTCCTCTTCCACAGTAGAGGACATGAGAGGGGGGGAGGGAGTCCCTTTAAATGTGGAGGGGGGTGGGTGTCCCTTTAAATGTGGAGGGGGTGGGTGTCCCTTTAAATGTGGAGGGGGTGGGTGTTCCTTTAAATGTGCAGGGTGTGGGTGTCCCTTTAAATGTGGATGGGTGACCCTTTAAATATGGAAGGGGGTGGGGGTCCCTTTAAATGTGGAGGGGGTGGGTGTTCCTTTAAATGTGGAGGGGGGGAGGGTGTCCCTTTATATGTGTAGGGGTGGGTGTCCCTTTAAATGTGGAGGGTGTGGGTGTCCCTTTTAATGTGGAGGGGGTGGGTGTCCCTTTAAATGTGGAGGGGGTGGGTGTCCCTTTAACTGTGGAGGGGGTGGGTGTCCCTTTAAATGTGGATGGGGTGGGTGTCCCTTTAAATGTGGAGAGGCATGCTCATTCGGCCCCACCACAACACGAGGCTGCCAGTGCGCCTGCGCGAGGCCTCCGAGGAGCAGACGGAAGGCCGGGCACGGGGAAGAGGCGGAATCAGCGGCCGGGGTAAAGTGTTGGGGAATCGATTTAAATCGAGGTGAATGGGGAGTGGAGAGCGAGATTATAAAGTAAAAGACGAGAAAAACCAAACCTGAGAGTCGGGCGGGCGGGACCTCCGCGGACGGTGGCATAGTGGTTCGCACTGTTGCCTCACAGCACCAGAGACCCGGGTTCGAATCCGGTCTCGGGCGACTGTCTGTGTGGAGTTTGCACATTCTCCCCGTGTTTGCGTGGGTTTTCTCCGGGTGCTCCGGTTTCCTCCCACAGTCCAAAGATGTGCTGGTTAGGTTGATTGGCTATGATAAATTGACACTTAGTGTTAGGGGGATTAAATACGTGGGGTTACGGGGATAGGGTGGGATATGTGTTGGTGTAGGGGTTACGGGGATCGGGGATCGGGTGGGATATGTGTCGGTGCAGGCCCGACGGGCTGAAATGGCCTCTATCTGCACTGTGGGGTTTCTGTGTGATTTCTGTGTGTGACACCGAACGGAGCGGATTGAGCCGCGCGGGGGGGGGCGGAGTGAGCCGGAGCAATGTGATTCTGACTGACGGGAGCGCGGACCAATAGGAAGAGAGCTGAGCTGGGAGGACTGAACTGGGCGGCCTGGTCCATAACCAATGGCGGCGCGGCTAGGGGGCGGGACCTTCCTCCCCGGCGCTGGTGGGCTGGGGCCCGATTGTGACGTCATCAGAGGAAGAGGCCATTCAGGTGGATGGAGGCCCGACCCGGCCTGTGATTGACGGGAGCTCTGACCAATAGGACGAGGGCTAAGGTGGGAGGACTAAACTGCGCGGCCTGGTCCTCCAATCAATGGCGGCACGGCTAGGGGGCGGGGCCTCTCCAGCTCAGGTGCGCTGGGGCCGATTGTGACGCGCTGTCCCCAGGTGAGAGCAGCTCAGGCAGCACAGAGCTGGGGCTGGAATCTGGGAGAGGGGCCGCAGGCAGCACAGAGCTGGGGCTGGAATCTGGGAGAGGGGCCGCAGGCAGCACAGAGCTGGGGCTGGAATCTGGGAGAGGGGCCGCAGGCAGCACAGAGCCAGGGCTGGAATCTGGGAGAGGGGCCGCAGGCAGCACAGAGCTGGGGCTGGAATCTGGGAGAGGGGCCGCAGGCAGCACAGAGCTGGGGCTGGAATCTGGGAGAGGGGCCGCAGGCAGCACAGAGCTGGGGCTGGAATCTGGGAGAGGGGCCGCAGGCAGCGGGCCTGGCAATGGGGCACAAGCTTCACAATACAAGCTTCTTTAAATACATTCAAAAAGGAGTTGGATATATTTCTTAAGGCTAAAGGGATCAAGGGATATGGGGAGAAAGCAGGGACAGGGTACTGAATTTGGATGATCAGCCATGATCTCATTGAATGGCGGAGCAGGCTCGAGGGGCCGAATGGCCTACTCCTGCTCCTATCTTCTATGTTTCTATGTTTAATGGAATGGGTGGACATGTGGCAGATGAAATTTAACGCAGAAACGTGCAAAGTGATACATTTTGGTAGGAACAAGGAGGCAATATAAACTAAAGGGTACAATCCTAAAGTGGGTGCAGGAACAGAGAGACCTGGGGGTATAGGTGCACAAATCGTTGAAGGTGGCAGGGCAGGTTGAGAAAGTGGTTAAAAAAGTATATGGGGTCCTGGGCTTTATAAATAGAGGCATAGAGTCCAAAAGCAAGGAGGTGATGATGCACCTTTATAAAACACTGGTTCGGCCTCAACTGGAGTATTGTGTCCAATTCTGGGCACCGCACTTTAGGAAGGATGTGAAGGCCTTGGAGAGGGTGCAGAAAAGATTTACCAGAATGGTTCCAGGGATGAGGGACTTCAGTGATGTGGAAGAGACTGGAGAAGCTGGGGTTGTTCTCCTTGGAACAGAGAAGGTTAAGGGGAGATTGAGCAGAATGGTTCCAGGGATGAGGGACTTCAGTGATGTGGAGAGACTGGAGAAGCTGGGGTTGTTCTCCTTGGAACAGAGAAGGTTAAGGGGAGATTGAGCAGAATGGTACCAGGGATGAGGGACTTCAGTGACGTGGATAGACTGGAGAAGCTGGGGTTGTTCTCCTTAGAACTGAGAAGGTTAAGGGGAGATTGAGCAGAATGGTTCCAGGGATGAGGGACTTCAGTGACGTGGATAGACTGGAGAAGCTGGGTTTGTTCTCCTTGGAGCAGAGAAGGTTAAGGGGAGATTGACCAGAATGGTTCCAGGGATGAGGGACTTCAGTGACGTGGAGAGACTGGAGAAGCTGGGGTTGTTCTCCTTAGAGCAGAGAAGATTGAGAGGAGATTTGATACAGGTGTTCAAAATCATGAGGGGTCTGGACAGAGTAGATAGAGAGAAACTGTTCCCATTGGCAGAAGGGTCGAGAACCAGAGGACACAGATTTAAGGTGATTGGCAGAAGGTCCAAAGGCGACATGAGGAAAAACTTTTTTACGGAGCGAGTGGTGAGGATCTGGAATGCACTGCCTGAAAGGGTGGTGGAGGCAGATTCAATCACCGCTTTCAAAAGGGAATTGGATAAGTACCTGAAGTAAAGAAATGTGCAGGGTTACGGGGAAAGGGCGGGGGAGTGGGACTAGCTGAGAGTCAGCACGGGCTCGACAGGCCGAATGGCCTCCTTCTGTGCTGTAACCATTCTGATTCTATAGGAGCAGGAGTCGGCCATTCGGCCCCTCGAGCCTGCTCCGCCATTGAATAAGATCATCGACCCCAACTCCACTTTCCCGCCCGATCCCCATATCCCTCGATTCCCCGAGAGCCCAAACACCTTTCGATCTCCGCCTTGAATCTACTCATCGACTGAGCCTCCACAGCCCTCTGGGGCAGAGAATTCCAAAGATTCACCGCCCTCTGAGTGAAGAAATTCCTCCTCACCTCAGTCTTAAATGGCCCACCCCTTATCCTGAGACTGTGACCCCTGGTTCTGGACACTCCAGAACTTCAGCCAGGCAAAGCCGCCATCGGTCACTGCAAGAACGGTTAAATGTTTAAAAATGAAACAACAACAACAACTTGTATTTATATAGCGCCTTTAATGTAGTAAAACATCCCAAGGCGTTTCACAGGAATATTATAAGACAAAAAAAATGACACCGAGTCACATAACAAGAAATTAGGGCAGGTGACCAAAAACTTGGTCAAAGAGGCAGGTTTTAAGGAGCATCTTAAAGGAGGAAAGAGAGGTAGCGAGGCGGAGAGGTTTAGGGAGGGAATTCCAGAGCTTAGGGCCCAGGCGGCTGAAGGCACGGCCACCAAAGGTTGAGTGATTATAATCAGGGATGCTCAAGAGGGCAGAATTTGAGGAGTGCAGATATCTCAGGGGGGTTGTGGGGCTGGAGGAGATTACAGAGATAGGGAGGGGCGAGGCCATTGAGGGATTTAAAAACAAGGATGAGAATTTTGAAATCGAGGCGTTGCTTAACCGGGAGCCAATGTAGGTCAGCGAGCACAGGGGTGATGGGTGAACGGGACTTGGTGCGAGTTAGGACACGGGCAGCAGAGTTTTGGATGACCTCAAGTTGACGTGGGCTGGAATGTGGGAGGCCAGCCAGGAGTGCGTTGGAATAGTCGAGTCTAGAGGTAACAAAGGCCGGGTGAGGGTTCCAGCAGCGGATGAGGTGAGGGAGGTCCATGTTACGGAGGTGGAAGTGGGCAGTCTTTGTTATGCTGCGGATGTGCGGTCAGAAGCTCATTTCAGGGTCAAATATGACACCAAGGTTGTGAACAGTGTGGTTCAGCCTCAGACAGATGTTAGGGAGAGGGATGGAGTCAGTGGCTCGGGAACGGAGTTTGTGGGGTGTCTGTCCCTTTAACTACAATTCATAGAATCACAGATACTTACAGCACAGAAGGAGGCCATTCGGCCCATCGTGTCCGTGCTGGCCGACAAAGAGCTATTCACCCTAATCCCACTTTCCAGCACTTGGTCCATAGCCCTGTAGGTTACAGCACTTCAAGTGCATATCCAAGTACTTTTTAAATGTGATGAGGGTCTCTGCCTCGACCACCCTTTCAGGCAGTGAGTTCCAGACCCCCACCACCCTCTGGGTGAAGAAAGTTCTCCTCAAAACTTCCGACCAATTACTTTAAATCTGTGCCCCCTGGTTATTGATCTGTCTGCTAAGGGAAATAGGTCCTTCCTATCCACACTCTCGGCCCCTCATAATGTTATACACCTCAATCAGGTCTCCCCTCAGCCTCCTCTGTTCCAAAGAAAACAACCCCAGCCTCTCCAATCTTTCCTGGTAGCTGAAATTCTCTAGTCCTGGCAACATCCTCGTAAATCTCCCGTCTCGAGCAGTCACATTTTTCCTGCAATGGGGCGACCAGAACTGCACGCAGCACTCTAGCTGGTGGCCTAACTGGTGTTTTGTACAGTTCAAGCAGAACCTCCCTGCTCTTACACGATACAGAAATAGAGAGGCACTGACATATGAGGAGAGATTGGGTCGATTGGGCTTATACTCGCTGGAGTTCAGAAGAATGAGAGGGGATCTCATTCAAACGTATAAAATTCTAACAGGACTAGACAGACTAGATGCAGGAAGGATGTTCCCGATGGTGGGGGAGTCCAGAACCAGGGGTCACAGTCTAAAGATAAGGGGTAAGCCATTTAGGACAGAGATGAGGAGGAATTTCTTCACCCAGAGAGTGGTGAACCTGTGGAATTCTCTACCACAGAAGGCGGTGGAGGCCAGTTCATTAAATGTATTCAAGAAGGAGTTGGATATATTTCTTAAGGCTAAAGGGATCAAGGGATATGGGGAGAAGGCAGGGACAGGATACTGAATTTGGATGATCAGCCATGATCACATTGAATGGCGGAGCAGGCTCGAGGGGCCGAATGGCCGACTCCTGCTCCTATCTTCTATGTTTCTATGTATTCAATCTTTCCTTGCAGCTGAAATTCTCTAGTCCTGGCAACATCCTCGTAAATCTCCCGTCTCGAGCAGTCACATCTTTCCTGCAATGGGGACGACCAGAACTGCACGCGGTGGCCTAACTGGTGTTTCTGTACAGTTCAAGCAGAACCTCCCTGCACTTACATGATACAAAAAGAGAGAGGCACTGCCCCTTTAAATACCTGGGGACACATAGAAACATAGAAGATAGGGGCAGGAGTCGGCCATTCGGCCCCTCGAGCCTGCTCCGCCATTCAACGAGATCATGGCTGATCATCCAAATTCAGTACCCTGTCCCTGCCTTCTCCCCATATCCCTTGATCCCTTTAGCCTTAAGAAATATATCTAACTACTTCTTGAATATATTTAATGAATTGGCCTCAACTGCCTTCTGTGGTAGAGAATTCCACAGGTTCACCACTCTCTGGGTGAAGAAATTCCTCCTCATCTCTGTCCTAAATGGCTTACCCCTTATCCTTAGACTGTGACCCCTGGTTCTGGACTCCCTGACCATCAGGAACATCCTTCCTGCATCTAGTCTGTGTAGTCCTGTTAGAATTTTATAAGTTTCAATGAGATCCCCTCTCATTCTTCTAAACTCCAGCGAGTACAAGCCCAGTCGACCCAATCTCTCCTCATACATCATTCCTGCCATCCCAGGTATTAGCCTGGTGAATCTTCACTGCACTCCTTCCATGGCAAGAAAATCCTTCCTCAGATAAGGCGACCAAAACTGCACACAATACTCAAGATGTGGACTCACCAAGGCCCTGTACAACTGCAGAAAGACATCCTTGTTCCTGTACTCAAACCCTCTCGCTACGAAGGCCAACATACCATTTGCCTTCATCACCGCCTGCTGCACCTGCATGCTTACCTTCAGCGACTGGTGCACAAGGACACCTAGGTCTTGTTGCACTTCCCCTTCTCCCAATCTATTGCCATTCAGATAATAATCTGCCTTCCTGTTTTTGACACCAAAGTGGATAACCTCACATTTATCCACGTTATTATTGCATCTGCCATGCTTCTGCCCAATCACCCAACCTGTCCAAATCATACTGGAGTTTCTCGGCATCCTCCTCACAGCACACACGCCCACCCAGCTTTGTGTCGTCTGCAAATTTGGAGATATTGCATCTAGTTCCCTTGTCTAGATCATTAATATATATTGTGAATAGCTGGGGTCCAAGGACCGATCCCTGCGGTACCCCACTAGTCACTGCCTGCCACTCGGAAAAAGACCCGTTTATTCCAACTCTTTGCTTTCTGTCTGCCAACCAGTTCTCTATCCAAGTCAATACCTTGCCCCCAATCCCATGTGCCTTTAACTTTACACGCTGTCGAACGCCTTTTGGAAATCCATGTACACCTCGTTAACCGCATTGCCCTCATCAACCCCCTCTGTTACCTCATCAAAAAACTCAATCAGAATTAGAGAGGCCGGGCCCAGCGGACATGAGGCCAGGGCCCCGGCACCAGGAAACCCAGGGTGCAGCGCCTCCCCCATCCGAGCTGCCGCTTCCCGGTTTCTTCAGCCGGTTCCACCAAGTCTGACTCAGGACAAAGGACAGGAGCCAGGCTCCCAGAATGGCCCGCGGCCCCGGGGAGCATGCGCACTCTCAGCGGGGAAATCAGCGCGTTGCATAGAGTGGTTTCTGGGGCGCGGGGAATTGTGGGTGCTGCTGCCGCCATTAGTCAGCGGCTGTCGGGAAGAGTTTTATTGCAGGCTGATGGAAGTCGGTCCCTGGCCGCCTGTGTAGGTCTTTTTGTTGCAGCAGTTTGAGCTGGAGTGGAGATGGAGGAGAAGCTGCTGGGTTTTCGATGGAATCTGGAACAGTACCCATGGATTGGAGGGTAGCTAATGTTACCCCACTATTCAAAAAAGGTGGTAGAGAGAAAACGGGGAATTACAGACTGGTAAGCCTGACATCGGTAGTGGGGAAAATGCTAGAGTCCATTATAAAAGATGTAATAGCAGAGCACTTGGAAAACAGTGACAGGATCGGACAAAGTCAGCATGGATTTATAAAAGGTAAATCGTGCTTGACTAATCTACTGGAATTTTTTGAGGATGTAACTAGTAAAATAGATAAGGGAGAACCAGTGGATGTGGTGTATTTGGACTTTCAGAAGGCTTTCGATAAGGTCCCACATAAGAGATTAGCGTGTAAAGTTAAGGCACATGGGATTGGGGGCAAGGTATTGACTTGGATAGAGAACTGGTTGGCAGATAGAAAGCAAAGAGTTGGAATAAACAGGTCTTTTTCCGAGAGGCAGGCAGTGACTAGTGGGGTACCACAGGGATCGGTCCTTGGAACCCAGCTATTCACAATATATATTAATAATCTAGACAAGGGAACTAGATGTAATATCTCCAAATTTGCAGACGACACAAAGCTGGGTGGGTGTGTGTGCTGTGAGGAGGATGCCGAGAAACTACAGGATGATTTGGACAGGTTGGGTGATTGGGCAGAAGCATGGCAGATGCAATATAATGTGGATAAATGTGAGGTTATCCACTTTGGTGTCAAAAACAGGAAGGCAGATTATCATCTGAACGGCAATAGATTGGGAGAAGGGGAAGTGCAACGAGACCTGGGTGTCCTTGTGCACCAGTCGCTGAAGGTAAGCATGCAGGTGCAGCAGGCGGTTAAGAAGGCAACTGGTGTGTTGGCCTTCGTAGCGAGAGGGTTCGAGTACAGGAACAAGGATGTCTTGCTGCAGTTGTGCAGGGCCTTGGTGAGACCACACCTTGAGTATTGTGTACAGTTTTGGTCGCCTTATCTGAGGAAGGATGTTCTTGCCATGGAGGGAGTGCAGTGAAGATTCACTAACCTGATACTTGGGATGGCAGGAATGACGTATGAGGAGAGATTGGGTCGATTGGGCTTATACTCACTGGAGTTTAGAAGAATGAGAGGGGATCTCATTGAAACCTATATTATTCTAACAGGACTGGACAGACTGGATGCAGGAAGGATGTTCCCGATGGTCGGGGAGTCCAGAACCAGGGGTCACAGTCTAAGGATAAGGGGTAAGCCATTTAGGACAGAGATGAGGAGGAATTTCTTCACCCAGAGAGTGGTGAGCCTGTGGAATTCTCTACCACAGAAGGCAGTGGAGGCCAATTCATTAAATATATTCAAGAAGGAGTTAGATATATTTCTTAAGGTTAAAGGGATCAAGGGATATGGGGAGAAAGCAGGGACAGGGTACTGAATTTGGATGATCAGCCATGATCTCATTAAATGGTGGAGCAGGCTCGAGGGGCCGAATGGCCCACTCCTGCTCCTATCTTCTATGTTGCTATGTAACAGATGTTAAGCAAGTGCAGGGGCAGGGAAAGGGGAGGAGGGGAGGAAAGAACAAAAGGGAGGGTCTGTGATGGGGTGGACGGCAGGAGAGATTAAATGACAAAAAGGGACGATGGTGCAAGGCGAAAGGCGATGGTAATGGGACAGGTAAAGGAACAAGATATGGTTGTGGAGGAGATGTAAATGGGAATGGCAGAATCATCAACAGTTGCCGTCTGCAACAATAGGTGACTAATGCAGTAACATCACCGCTATGTTACTGTACCCCGTTAAAGGTGTGGGAGGTTCCCTTCTCTGAAGGAAGTTGGCGACGACAATTGGGTTTCTGTAATAGTCGGGAAGATAAAATGCAACATAGAAACATAGAAGATAGGAGCAGGAGTGGGCCATTCGGCCCCTCGAGCCTGCTCCGCCATTCAATGAGATCATGGCCGATCATCCAAATTCAGTACCCTGTCCCTGCCTTCTCCCCATATCCCTTGATCCCTTTAGCCTTAAGAAATATATCCAACTCCTTCTTGAATATATTTAATGAAGCTTGTATTGTGAAGCTTCTGCCCCTTTGCCAGGCCCGCTGCCTTCGGCCCCTCTCCCAGATTCCAGCCCCAGCTCTGTGCTGCCTGCGGCCCCTCTCCCAGATTCCAGCCCCAGCTCTGTGCTGCCTGCGGCCCCTCTCCCAGATTCCAGCCCCAGCTCTGTGCTGCCTGCGGCCCCTCTCCCAGATTCCAGCCCCAGCTCTGTGCTGCCTGCGGCCCCTCTCTCAGATTCCAGCCCCAGCTCTGTGCTGCCTGCGGCCCCTCTCTCAGATTCCAGCCCCAGCTCTGTGCTGACTGAGCTGCTCTCACCTGGGGACAGCGCGTCACAATCGACCCCAGCGCACCTGAGCTGGAGAGGAGGCCGCCCAGTTCAGTCCTACCACCTCAGCCCTCGTCCTATCGGTCCGCGCTCCCATCAGTCAGAATCACATTGCTCCGGCTCACTCCGCCCCCCCGCGAGGCTCAATCCGCTCCGTTCGGTGTCCGCGGAGGTCCCGCCCGCCCGACTCTCAGGTTTGGTTTTTCTCGTCTTTTACTCTATAATCTCGCTCTCCGCTCCACCCTCACCTCGATTTAAATCAATTCCCCAACACTTGACTTGACCCCGGCCGCTGATTCCGCCTCTTCCCCGGGCCCGGCCTTCGGTCTGCTCCCCGGAGGCCTCGCGCAGGCGCACTGGCAGCCTCGTGTTGTGGTGGGGCCGAATGAGCATGCGCGGTCCCACCTCTCCACATTTAAAGGGACCCCACCCCCTCCACATTTAAAGGGACACCCACCCCCTCCACATTTAAAGGGACACCCACCCCCTCCACATTTAAAGGGACACCCACCCTCTCCACATTTAAAGGGACACCTACCCCCTCCACATTTAAAGGGACACCCATCCCTCCACATTAAAAGGGACACCCACACCCTCCACATTTAAAGGGACACCCACCCCTACACATATAAGGGGACACCCTCCCCCCTCCACATTTAAAGGGACACCCATCCCCTCCACATTTAAAGGAACATCCACCCTCTCCACATTTAAAGGGACCCCCACACCCTCCATATTTAAAGGGACACCCATCCACATTTAAAGGGACACCCACACCCTGCACATTTAAAGGAACACCCACCCCCTCCACATTTAAAGGGACACCCACCCCCTCCACATTTAAAGGGACACCCACCCCCCTCCACATTTAAAGGGACTCCCTCCCCCCCTCTCATGTCCTCTATTGTGGAGGAGGAATTCCTGGAGCGGCAGAGCGGGGCTATAAATGGCCCCAGAGACCAGGTAAGGCCTCACAGCGTCGGCGGGAATTTCAGCAGCAGCAGCGGGGCTATAAAAGGCCCCAGAGACCAGGTAAGGCCTCAGAGCGTCGGTGGGAATCTCGAGCGGCAGCAGCCGGACTATAAAAGGCCCCAGAGACCAGGTGAGGCCTCAGAGCGTCGGCGGGAATCTCGAGCGGCAGAGCGGGGCTATAAAAGGCCCCAGAGACCAGGTAAGGCCTACCAGCATCGGCGGGAATCTCGAGCAGCAGAGCGGGGCTATAAAAGGCCCCAGAGACCAGGTAAGGCCTCAGAGCGTCGGCGGGAATCTCGAGCGGCAGAGCGGGGCTATAAAAGTCCCAGAGACCAGGTAAGGCCTCAGAGCGTCGGTGGGAAATTCGAGCAGCAGAGCGGGGCTATAAAAGGCCCCAGAGACCAGGTAAGGCCTCACAGCATCGGTGGGAATCTCGAGCGGCAGAGCGGGGCTATAAAAGGCCCCAGAGACCAGGTAAGGCCTCACAGCGTCGGTGGGAATCTCGAGCGGCAGAGTGGGGCTATAAAAGGCCCCAGAGACCAGGTAAGGCCTCACAGCGTCGGCGGGAATCTCGAGCGGCAGAGCGGGGCTATAAAAGGCCCCAGAGACCAGGTAAGGTCTCACAGTGTCGGCGGGAATCCTGAGCGGCAGAGCAGGGCTATAAAAGGCCCCAGAGACCAGGTAAGGCCTCACAGTGTCGGCGGGAATCCTGAGCGGCAGAGCGGGGCTATAAAAGGCCCCAGAGACCAGGTAAGGCCTCACAGTGTCGGCGGGAATCTCGAGCGGCAGAGCGGGGCTATAAAAGTCTCCAGAGACCAGGTAAGGCCTCACAGCGTCAGCGGGAATCTCGAGCGGCAGAGCAGGGCTATAAAAGTCTCCAGAGACCAGGTAAGGCCTCACAGCATCAGCGGGAATCTCGAGCGGCAGAGCGGGGCTATAAAATGCCCCAGAGACCCAGGTAAGGCCTCACAGCGTTGGCGGGAATCTCGAGCGGCAGAGCGGGGCTATAAAAGGCCCCAGAGACCAGGTAAGGCCTCACAGCATCGGCGGGAATCTCGAGCGGCAGAGCGGGGCTATAAAAGGCCCCAGAGACCAGGTAAGGCCTCACAGCATCGGCGGGAATCTCGAGCGGCAGAGCGGGGCTATAAAAGGCTCCAGAGACCAGGTAAGGCCTCACAGCATCGGCGGGAATCTCAAGCGGCAGAGCGGGGCTATAAAAGGCTCCAGAGACCAGGTAAGGCCTCACAGCATCGGCGGGAATCTCGAGCGGCAGAGCGGGGCTATAAAAGGCCCCAGAGACCAGGTAAGGTTTACCAGTCTCCGAACTCGGAACTCGGAGTGAAGGAAAGAGGTAAAAATGAATCCAAGTGTGACGTCACCAGAAAGCGGGTAAGTGATTGGTTGGTAAGTATTTCTCTCTTTTTTAAGCTTAAACTCTGTGGTTTATAGTTTCTAAGGTGCGATATTCATCATCTAGAATCGGGGCAGAGGGTATTTAAAAATAATTTTAATAAATTGAATTAATTACATAGAATGGGAGATCAGATGTTGTGTTACTGCTGCAATATGTGGGAGCTGGTGAACACCATTGATGCTCACGGTGATCACATTTGCAGTAAGTGTTGGCTGCTCGAGGAATTCCGGCTCCGTGTTGAAGAGCTGGAGTCCGAGCTTCAAACACTGAGACACATCAGGGAGGGGGAGAGTTACCTGGACTCTGTGTATCAGGAGGTAGTCACACCAATTAGATTAATTAATTCAGATGTAGTCCGTGGCCAGGGTCAGGATGGTGTGACTAGAAGTGAGGCAGGTACGGGGATCCAGGAGGTAGTGTTGGAGGAGCCGCAGCCCTTGCTCTTGTCCAACAGGTTTGAGGCTCTTACTCCCTGTGGGGATGGGAACAGGGACTGCGGGGAGGATGAGCAACCTGGCCACAGCACCGTGGAGCGGGGGGCCATTCAAATGGGGGGAGTTAAAAGAAATGTTGTAGTGGTAGGGGATAGTATCGTTAGGGGGATAGATAGAGTTCTTTGCAGCTGAGAGCGAGAGTCCCGATGGCTGTGTTGCCTGCCCGGTGCCAGGGTTAAGGACATCTCCTCTGGGCTGGAGAGAAACTTGGAGTGGGAGGGGGAGGATCCAGTTGTCGTGGTCCATGTTGGTACCAACGACATAGATAGGACAAGGAAGGAGGTTCTGCTGAGGGAGTTTGAGCAGCTTGGGGCCAAATTAAAAAGCAGAACCACAAGGGTAATAATCTCTGGATTACTACCTGAGCCACGTGCAAATTTGGCTAGGGTAAATAAAATTAGAGAGTTAAATGAGTGGCTCAAAGACTGGTGTGGGAGAAATGGGTTTTGCTTCCTGGGACACTGGCATCAGTACTGGGACAGGAGAGAGCTGTTCCGTTGGGACGGACTTCACTTGGCCAGTGCTGGGACTAGAATCCTGGCGAATCGAATAACTAGGGCTGTAGAGAGGGCTTTAAACTAATTAGTGGGGGGGAGGTTTTAAGAGAGCGAAAAATAAAAATGACAGTGGAGAAGGCAATAGGGCAAGGTAGCAGTGGAGGAATTAAAAACCAGAGCGTGTCAGGAAGGGACAGAATGAATAATGATAAAGGTAAAGTAGTAAAAGGGGTAAAAGCAGGAATAAATTGTCAGAAACATATTTGAAAGTTCTTTATCTGAATGCACGCAGCATTTGTAACAAAATTGACGAGTTGACGGTGCAAATAACTACACATGGGTATGATCTGGTGGGCATTACGGAAACATGGCTGCAAGATAATCATGACTGGGAACTAAACATACAAGGGTATTTGACAATTAGGAAGGACAGACAGGAAGGAAAGGGAGGTGGGGTTGCTATGTTAATCAAGGATGGAATCACTGCAATAGTCAGAAATGATATTGGGTCAAAGGATCAGGATAGTGAAACAGTTTGGGTGGAGATAAGGAATAATAAGGGGAAAAAGTCACTTGTGGGCGTAGTCTATAGGCCTCCTAACAGTTGCAACTCTGTTGGTCGGAGGATAAATCAGGAAATAGTTGGGGCTTGTAATAAGGGAACAGCTATAATCATGGGGGATTTTAACTTTCATATTGACTGGACTAATCAAATTGGGCAGGGCAGCATTGAGGAAGAGTTCCTAGAGTGTATTAGGGACGGGTTCCCTGAGCAGTATGTAACTGAACCAACCAGGGGGCAGGCAATCTTAGATGTGGTCCTGTGTAATGAGACAGGATTAATAAAAAATGTCCTAGTAAAGGATCCCCTTGGAATGAGTGACCATAATATGGTTGAATTCCAAATTCTGTTTGAGGGTGAGAGAGTTGGATCTCAAACCAGCGTACTAAGCTTAAATAAAGGAGACTATGAAGGTATGAGAGTAGAATTGACTAAAGTGGACTGGGAAAACAGATTCAACTGTAAGACGGTACAAGAGCAGTGGTCTACATTTAAGGAGACATTTCACATCTTTCAAGATAAATATATTCCACTGAGGAAAAAGGGGAGTAAAAGAAAAGACAGCCATCCGTGGCTTAGTAAAGTAATAAAGGATAGTATCCGACTGAAAACAAGGGCATATAAATTAGCCAAATCTAGTGGGAGGATAGAAGATTGGGAAACATTTAAAAGCCAGCAAACAATAACTAAAAGATTAATTAAGAAAGGGAAGATAGATTATGAAAGTAAACCAGCAAAAAATATAAAAACAGATAGCAAGAGTTTCTACAGCTATATAAAAAGAAAAAGGGTGGCTAAAGTGAACGTTGGTCCCTTCGAGGATGGGACCGGGAAAGTAGTGGTGGGTAACATGGAGATGGCAAAGATGCTGAACAAATATTTTGTATCAGTCTTTACAGTAGAGGACACTAAAAATATCCCAACACTGGACAAACAGGGGACAATGGGGGGGGGGGGGGGGGGGCGGAGGAGCTAAACACGATTAAAATCACTAAGGAGATGGTACTCAGTAAAATAATGGGACTTAAGGCGGATAAATCCCCCGGACCTGATGGCCTACATCCTAGGGTCTTGAGATAAGTGGCGGTAGGGATTGTGGATGCATTGGTGATTATTTTCCAGAACTCCCTGGACTCAGGAAAGGTCCCGGCAGATTGGAAAACTTCTAATGTAACACCCTTATTTAAGAAGGGAAGTAGACAAAAAGCTGGAAACTATAGACCAGTTAGCCTAACATCTGTGGTTGGCAAAATGTTGGAGTCCATTATTAAGGAAACAGTATCAGAGCATTTGAATAAACATAATTTAATAGGACAGAGTGAGCATGGTTTTATGAAGGGGAAGTCATGTTTGACAAATTTGCTCGAATTCTTTGAGGATGTAGTATACAGGGTGGATAAAGGGGAACCAGTGGATGTAGTGTATTTGGACTTCCAAAAAGGCATTTGACAAGGTTCCACACAAAAAATTACTGATCAAGATAAAAAATCACGGGATTGGGGGTAATATACTGGCATGGGTGGAAGATTGGCTATCTAACAGAAAACAGAGAGTTGGGATAAATGGTTCGTTCTCGGGCTGGCAATCAGTAACTAGTGGTGTTCCGCAGGGGTCAGTGCTGGGACCCCAACTCTTTACAATCTATATTAACGATTTGGAGGAAGGGACCGAGTGCAACATATCCACGTTTGCCAACGATACAAAGATGGGAGGGAAAGCAGTGAGTGAGGAGGACATAAAAAACCTGCAAAAGGACATAGACAGGCTAAGTGAGTGGGCAGAGATTTGGCAGATGGAATATAATGTTGGAAAGTGTGAGGTTATGCACTTTGGCAGGAAAAATCAAAGAGCAAGTTATTATCTAAATGGAGAGAAACTGCAAAGTGCTACAGTACAAAGGGATCTGGGGGTCCTGGTACATGAAACACAAAAAGTTAGTATGCCGATGCAGCAGGTGATCAGGAAGGCCAAATGGAATCTTGGCTTTTATTGCAAGGGGGATGGAGTATAAAAACAGGGAAGTCTTGCTGCAGTTATACAGGGTATTGGTGAGGCCACACCTGGAATACTGCATGCAGTTTTGGTTTCCATATTTAAGAAAAGATATACTTGCTCTCGAGGTGGTTCAGAGAAGGTTCACTCGGTTGATTCCAGAGATGAGGGGGTTGACGTATGAGGAAAGGTTGAGTAGGTTGGGACTCTGCTCATTGGAGTTCAGAAGAATGAGAGGCGATCTTATCGAAACATATAAGATTGTGAGGGGGCTTGATCGGGTGGATACGGTGAGGATGTTTCCACTGATGGGTGAGACTAGAACTAGGGGGCATAATCTTAGAATAAGGGGCTGCCCTTTCAAAACTGAGATGAGGAGAAACTTCTTCACTCAGAGGGTAGTAAATCTATGGAATTTGCTACCCCAGAGAGCTGTGGAAGCTGCAACATTAAATAAATTTAAAATGGAGATAGACATTTTCCTAGCAGATAAGGGAATTAGGGGTTACGGGGAGAGGGCAGGGAAGTGGACGTGAGTCTAGATTCAGATCAGCCATGATCCTATTGAATGGCGGAGCAGGCCCGAGGGGCCGTATGGCCTACTCCTGCTCCTATTTCTTATGTCCTTATGTTCTTATGTTTACGGGATGGTTTCCTGGACCAATATGTCGAGGAACCAACCAGAGATCAGGCCATCTTAGACTGGGTATTATGTAACGAGAAAGGATTAATTAGCAATCTTGTTGTACGAGGCCCCTTGGGTCGGAGTGATCATAATATGATCAAATTCTTAATTAAGATGGAGAATGAAATTGTTGACTCACAGACTAGGGTCCTAAATTTAAATAAAGGAAACTACAATGGTCTGAGGAACGAGTTGGGTAGCATTGATTGGGGAATGTCACTCAAAGGGTTGACGGTGGATAGGCAATGGCAAACATTCAAAGACCGCATGGATGAACTACAGAATTTGTTCATCCCAGTTTGGCATAAAAATAAAACAAAAAAGGTGACTCAACCGTGGCTAACAAGGGAAATTAGGGATAGCATAAGATCCAAGGAGAGGACATATAAATTGGCCAGAAAAAGCAGTAAACCTGAGGATTGGGAGCAGCTTAGGATTCAACAAAGGAGTACAAAGGGATTAATTAAGAAGGGGAAAATAGAATATGAGAGTAAGCTTGCAGGGAACATAAAAACTGACTGTAAAAGCTTTTATTGATATGTGAAGAGAAAAAGAACATAAGAACATAAGAAGTAGGAGCAGAAGTAGACCATACGGCCCCTCGGGCCTGCTCCGCCATTCAATAGGATTGTGGCTGATCCGAACCTTAGCCCTGCCGAGGACGCCTGGCCGGCGAACTGGCAAGATTTGGAGGCCAAAGTCACCACTCGCTTAGGACGCTGGACAGGACTGCTCCGAGTGTTGTCCTACAGGGGTCGAGCGCTGGTCATAAACCAGCTGGTGGCCGCCATGTTGTGGTACCGGTTGGTCACTTTGATCCCTCCCCCTGCGTTTGTCACCAAGATGCAGAAGAAGCTCATCGACTTCTTCTGGGACAAAAGGAAGCACTGGGTCTCTGCCGCGGTTCTGAGTCTCCCGCTTAGGGAGGGCGGACAGGCACTGGTGTGCCTTCGCACCCAGGCTGCGACTTTCCATCTTCAGACGCTGCAGAGATACCTGTACGTCGAGAATCCTCCGAGATGGTGTGCGCTGGCGACGTCTTTTTTCCGCCAGCTGCACGGCCTCAATTACGACAGGCAGCTCCTGTTTGTGAAAGTGGGCGGCACGCGTGCCAGCCTGCAGGAGCTGCCTGTCTTTTACCAGGAACTGCTATGGGTTTGGAACTATGTCGCTTCCAGGCGGAGCTCTCCCCCGTCAGGAATGGCGGCTGTCCTTCGGGAGCCGCTGCTCAGGAATCCGCACCTCCACGACCGCGGGTTCAGGCGGCTGGCGGAGGGCAGGGCTGTGCCTGGCAAGGTGACCAGAGTCGGGGACCTGCTCGATGGTGGAGGAGCGGGCTTGATGGCGCCGGAGGAGTTGGCGCGGCGCATGTCTTGGGCCAACGTCCAGCTCGCGGTCAAAGCCATCGAGTCGATGAAAGCGACACTGCGCCCCGGCGCCACAAGGTGTATCGAGGCGGCTCAAACACGTGGGGCAATCCCGTCCGAGCTTTCCCCCGTTCGGACGGAATTCCTCATCGGCGCCCGGCCCCGAAACTCCCCTCGGGAACCGGCGCCTCACAACTTGAGCCGTCTCGAGGAAATACCCTCCGTGCCTTTTCATTCCACACGGAGGTGTTTCCTGTACGGGCTGCTCCTGCACACTCTCCACTTTGCCATCTTCGTCTGCCGTCCGGACACACCTTGGCGTGCCATCTTGCCTTCCGGCGGAGGCGGAGGTCCCCAATGGAGGGCTCTCTATGCGGGAGTCCTCCCTTGTTCTATTGGGGACTTGGCCTGGAGGGTGTTGCATGGAGCAGTCCCGTGCAATATATTTTTTAATAGGTTCACGGACTCCCAGGCCGCCTGTTTTTTCTGCGGCCTGGAGGAGTCCGTTTTTCATATATATATGGAGTGTGAGAGGTTGCAGCCCCTCTTCCATTACTTGAAGGGGCTGCTCCTTGATTTTTGGTTGCACTTCAGTCCCACGCTCTTGATCTACGGTCACCCGGTGCGGAGGGGAGCGGGCAGGTTGGAGGACCTCCTCGTGGGTCTGCTCCTGGGCCTGGTTAAAAAAGCCATCAATTGGTCCAGGCAGCGGGCGGTCGAGGGGGTCGTCCAGCCGGATTGCCTGCCTCTCTTCCGCGGCCATGTTCGTGCCCGGGTGGCCCTGGAGATGGAGCACGCGGTGTCCGCCGGCACGCTCGAGTATTTCTGCGACCGGTGGGCGCCGCGGGGACTGGAGTGCATAATTGATTTGGCCAACCAAATTTTAATTTGATTTGTTAAGGTTTATTTAAAGTTTTATTAGTTACAGTCTATTTGTTTATGTTTGGTTCAACCAAAAGAGTGCCCCTCTGGATCCTTTGGATTGGTGGGAGTCTTACTTATAAGAGCTGGGTTTTACTCATAAGGACTGGGTCGGTGATGAATGATGGTTGCCCTGTGTTAATATTATGTTCTGTTCTTACTTAATAAAAGTCTTGAGTTTTAAGCCTTAACCTCTTGGATTCAGACCATTGTTCGGCACTTCAATTTTATTAAGTAACAACTTTTGGAAGATGGATCGATTATTGAAACCAGAGCGTTTGGATATCGATCCCCATTCGGCAGATGCGTCGAAGAAATTTACGCATTGGCTTCGATGTTTTGAACACTTCATCGCATCATTCACTGATCCGACGGTTAACAAGTTGAGTCTTTTAACCAACTTGGTAAGTCATCAAACTTACTTCATAATTGAAGATATTACTACTTATGAAGAGGCCCTGGCAGCCCTTAAAGCCCAGTACCTTAAGTCGGTCAACGAAGTATACGCCAGGTATCTTTTGTCTACTCGCAGGCAATTACCCAAGGAATCTCTGGACGATTTCCTGCAGGACCTTAAGGCTTTGGCAAAGGATTGCAACTACAAGGCTGTCTCTGCCATAGTGTATCAGGAAGAAGCCATCCGTGATTTTTTCATATCTGGTCTCCGATCTAATTATATTAGACAGAGACTTCTCGAGAATGACTCGTTAGTTTTAAAAACGGTCATCGCTACTGCTCGATCATTCGAGGTAGCCCAGAAGAATTTAGAAGTGTATGCATCAGCCCATGCGTCTCTTTCAGCCTCGTGTGCTCCGAGTATGGAGGCATCCATAACACCAAAGGAGCCTCCACTTAATCCTATTGTTGCGGCTGTACCCCATGGGTCTAAGTGTTATTTTTGTGGCCAATCTAAACATCCCAGGCAAAGATGCCCAGCCAAAGAGGCTACCTGTTTTAAATGTAAGAAACAGGGACATTTTAGTAAAGTGTGTAAGGGTAATCCTGTACCCGATGTTTTCTCTGCTGTTGCCTCGGTTACGGTTGACCAGCCCATACCGAGTTCCTTGTTGAAATCTATGATGGACATCAAGATTAATGGTCGTCCTACTGGGTGTTTGATAGACTGTGGCAGTACTGAAAGTTTTATACACCCCAACCTTGTTAACTCCTGTTCATTGAAGGTGTATCCTACGCGAAGTGAAATCGTGATGGCGTCTAAGTCCCTTACTTCGGAGGTAACTGGATATTGTAAAGTCACATTGACCGTTAAGGATACGGAGTATAAGGTCTTTAAACTCCTCATATTACCTCAGTTGTGTGTGAACTTAATTTTAGGCTTGGACTTCCAGTGTCAGCATGAGAGCATCACCCTTAAGTATGGTGGATCCCAGCCTCCGCTCACAGTCTGCGGCCTTTCTACTTTAAAAATAAGTCCGCCTTCTTTGTTCATGAACCTTGCTCCTAATTGTAGACCTATAGCGACTAAGAGTCAACGGTATAGTTCAGAAGATAAAAAATTTATAAAAGAGGAAGTGGAAAGGCTTCAACGGGAGGGAATCATCGAACACAGTAATAGCCCGTGGCATGCCCAGGTGGTGGTGGTGGTTAAAACTAATGAAAAGAAAAGACTTGTGGTCGATTATAGCCAGACTATAAACTTGTATACCCAATTAGACGCCTATCCTTTGCCTCGTATTTCTGAGATGGTGAACCAGATAGCTCAGTACCGCGTGTTCTCCACCATTGATTTAAAGTCTGCCTACCATCAACTCCCCATTAAAATAGAAGACCGACCTTATACGGCCTTTGAAGCTAATGGGCACCTGTACCAATTCCTTAGGGTGCCCTTTGGAGTGACAAATGGGGTATCCATCTTCCAACGGGAGATGGATCATATGGTGGATGAATACGCGTTGGAAGCAACATTCCCGTACCTGGACAATGTTACTATCTGTGGCCGCGACCAACGGGAGCATGATCAAAATCTCACGAAGTTCCTAGAGACTGCAAAGAGGTTAAACCTGACCTACAACGAAAACAAGTGTACCTTCAATACTACACGTTTGTGTATTCTTGGTTGCGTTGTGGAGAATGGGGTAATTGGGCCGGATCCTGAAAGATTACACTGTAGGAGTCTACGTACTCCTAGCAAAAAACACTGAACTCGGAGAGGTTCAACAGAAAAGGTTTAATTGTTGAGGTTGCATGTTGAACACAAAAATGGCGTCAGAGACTACACCAAGTCCGACTGTCTTTCATCAGTCCACAGCTTTGACTGCTCCTCCCCCGCTCTGGGCTTAACTATGTTGCAGATCGAGTTTCTTAAAGGTGTGATCCTTCTTAAAGGCATGACGCCTGATTTATAGTCTACGGACCAAAAAGCAGATTGTGTCCTTTCTGTGATCGGTACACCACACAGCTCCCCCTAGAATCCGCTTGTAGGGAGTGTACGAACCGGCATGGCGGCTTGATGGCACGGCTGGAACGGCTCTTGGCGGTTGGTGTCGGGAGCGGGGCGGTCGGACGCGTCGGGCTCTTAGGCAGTCTGCCCCGCGGTGGGGGTTGGCCCACTTGAACGGGTTCGTCGGGCTCCAGGTGCGCCAGCTTGAGCCGGTCGACCGACACCTTGTCAGTTCTGCCGCCCACTTTGAGGAGGAAGAACTTGTTCCCCGTCTGGAGTACCTTGTAGGGTCCGTCGTATGGGGGCCGTAGAGGTCCTCGGTGGGCGTCATGGCGCATGAAAACAAATTTGGCCATGTGCAGGCTAGGTGGTACGTGGGTTGCTGGTTCGTCGTGCCGGCCGGTGGGTACTGGAGCAAACTGTTGTGCTCGGTTGGCGAAAGCGCGGCGTTGCTGGTCAGCCGACCAGGGGGTCGTGGCGGTGGGCAGGAACTCTCCGGGTACGCGCAGCGGCTGGCCGTACACGAGTTCCGCCGCCGAGGCTTGCAGGTCTTCCTTGACCGCGGAGCATAGGCCAAGTAGCACCCACGGGAGGCGGTCGATCCAAGCCTCGTCCTCGAGGCTGGCGCGGAGGGACGCCTTCATGGACCTGTGGAATCGCTCACACAGTCCGTTGGCTTGGGGGTGGTAAGCCGTGGTGCGGTGAACGGCCACCCCGAGGTTTCGGGTGATGGCGGCCCACAGATCAGAGGTGAACTGCGGGCCTCTATCCGACGTCATGTCGGAGGGGACGCCGAACCGAGCGACCCAGGTACCGATGAACGCCCTCGCGATGTCGGCGGTGGTGGTGGACGTCAGTGGAATGGCCTCGGGCCAGCGGGTGGTACAGTCCACGATTGTCAGCCGGTGCGTGTGACCTTGTGATGGCGGCAGGGGGCCGACGAGGTCGATGTGGACGTGGTCAAACCTTCTTTCTGGCACGGTGAACTCCTCGAGTGGGGCTTTGACGTGCTGGTGGATTTTGGCACGCTGGCAAGCTATGCAGGATCTGGACCAGACGCGCACATCTTTGCGCAGGCCGCGCCAGACAAATCAGTTGGCCACCAGCCTAATGGAAGCGCGGGTGCCGGGGTGTGAGAGGCCGTGGACGATGTCGAACACCCGTTTTCGCCAGGACACCGGGACTATGGGGCGGGGTTGCGCCAAGGAGGTGTCGCATTTGACTGTGATGGCGGACGGGCCGCAGGCGACGTCGGTCAGTCGCAGCCCTCGTCGGTCAGTCGCAGCCCTGGGAGGGTTGTGGGCGCGGAGAGCAGATCGGGGTCGGTGCGTTGCTCCACTGCCAGTTGAGCATAGTCCACTGCCAGGTGGGTGCCGTGGACGGCGGGGCAGGATAGGCTGTCGGCCACCATGTTGTCTCGACCGGAGACGTGCCGGATGTCCGTGGTGAATTCGGACACCGCGGCGAGCTGGCGTTGTTGCCTGGCTGACCACGGGTCCGCAGATTTTGCCATCGCGAATGTCAGGGGTTTGTGGGCAACAAACGCGGTGAAGGGGCGGCCCTCCAGAAGAAATCTAAAATGGCGGACTGCCAGGTACAGTGCGAGGAGCTCGCGGTCAAAGGCGCTGTATTTGGCCTCCGGGGGGCGCAGTTGGCGGCTGAAAAAGGCCAGCGGTTGCCAGGCCCCGTCGACCCACTGTTCGTACACGGCGCCGACTGCGTGGTCGGAGGCGTCCGTGGTGAGGGCCACCCTGGCGTTGGGCTGTGGGTGAGCAAGCATGGTGGCGTCGGCGAGCGCCTTTTTGGTCGAGTCGAAAGCAGTCAACATGTCCGCCGACCACTTGATCGCTATTCTGTCTTTCTTACCCCGGAGGGCTTCGTATAGGGGCCGCATGAGGGAGGCCGCTCCGGGAATGAAGCGGTTGTAAAAGTTGATCATCCCCAAGAACTCCTGTAGGCCTTTGATGGTGGTGGGCCGGGGGAACTGCTGGACGGCTTGCACCTTGGCGGGCAGGGGAATGGCTCTGTCCTGCGTGATGTGGTGGCCGAGGAATTCGATCCTGCTGAGGCCGAATTGGCACTTGGCTGGGCTGATGATGAGCCCGTGCTCACTGACCGCTGGAACAGGGTGCGGAGCTGCTCGATGTGTTCCTGCTTGGAGGAACTAGCTACCAGGATGTCATCCAGGTAGACAAAGAGGAACTTCAGGTCCCGGAGGACCGAGTCCATGAGCCGCTGGAAGGCCTGGGCCGCGTTTTTGAGGCCGAAGGGCATTCGGAGGAACTCTAATAACCCAAAGGGGTGATTATGGCCGTCTTGGGAACGTCCGTGGGGTGGACTTGCACCTGATGGTAACCGCGCACCAGGTCGACTTTGGAGAAGACTGAGCGGCCGGCCAGTCTAGCCAAGAAGTCTTGAATGTGCGGTATGGGGTACCGATCCGGCGTGGTGGCGTAGTTTAGGCGCTGGTAGTCCCCGCAGGGGCGCCATCCCCCATCGGGTTTGGTGACTATGTGGAGTGGGGAGGCCCAGGGGCTGTTGGAGCGGCGGATGATGCCGAGCGGTTCCATTGTGGCGAACTCGGCCCGCGCGATCTCCAGCTTGGCCGGGTCCAGCCTGCGGGCGTGGGCATACACCGGTGGGCCTGTGGTGGGGATGAAGTGTTCTACCCCATGCTTAGCAACTTTCGCGGAGAAGGTCGGGTTGGTGAGGGCTGGGAACTCAGCCAGGAGTGCTGAGTAGTCGTCCGTTGAGCGGGCGCGGCACTGCCACGCCATTTCGGCGGGTTGGGAGGGGGCCATGGCGCCCGGTATAGGTGACATGGTGTTCATGTCCACGAAGCGGCGCCGAGGCATGTCGACCAACAGGCCGTGGGCGCACAGGAAATCCGCACTGAGGAGCGGGGAGAGCACCTTGGCGGTGATAAACTCCCAGTGGTAGCGGCGGCCTGCGAGGTCGATGGTGACAGTGCGGGTGCCGTACGTCTGGATGTCGGTGCCGTTGGCGGCAGCCAGCGCAGGGCCGTGGCCGCCTCGCTGGATCTCGAGGGCGGACGCGGGGATGATGCTGCGCTGCGTTCCCGTGTCGCATAGGAAACGGCGTCCGGAGGCGCTGTCCGTAACGTACAGCAGCACGCCTGCTTGCCCCACGGCCATCGTGTAGGCTGGTGTGGGGGTGGTTGGAAACGTGCAGGGATGGCTGCAGCGGCGTGCCCGTGCGCCGAACCGGGTATGGAAGTAGCAGTAGCCCTGGGTCGGAGGACGTGGGGGCCTCGTGGCCGAGCTGTGTGGCCGCGCGATAGAGAGTGGAGCGCGCGCCGACACTGCGGAGGCCAGGTCGGGGGTGACGGCGTGGTTGGAACCGGCGGACAGGAGCTTATCGACTTCGTCGGCCAGGGCCTCGAGGTCCGTGAGGCTGGATGCCACAATCGCCGGGCGGATGCTGGGAGGTAGTTGGCGGATAAAGAGCGTGTGGAAGAGGGAGCCGGGCGGTTTCTCGTCGGTCAGAGCAAGCATGTGTGAGAGCAAGTCTGACGGCGTGGAGTCACCGAGGCCCGGGAGGCCGAGGAGGTGGCAGTTGCGCAAAAATTGGGAGGCTGTGAATTTTTTAAGGAGCGCGGCCTTGAGATGTGCGTACTTGCCTTCCTCCGAAGGGTTTTGTAGTGTTGTCCAGACTTTCGTGATTGTGGAGCTGCCCAGGGAGGTGAGGAGGTAGTCGTACATCATTGCATCGGCGGTGATGCTGCGGAGTCGGAATTGCGATTCGGCTTGAAGGAACCAGGTGGTGGCTAGGTTCTCCCAGAACTCCGGCAGCTTCACAGAAACTGCGTTTGTGTCAGCCATGGTTACGCTTAGGAGTCGTCCTGAGCATCGGGGTCACCAATGTAGGAGTCTACGTACTCCTAGCAAAAAATACTGAACTCGGAGAGGTTCAACAGAAAAGGTTTAATTGTTGAGATTGCATGTTGAACACAAAAATGGCGTCAGAGACTACACCAAGTCCGACTGCCTTTCATCAGTCCACAGCTTCGACTGCTCCTCCCCCGCTCTGGGCTTAACTATGTTGCAGATCGAGTTTCTTAAAGGTGTGATCCTTCTTGAAGGCATGACGCCTGATTTATAGTCTACGGACCGAAAAGCGGATTGTGTCCTTTCTGTGATCGGTACGCCACAACGCCCACTTAAGGAATTACCTTTACCTCACACTGTAAAAGCTTTAAGAAGGTGTCTGGGATTCTTCTCGTACTATGCCCAGTGGGTGGCTAACTACTCAGATAAAGTCCGACCTCTTATTAAGTCGACGTCTTTTCCGCTGTCGGCGGAAGCTCAGGAGGCTTTTTTTAATATCAAACGGGACATTGAGAAGGCAGTGGTATGTGCCGTGGATGAGAAGATCCCTTTTCAAGTGGAAAGTGATGCATCTGATTTTGCGTTGGCAGCAACTCTTAACCAAGCTGGTAGACCAGTAGCTTTCTTCTCTCGTACATTGCAAGGACCAGAAGTTCGACATTCTTCAGTATAAAAGGAGGCACAGGCAATTATTGAAGCAGTCAGGTATTGGAGGCATTATCTCGCTGGCCGACGTTTTACGCTCATTACTGGCCAGCGATCTGTGGCCTTTATGTTCAATACTAAGCAGAGAGGCAAGATCAAAAATGATAAGATTTTAAGATGGCGAATAGAACTGTCAACATATGACTATGATATTCAGTACAGGCCTGGAGTATTCAATGAGCCATCGGATGCTTTGTCACGAGGAGTATGTGCTAGTCTGGGTATAGATAAGCTTCAAAGTCTCCACGACGCACTCTGCCACCCTGGGGTTACCAGAATGAACCACTTCATTAAGTCTCACAATCTACACTACTCTATTGAGGAGGTCCGGACAATGACCAGAACCTGTCGTGTTTGTGCTGAATGCAAACCCCGCTTCTATAAGCTGTCCGAGCCAGCTCATCTTATTAAAGCAACTCGACCATTTGAGCGTTTGAGTCTCGATTTTAAAGGTCCCCTTCCATCGAGCGACCGTAATGTCTATTTTCTTAATATTATAGACGAGTACTCTCGGTTCCCTTTTGTTATCCCCTGTCCGGATGTGACCAGTGCTGTTGTAATTAAATGCCTCTGCCAACTGTTTTCTTTGTTTGGCATGCCTAACTATATATATAGTGATAGGGGTTCTGCCTTTATGAGCGAAGAATTGCGACAGTTTTTGCTATCGAAAGGGATTGCAACGAGTAGAACTACCAGCTATAACCCTCGTGGTAATGGGCAGGTCGAGAAAGAAAATGCGACAGTGTGGAAGGCTATCGTACTGTCTCTGAAGTCGCGAGGCCTGCCGACCTCTCGCTGGCAGGATGTCCTGCCAGACGTGCTGCATTCCATAAGGTCTCTTTTGTGTACAGCGACGAATGCCACCCCTCATGAAAGGATGTTTAGCTTTCCAAGAAAAGCTACCAATGGAGTATCGTTACCCACATGGTTGACGACCACGGGCCCTGTGCTGTTGCGCAGACATGTGAGAGGCCACAAGACTGATCCACTGGTGGAGGAAGTACAACTCCTCCATGCTAATCCCCAGTATGCGTACATTCAATATCTGGATGGGCGAGAGGATACGGTCTCTATTAAAGATCTTGCACCTGCTGGAGCTCAAAAAGAGTTTGACTCTGAGAGTAGTTTTTAATCATGGTATTGGACCTTTAGAGACACAAACTCTCAGTGTGGAAAACACTGATCATTCTGGGACTTTGAATGAACCGGAGTTAGTACCCTGGGAGGAGCCTCAGCAAGAGTTACGTCATTCCCAGAGGACTATTAGACCTCCTGACAGACTGAATCTATAGCAGGGGGTGAATGTGATGAAATAACTGTGTTCTGGCATTTGTATTGGCTGTTGTGTTGTACTTGTTAATGTCTGGAATGTTTTACAGGTGTAATCACTAATGCTCTTCCCTAGCCCGGCCCCTCTGGATTGGTGTGAGTCTTACTCATAAGGGCTGGGTCGGTGATGAATGATGGTTGCCCTGTGTTAATATTATGTTATGTCCTTACTTAATAAAAGCCTTAACCTCTTGGATTCAGACCGTTGTTTGGCACTTCAGTAAGGGTAAACCGGGAGAGCTTCTTCTCCCCTCTGATATAAAGGGTTGACGTCCGCCTTATTCCCTATCAATCACTCAGAGTCCTGCGAGGCCTCCCGCCTGATCCATTACACCAAACGCCAGACCATCTCCTCCCGGGAGATCCAGACCGCCGTCCGCCTCCTGCTGCCCGGGGGAACTGGCCAAGCACGCCGTCTCGGAGGGGATGAAAGCAGTCACCAAATACACCAGCTGCAAATAAAGCCTCTCGTTCCTCCCACCTTAAAAACTCAACCCAAAGGCTCTTTTCAGAGCCACTCACGAGATCCAGAAGGGACTATTTATTTTCATTTGACTAATGACATTTGAAATATGGACAGCATAAAGAATGAAACTCTTTTAAAAAATGTTTTATCATCCTTTCTTTATTTAACCCTCACTTTCATTTTTTTGTCGTATGTTCAGATTTTGCTGGTGTGTTTTCGTAATACAGTATATCGTTAATTTAAAATAGATTGAAATTTAACAAATATATAACAAAATGATGCATTGTCACTGCCCTGTTTTGTACAAAGCACTCATTTATAAGCGGGTCGCTGAAAAGCTCAAATGAAATTAAATCTGTCAATTCAGGAACCAGTAATTTTAAAGGATCAATTTGCCATAATTCAAATTTAATAATGAATTATTCAGTCTCACAGATGCCATTTTAATGATTATTCAGTCCCACAGACGCTATAATTTTAATTAAAATGATTATTCAATCCCACAGATGACAATCTTTAGCAGTAATGATTATTATTTAGTCTCACAAATGCCATAGTTTTAATTATTCAGTCCCAGATACCATAATTTTAACGATTATTATTCAATCCCACAGATGCAATAATTTAAACAATAATGATTATTATTCAATCCACATGCAATAATTTAAACAATAATGATTATTATTCAATCCCACAGATGCAATGATTTTAATAACTGGCTAATATTCAGTCCCACAGATGCAATAATTTTAACAATAATGATTATTATTCAGTCCCACAGATGCAATGATTTTAATAACTGGTTAATATTCAGTCCCACAGATGCAATAATTTAAACAATAATGATTATTATTCAGTCCCACAGATGCAATGTTTTTAATAACTGGTTAATATCCAGTCCCACAGATGCAATAATTTTAACAATAATGATTATTATTCAGTCCTACAGATGCAATGATTGTAATAACTGGTTAATATTCAGTCCCACAGAGGGCCATCACTTTAACAATAACCAGTCTGATTAACAGACGAGCTCTTATTCTATAAGCCGCCTTTTTCGTTGGTGTCCGAGGTTGGAGCGGATTGAAAAACGCGCCAATCAGAGGCGGAGATTTGCCGTGTTTTCAGCCAATCAGAAGGCGCGGCTGGGCGGGGCCGGCGGCTGCTATAAAAGCCGCAGCCCGGAGCGGGGAGGAGCAGTTGGAGAACAGAGTAAGAGAGGAGTCCGCCCCCCGGGAGAAGGACAGCCCGGAGTGGGGAGGAGTAGTTGGAGACCAGAGTTAGAGAGGAGTCCGCCCGCCCGGGGAGAAGGACAGCCCGGAGTGGGGAGGAGTAGTTGGAGACCAGAGTTAGAGAGGAGTCCGCCCGCCCGGGGAGAAGGGACAGCAGTCGGCCGGCACCTTGGGCAACAAGGGCTCGCGGGTGGGCGGGGCTATGACCTCACCCGCGCGCTGAGGCGGTTGAAAGGCCGATCAGGAGCCACGTGACCCCGGAGCTGGCGGCGGCCTTTTAACAGTGGGTGGGGCCCCGAGTCGTTTCGGGCTGCGATTGGTGAGCGCAGCTGTCAATCTACGAGTCGCAGCCAATAGAAGAGATGGACTCCGTGAGGGACTTTAAGCGCGGGCTGCGTGCCCGCAGTGCGCATGCTCGGTGCTGCTCGCAGTCCCCGGATGAGGCTCCGGTTTGTGGAAGGAGATAAAATGGCGGCGGGACTGAGGAGCGGCGGATGGTGCGGTGAGTGTAGATCAGAGAATCTCCGGCATTTACAGCAGCGCCGGCCTCTCTCGGGTAATCTCTGGGGGGGAGGAGGATCAATTTTTGGTCACTCTTATGCTGGTTTCTGAAACTCTCTCAATCCTCAGGCTTACTATTATTCTTTGCAACATTATAAGCTTCTGTCAATCTAATGCTATCCTTACCTTCTTTAGTTAGCCATGGTTGGATCACTTCCCGTGGAGTTTTTGTTTCTCAATGGAATGTATTTTAGTTGAGAATTATGAAATATTTCTTTACATGCTAGCCACTGCTTATCTACCGCCATACCTTTTAATCTATTTTTCCAATCTACCTCAGCCAACTCGCCCCTCACACCTATGTAATTGGCTTTATTTAAGTTTAAGACACTAGTTTCGGACTTAGGCAAGTCACTCTCTCAAAATTAATGTGAAGTTCTAACATATTATGATCACTCTGCCCCACTGGATCCTTTACTATGAGCTTGCTAATTAACCCTGTCTTATTACACAATACAAGTTCTAACATTGTTGGTTCCATGACATTTTGTTCCAGGAAAATGTCCCGAATGGATTCCATGAACTGGTCCTGCAGACTCTTGCTCCACAGCCCTGTAGGTTACGGCTCATCAAGTGTACACCCAAGTACTTTTTTAATGTGCTGAGGGTCTCTGCCTCTACCACCCTTTCAGGCAGTGAGTTCCAGACCCCTATCACCTTCTGGGTGAAAAAAATTACATCTGCTCTGCACCCTCTAGTGGATGGACTGGGGAGAAAGGTCTTTACTAGCCGAGGCATAGAATATAAGAGCTGGGAGGTAATGCGTGAACTGTATAAAACACTAGTTAGGCCTCTGCTAGAATACTGCGTGCAGTTCTGGTCAACACATTACAGGAAGGGTGTGATTGCACCAGAGGGTGCAGAGGAGATTTACGGGGATTTTGCCTGGGCTGGGGAATTTTTGCTATGTGGAACGATTGGATAGGCTGGGGTTGTTTTCTTTGGAACAGAGAAGGCCAAGGGGAGACTCGATTGAGGTGTATCAAATTATTAGGGGCCTAGATTGAGTGGATAGGAAGGACCTATTTCCCTTAGTGGAGAGGTCAATAGCCAGGGGGCATAGATTTAAAGCAGATGGTCCAAGGATTAGAGGGGTTTTGAGGTGAGTTTTTTACACCGAGGGTGGTGGAGGTCTGGAACTCACTGCCTGAAAGGGTGGTAGAGACAGAGACACTCATCACGTTTAAAAACTGCTTGGATATGCACTTGAAGTGCCGTAAGCTACCAGGCTATGGACCAAGTGCTGGAAAGTGGGATTAGAGGGGATAGATCTTTGTCAGCCGACTCGGACAAGATGGGCCGAATGGCGGCCTTCTGTGCAGTAAGTTTCTATGATTGTGTAACCCGGGGAGGATGGGCCCAGTGAGATCAGGCAGTGTGTAACCCGGGGAGGATGGGCCCAGTGAGATCAGACAGTGTGTAACCCGGGGAGGATGGGCCCAGTGAGATCAGACAGTGTGTAACCCGGGGAGGATGGGCCCAGTGAGATCAGACAGTGTGTAACCTGGGGAGGATGGGCCCAGTGAGATCAGACAGTGTGTAACCCGGGGAGGATGGGCCCAGTGAGACCAGGCAGTGTGTAACCCGGGGAGGATGGGCCCAGTGAGATCAGTCAGTGTGTTACCTGGGAAAGATTGCCCCAGCTTCGGTTTGCCTAAAGCACAGGGAAATTGTACATTTCTATCCAGAACCTTGGTGATTTGCTGGAAGCCCAGGCGGGCATGGCGGGGATCTGAGAAAAGGGACAACATCAGACCGAAGTACTTGGACCCAAACTTTTATTTTTATGAAGCAGAAGAAATGTCTATTATATTACTTCACACTGTTGATATTGTTATTTTCTGTCCTGCCATAATTAGATTTCCTGGTGAAAGACTGAGTGATTGAGAGGTTCACAGCTGAGAGTAAACTGGGATTGTAGACTGAGGAACGACAGCAGGTGAACCAACACAGGATTGTGAGCACCAACCGGAGAGAACTCTTCCGATTCAGAGATCGATTGGGGAAAAAGGTCAGAGAGAGTCCCATTGACTCAGATACACACTGGTCCTGGAGATGGACTGGGGAGAAAGGTCAGAGAGAGTCCCATTGACTCAGATATTGAAATAAAAAGTAGATTTGCCTTTCTAAATCTAGGCTTTATTAACTTTAAAAATCCAGTAGCAGATCTTTCAACACCCAGTCCCAACCAAGGCTGTAGAGAACTGAATTTAAGATGGCCACCACAAATCACATGACATCAACTACCAATGAGTTTACAGCATATATCTCAAGGCAGGAAACAAACAACCAATTACAATACTTCTTACTAAACATGAAGAATAATCACCACATTCACCCCTCCTTTTAAAATATACTCCAACCTAAATAACCTTTACAATTTACAATTAATTATTTACAACTAAAACAATACAAATATAATATTTCAACAATTTTAAAACATTACTATCAATTTAAAAGTCCATTTTCAGTCGGTCGACCGGATATCTTGTTCGTGTCGACCTTCTTAACCCTGGTGAAATTCCTTGCCCTCCCACACCAGGAGACACAGAAGTATCTTCTGCAGGAAGGCTATCCATATCCCGATTATCAACGGTTTCCGGATTGGAAATCCCATCAGGAGGTAAACGGGGACGGTCATGAACATCCATCGAAGGCTGACTAATAGAAGTATAATTATCTGCAATAGGATTGGAAATATTTGTAGTATCTGTAACGACATCCACATTATCTGAATCATGACTATTGTTAATATCCTCGGAAGAGGGCTGGCCACCACAAGGAGCCAAGTCTTTAATTGAAACAGTACTTTCTTTCCCATCTTGGAATCGAATATGAGCATATTGGGAATTTGCCTCCAACAGCTCCACCTCCTCCACTAAAGGATCATATTTTGGCAATCTAACATGGCGTCGAAGCAGCACAGGTCCCTGCATAGTAAGCCATGAAGGTACCGAATATCCCGTAGTAGATCTCCGCGGATAGTTGAAGAGCCTTTCATGGGGGGTCACATTAGTAGCTGTTGAAAGCAATGATCTAATGGAATGCAGGGCATCAGGCAGTACCATTTCCCACTGTGTATTCTTGAGGTTCTGGGATGTCAAAGCCAACATAACTGCCTTCCAGATCACCCCATTGTATCGTTCGCACTGTCCATTACCCTGGGGATTATACGGGGTAGTTCTACTGGTAGAGATTCCCCGACTCTGAAGGTATTCCTTCAACTGGGAAGACATAAAAGAACTTCCCTGATCCGAATGGATATACGCAGGCATCCCAAAGATGACAAAAAGTTGAGTCAGACATTTGATAACTGTAGCAGCTGATACATCTGCGCAAGGAAAAGCAAAAGGGAACCTTGAAAACTCATCCACAACAGTAAATATATATCGATTTTGAGTCGTTGAAGGAAGAGGCCCCTTAAAATCGACGCTCAAACGTTCAAAAGGAGAAGTAGCCTTTATAAGATGAGCTCGTTGAGGCTTAAAGA
This sequence comes from Somniosus microcephalus, assembly GCF_052327205.1. Classification (NCBI taxonomy): domain Eukaryota; kingdom Metazoa; phylum Chordata; class Chondrichthyes; order Squaliformes; family Somniosidae; genus Somniosus; species Somniosus microcephalus. Next base: position 162,105,110 of record NW_028225179.1, on the reverse strand, counting down.
AATTCGGTTTACACCGAGCACAGATAGAACATGATGAAGTCATCTGCTTGACGTCTTCAACTGAAAAGGGCAAATTCTTACTGCGTACGAAGTGTATCATCCGCGTAACCCCAGGATGGCATAAGGCATTGTGAAGATTAATAAGCGTATCTCCGTGAATCACAGAACAATAAGCCCTCGACAGCGCATCAGCAGCAACATTATCCTTCCCCGGACGATAAACTGTATCAAAATGGTAACATGCCAACTCAATCCTCCACCTCATTATTTTATCATTCTTAATCTTTCCAAAATGTTTGACATCAAACATAAAGGACACAGACTTTTGATCAGTTCCCAACGTAAAATGTCGCCCCGATAAATAATGCCTCCATTTACGCAGTGCTTCTACTATTGCATACGCCTCTTTATTGAGGAATGCCTTTTTTCGCTATTGTTCAAGGTACGTGAGAAAAAGGCCACAGGTCTTCCATTTTGGTTCAGCGTAGCCCCAATTGCAAAATCAGAAGCATCCGTCTCAATCACAAAAGGAACCTGCTCCTCAATAGAATGCACAACTGCTCCAAGGATATCCTTTTTAAAATTATCAAAACACGTCCTGGCCTCCCATGATAGAGGATATGTCGTAACCCGAATAAGAGGCCGGATCTTCTGTGAAAAATTTGCAATCCAATTAGAATAGTAAGAAAACAGTCCAACAACTCGTTGCAAAGCCTTAGAATTAGTAGGACAAGGTAAATCAATCAATGGTCGCAGATGTTCTGGGTCTGGTTTAATCTTGTTTCCCGAGATAATGTACCCCAGTAGATTTACCTCAGTGGTCGAAAAGGTACACTTCTCTTTATTGAAAGTTAAACCAACTTTTTCCGCAGCTTGAAGGAATCTTTCTAAATTAGAATCATGCTCCACCCTTGATTTGCCACACACCGTGATGTCATCTAAGTATGAAAAGGTGTCAGAGAGAGAGAGAGAGAGAGTTATCACTTAGAAAAGCATCCATTGCCCGTTGAAAACAAGCAACACCATTAGTAACACCAAATGGTATTCGGCAAAACTGATACAGCTTTCCGCCAGCCTCAACGGCCGTATATGGTTGATCCCTCTTAACAATAGGAATCTGATGAGCACTCTTTAAATCAATAGTGCTAAAAACCTTATACTGAGATACTTTGTTGATAAGCTCATCAATCTTAGGCAAAGGGTACGTATCTAATTGAGTATACCTATTAATGGTTTGGGAGTAGTCTATCACCATTCGTTTCTTATGTCTCTCGTTAGTGGTGACAACTACCTGTGCCCGCCAAGACGAACAACTAGGTTCAATGATTCCTTCCAATAAAAGACGTTGAACTTCAGAATTAATCAATTCTCTATCCTGACTGCTATACCTTCTTGACTTGGTAGCAATTGGCTTACAATCTGGCATCAAATTGGAAAAAAGTGATAATGGAGAAATGGAAGGTGTTAATCCACAAATAGATAAAGGTGGCTTAGTCCCTCCAAACGAAAGACTGAGAGACTCGTGTAATTGAAGCACATCATGACCAATCAAAATATCCGCACAGAGATTAGGCAGAACAGATAGGCGTATATCAGTATACATATGACCTAGAAGAATCAATTTCACAAGGCAACAACCAGCTACTTGTGAAGTGAGAGTCGTCTGAGCCATACACACCTGATAAGTAACAGGCGAAATTTTCAAACGCTTCTCCTTCGCAAACTGAAGACTTATAGATACGGGCAGTACCGAGAGTTTTATAAGGGCCTTCACTTCTAACCCATTAACTTGGGCCGTAACTATAGCTTTGTTTAGGCCATGAGCAAATGCAGCAGAAATTGATGCAATAAACGCCCTATCTAAAGGCTGAATAGTCGCAGAGGAGGTAATTGAACCTGATGATTTACAAACACGTGCATAATGACCTCTCTTGCCGCATTTACTACACACAGCCTCCCGAGCAGGACACTTCAGACGAGGGTGCCGGACGTTCCCACAAAAATAACACTTCTAAATCCAAGAGGCAACAGCCACCGAAGTAGAAACTGTTTCAGAATCTAGTAAACCACTCCTATTAAGTCCACATAATTCCTTTTCATTTGGAACTGCCGAAACCACAGTTGCAGGCCGATTAAAAAGAGCATAAGAATCCGAACTTCTCTGAGCCACATCCAATGTAGAGGCTTGCTCGAAAGCACTCTTACGATCCAAAGTCTTATTTTCTAACAACCGCTGACTAATTGATCTAGACAGTAATCCATTAAAAGCATCCCGTACCGATTCTTCCTTATATTCTTCTGCTGTCACGGCCTTATAATTACAGTTAGCACTAAGGCGCCGAAGTGCTTGTAAATAAGTATCCAAAGATTCTCCCACCTGCTGCCTACGGGCAGATAGAAGGTGACGTGCAAATACCTCATTCTTTGGTTTAACAAAAATCTTTTCCAATGTAGAAATAGCCAATGCGTAAGTTTCACAGTCCAAAATATACTTATACACATCCGGAGCAATGTAGTTGATCAGCATATTCAGCTTATTTAGAGACTCTTGATCCAACGCACCCAAAAAGTTTTTTAATGTACGATACCAGTGTTTCCATTTATCATCCACTCCTGCAGAATTAGGGTCAGCATTGAATCGTTCCGGTTGAAGATATCGCTCCATTCTAACTTAAAGTTAATAAATTGAAATAAAGAGTAGATTTGCCTTTCTAAATCTAGGCTTTATTAACTTTAAAAATCCAGTAGCAGATCTTTCAACACCCAGTCCCAACCAAGGCTGTAGAGAACTGAATTTAAGATGGCCACCACAAATCACATGACATCAACTACCAATGAGTTTACAGCATATATCTCAAGGCAGGAAACAAACAACCAATTACAATACTTCTTACTAAACATAAAGAATAATCACCACAGATACACACTGGTCCTGGAGATGGACTGGGGAGAAAGTTCAGAGAGAGCCCCATTGACTCAGATACTCACTGGTCCTGGAGATGGACTGGGGAGAAAGGTCAGAGAGTCCCATTGACTCAGATACACACTGGTCCTGGAGATGGACTGGGGAGAAAGGTCAGAGAGAGTCCCATTGACTCAGATACACACTGGTCCTGGAGATGGACTGGGGAGAAAGTTCAGAGAGAGTCCCATTGACTCAGATGATGTCCCCACACTATTACTGCAGATTTGGTTTCCCCAATCTATACATAGCTTAAAATCCCCCATGACTACTATATTACCCTTGCTACATGCACCTCTAGTTCCCTGAATTATACGCCGCCCTACATTACAACTACAGTTTGGGGCCTATAAACACCTCCAACCAATGTTTTCTGCCCCTTGCTGTTTCTTGGCTCCACCCAAACTGATTTTTTAACTTTATTTTCGGAGCTAAGATCATTTCTCTCTCATGTCTTTATCCCATCCTTTATCGACATGAGACCAAAACTGTGCGCGGTACTCCGGGTGTTGTCTCACCAAAGCCCTGTCCAATTGTAGCAAGACTTCCTCACTGTTGTATCCCAACCCCTTGTAATAAAGGCCAACATGCCATCCGCCTGCCCAATTGCTCGCGGTACCTGCATGCTAACTTTGTTTCCTGTACGAGAACACCTAAATCTCTCTGAACACCAACATTTAATAATTTTTCACCATTTAAAAAAGGTTCTGTTTTTCTGTTCTTCCTACTAAAGTGAATACGCACACATTTCCCCACATTATATTCCATCTGTCACCTTACTGCCCGCACACTTAGACTGCCCATATCCCTTTGCAGGCTCTGTGTCCCCATAGCTTACTGTCCCACCTAGCTTTGTATCAGCAGCAAACTTGGATCCATTGCACTCGGTCCCTTCATCTAAGTCAGTAATATAGATTGTAAATAGCAGAGGCCCCAGCACTGATCCTTGTGGCACCCCACTAGCCTGCCAAGCTGAAAATGTCCTGTTTATCCCTACTCTCTGTTTTCTGTCAGTTAACCAATCCTCTATCAATGCTAATAGTCATAATGGCACAGAAGGAGGCCATTCGGCCCATCGAGTCCGTGCCGGCTCTCTGTGGAGCAATCCAGTCAGTCCCATTCCCCCGCTCTATCCCCGTAGCCCTGCAAGTTTATTTCCCTCAAGTGCCTATCCAGTCTCCCCTTGAAAACATCGAGTGTCTCCGCTTCCACCACTTCCATCGGCAGCGAGTTCCCGGTCCTCACCACTCGCTGCGTAAAAAGGTTTTTATTCTCATCCCCCCTGTATCTCTTGTCCAAAACCTTAAATCTGTGTCCCCTAGTCCTCGTACCATCCATTAGTGGGAACAGCCTTTCCCTGTAGTCTATCCAAACCCGTCATAATCTTGTTCACCTCGATCAAATCACCCCTCAACCTCCTTTGCTCTAATGAAAACAAATCCAGCTTCTCCAACCTGTCCTTGTAGCTAATATATTCCCCTCAACCCCATGAGTCCTTATCTTGCACAGCAACCTTTTATGTGGCACCTTATCAAATGCCTTTTGGCAATCCAAATATTTGACATCCACCAGTTCCCCATTATCTATCCAGCTAGTTGCATCCTCAAAAAACACTAATAGCATGATTTCTCTTTCATAAAACCATGTTGACTCCGCCTGATCATATGATTTTCTAAGTGCCCTCTTACCCCTCCCTTAATAATGGATTCCAGCATTTTCCTGACGCCAGGCTCACTGGCCTGTAGTTCCCTGCTTTCTCTCTTCCCCCTTTCTAGAATAGCGGGGTTACTTTTTCTACCTTCTAATCCGCTGGGACTGTTCCAGAATCTAGGGAATTTTGGAAGATCACAACCAATGCATCCACTCTCTCTTCAGCCACCTCTTGTAGAGCCCTAGGATGTCGGCCGTCAGGTCCTGGGGATTTGTCGGTTTTTAGTCCCATTAGTTTCTCAAGTACTTTTTTTCTCGAAGGAACTTAAAGTAATTGATGTCAGTCCTTTCATTAGTCCCTTGGTTCCCTGCTATTTTTGGTACGCTATTTGTGTTTTCTACTGTGAAGACAGATACAAAATATTTGTTTAAAGTCTCTGCCATTTCCTCATTTCCCATTATAATTTCTCCTGTCTCAGCCTCTAAGGGACCAATGCTTACTTTTTGCTACTCTTCATGTTTACTTACTTTCAGAAGCTCCTACAATTTTTAAATGTTTCTTGCTGGTGTACTCAGTCGATTTTTCTCCCTTTTTTATCAATTTTTGGTCATCGTTTGCTGGTTAACAGAATTAAACTTCCCAATGCAATTTCACATGCTAAAGGTCTGCTTCTGTAAATAGCATTCAGGTACATTTATCATTTATTACTCGCTCAGGAACAAAGTTCGAGGTTGATACTATAGAAACTTGGGACCAGGCAGCACAGAATGAGGCCATTGGGCACAACGTGCCTGTACCGGCTCTTTGAAAGAGCAGACCAATGTGTCCCACTCCCCTGCTCTGTGCCCAGAGCACTGCTAATGTTCTCCCCTTCGTGTGTTTCACTAATTCAGGTTTAAAAGTTACTATTGTCTCTGCTCCCATCACTCATTCAGACATTGCATTCCAGATCATAACACGATGCCTAAAAACAATCTTATCTTACCTCCCCTCTGGCATTTTGTCAATTACGTTAAATCCGTCTCCTCTGTTTACCGACCCTTCTGTCAGTGGGTACAGTTGCTCCTTATTTACTCTATGGAAACACCTTCATGATTTTGAACACCTCTATTAAATCTCCCAATTAACATTTTTCTGCTCTAAGGAGAACCTGCGAGGAGTTGGCAGCAGCAGCGAGGAGGCATAAATACAGCGGGAGGCCGAGGACAGCGCGGACCTGCGAGGAGTCGGCAGCAGCAGCGAGGAGGCATAAATACAGCGGGAGGCCGAGGACAGCGCGGACCTGCGAGGAGTCGGCAGCAGCAGCGAGGAGGCATAAATACAGCCGGAGGCCGAGGACAGCGCGGACCTGCGAGGAGTCGGCAGCAGCAGCGAGGAGGCATAAATACAGCGGGAGGCCGAGGACAGCGCGGACCTTCAAGGAGTCGGCAGCAGTGAGGAGACAGCTACAAGTCCAGCGAATTCCAAAAGTACAGCAAAATCGAGGAGAGACGTCACAGGACTGCAGGAAAGAGTGAGAGCGGGAGCAGTCAAACTGCAAAACCGCTAAAGTGACGTCGCAACCAGGGAAGGAGCTGATTGGGAAGTAGGACCTGGTGAGTATTTCTACAGTCCAGTCGTTAAAGTGAAAGTAAGGTCTCTAGTTTAGCATAAGTAGTGTTTAAAGGGAAGTAAGGTCCCGAGTGTATTTAATATTCTTTAAAGGGAGTAAATTAAGGGTAGGACATGGCAGGGCAGCTCGGCAGTGTGGAGTGCTCCTCCTGTGCTATGTGGGAAGTCGGGGACACTTTCGGTGTCCAGGGCGAACATGTGTGCAGGAAGTGTCTCCAGCTGCAGCAACTCGAAATCCACGTTTCTGAGCTGGAGCTGCGGCTGGAGTCACTGTGGAGCATCCGCGAAGCTGAGATCTTCATAGCTTGTCTAACGAGGTGGTCAGACGGAATGGGTGACCGCCAGACAGAGTAAAAGAACTAGGAAGGTAGTGCAGGGTCCATCTCCCTCGCCAACAGATTTTCCGTTTTGGATACTGCTGGGGGAGATGCTTTCTGAGGGGAATGCAGCAAGAGCCAAGTCCGTGGCACTACGAGTGGCTCAGCTGCACAGGAGGGGAGGAAAAAGAGTGGGAGAGCAATAGTGATGGGGGATTCTATCGTAAGGGGAACAGATAGACATTTCTGTGGCTGCAGATGTGACTCCAGGATGGTATGTTGCCTCCCTGGTGCCAGGGTCAGGGATGTCACTGAACGGCTGCAGGGCATTCTGAAGGGGGAGGGCGAACAGTCAGAGGTCGTGGTTCACATTGGTACCAAGGACATAGATAGAAAGCGGGATGAGGTCCTGCAACAAGAATTTAGGGAGCTAGGTAGCAGATTAAAAAGCAGGACCTCAAAGGTTGTAATCTCTGGATTGCTCCCGGTGCCATGTGCTAGTGAGTATAGGAATAGGTGGATAGAGCAGATGAATGTGTGGCTGAAGAGTTGGTGCAGGAGGGAGGGCTTTAGTTTCCTGGATCACTGGCTCTGCTTCTGGGGAAGGTGGGACCTGTACAAGTCGGACGGTTTGCACCTGAACCGGAACGGGACCAACATCCTTGCAGGGAGGTTTGCTGGTACTGTTGGGAGTTTAAACTAACTTGGCAGGGGGATGGGATACAGAGTGGAGCTACAGTAGAGGGTGATGCACAGCCAAATATAGAGGAAAAAACAGGTCAGCCTGCAAGGCAGAGCAAATATGTAACGGCACAAGGGAGCATGGCAAGGCTGGATGGCATTTATTTTAATGCAAGGAGTCTTGCGAGTAAGGCAGATGAATTCAAGGTGTTGATGAACACATGGGAGTATGATATTGTTATCACAGAGACATGGTTGAGGGAGGGGCAGGACTGGCAGCTCAGTATTCCAGGGTATAGAATCTTCAGGCAAGACAGGGGTGTAAAAGAGGAGGGGGTGTCGCAATATTAATCAAGGAGTCAATTACTGCTGTAAGGAGAGATGATATCTTAGCAGGTTCTCAATGATTTATCTCCAGAAGGTTCCTGAACACCGGCGCCAGACTGATTCGCCTGTAGTTCATTGGTTTACCACACGCTCCGTTTTTAAACGAGGGGGTAACATTTGCAAATCCCCAGTCCTGTGGCACCACTCCCCTATCCAAGGAGGATTCAAAGATTGTGGCCAGAGCCTTCCTTCTCTCAGTAACCCAGGATGCATCCCATCCAGACCATGACACTTCCACTTTGAGCGCTGTCAACTGTTTCACTACATCCTCTTGGTCTATTTATATCCTGTCCAATTTCACTACCACCCTCTCCTTCACTGTAACATTGGCAGCATCCTCTTCTTTAGTGAAGGCAGATGCAAAGTACTCATTCAGTACCTCAGCCATGCCCACTGCATCCACCAGAATCACAGAAATCACAGAAACCCCACAGTGCAGATGGAGGCCATTTCGGCCCATCGAGTCTGCACTGACACATATCCCACCCGATCCCCGTAACCCCGACACCAACACATATCCCACCTTATCTCCGTAACCCCACGTATTTAATCCCCCTAACACTAAGGGTCAATTTATCATAGCCAATCAACCTAACCCGCACATCTTTGGACTGTGGGAGGAAACCGGAGCACCCGGGGAAAACCCACGCAAACACGGGGAGAATGTGCAAACTCCACACAGACAGTCACCCGAGGCCGGATTCGAACCCGGGTCCCTGGCGCTGTGAGGCAACAGTGCTAACCACTATGCCACGTGAAGATTCCCCTTTTGCTCCTTAATCATCGCACCTTTCCGTTGACTCTCCTTTGAGGCTTTACATGTTTAAGAAAGATTTTAATGTTCCCTATTCTATTCCCACTAATCTTTCCTCAGTTTTTCCGTGCCCCTCTTAGTTTGTTTTTGATTTCTCCTCTGTACTTTCTGTATTCAGCTTGATTCCCTACGGTGCTGTTGTTGTTGTCGTGTGTTTATTATACCAGAGTCTGCGTGTGTCAAACAGCAGAAAACTCCATCTTACAAGGTCTCAAATTGGGTTATAACTTAATGCCGGCGAATAACATCAACTTAAGTTTGGAGAAATTACTGATCCGGGACTGAATCGCTTTCACATTTCCCCAGTGGGGAAAGGGAAGGACGCTGACTGAGAGTTTGTTAGACACACAGCGGGACACGTGCACACGTGGAGAATTATAATTGTAAAACAGCAGTCGACCAGTTATGTATTTAAGAGGTTTCCAGATATTGTAAGACCCCTAAAGATATTGCGTCACCAATCTGCTTAAACTGACACCACTGTTAATATTAGTGGAGCAGTGGTGAATGTCCTCCCCTCCTACAGTGCTCGTTAGTCAAGTGCTGACACCATGAGCCATGTCCTCGGCTTTATTACAGGAGGAATAGCGAATAACAGCAAGTGATGTTAAACTGTTATAACAGACTGGTTAGGCCTCAGCTGGAGTATGGTTTGCAATTCTGGGCACCGCACTTTAGGGAGGATATCAAGGCCTTGGAGATGGTGCAGAAGAGATTTGAGAGAATTGTACTAAGGATCAGGGACTTCAGTTCTGGGGAGAGACTGGTTTGTTCCCTTTAGAGCAGAGTTGGTTAAACGAAGATTTTATAGAGCTGTTGAAACTCATGATTGGTTTTGATGAGTAAATAAGGAGAAACTGTTTCCATTGGCAGAAGGGGTCAGTAACCAGACGACGCAGATTTAAAGTGAGTGGAAAAAGAGCCACAGGCGAGGTGAGGAAACATTGTGTTACACAGCGAGTTAGTGTGATCTGGAATGCATTGCCCGAAAGGGTGGTGAGGTAACATTGTGTTACACAGCGAGTTAGTGAGATCTGGAATGCATTGCCCGAAAGGGTGGTGAGGTAACATTGTGTTACACAGCGAGTTAGTGAGATCTGGAATGCATTGCCCGAAAGGGTGGTGAGGTAACATTGTGTTACACAGCGAGTTAGTGTGATCTGGAATGCATTGTCCGAAAGGGTGGTGAGGTAACATTGTGTTACACAGCGAGTTAGTGAGATCTGGAATGCATTGTCCGAAAGGGTGGTGAGGTAACATTGTGTTACACAGTGAGTTAGTGTGATCTGGAATGCATTGTCCGAAAGGGTGGTGAGGTAACATTGTGTTACACAGCGAGTTAGTGAGATCTGGAATGCATTGTCCGAAAGGGTGGTGAGGTAACATTGTGTTACACAGCGAGTTAGTGTGATCTGGAATGCATTGTCCGAAAGGGTGGTGAGGTAACATTGTGTTACACAGCGAGTTAGTGAGATCTGGAATGCATTGTCCGAAAGGGTGGTGAGGTAACATTGTGTTACACAGCGAGTTCGTGTGATCTGGAATGCATTGTCCGAAAGGGTGGTGAGGTAACATTGTGTTACACAGCGAGTTAGTGAGATCTGGAATGCATTGTCCGAAAGGGTGGTGAGGTAACATTGTGTTACACAGTGAGTTAGTGAGATCTGGAATGCATTGTCCGAAAGGGTGGTGAGGTAACATTGTGTTACACAGCGAGTTAGTGTGATCTGGAATGCATTGTCCGAAAGGGTGGTGCGGCAACATTGTGTTACACAGCGAGTTAGTGTGATCTGGAATGCATTGTCCGAAAGGGTGGTGCGGCAACATTGTGTTACACAGCGAGTTAGTGAGATCTGGAATGCATTGTCCGAAAGGGTGGTGAGGTAACATTGTGTTACACAGCGAGTTAGTGAGATCTGGAATGCATTGTCCGAAAGGGTGGTGAGGGAACATTGTTACACAGCGAGTTAGTGTGATCTGGAATGCATTGCCCGAAAGGGTGGTGAGGTAACATTGTGTTACACAGCGAGTTAGTGAGATCTGGAATGCATTGTCCGAAAGGGTGGTGAGGTAACATTGTGTTACACAGTGAGTTAGTGTGATCTGGAATGCATTGCCCGAAAGGGTGGTGAGGTAACATTGTTACACAGCGAGTTAGTGTGATCTGGAATGCATTGCCCGAAAGGGTGGTGAGGTAACATTGTGTTACACAGCGAGTTAGTGAGATCTGGAATGCATTGCCCGAAAGGGTGGTGAGGTAACATTGTGTTACACAGCGAGTTAGTGTGATCTGGAATGCATTGCCCGAAAGGGTGGTGAGGTAACATTGTGTTACACAGCGAGTTAGTGTGATCTGGAATGCATTGTCCGAAAGGGTGGTGAGGTAACATTGTGTTACACAGCGAGTTAGTGAGATCTGGAATGCATTGTCCGAAAGGGTGGTGAGGTAACATTGTGTTACACAGTGAGTTAGTGTGATCTGGAATGCATTGTCCGAAAGGGTGGTGAGGTAACATTGTGTTACACAGCGAGTTAGTGAGATCTGGAATGCATTGTCCGAAAGGGTGGTGAGGTAACATTGTGTTACACAGCGAGTTAGTGTGATCTGGAATGCATTGTCCGAAAGGGTGGTGAGGTAACATTGTGTTACACAGCGAGTTAGTGAGATCTGGAATGCATTGTCCGAAAGGGTGGTGAGGTAACATTGTGTTACACAGCGAGTTCGTGTGATCTGGAATGCATTGTCCGAAAGGGTGGTGAGGTAACATTGTGTTACACAGCGAGTTAGTGAGATCTGGAATGCATTGTCCGAAAGGGTGGTGAGGTAACATTGTGTTACACAGTGAGTTAGTGAGATCTGGAATGCATTGTCCGAAAGGGTGGTGAGGTAACATTGTGTTACACAGCGAGTTAGTGTGATCTGGAATGCATTGTCCGAAAGGGTGGTGCGGCAACATTGTGTTACACAGCGAGTTAGTGTGATCTGGAATGCATTGTCCGAAAGGGTGGTGCGGCAACATTGTGTTACACAGCGAGTTAGTGAGATCTGGAATGCATTGTCCGAAAGGGTGGTGAGGTAACATTGTGTTACACAGCGAGTTAGTGAGATCTGGAATGCATTGTCCGAAAGGGTGGTGAGGTAACATTGTGTTACACAGCGAGTTAGTGTGATCTGGAATGCATTGCCCGAAAGGGTGGTGAGGTAACATTGTGTTACACAGCGAGTTAGTGAGATCTGGAATGCATTGCCCGAAAGGGTGGTGAGGTAACATTGTGTTACACAGTGAGTTAGTGAGATCTGGAATGGATTGTCCGAAAGGGTGGTGAGGTAACATTGTGTTACACAGCGAGTTAGTGTGATCTGGAATGCATTGCCCGAAAGGGTGGTGAGGTAACATTGTGTTACACAGCGAGTTAGTGTGATCTGGAATGCATTGTCCGAAAGGGTGGTGAGGTAACATTGTGTTACACAGCGAGTTAGTGTGATCTGGAATGCATTGCCCGAAAGGGTGGTGAGGTAACATTGTGTTACACAGCGAGTTAGTGTGATCTGGAATGCATTGTCCGAAAGGGTGGTGAGGTAACATTGTGTTACACAGCGAGTTAGTGTGATCTGGAATGCATTGTCCGAAAGGGTGGTGAGGTAACATTGTGTTACACAGCGAGTTAGTGTGATCTGGAATGCATTGTCCGAAAGGGCGGTGAGGTAACATTGTGTTACACAGTGAGTTAGTGTGATCTGGAATGCATTGCCCGAAAGGGTGGTGAGGTAACATTGTGTTACACAGCGAGTTAGTGTGATCTGGAATGCATTGTCCGAAAGGGTGGTGAGGTAACATTGTGTTACACAGCGAGTTAGTGTGATCTGGAATGCATTGCCCGAAAGGGTGGTGAGGTAACATTGTGTTACACAGCGAGTTAGTGTGATCTGGAATGCATTGTCCGAAAGGGTGGTGAGGTAACATTGTGTTACACAGCGAGTTAGTGTGATCTGGAATGCATTGTCCGAAAGGGTGGTGAGGTAACATTGTGTTACACAGCGAGTTAGTGTGATCTGGAATGCATTGTCCGAAAGGGTGGTGAGGTAACATTGTGTTACACAGTGAGTTAGTGAGATCTGGAATGCATTGTCCGAAAGGGTGGTGAGGTAACATTGTGTTACACAGCGAGTTAGTGTGATCTGGAATGCATTGCCCGAAAGGGTGGTGAGGTAACATTGTGTTACACAGCGAGTTAGTGTGATCTGGAATGCATTGTCCGAAAGGGTGGTGAGGTAACATTGTGTTACACAGCGAGTTAGTGAGATCTGGAATGCATTGTCCGAAAGGGTGGTGAGGTAACATTGTGTTACACAGCGAGTTAGTGTGATCTGGAATGCATTGTCCGAAAGGGTGGTGAGGTAACATTGTGTTACACAGCGAGTTAGTGTGATCTGGAATGCATTGCCCGAAAGGGTGGTGAGGTAACATTGTGTTACACAGCGAGTTAGTGAGATCTGGAATGCATTGTCCGAAAGGGTGGTGAGGTAACATTGTGTTACACAGCGAGTTAGTGAGATCTGGAATGCATTGTCCGAGAGGGTGGTGAGGTAACATTGTGTTACACAGTGAGTTAGTGTGATCTGGAATGCATTGTCCGAAAGGGTGGTGAGGTAACATTGTGTTACACAGCGAGTTAGTGTGATCTGGAATGTATTGTCCGAAAGGGTGGTGAGGTAACATTGTGTTACACAGCGAGTTAGTGTGATCTGGAATGCATTGTCCGAAAGGGTGGTGAGGTAACATTGTGTTACACAGCGAGTTAGTGAGATCTGGAATGCATTGCCCGAAAGGGTGGTGAGGTAACATTGTGTTACACAGCGAGTTAGTGTGATCTGGAATGCATTGTCCGAAAGGGTGGTGAGGTAACATTGTGTTACACAGCGAGTTAGTGAGATCTGGAATGCATTGTCCGAAAGGGTGGTGAGGTAACATTGTGTTACACAGCGAGATAGTGAGATCTGGAATGCATTGTCCGAAAGGGTGGTGAGGTAACATTGTGTTACACAGTGAGTTAGTGTGATCTGGAATGCATTGTCCGAAAGGGTGGTGAGGTAACATTGTGTTACACAGCGAGTTAGTGTGATCTGGAATGCATTGTCCGAAAGGGTGGTGAGGTAACATTGTGTTACACAGCGAGTCAGTGAGATCTGGAATGCATTGCCCGAAAGGGTGGTGAGGTAACATTGTGTTACACAGTGAGTTAGTGTGATCTGGAATGCATTGTCCGAAAGGGTGGTGAGGTAACATTGTGTTACACAGCGAGTCAGTGAGATCTGGAATGCATTGCCCGAAAGGGTGGTGAGGTAACATTGTGTTACACAGTGAGTTAGTGAGATCTGGAATGCATTGTCCGAAAGGGTGGTGAGGTAACATTGTGTTACACAGCGAGTTAGTGAGATCTGGAATGCATTGCCCGAAAGGGTGGTGAGGTAACATTGTGTTACACAGCGAGTTAGTGTGATCTGGAATGCATTGTCCGAAAGGGTGGTGAGGTAACATTGTGTTACACAGCGAGTTAGTGTGATCTGGAATGCATTGTCCGAAAGGGTGGTGAGGTAACATTGTGTTACACAGCGAGTTAGTGAGATCTGGAATGCATTGTCCGAAAGGGTGGTGAGGTAACATTGTGTTACACAGTGAGTTAGTGTGATCTGGAATGCATTGTCCGAAAGGGTGGTGAGGTAACATTGTGTTGCACAGCGAGTTAGTGAGATCTGGAATGCATTGTCCGAAAGGGTGGTGAGGTAACATTGTGTTACACAGCGAGTTAGTGTGATCTGGAATGCATTGTCCGAAAGGGTGGTGAGGTAACATTGTGTTACACAGCGAGTTAGTGTGATCTGGAATGCATTGTCCGAAAGGGCGGTGAGGTAACATTGTGTTACACAGCGAGTTAGTGAGATCTGGAATGCATTGTCCGAAAGGGTGCTGAGGTAACATTGTGTTACACAGCGAGTTAGTGAGATCTGGAATGCATTGTCCGAAAGGGTGGTGAGGTAACATTGTGTTACACAGCGAGTTAGTGTGATCTGGAATGCATTGTCCGAAAGGGTGGTGAGGTAACATTGTGTTACGCAGCGAGTTAGTGAGATCTGGAATGCATTGTCCGAAAGGGTGGTGAGGTAACATTGTGTTACACAGCGAGTTAGTGTGACCTGGAATGCATTGTCCGAAAGGGTGGTGAGGTAACATTGTGTTACACAGCGAGTTAGTGAGATCTGGAATGCATTGTCCGAAAGGGTGGTGAGGTAACATTGTGTTACACAGGGAGTTAGTGAGATCTGGAATGCATTGTCCGAAAGGGTGGTGAGGTAACATTGTGTTACACAGCGAGTTAGTGAGATCTGGAATGTATTGTCCGAAAGGGTGGTGAGGTAACATTGTGTTACACAGCGAGTTAGTGTGATCTGGAATGCATTGTCCGAAAGGGTGGTGAGGTAACATTGTGTTACACAGCGAGTTAGTGAGATCTGGAATGCATTGTCCGAAAGGGTGATGAGGTAACATTGTGTTACACAGTGAGTTAGTGAGATCTGGAATGCATTGTCCGAAAGGGTGGTGAGGTAACATTGTGTTACACAGCGAGTTAGTGAGATCTGGAATGCATTGTCCGAAAGGGTGGTGAGGTAACATTGTGTTACACAGCGAGTTAGTGAGATCTGGAATGCATTGTCCGAAAGGGTGGTGAGGTAACATTGTGTTACACAGCGAGTTAGTGTGATCTGGAATGCATTGCCCGAAAGGGTGGTGAGGTAACATTGTGTTACACAGCGAGTTAGTGAGATCTGGAATGCATTGTCCGAAAGGGTGGTGAGGTAACATTGTGTTACACAGCGAGTTAGTGAGATCTGGAATGCATTGCCCGAAAGGGTGGTGAGGTAACATTGTGTTACACAGCGAGTTAGTGAGATCTGGAATGCATTGTCCGAAAGGGTGGTGAGGTAACATTGTGTTACACAGCGAGTTAGTGAGATCTGGAATGCATTGCCCGAAAGGGTGGTGAGGTAACATTGTGTTACACAGCGAGTTAGTGAGATCTGGAATGCATTGTCCGAAAGGGTGGTGAGGTAACATTGTGTTACACAGCGAGTTAGTGTGATCTGGAATGCATTGTCCGAAAGGGTGGTGAGGTAACATTGTGTTACACAGCGAGTTAGTGTGATCTGGAATGTATTGTCCGAAAGGGTGGTGAGGTAACATTGTGTTACACAGCGAGTTAGTGTGATCTGGAATGCATTGTCCGAAAGGGTGGTGAGGTAACATTGTGTTACACAGCGAGTTAGTGTGATCTGGAATGTATTGTCCGAAAGGGTGGTGAGGTAACATTGTGTTACACAGCGAGTTAGTGAGATCTGGAATGCATTGCCCGAAAGGGTGGTGAGGTAACATTGTGTTACACAGCGAGTTAGTGTGATCTGGAATGCATTGTCCGAAAGGGTGGTGAGGTAACATTGTGTTACACAGCGAGTTAGTGTGATCTGGAATGCATTGTCTGAAAGGGTGGTGAGGTAACATTGTGTTACACAGCGAGTTAGTGTGATCTGGAATGGATTGTCCGAGAGGGTGGTGAGGTAACATTGTGTTACACAGCGAGTTAGTGAGATCTGGAATGCATTGTCCGAAAGGGTGGTGAGGTAACATTGTGTTACACAGCGAGTTAGTGAGATCTGGAATGCATTGCCCGAAAGGGTGGTGAGGTAACATTGTGTTACACAGCGAGTTAGTGAGATCTGGAATGCATTGTCCGAAAGGGTGGTGAGGTAACATTGTGTTACACAGTGAGTTAGTGAGATCTGGAATGCATTGTCCGAAAGGGTGGTGAGGTAACATTGTGTTACACAGCGAGTTAGTGTGATCTGGAATGCATTGTCCGAGAGGGTGGTGAGGTAACATTGTGTTACACAGCGAGTTAGTGAGATCTGGAATGCATTGCCCGAAAGGGTGGTGAGGTAACATTGTGTTACACAGCGAGTTAGTGTGATCTGGAATGCATTGTCCGAAAGGGTGGTGAGGTAACATTGTGTTACACAGCGAGTTAGTGTGATCTGGAATGCATTGTCCGAAAGGGTGGTGAGGTAACATTGTGTTACACAGAGAGTTAGTGTGATCTGGAATGCATTGTCCGAAAGGGTGGTGAGGTAACATTGTGTTACACAGCGAGTTCGTGAGATCTGGAATGCATTGCCCGAAAGGGTGGAGGAAGCAGATTCTGTTGTAACATTGAAAAGGGAATTGGATAAATACTTGAAGGGAAAACTTTTACAGGGCTATGGGGAAAGAGGGGGGCAGTGGTAATAATGGGATCGCTCTTCCAAAGAGTCAGCACCGGTGTGATGGGCTGAATGACCTCCTGTGCTGTATCATATTATGGGTCTATGATGTAGCCTCGCCCAGTCAATGGAGGTGCCTGATGGGCTGAATGACCTCCTGTGCTGTATCATATTATGGGTCTATGATGTAGCCTCGCCCAGTCAATGGAGGTGCCTGATGGGCTGAATGACCTTCTGTGCTGTGTCATATTATGGGTCTATGATGCAGCCTCGCCTCGTCAATGGAGGTGCCTGATAGGCTGAATGACCTCCTGTGCTGTATCATATTATGGGTCTATGATGCAGCCTCGCCCAGTCAATGGAGGTGCCTGATGGGCTGAATGACCTCCTTCTGTGCTGTATCATATTATGGGTCTATGATGCAGCCTCGCCTCGTCAATGGAGGTGCCTGATGGGCTGAATGACCTCCTGTGCGGTATCATATTATGGGTCTATGATGCAGCCTCGCCCAGTCAATGGAGGTGCCTGATGGGCTGAATGACCTCCTGTGCTGTATCATATTATGGGTCTATGATGCAGCCTCACCCAGTCAATGGAGGTGCCTGATGGGCTGAATGACCTCCTGTGCTGTATCATATTATGGGTCTATGATGCAGCCTCGCCTCGTCAATGGAGGTGCCTGATGAGGCGATCTCGGCACCGAGATTTCAATCCACCAGCAAATCCCAAGAAGCAGATATTGAAACAATCCAATCTGCCTCCGGCGCTACAGTAATCGGTTACTATGCACCAGAAGCAGCATCATCGGTTCAATATTGGCCTACAATATAGGTGTTGATAGAAAGACAAAAGTTAACCCATTGCTGGAGATTTGCGATCTGCGATCAGGGAGCTAGGACAGGAAGCACATGAGGATCAGTTTTATGGGATGGACAGTGGAGGCCATGACATGGAAAAGAATGCCAGATGAGACTATATCGAATGCTGTGGGAAGGTGAATGATGGACAAGGAAGGGTTACACACCATGGTCACAGTCACAGAGATTGGAGTTTGTGACAGTTCGGGGCAGATTAGATTTACATCGAAACTGCAGCAGAGAAACAGTCCATTCGGCTCTAGTGGTCTATGCTGTGTTTATACTCCACGGGAGCCTCCTCCCACTCTCATTACATCTTGACACCGTGTCCACATAGACGTTCGAGGGCGTTAGACTCGCGACACCAATATTAAATAACATTCAGAACGCCGGAGAACCCACCCTCCTGGAGTGGATTGAGCGAGTTTGTCGCACTCCCCTCACTTCAGAAAGAAATGAGCTCATTCACGTTGGACCTAAAAAGGATCGATCAGAGAATGTTCTAAATGGTTAGAAGTTAGGAACTGTGGATGGGCAGAGAGAACGAGGGGTCCACGTAACCTTAACCGCAGAGCGAGGCCGTTCAGGGGTGATGTTAGAAGTTAGGAACTGTGGATGGGCAGAGAGAACGAGGGGTCCACGTAACCTTAACCGCAGAGCGAGGCCGTTCAGGGGTGATGTTAGAAGTTAGGAACTGTGGATGGGCAGAGAGAACGAGGGGTCCACGTAACCTTAACCGCAGAGCGAGGCCGTTCAGGGGTGATGTTAGAAGTTAGGAACTGTGGATGGGCAGAGAGAACGAGGGGTCCACGTAACCTTAACCGCAGAGCGAGGCCGTTCAGGGGTGATGTTAGAAGTTAGGAACTGTGGATGGGCAGAGAGAACGAGGGGTCCACGTAACCTTAACCACAGAGCGAGGCCGTTCAGGGGTGATGTTAGAAGTTAGGAACTGTGGATGGGCAGAGAGAACGAGGGGTCCACGTAACCTTAACCACAGAGCGAGGCCGTTCAAGGGTGATGTTAGGAACTGTGGATGGGCAGAGAGAACGAGGGGTCCACGTAACCTTAACCGCAGAGCGAGGCCGTTCAGGGGTGATGTTAGAAGTTAGGAACTGTGGATGGGCAGAGAGAACGAGGGGTCCACGTAACCTTAACCGCAGAGCGAGGCCGTTCAGGGGTGATGTTAGAAGTTAGGAACTGTGGATGGGCAGAGAGAACGAGGGGTCCACGTAACCTTAACCACAGAGCGAGGCCGTTCAGGGGTGATGTTAGAAGTTAGGAACTGTGGATGGGCAGAGAGAACGAGGGGTCCACGTAACCTTAACCACAGAGCGAGGCCGTTCAAGGGTGATGTTAGGAACTGTGGATGGGCAGAGAGAACGAGGGGTCCACGTAACCTTAACCGCAGAGCGAGGCCGTTCAGGGGTGATGTTAGAAGTTAGGAACTGTGGATGGGCAGAGAGAACGAGGGGTCCACGTAACCTTAACCGCAGAGCGAGGCCGTTCAGGGGTGATGTTACAAAGCATTTCTTCAGACACAGTGTAGTGGAAATCTAGAACACTCGCCCTCAAGAAGCTGTTGAGGTTCGGTCAATTGAAAATGACAAACTGCCATTGATAGATTTGTGTTAGGCAATGGTATTTAGGGTTATGGAACCAAGGCGGGGAGATGGAGTTAAGATACAGCTCAGCCATGATCGAATTGAATGGAGGAACAAGCTGGAACAAATGAGTGGCCTACTCCTGTTCCGATGTTCCTGTGCCTCTATTTATAAAGCCAATGCTCCCATATACGTTTTTAAAAGCCTTATCGTCCTGTCCTACCACCGTCAAAGATTTCTGTATCTATACCCCCAAGTTTTACTGTTCCTGCAACCCCTTTAAATTGTACCAGTTGGTTTAAATTGCATCGCCTCATTCTTCCTTCCAAAATGCAGCATTTCACACTTCTCTGCATTAAATTTCACCGGCCATGTGTCTGCCCATTTCACCAGTGTCTCTATTTCCTCCTGAAGTCTTCTGCTGTCCTCCTCACGGTTTACGACTTTTCCGAGATTTGTGTCATCGACAAACTTTTAAACTATGCCCTGTATACCTAAGTCCATGTCACTGAAATAAATCAAAGAGCAGTGGTCCTAATCCCGCCCCCTGGGGACACTGTAAACTTCCCTCCAGTGTGAACAATATCGGTTCACAACTACTGTCTGTTTTCTGTCCCTTCACCAATTTAGTATCCACGCTGCCACTGCTCCTTTAATATCATTGGCTCCAATTTTGTTCACCAGTCTATTATGAGGTACTTTATCAAAGGCCTTCTGAAAGTCCAGAAACAGAACATCAACTGCACTACCTTCATCAACCCTCTCCTATTTCATCCATTGGCTCATTCAAGTCAGCCAGGTTTGATTTGCCTTTAAATAAAATCCATTTTGTCTGTCGCTAATAAACCCATGTTCTTCCAAGTGACGGTTAATTGTGTTTCGGAAATAACACCGATGTTAAGCTGAGTCGCCTGTAGTTATTTGGTTCATCGCGCTCTCCTTTTTTGAACAGGGAAGTAACGTTTGCAGCCCTCCCGTCCTCTGGCACCTTTCCCATATCTAAGGATTGGAAGATTGTGGCAGAGCGGGTGACATTTCTACTTTGAGCCCTGCCAACCAATTTAGTACATCGTCCTAATCGATTTATATCCTGTCCAATTTCTCTACCACCTCCTCCTCTACTGTACGATTGGCAGCATCCTCTCCTTTAGTGAATACAGAGGCAAAGTGTTAATTTAGTACCTCAGCCATGTCCTCTGCTTCCACAAGATTGCCTTTTTGGTCAGTAATCGGCCCCACCTTTCCTTGGGCTATTCTGTCACGCTTTATATGTTTATAAAAGGCATTAGTGTTCCCTATTATGTTACCACTAATCATTTCTCATACATTCTCCTTGCCCCTCTGTTGCTGTTGTGTGTTTATTACACTAGTGGCAGCGTTAGTGAAACAGCAAAGTACTGAATTTTACAAAGACTCAAACTGGTACTGAATTAACAATCGCTTTTACATTTCCACAGTGGGGAAAGGAAAGGCTGCTGATTGATAGTTATAATGCACGGGCACACACACAAATGGAGAATTATGATTGTAAAACAGCAGTCAAATCCACCAGTTGTATATTCATGGTGTTTTCTGAGATCCCAGAGGTTGGGTGATTGGGCAGAAGCGTGGCAGATGCAATATAACGTGGATAAATGCGAGGTTATCCACTTTGGTGTCAAAAACAGAAAGGCAGACTGTTATCTGAATGGCAATAGATTGGGAGAAGGGGAAGTGCAACGAGACCTGGGTGTCCTTGTGCACCAGTCGCTGAAGGTAAAGCATGCAGGTGTAGCAGGCGGTGAAGAAGGCAAATGGTATGTTGGCCTTCATAGCAAAAGGGTTTGAGTACAGGAGCAAGGATGTCCTGCTGCAGTTGTACAGGGCCTTGGTGAGACCACACCTTGAGTACTGTGTGCAGTTTTGGTCGCCTTATCTGAGGAAGGATGTTCTTACCATGGAAGGAGTTCAGCGAAGATTCACAAGGCTGATCCCTGGGATGGCAGGAATGACGTATGAGGAGAGATTGGGTCGATTGGGCTTATACTCGCTGGAGTTCAGAAGAATGAGCGGGGATCTCATCGAAACTTATAAAATTCTGACAGGTCTGGACAAATTAGATGCAGGTAGAATGTTCCTGATGGTCGGAGAGTCCAGAACCAGGGGTCACAGTCTAAGGATAAGGGGTAAGCCATTTAGGACAGAGATGAGGAAGAATTTCTTCACCCAGAGAGTGGTGAACCTGTGGAATTCTCTACCACAGAAGGCGGTTGAGGCCAAGTCTTTAAATATATTCAAGAAGGAGTTAGATATATTTCTTGGAGCAAAAGGGATCAAGGGATATGGGGAGAAGGCAGGGACCGGGTACTGAATTTGGATGATCAGCCATGATCTCATTGAATGGCGGAGCAGGATCGAGGGGCCGAATGGCCAACTCCTGCTCCTATCTTCTATGTTTCTATGTAAACGGAGCAAGCTTGGGGTTTGATGTGGTAGAAGGCGAACGAGATGAGAACGGAAATAATCTAGAGTAAGAAAAGGCCCGAAAATTAAACAGTCTGGAACAGAACATCAATTCGTCTTCTCTTATCATGGAGAAATCAAATATTTGACACACTGTGTGTTTGAAACAAAGCTTATTTATTCACTGAAATAACAACAGAAAATGCTGGAAATACTCAGCAGGCCAGGCAGCATCCGTGGAGAGAGAAACAGAGTTAACGTTTCAGGTCTGGGACCCTTCATCAGAACTGGAAAAAGCTGGAGATGTAACAGATATTACTAAGGTAAGAGGCAGGAAAGTTATCCTGGGTGGATCTGAAACAGGAAGGGTGGAAGTTCAGTTGGAATCCACGTGGAATAAGTTGGAACCGGAGACAGGTGCTGAGGAAAGAGATGTGGTTGTGAAACCGAGTCTTGGAAAATGTTGCAAATGGGGATGGCAAAATCATACAGCATGAAAAATGGGAGTAAGGGTTAAAGTCTGAAATTGTTGAACTCAATGTTGAGTCCAGAAGGCTGTAAAGCGCCTAATCGAAAGATGAGGTGCTGTTCCTCGAGCTTTATTTATTCACTATTTAAACAGAATATTAATCTCCAGCGCAGATACAGGGGTTATTAAGATCAGCAGAAACAAACCATGACTACTAGAATGAACATGGTTCAGTCCTCAATCTGATCACAGTAAATCATGTTCCATTCACTAATGGTCTTTTACCCAGCATTCCCCGCGGTGGACCACGTGCCGCACCCAGACTACAAGAGCCCAGCGCGCAGGCGCGGGAGGGGCCGGTATATTGAGCATGCGCAGTGCGTTACTGGAGATGGAGAGGAGCTGAAGCCGGGAGGGCGATGGTGCAGCGGGTAAAACTCGCGACGGAGGGAGTAATAGACCGGTAGGTGGGTGGGGAGGCTTCATAAACAACTCGTGCAGGAGGCAAGCCCCCAATAATAAGCTGAAGATCCCGTGTTTGCAGTTGTGGGGATTTCTTCCCCTTACAGGTCCAGGTTAACGGCAGCCATCTTTGTAAAGGAGGACGGAAAGTTTCAGTGCGACGTCACCCTATGCCTGAGACAAAGAGCCATCTTTGTAAAGGAGAGCGGAAAGTTCCAGTGCGACGTCACCCTATGCCTGAGATAAAGAGCCTTGTGTCCAATGCGGGGAATAAAGGCCTACAGCCTCCCCTGGCCCCGGACCCTGAACAAGGGACTGGAGAAACTCGCTGCCCTGAGGATCAGACAATCAGCCGGCTCTGGTCCCGCCCCTCGGGCTCTCCGATTGGTTGGAGGACCCGCCGCCCGCTCGCTGCTCCAGCCCTGCCCACTGGGTGCCGCTAGTCCCGCCCCTCAGGCTCCCCGATTGGAGGACCCGCCGCCGGCTCGCTCCTCCAGCCCCGCCCCGCTCGCTCCCTATTGGTGGGAAGCTCCCGTCAATCAGGCCGCGGGCCCGGGTGACGTGTCCCCAAGGAGATCACGTGCACCATCCAAGTGCCGCCGCTCGGTCCGGGGCCTCGCGGACTCTGAGGTTTTTCTATTTATCGGAGCAGAGAAAACTCACTTCGCGTCACTGATCGCGACTCTGGACCCAACACCAAGGCCTTTCCCCGGAATGGCCCTGCGCCGACTCCGTCCGGCAGGATCAGAGTGCGCAGGCGCAGCTCCGAGTGGGGGAGGGGGGTTGGTCTCCTCTGGGCATGCGCGGTCATTACCCTTTGTGACCGGGAGGGGTCGCTGTGCCGGACTCGGCCCAAACCGCCGCTCCATGTGCACATGCGCGGACTCTCGGCTGTCAATCAACCAACCGCCAGAAGAGGTCGCTGGTGAGACCAGTGAAGAAAGAAAGACTTGCATTTATATAGCGCCTTTCACCACCACCGGACGTCCCAAAGTACTTTACAGCCAATGAAGTACTTTTGAAGTGTAGTCACTGTTGTAATGTAGGAAATGTGGCAGTCAGTTAGCGCACAGCAAGCACCCACAAACAGCAATGTGATAATGACCAGATAATCTATCATTTTTTATGTTGATTGAGGGATAAACATTGGCTCGGACACTGGGGATAATTCCCCTGCTCTTTCCCACATTACAACAGTGACTACTTCATTGTAGTACTTCATTGGCTGTAAAGCACTTTAGGATATCTGGTGGCACTATATAAATGCAAGTCTTTCTTTCCTGAAATAATGCCATGGGATCTTTTACATCCACCTGAGAGAGCAAACAGGGCCTCAATTTAACATCTCATCCGAAAGACGGCACCTCTGACAGTGCCACACTCCCTCAGCACTGCACTGGAGTGTCAGCCTGGATTTTTGTGCTCAAGTCTCTGGAGTGGGACTATGAACCCACAACTTTCTGACTCAGAGACGAGAGTGCTGCCCACTGAGCCACTGGCTGACACTAAAGAGCAAGCAGTTCTGACAAATTGTCATCGACCTGAAACGTTAACTCTGTTTCTCGCTCCACAGATGCTGCCTGACCTGCTGAGTATTTCCAGCATTTTCTGTTTTTAGTAAAGAAACGAGGGAGTGATTGCTGACGGGAAGAATGTTGGGTCGTCCTGCACATGCGCACCTCCCTGGCGGCTGAGGCGAAACACCGACTCGCCCCCACCTGAGCCGCTCACGCGTACCAGATGTTGCGGCTCCGCATGCACGCCCGATGTTCCAACCGCAGGGTTTTGTGTGCTGAGCATGCGTGTTGCGGACCGATCGGGACGGGCGATTGTCGAGCAGGAGGGAGAGCGCGGGGGCCATGAGCACATGTGCGGGACTCAGAGTCAACAGAGCACTTTCTGCAGAGCCGGGGCCTTGTGGGTATTACAGCCACCATTACTGCTGATCCTTTCAACAACCTGTGCAACAGCTGGGGCCTGAAAATCAGCTTCACTGCCCCTAGGTTCAGAAAGGGGAAAATTAAACAACAGTTTGCCTCTGATCCTTTTCTGATCTCAATTTACAGGGTTATAGAAGTGGAGCAGTTACAGACGGGAAGCTCAGACCAAACATCACGTCAAGATCTGACAGAGTCGCTGGATTCATCAGGACCTGAATATCATCGGCCTTTGCACATGGAAGGAGAGAGCAGGGATCGCAACGCAGACAAACCGCACACGTGTTCAATGTGTGGACGCGGATTCAGCCGATCGCCTGACCTGGTGAGACACGTGCACCGTCACACCAGGGAGAAACCGGGTAAAGGTGGGGACAGCGGGAAGGGCTTCAGTTCCCCGTCTGCATTGGAAGTTCAACGGCGCAGTCACACCAGGGACAGTCTGTTCACCTGCTCCGTGTGTGGAAAGGGATTTGTTTGTTCATCCCACCTGCCAACACACCAGGGAGTTCACACTGATGGGAGACCATTTCAGTGTCCTGACTGTGGGAAAAGCCTTAAAAGCCCCTGGGAACTAAAGCTACACCAACTTGTCCACACTGATGAGAGACCCTTTCAATGTTCTGACTGTGGGAAGAGCTTTAAAAGCGCTCGGTATCTGAAGGGACACCAGCTTGTTCACACTGATGAGAGACCATTTCAGTGTCCTAACTGTGGGAAGATCTTTAAAAGCCCCGGGGAACTAAAGCAACACCAACTTGTTCACACTGATGAGAGACCCTTTAAATGTTCTGACTGTGGGAAGAGCTTTAAAAGCTCCGGGGAGCTGAAGGGACACCAGCGACTTCACACTGGGGAGAGACTCATGCAATGTTCTGAGTGTGGGAATAGTTTTAAAAGCTTCGGGGCGCTCAAGAAACACCAACACCTACACACTGGGGAGAGGCCGTTCACCTGCTCCGTGTGTGGGAAGGGATTCACTGTGTCATCCAACCTGCTGGCACATCAACGAGTTCACACTGGGGAGAGGCTGTTCACCTGCTTCGTGTGTGGGAAGGGATTCACTGTGTCATCCAACCTGCTGGCACATCAACGAGTTCACACTGGGGAGAGGCGGTTCACCTGCTCCATGTGTGGGAAGGGATTCACTGTGTCATCCAACCTGCTGGCACATCAACGAGTTCACACTGGGGAGAGACCGTTCACCTGCTCTGTGTGTGGGAAGGGATTCACTCGGTCATCCCACCTGCTGACACATCAGCAAGTTCACACTGATGCGAGGCCCTTTAAATGTTCTGACTGTGGGATGAGCTTTAAAAGCTCCAAGGAGCTGAAGAGACACCAGCGAGTTCACACTGGGGAGAGGCCGTTCACCTGCTCAGTGTGTGGGAAGGGATTCACTCGGTCATCCAACCGGCTGACACATCAGCGAGTTCACACTGATGAGAGGCCCTTTAAATGTTCTGACTGTGGGAAGAGCTTTAAAAGCTCCAGGGAGCTGAAGAGACACCGGTGAGTTCACACTGGGGAGAGGCCGTTCACCTGCTCAGTGTGTGGGAAGGGATTCACTCAGTTATCCAGCCTGCTGGTACACCGGCGAGTTCACACTGACGAGAGGCCCTTTAAATGTTCTGACTGTGGGAAGAGCTTTAAAAGCTCCGGGGATCTGAAGAGACACCAATACCTACACACTGGGGAGAGGCTGTTCACCTGCTCCGTGTGTGGGAAGGGATTCGCTCTGTCCTCGAACCTGCTGGTACACCAGCGAGTTCACACTGACGAGAGGCCCTTTAAATGTTCTGACTGTGGGAAGAGTTTTAAAAGCTCCCGGGAGCTCAAGAGTCACCAACACCTACACACTGGGGAGAGGCCGTTCACCTGCTCCGTGTGTGGTAAGGGATTCATTAATTCATCCTACCTGCTGTTACATCAGCGAGTTCACACTGGGGAGAGACCGTTCACCTGCTCCGTGTGTGGGAAGGGATTCACTCGGTCATCCAACCTGCTGACACACCAGCGACTTCACACTGATCATAGAATCTAACAGCACAGAAGGAGGTGATTCGGCCCATCGTGTCTTTGAAAGAGCTGTCCAATTTAGTCCCACACCCCAGCTTTATCCCCAGAACTCTGCAAACTAGTCCTCTTCAAGGACTCGTCCAATTACTGTTTGAAAGTTCCTGTGGAACCTGATTCCAGCATCCTTTCAGATGGTGCGTTCCAGATCTGAACAACCCTCTATGAAAACAATTCTCCTCATTTCCCCTCTAGTTCTTTTAGTAACTATTTTAAATCTGTGACCTTTGGTTACCGACCCACTTGCCAGAGTGAACAGTTTCTCCCTACTTGCTCGATCAAATCCCCTCATCATTTTGAACACCTCTATTAAGTCTCCCCTTAACCTTCTCTGCTCTAAGGGGAACAATCCCAGCTTCTCCAGTCTCTCCACATAACTGAAGTCCCTCATCCCTGGTACCATCCTGGTCGACCTCCTCTGCACCCTCTCCAAGGCCTTGACATCCTTCCTAAAGTGTGGTGCCCAGAACTGTACACAAGACTCCAGCTGAGGCCAAAACCCTGCAGCTGTACAAAACCCTGGTTAGACCACACCTGGAGCACTGTGAGCAGTTCTGGGCATCACACCTTAGGAAGGATATATTGGCCTTGGAGGGAGTGCAGCGTAGGTTTACCAGAATGATACCTGGACTTCAAGGGTTAAGTTACGAGGAGGGATTACACAAATTAGGGTTGTATTCCCTGGAATTTAGAAAGTTAAGGGGTCATCTGATCGAAGTTTTCAGGATATTAAGGGGAACAGATAGGGTAGATAGAGAGAAACTATTTCCGCTGGTTGGGGATTCTAGGACTGGGGGCATAGTCTAAAAATTAGAGCCAGACCTTTCAGGAGTGAAATTAGGAAACACTTCTACACACAAAGGGTGGTAGAAGTTTGGAACTCTCTTCCGCAAACAGCAATTGATGCTCGATCAATTGTTAATTTTCAATCTGAGATTGATAGGTTTTTGTTAACCAAAGGTATTAAGGGATATGAGCCAAAGGTGGGTGTTTGGAGTTAGGTCACAGACCAGCCATGATCTCGTTGAATGGCGGAACAGGCTCGAGGGGCTGAATGGCCTCCTCCTGTCCTATGTTCCTAACTAGTGATTTGTAAAGGTTTAGTGTAACTTCCTTGTTTTTGTATTCAATGGTGTGGAGATGCCGGAGTTGAACTGGGGTGGACAAATGTAAGAAGTCACACAACACCAGGTTGTAGTCCAACAGTTTTATTTGAAATCACAAGCTTTCGGAGCGCTGCTCCTTCGTCAGGTGAAGTGGAGATGTGCTGCCTTCCTTTAGGAATTTATGTTAGTTTTCCAGTTAATTCAGGGATTTGAGTAATTTGGGTCGATTTCCATTGTGTGCCGCCACCTAGTGGATATTTGGTACCTAGCAAGTGCAGTAAAGCACCGTAAAGCACAGTAAAGTGCGGTAAACTACTGTGTATCACAGACCTGCAGCCACACATGGTCTGGGAAGCTATAAGAACATAAGAAATAGGAGCAGGAGTAGGCCAATCGGCCCCTCGAGCCTGCTCCACCATTCAATAAGATCATGGCTGATCTGATCCTAACCTCAAATCTTCTATCACTCTCCATCCACCCGAACCCATGTGATCTCCCGGGAGAGGCGAAAAACCAGATAAAAAACCCAATGGCCAATTTGGGAGAAAAAAATCTGGGAAATTCCTCTCCGATCCATCTAGGCGATCGAAATTCGTCCAGGAGATCACTCTGTCCCTATATTTTCTACAGTACTTACCTTCTGTAAAGGCGATCTCCACCCCAGCCAGGAACAGGAATAAAACCATCTCCTGAAATCTAACACAGAATTAGAACACAGTAGGAGCAGAACCAGGCTACACGGCCCCTGGGCCCACTCCACTACCCACAGGGCCATGACCATTCCGAACCTAGACTCATGTCCAATTTCCTGCCCGCTCCCCGTAACCCTTAATTCCCTTTACTTCTAGGAAACTATCTATTTCTGTTTTAAATTTATTTAATGATGTAGCTTCCACAGCTTTCTGGGGCAGTAAATTCCACAAACCTACCACCCTCTGAGTGAAGAAGTTTCTCCTCATCTCAGTTTTGAAAGAGCAGCCCCTTATTCTAAGATTATGCCCCCTAGTTCTAGTTTCACCCATCATTGGGAACATCCTCACTGCATCCACCCGATCAAGCCCCTTCACAATCTTATATGTTTCAATAAGATCGCCTCTCATTCTTCTGAACTCCAATGAGTAGAGTCCCAATCTACTCAACGTCTCCTCACATGACCACCCCCTCATCCCCGGGATTAACCGAGTGAACCTTCTTTGTACTGACTCGAGCGCAAGTATGTCTTTTCTTAAGTATGGACACCAAAACTGTATGCAGTATTCCAGGTGCGGTCTCACCAATACCTTGTACAACTGCAGCAATACCTCCCTGTTTTTATATTCCATCCCCCTAGCAATAAAAGCCAACATTCCATTGGCCTTCTTGATCACTTGCTGCACCTGCATACTAACTTTTTGAGTTTCGTGCACCAGGACCCCCAGGTCCCTTTGTATTCTTGTCACGCTCCAGCCTTGGACACTATTTGTCTGTAAGGACTTGAGAATGTTATAGATGATTAGTGTACACTATATTTTGCAGAAAATGTTTAGTTTGTAACTTTTCTCTGTAAGCAAACTTACACAGCTAACCGTGAAGTGCTCGCTCTCTGTCTAGCTGGTTAACTTGTAGCTGTATTTTGATGCACTATGTACAGGGCTAATTTAAAGAGAATGCCTTTCAGTTTGCTAAATGTATATTCACAGTAAGCTGTGTTTCCACGTGTTTTGGTAAGTTACATGCCAAATGTACTGTGTTGCTCAGGCGTACCTAAATTTGTGTATGTATATCAGTTATGTGCTTGTGTACTAATGTGTGCTTCCATTTCTGTGTTGTATTTCAGTTTCACAATAAGAATCTTTCAGTAAAGTTTACAAGAAAAGCCAAGCCTTGTGATTTTTATGGGAAGATATCAAGTTGTTAGCTACCTGTCTAGCTCTGCATAGGAACGCGCTGCAAGGGCAGAATAGGAGAGAGGCATAAAGACACAGCTTATATAGTCAGAGAATAATGCCAGATGATTACAGGTAATCTTTCTAACTGCCATTTATCACACCTCGGCAGAGAGATAATCACAGCGATCAAAGGTGTGAATGGTGTCCAAACAGGTTAGTCAGGAAAACATTACATCAAAGAACAATGAGGTGGGGTCACAAGGGGTGAAATGTTGCAGATGCTGGGGTCTGCTGGAAATCACAGCAGGTCCGGCCGCATCTGTGTAGAGAGAACAAGCCAATGACGACTCGACTCTGGGTGACCCTACGTCAGGTGGGGTTACATGTAGCGTGACATGAACCCAAGATCGCGGTTGAGGCCGTCCTCATGAGTGCGGAACTTGGCTATCAGTTGCTGCTCGACGATTTTGCGTTGTCGTGTGTCTCGAAGGCCGCCTTGGAGAATGCTTACCCGAAGATCGGAGGTTGAATGTCCTTGACTGCTGAAGTGTTCCCCGACTGGGAGGGAACACTCCTGCCTGGCGATTGTTGCGCGGTGTCCGTTCATCCGTTGTCGCAGTGTCTGCATGGTCTCGCCGATGTACCATGCTCCGGGGCATCCTTTCTCCAGTCCCTTGTTCAGGGCCCGGGGCCCGGGGAGGCTGTGGGCCTTTATTCCCCGCATTGGACACAAGGCTCTTTGTCTCACAACACACTGACTCAGGTTTTAATAGAGACTTTTTAAATTCATCAATAAAAGCAGATAAATCTCGTGGAACAAAATATTTAATATTTGGGAGTAAAAATACTGTTATTTTTCCTCTGTGGAATTTGTTAGTTTCCGACAATAACAACGATTTGTATTTATAGAACATATTTAATGTAGTAAAATGTCCCAACGTGCTTCACGGGAGCGTTATAAAACAAAATTTGACACCAGGTACAAACCAAGCATATTCCCATAAGGAGGAAAGATGGGGCGACCAAAGCTCAAGCTCCCTGGATGACAAAGGATGTAGACGTTAGAATAAAACAGAAAAAGGAGGTTTATGACAAATGTCAGGTACAGAATGCAGTCAAAAACCAGAATAGAGAGAGTGGGGGGAAATTGAAAAAGGATATATGAAAGAAAGACTTGCATTTATATAGCACCTTTCACAACCACCAGACATCTCAAAGCTCTTCACAGCCAATGAAGTACTTTTGAAGTGGAGTCATTGTTGTAATGTGGGAAACACGGCAGCCAATTTGTGCTCAGCAAGCTCCCACAAACAGCATTGTGATAATAACCAGGTAATCTGTTTTTGTTATGTTGGTTGGGGGATAAATATTGGGCAGGACACCGGGGATAACTCCCCTACTCTTCTTCAAAAGAGTGCCATGGGATCTTTTACATCCACCTGAGAGCAGACGGGGCCTCAGTTTAAAGTCTCATCAGAAACAGTGCAGCACTCCCTCAGCACTGCACTGGAGTGTCAGCCTAGCTTTATGTGCTCAAGTCCCTGGAGTGGGACTAGAACTCACAACCTTCTGACTCAGAGAGCAAGTGTGCTGCCCACTGAGCCCCAGCTGACACAAGGGAGAGAATACAAGAAAAGATTAGTGGGTAATGTAAAAGGGAACCCAAAAATCTTTTACAAACATATGAAAAGTAAAAGGATAGTTAAAGGAATGGTGGGGCCGATTAGGGACCAAATAGGAACTCATCATACGGAGGCAGAGGGCGTGGCTGAGGTACTGAATGAGTACTTAGCATCTGTCTTCACAAAAGAAGAGGATGAAGTTAATGTCACAGTAGAGGAGGGGGGGGGGGGGAGTAGAGAAATTGGATAAAAATGGATAGAAAGGAGGTGCTAAATAGGTTGTCATCACTCAAAGTTAACAAGTCACCCAGTCCAGGTGGATGCATCCTAGATTGCAGAGGGAAGCTAGGGTGGAGATAGCAGAAGCTCCGACCACAATCTTTCAATCTCCCTCAGATATATGGGAGTGGTGACAGAGGACTGGAGGATTGCAAATGTTACACCCTGTTTAAAAAAAGGGGAGAGGGATAAACCTGGTAACTACAGGCCAATCAGTCTCATGTCAGTGGTGTAGGTGGGCATCCTTTACCTGGTTTACGGTAATTTACCTGGTCAGGCAGCCTTTGCCACTGCACTGTGACCAATTCCAATCAGCAGTTTTGAATCGCTAAACCCCCCCTCCAGTTCTGACTTGAGGAACTGATAATTAATGATATATTAAAAACGGACAAATGGTCTGGATGCAAGAAAGTGACTGATGTGCTATCAATTCCTCATAAAAGACAGAGAGTTAATTAATAGGCTTTTATTAGCAAAGAACAGAGCATGCCTCTCGTGGTTGCCTGGTATCCAAAAGGGCAGGGGGCTGCAGAGCAGTCACCTTTATACCCGGGCATGTGGGTGGAGCCAGGGGCGGAGTCAGCTGAGGCATGCATAGGCACAACAGTGTGCAACAACAACAACAACAATAATAACAAACAGTGGTTTACCACATTCACCCCTTGTTTAAAATTGAGTCCGGCGGGGTGAAGTGTACTAAAAGGTCGTGTAACCTAAAAGTTCGTGTAATTAAGTCTATCAGGTGGCCTTGTATGCCGTCCTGATCGTCGTAGCAGCGGCGGTGATGGTGCAGCATCCAACGCCGAACCTGGCGTCCCGTTGAGAGGTTGTGTAGTCAATGGCGGGTCCTGGGGATGCGGCATGCCGTCTACAGAGGTCGGGGTGTGGGTAGTGGTGGGTGGCGATGGTGGTGTCTCAGGGGCACCCGAAGGTGCGAGGTCTCGTGTGGAGACTGTGTCCTCCCGCCCGTCCGGGTACGCTACGTAAGCGTACTGGGGGTAGGCGTGGGTAGTGGTGGGTGGCGAAGGAAGTGTTTCGGGAACACCCGAAGGTGCGAGGTCTCGTATGGAGACTGTGTCCTCCCGCCCGTCCGGGTACACCACGTAAGCATACTGAGGGTTGGCGTGGAGGAGGCTCACCCTCTCGACCAGGGGGTCCGTCTTATGGGACCTCACGTGCTTCCGCAGTAGGACGGGTCCTGGAGAAGTCAGCCATGTCGGTAACGAGACCCCCGACGTGGACTTCCTGGGGAAGGAGAACATTCTCTCATGAGGGGTGGCATTGGTGGCTGTACAGAGCAGTGACTGAATGGAATGGAGCGCCGCAGGGAGGACCTCCTGCCAGCGAGAGGTCGGAAGGCCCTTAGATTTCAAGTTTAAAAGGACTGCCTTCCAGACCGTCGCATTCTCTCTTTCCACCTGGCCATTCCCCCGGGGGTTGTAGCTGGTGATCCTGCTTGTAGCAATACCTCTTGCGAGCAGGTACTGATGAAGTTCGTCGCTCATGAAGGATGAGCCCCTGTCGCTATGAATATAGCTAGGGAAACCGAACAATGCGAAGAGGTCATTCAGACATTTAATGACCGTGGTACTGGTCATGTCTGAGCAAGGGATGGCAAACGGGAAACGGGAGTACTCGTCAATTATATTGAGGAAGTACACATTGCAGTCAGAGGAGGGGAGGGGCCCTTTAAAATCGCCGCTCAGCCGCTCGAAGGGGCGCGTGGCTTTGATCAGGCTCGCTCTGTCTGGCCTATAAAAATGCGGTTTGCACTCGGCACAGATTTGGCAGTTCCTGGTCAAGGTCCTGACCTCCTCAATGGAGTAGGGCAGGTTACGGGATTTGATGAAATGGAAAAACCTGGTGACGCCTGGGTGGCAGAGGTCATTGTGGAGGGTCTTCAGTCTATCAACCTGCGCGTTGGTGCATGTACCTCGTGATAGGGCATCTGGGGGCTCATTGAGTTTCCCGGGCCGGTACAAGATATCGTAATTGTAGGTGGAGAGTTCGATTCTCCACCTCAAGATCTTGTCATTCTTGATTTTGCCCCTCTGCTTATTATTAAACATAAAAGCTACTGACCGCTGGTCAGTGAGCAGGGTAAATCGTTTTCCGGCCAGGTAATGCCTCCAATGTCGCACGGCTTCCACAATGGCCTGGGCCTCCTTTTCGACAGAGGAGTGTCGAATCTCGGGGCCCTGGAGGGTCCTTGAGAAAAAGGCCACGGGTCTCCCCGCCTGGTTAAGGGTTGCAGCTAGGGCAAAGTCGGATGCGTCGCTCTCCACTTGGAAAAGGATGGACTCATCCACTGCGTGCATTGTGGCCTTCGCAATATCTCTTTTTATGAGAGTGAAGGCTGCACATGCCTCTGCTGTCAGGGGGAAGGAGGCGGACTTGATGAGGGGTCTGGCTTTGTCCGCATAGTTGGGCACCCACTGAGCATAGTACGAGAAAAACCCTAGGCATCTCTTCAGTGCTTTTTGGCAGTGGGGGAGGGGGAGCTCCATAAGGGGGCGCATTCTGTCGGGGTCAGGGCCGATGACTCCGTTCTCCACTACGCAGCCAAGAATGGCAAGGCGCGTGGTACGAAACATACATTTGTCCTTGTTGTATGTTAGATTCAGCCGCTGGGCTGTACAGAGGAATTTCTCTAGGTTAACATCATGGTCCTGCTGGTCGTGGCCGCAGATGGTGACGTTGTCTAGATAGGGGAAAGTGGCCTGGAGCGCGTTCTGGTCAACCATCCGGTCCATCTCCCGTTGGAAGACTGAAACCCCGTTGGTGACGCCGAAGGGAACTCTGAGGAAGTGGTAGAGACGACCGTCAGCTTCAAAAGCTGTGTACTGGCGGTCCTCAGCCCTGATGGGGAGCTGGTGGTATGTCGACTTCAGAACAATTGTCGAGAACACCCGGTATTGTGCTATCTGATTGACCATGTCAGATATGCGGGGGAGTGGGTATGCATCTAACTGGGTGTAGCGATTGATCGTCTGGCTGTAGTCAATAACTAGGCGCTGTTTTCCGCCAGTCTTCACTACCACCACTTGTGCTCGCCATGGGCTGGTGTTGCTCTCAATAATCCCTTCCTTCAGGAGTCTCGCTACCTCGGATTTAATGAAGCTCCTATCCCCGGCACTGTAACGCCTGCTTTTGGTAGTGATGGGCTTACAGTCGCGGGTGAGGTTAGCGAACAAGGAGGGGGGGGGACTTTAAGGGTGGAGAGGCTGCAAATGGTGCACGGCGGGCGATTTAAAAGCTGCTGGCTGCAGACTGTGAGTGGGGGGAGGGGTCCGTCGTATGCTAATGTGACACTTTTAAGGTGGCACTGAAAATCCAACCCCAGTAGAACGGCAGCGCAGAGATGGGGCAGGACCAGAAGTTTAAAATCTTTGTATTCTGTGCCCCGTACTGAAAGGGTCAGTACACAGTAGCCACCGACGTCTGCTGACTGGGCTTTGGAAGCCATAGAGATCCGATGGCGCATCGGCAGGACCGGGAGAGAGTAACTGCGCACCGTGTCGGGGTGGATAAAGCTCTCCATGCTCCCGCTGTCAAAAAGGCAGGTAGTGGCGCGGCCGTTTACCGTAATGTCCATCATGGACCTGGACAGTTGATGAGGGAGAGATTGGTCCAGTGTCACGGAGGCCAGCGTATGGTCAAGCGAGTCGATGTGGTCGTCAGATGAGGCGATGGTTGAGTCCGGGTCCCCCGTGATTGAAGTTGGAGGCGTCCAAGATGGCGGACAAAATGGCGGCGCCCATGATCCCGATCCCCACGCGGCTGGGGGAGCACAAGATGGCGGACAAGATGGCTGCCCCCACGGTTCGCACGCGGCGCTGCTGGCGTTAGCGGTTTTACCTTTGCAGGCGCTGACATAGTGTCCTTTCTTCCCGCAGCCGGAGCAGGTAGCGTTTTTCGCCGGGCAGCGTGCTCTGGGGTGTTTTGCCTGGCCACAAAAATAACATTTCTGTGCCTTGGACATCGCTGCAGCAGTTGGAGGTGGCGGTCCCATGACCCAAGGTTGCGGCGTCCACGGTGCGGAGCGGTTAGGGGAGAAAGCGTCCATATTCCTGTGGGCCGCGTCGAGCGAGAGGGACACTGCCTTTTTCAGGTCTATTTCTCCCTTCTCCAACAGTCTCTGCCGGGAGTAGTCGGACCTTAGACCCGCAACGAAAGCATCTCGGATCAGTCCCTCCGTGTGTGCTGCGGCTGATACTTCTTTGCAATCGCAGCCTCGGCCGGGTATCCGTAGTGCCCGTAGGAAAGCCTCCACCGATTCCCCGGGCTGCTGTCTGCGGGATCTTAAGAGGTGCCTGGCATAGACCGTATTTACCGGGCGTGCGTATTGCCCTTTTAGCAGATTGATAGCCGCCGCGTAGGTCGTCGCGTCCTGGATTAGTGTATAAACTTGGTGGCTCACCTTTGAGGCCAGGATTTTCAGCTTGTTTTCGTCTAGGGTCACAGTTGAGGCTTCCAGGTAAGCCTCGAAGCAACGCAGCCATTGAGCGAATTTGGTAGCCGAACCCGCTTCTTGGGGGGTCTAGGTCCAGGCATGTTGGTCTGAGGGCTCGCAGCAGCGCCTGCTGCTCAGCGTTTCGCGCCGTCGGTTGATGCAGCTCCTGCTGTTCAGCATTTGGACCCGACATTTTGTTTTGCTAATAAAATTGATGCGCTATCAATTCCTCATAAAAGACAGAGTTAATTAATAGGCTTTTATTAGCAAAGAACAGAGCATGCCTCTCGTGGTTGCCTGGTATCCAAAAGGGCAGGGGGCTGCAGAGCAGTCACCTTTATACCCGGGCATGTGGGTGGAGCCAGGGGCGGAGTCAGCTGAGGCATGCATAGGCACAACAGTGTGCAACAACAACAATAACAAACAGTGGTTTACCACAGTGACATTTTATTAAAACTAAAGAAACTACACCACACGATCAAAGTAATCACGGTAAAATTGCTTAACAGGGGAAGGCAGATGGCAAAAATGAGGGATAAATGGCTACAATGTTAACCTTACAATCTTAGCAACATTTCCCTTAAATTACCACCCCTTTACTTCTCACTAGATTGTCTTGCGAGTGGGTCAAAACCTTGTTCACCTGCAGTCCAAAGAGTAAGAGACAAAAAAGGGGGCAGAGGACTTCCTGGGCTTAATCTTTATACCCTGGGAGTCCCTGTTGTTTTTGCGCCGAAAAGGTCCCTGCGCAATTTTGCGCCGAAAAGTCCGAATACACAAGAGAAGGGCTTTTAACTTCCTCCATTCATACATGGAGACATCACGTAGTAGTCAATTTCAGTGAATGGATGTGTGTAAACAACCCATTGTGCTTGCTGTCCGATGATTGGCTGATTCAAACGGGCTACTCCCCAGTGTAAACACGCAGCTTGTAGGTTACCGGACCCGCCCAATACCACAGGGTGACTGACAGCTCAGGCTCCATTCAAACTTACTACAGGGCAGCGCTGAGCTTTTCATATGCTAACAGCCTGTCTGTCCTTTTCTGCTGCCTTTTAAAATTCTGTTTCCATGAGGTCTGTTCAGCCATTTTTATGCCCTGGGCAATTTAAACAGTCCAAAACTCAAGAGTACATCTTTTAATAAAATGTACAATCTTAAAGTGTGCGATTTTCACAAAGTTCTTTGATTCCAGTGTCCAAATGCTGCCTAGCTTACGAGCTTTTTAACGCAGCCTTTTGCGGTTCTGGGTATGTTTTAAAACATTGTCCAACCCAGAGACAATTTAAATCACACAAGTCTTCGTCTACGATGTGGATTAATATTTCCGAATCTTCGGGGGCTGAGGGGATTTTGCGACCCCTACAGTGGTGGGTGAACGACTAGAGACCATTGCCAAGGACAAAATTAATTCTCACTTGGAGAAGCATGGATTAATAAGGGGCAGCCAGGATGGATTTGTTAAAGGTAAATCGTGTCTGATTAACCTGATTGAGTTCGCTGATGAAGTAACAGAGGGTTGATGAAGGTAGTGCAGCAGATGTTGTATATATGGACTTTCAAAAGGCATTTGATAAAGTACCACATAAGAGACTTACTCTGAAAATAGAAGCAGAGGGAATTAAAGGGCCGATGGTAATTTGGGTATATAATTGGCTAAGGGAGAGGAGGCAGTGAGCAGTGCTGAGGGATGTTTTTCTGACTGGAGGGAAGTATGCAGTGGGCTCCCCCAGGGGTCAGAATTAGGACCATTGCTTTTCCTGTTATATATAAATGACCTGGACTTGGGTATAGGTGAACAATTTCAAAGTTTACGGATGATACTATTTACTATGTTGCCAAGTTTTGTGAGTGTAGTAGTAGCAGACTTCAGAAGGACAGAGACAGACTGTGAAATGAGCAGACACAAGGCAGATGACATTAAATGAGGATAAGTGTGAAGTGATGCACTTTGGGAGAAACAACAGGGAGAGGCCGTATAATCTAAATGGGACTATTTTGAGGGGGTGCAAGAGCAGAGGGACCTGGGGGCCCATATTCACAAGTCTTTGAAAGTGCCACGGCAAGTTGGTGAGGCGGTTCAGAAAGCGTATGGGATACTTGGCTTTGTAAATCGGGCCATTGAATACAAAAACAAGGAAGTTACACTAAACCTTTACAAATCACTAGTTAGGAACATAGGACAGGAGGAGGCCATTCAGCCCCTCGAGCCTGTTCCGCCATTCAATGAGATCATGGCTGATCTGTGACCTAACTCCATACACCCGCCTTTGGCCCATATCCCTTAATACCTTTGGTTAACAAAAACCTATCAATCTCAGATTTAAAATTAACAATTGACCGAGCATCAATTGCTGTTTGCGGAAGAGAGTTCCAAACTTCTACCACCCTTTGTGTGTAGAAGTGTTTCCTAATTTCACTCCTGAAAGGTCTGGCTCTAATTTTTACTCTGTCCCCAGTCCTAGAATCCCCAACCAGCGGAAATAGTTTCTCTCTATCTACCCTATCTGTTCCCCTTAATATCCTGAAAACTTCGATCAGATCACCCCTTAACTTTCTAAATTCCAGGGAATACAACCCTAATTTGTGTAATCTCTCCTCGTAACTTAACCCTTGAAGTCCAGGTATCATTCTGGTAAACCTACGCTGCACTCCCTCCAAGGCCAATATATCCTTCCTAAGGTGTGATGCCCAGAACTGCTCACAGTGCTCCAGGTGTGGTCTAACCAGGGTTTTGTACAGCTGCAGGGTTTTGGCCTCAGCTGGAGTCTTGTGTACAGTTCTGGGCACCACACTTTAGGAAGGATGTCAAGGCCTTGGAGAGGGTGCAGAGGAGGTCGACCAGGATGGTACCAGGGATGAGGGACTTCAGTTATGTGGAGAGACTGGAGAAGCTGGGATTGTTCCCCTGAGAGCAGAGAAGGTTAAGAGAAGACCTAATAGAGGTGTTCAAAATGATGAGGGGTTTTGATCGAGCAAGTAGGGAGAAACTGTTCACTCTGGCAAGTGGGTTGGTAACCAAAGGTCACAGATTTAAAATAGTTACTAAAAGAACTATAGGTGAAATGAGGAGAATTGTTTTCATACAGAGGGTTGTTCAGATCTGGAACGCACCATCTGAAAGGATGCTGAATCAGGTTCCACAGGAACTTTCAAACAGTAATTGGACGAGTCCTTGAAGAGGACTAGTTTGCAGAGTTCTGGGGATAAAGCTGGGGTTTGGGACTAAATTGGACAGCTCTTTCAAAGACACGATGGGCACAGACACGATGGGCCGAATCACCTCCTTCTGTGCTGTTAGATTCTGTGATCAGTGTGAAGTCGCTGGTGTGTCAGCAGGTTGGATGACTGAGTGAATCCCTTCCCACACACGGAGCAGGTGAACGGCCCCTCCCCAGTGTGAACTCGCTGATGTACCAACAGGCGGGATGACTGAGTGAATCCCTTCCCACACACGGAGCAGGTGAACAGTCACTCCCCAGTGTGAACTCGCTGATGTACCAGCAGGTCGGATGACTGAGTGAATCCCTTCCCACACACGGAGCAGATGAACGGTCTCTCCCCAGTGTGTAGGTGTTGGTGTCTCTTGAGCTCCCGGGAGCTTTTAAAGCTCTTCCCACAGTCAGAACATTTAAAGGGCCTCTCGTCAGTGTGAACTCGCTTGTGTACCTTCAGCTCCCCGGAGCTTATAAAGCTCTTCCCACAGTCAGAACATTTAAAGGGCCTCTCGTCAGTGTGAACTTGCTGGTGTACCAGCAGGTTGGAGGGCCGAGCGAATCCCTTCCCACACACGGAGCAGGTGAACAGCCTCTCCCCAGTGTGTAGGTATTGGTGTCCCTTCAGCACCCCGGAGCTTTTAAAGCTCTTCCCACAGTCAGAACATTTAAAGGGCCTCTTGTCAGTGTGAACTCGCTGATGTGTCAGCAGGTTGGATGACTGAGCGAATCCCTTCCCACACACGGAGCAGGTGAACTGTCCCTCCCCAGTGTGGACTCGCTGATGTACCAGCAGGTTGGAGGGCCGAGCGAATCCCTTCCCACACACGGAGCAGGTGAACAGCGTCTCCCCAGTGTGTAGGTATTGGTGTCCCTTCAGCTCCCCGGAGCTTTTAAAGCTCTTCCCACAGTCAGAACATTTAAAGGGCCTCTCGTCAGTGTGAACTCGCTGGTGTACCAGCAGGTAGGATGACTGAGCGAATCCCTTCCCACACACGGAGCAGATGAACGGCCTCTCCCCAGTGTGTAGGAGCCAGTGTCCCTTCAGATACTGAGCGCTTTTAAAGCTCTTCCCACAGTCAGAACATTGAAATGGTCTCTCATCAGTGTGGACAAGTTGGTGTAGCTTTAGTTCCTTGGGGCTTTTAAAGCTCTTCCCACAGTCAGAACATTGAAATGGTCTCTCCTCAGTGTGAACTCCCTGGTGTGTTTGCAGGTGGGATGAACAAACAAATCCCTTTCCACACACGGAGCAGGTGAACAGACTGTCCCTGGTGTGACAGCGCCGTTGAACTTTCAATGCAGACGGGGAACTGAAGCCCTTCCCGCCGTCCCCACCTTTACCCGGTTTCTCCCTGGTGTGACGGAGCACGTGTCTCACCAGGTCAGGCGATCGGCTGAATCCGAGTCCACACACCGAACACGTGTGCGGTTTCTCTGCGTTGCGATCCCTGCTCTCTCCTTCCATGTGCAAAGGCCGATGATATTCAGGTCCTGATGAATCCAGCGACTCTTGTCAGATCTTGACGTGATGTTTGGTCTGAGCTTCTCGCCTGTAACTGCTCCACTTCTATAACCCTGTAAATTGAGATCAGAAAAGGATCAGAGGCAAACTGTTGTTTACTTTTCCCCTTTCCGAACCTAGGGGCAGTGAAGCTGATTTTCAGGCCCCAGCTGCTGCACAGGTTGGTTGAAAGGATCAGCAGTAATGGCGGCTGTAATACCAACAAGCCCCCGGCTCTGCAGAAAGTGCTCTGTTGACTCTGAGTCCCGCGCATGTGCTCATGGCCCCCGCGCTCTCCCTCCTGCTCTACAATCGCCCATCCCGATCAGTCCGCAACACCCATGCTCAGCACACAAAACCCCGCGGTTGGAACATCGGGCGTGCATGCGGAGCCGCAACATCTGGTACGCGTGCGCGGCTCAGGTGGGGGCGAGTCGGTGTTTCGCCTCAGCCGCCAGGGAGGTGCGCATGCGCAGGACGACCCAACATTCTTCCCGTCAGCAATCACTCCCTCGTTTCTTTAATAAAAACAGAAAATGCTGGAAATACTCAGCAGGTCAGGCAGCATCTGTGGAGAGAGAAACGGAGTTAACGTTTCAGGTCGATGACCATTCGTCAGAACTGCTTGCTCTTTAGTGTCAGCCAGTGGCTCAGTGGGCAGCACTCTCGTCTCTGAGTCAGAAAGTTGTGGGTTCATAGTCCCACTCCAGAGACTTGAGCACAAAAATCCAGGCTGACACTCCAGTGCAGTGCTGAGGGAGTGCGGCACTGTCGGAGGTGCCGTCTTTCGGATGAGATGTTAAATTGAGGCCCTGGTTGCTCTCTCAGGTGGATGTAAAAGATCCCATGGCATTATTTCAGGAAAGAAAGACTTGCATTTATATAGTGCCACCAGATATCCTAAAGTGCTTTACAGCCAATGAAGTACTACAATGAAGTAGTCACCGTTGTAATGTGGGAAAGAGCAGGGGAATTATCCCCAGTGTCCGAGCCAATGTTTATCCCTCAATCAACATTAAAAAATGATAGATTATCTGGTCATTATCACATTGCTGTTTGTGGGATCTTGCTGTGCGCTAATTGACTGGCGCATTTCCTACATTACAACAGTGACTA
This sequence comes from Somniosus microcephalus, assembly GCF_052327205.1. Taxonomy (NCBI): domain Eukaryota; kingdom Metazoa; phylum Chordata; class Chondrichthyes; order Squaliformes; family Somniosidae; genus Somniosus; species Somniosus microcephalus. The sequence goes on along the minus strand of NW_028225179.1, from coordinate 162,063,369 downwards.
CACTTCAAAAGTACTTCATTGGCTGTAAAGTACTTTGGGACGTCCGGTGTGGTGAAAGGCGCTATATAAATGCAAGTCTTTCTTCCTTCACTGGTCTCACCAGCGACCTCTTCTGGCGGTTGGTTGATTGACAGCCGAGAGACCGCGCATGCGCACAGGGAGCGGCGGTTTGGGCCGAGTCCGGCACAGCGACCCCTCCCGGTCACCAAGAGTAATGACCGCGCATGCCCAGAGGAGACCAAACCCCCCTCCCCCACTCGGAGCTGCGCATGCGCACTCGGATCCTGCCGGACGGAGTCGGCGCAGGGCCATTCCGGGGAAAGGCTTTGGTGTCGGTTCCAGAGTCGCAATCGGTGACGGGAAGTGAGTTTTCTCCGCTCCGATTGGGTGGAGAATGGCGCGAGGTGGATCGGGAGAGAATCGAGAGAAATAGAAAAACCTCAGAGTCCGCGAGGCCCCGGACCGAGCGGCGGCACTTGGACGGTGCACGTGATCTCCTCGGGGCACGTCACCCGGGCCCGCGGCCTGATTGACGGCAGCTTCCCACCAGTAGGGAGCGAGCGGGGCGGGGCTGCAGGAGCGAGCCGGCGGCGGGTCCTCCAACCAATCGGGGAGCCCGAGGGGCGGGACGAGCGGCACACAGTGGGCGGGGCTGGAGGAGCGGGCCGGCGGCGGGTCCTCCAACCAATCGGGGAGCCCGAGGGGCGGGACGAGCGGCACACAGTGGGCGGGGCTGGAGGAGCGAGCCGGCGGCGGGTCCTCCAACCAATCGGGGAGCCCGAGGGGCGGGACGAGCGGCACCCAGTGGGCGGGGCTGGAGGAGCGAACCGGCGGCGGGTCCTCCAACCTTTCGCGGAGCCCGAGGGGCGGGACGAGCGGCACACAGTGGGCGGGGCTGGAGGAGCGAGCCGGCGGCGGGTCCTCCAACCAATCGGGGAGCCCGAGGGGCGGGACTAGCGCCGGCTGATTGTCTGATCCGCGGGGCAGCGAGTTTCTCCAGTCCCTTGTTCAGGGCCCGGGGCCCGGGGAGGCTGTGGGCCTTGATTCCCCGCATTGGACACAAGGCTCTTTGTCTCACAACACACTGGCTCAGGTTTTAATAGAGACTTTTTAAATTCATCAATAAAAGCAGATAAACCTCGTGCTTCTGTGGCACAAACTTTCTAATATTTTATAGAATCATAGAATGGTTGCAGCACAGAAGGAGGCCATTCGGCCCGTCGAGCCCGTGCCAGCTCTCTGCAAGACCACTTCAGCGAGCCCCACTCCCCGCCCTTTCCCCGTAACCCTGCACATTTCTTTCCTTCAGGCACTTTTCCAATTCCCTTTTGAAAGCGGTGATTGAATCTGCCTCCACCACCCTTTCAGGCAGTGCATTCCAGATCCTAACCACTCGCTGCATAAAAAAGTTTTTCCTCATGTCGCCTTTGGTTCTTCTGCCAATCACCTTAAATCTGTGTCCTCTGGTTCTCGACCCTTCTGCCAATGGGAACAGTTTCTCTCTACTCTGTCCAGACCCCTCATGATTTTGAACACCTGTATCAAATCTCCTCTCAACCTTCTCTGCTCTGAGGAGAACCACCCCAGTTTCTCCAGTCTATCCACATAACTGAAGGCCCTCATCCCTTATCCCTGGAACTATTCTTGTAAATCTTTTCTGCACCCTCTCTCTGAGGTCTTCACATCCTTCATAAAGTGCGGTGCCCAGAATTGGACACAATACTCCAGTTGTGGCCGAACCAGTGTTTTATAAAGGTTCATCAGAACCTCCTTGCTTTTGGACTCTATGCCTCTAAAGCCCAGGATCCCGTATACTTTTTTAACCACTTTCTCAACCTGCCCTGCCACCTTCAACGATTTGTGTACACATACCCCCAGGTCTCTCTGTTCATGCACCCACTTTAGAATTGTACCCTTTAGTTTATATTGCCTCTCCTCGTTCTTCCTACCAAAATATATCAGTTCGCACTTTTCTGCGTTAAATTTCATCTCCCACGTGTCCGCCCATTCCACCAGCCTGTCTATGTCCTCTTGATGTCTGTCACTATCCTCCTCACTGTTCACTATACTTCCAAGTTTTTTGTCATCTGCATATTTTGAAACTGCCCTGTACACACAAGTCCAAGTCATTAATATATATATCAAGAAAAGCAGTGGTCCTAGTACCGACCCCTGGGGAACACCACAGTGCACCTTCCTCCAGTCCAAAAAACAACCGTTCACCACTACTCTCTGTTTTCTGTCACTTTGCCAATTTCATATCCATGCTGCCACTGTCCCTTTTATTCCATGGGCTTCAACTTTGCTGGCAAGCCTATTATGTGGCACTTTGTCGAATGCCTTTTGGAAATCCATGTACACCACGTTAACCGCATTGCCCTCATCAACCATCTCTGTTACCTCATCAAAAAACTCAATCAGAATCAGAGCGGCCGGGCCCGGCGGACGTGCGGCCAGGGACCCGGCACCAGGAAACCCAGGGTGCAGCGCCTCCCCCAGACAGGAGAAACCACAACTGGATCGACACAGCAGAGCCGCCAATCCAGAGCCGGCTTGTATCAGGGCGGGCGCTGAATGCAGAAGTCGGTCCCTGGCCGCCTGTGTAGGTCTTTTTGTTGCTTCAGTTTGAGCTGGAGTGGAGATGGAGGAGAAGCTGCTGGGTTTAACCCCCAGTACTTCTGAGCCCAGGAGAACCCAACAATTTCCAACGTGGGACTGTCAAGGGAGGTGGACTCTGGGGGAGATTACGTTGTTAGACACTGTCCCTACAATGTAAAAGAGTATTGTTTTAGGAACAAGTATTTCTGTAGAGGCTTTTAATCCAGTTTACATATACAGATTTGTTTTAATTCATTCTTGGGATGTGGGCGTCACTAGCAAGAGCAGCAAATATTGCCAATCCCCAGTTGCCTGTTGAGAAGGTGATGGTGGGCCGCCTTCTTGAACTGCTGCAGTCCGTGTGGTGAAGGTACTCCCACAATGCTGTTGTGTAAGGAGTTCCAGGATTTTCACCCAGTGATGATGTAGCAACGGCGATATATGTCCGAGTCAGGATGGTGTGTGACTTGGAGAACTTGGAGGTGAATGTGCTCCCATGCACCTTCTGCCTTTGTCCTTCTAGGTGCTGGAGGTTGCAGGTTTTGGAGGTTCTGTCAAAGTTCTGGCCGAGTTTCAGATGTATAAAGTCCATCTCCTTCACCCCCTCCCACTCACCTCTCTCTTTCTCTCTCTCTCTCTCTCTCTCTCTCCTCCCATAGAGGCCAGAGGCCCAGACCAGGTGGCAGATTCCCTTCACTGAGGGACATTAGTGAACCAGTGGGATTTTATGACAATCCGGCAGCTTTCATGGTCACTTTTTTCTAGTGCCGGCCCCACAAATAACCAGATTCGTTGAGCTCAATTTCACAACCTGCCTCTTTAGTGGGTTCTCTCTCACGCTCCCTGTTTTAAATTCATTTTGCAGGGTATTAGAAGGGGAGGATTTGCAGACGGGAAACTCAAACCAAACATCACGTCAAGATCTGACAGTCACTCGATTCATCAGGAACTGAATATCATCGGCCTTTGAATATGGAAGCAAATAGCACCGTTCACACCGGGGAGAGGCCGTTCACCTGCTCTGAGTGTGGGAAGGGATTCACTCAGTCATCCACCCTGCTGACACACCAGCGAGTTCACTCTGGGGAGAGGCCGTTCACCTGCTCTGAGTGTGGGAAGGGATTCACTAATTCATCCCACCTGCTGAATCACCAGCGAGTTCACACTGATGAGAGACCTTTTAAATGCTCGGACTGTGGGAAGTGCTTTAAAGGTTCCGGGGAACTGATACACCATCAACGTGTTCACACTGACGAGAGACCGTTCAGGTGCTCTCACTGCGGGACTGGGTTCAGGCAGTCATCTGACCTCACGGTCCACCAGCGCATTCACACTGGGGAGAGACCGTTCACCTGCTCCGTGTGTGGGAAGGGATTCACTCGCTCATCCACCCTGCTGACACACCAGCGAGTTCACACTGATGAGAGACCTTTTAACTGCTCGGACTGTGGGAAGTGCTTTAAAAGTTCCGGGGAAATGATACGCCATCAACGTTTTCACACTGGGGAGAGACCGTTCAGGTGCTCGCACTGTGGGACTGGGTTCAGGCGGTCATCTGAGCTCACTGTACACCAGCGCACTCACACTGGGGAGAGACCGTTCACCTGCTCCGTGTGTGGGAAGGGATTCATTCGCTCATCCACCCTGCTGACACACCAGCGAGTTCACTCTGATGAGAGACCTTTTAAATGCTCGGACTGTGGGAAGTGCTTTAAAGGTTCCGGGGAACTAATACACCATCAACGTGTTCACACTGACGAGAGACCGTTCAGGTGCTCTCACTGCGGGACTGGGTTCAGGCAATCATCTGACCTCACTGTCCACCAGCGCACTCACACTGGGGAGAGACCATTCACCTGCTCCGTGTGTGGGAAGGGATTCACTAATTCATCCAACCTGCTGACACACCGGCGAGTTCACTCTGAGAGACCTTTTAACTGCCCGGACTGTGGGAAGTGCTTTAAAAGTTCCGGGGAAATGATACACCATCAACGTGTTCACACTGACGAGAGACCGTTCAGATGCTCTCACTGCGGGACTGGGTTTAGGCAGTCATCTGACCTCACTGTACACCTGCGCAGTCACAGTGGGGAGAGGCCGTTCACCTGCCCTGAGTGTGGGAAGGGGTTCACTCAGTCATCCCACCTGCTGAGACACCAGCGAGTTCACACTGGGGAGAGGCCGTTCACCTGCCCTGAGTGTGGGAAGGGATTCACTCAGTCATCCAACCTGCTGACACACCAGCGAGTTCACACTGGGGAGAGGCCATTCACCTGCCCTGAGTGTGGGAAGGGATTCACTCAGTCATCCCACCTCCTGACACACCAGCGAGTTCACAAGTGACTGCAGGGGTTGGATTCTGTTGTTGCTGCTGCTGTTAATCACATCCAGGATGGAACCATGTTCATTCTGACAGGCGGGGATTGTTTCTGCTGATAATAACTCCAGGAACTGGTCTGGAGTTTAATATTCTGGATATATGTCAAATAAATCAACTTTGTTTTAAACACATTGTTGTAGATTTTTGTCTTTCCCACCTGAGTGTTTAGCATCACCTGGCTGGAGCTCAGAAAGGACAATCTGGGGGAGGATCGTACGGTGGTAACAGAACTCCAGCCTGGACACAGTCCTTCAGGGCCACACTGAGAGGGCAAACGGCACTTTGGTCTTTCTTGTCTCTCTTCACTGACAGCAAAGTTGCCGTGCGGGTTAATCTCGAGGCGTGTGAGAAACGTGTCCCAGCCGCTCTCTGCCATGGTTCAGAGCTCCGAGGCATGGAACAGAAGGCTCCTTTAGGAATGTACCAAGTGCTTTTTTTTAATGGCATTATTAACCTGTGTTGCTACTTTTAGTGGTTTGTGTATCTGTATCCCTGGATCCCTCTGCTCCTCTAGCCCATTTAGACTCTTAGGGGGAAATTTGGTGGCGCCCCCTTTGGGTCGCTAACGTCACCGGAGCTAATTTTAGCCCCCTGAAAAAGTTAGCGCCCCTGCGCATTAAATTCAGTGGTAGCGCCCCAAGCAGGAGGCGGGGTGCTACTGGAAGCGCTCCCCTCCCTCTTGAGGCACTACAAGTGAATTTCACGGCACTTCGTGTAACAGCACCACGCCCGTCGGCACATAGCACCGTGTCATAGCAGACCTCCCTCCCTGATTAAAGGGGAGGGGCCTAGCACTGTGCACACCAGGGCCCTGCTGGACCACCGGGGAGCGGCGTGTCGGATCAAGAGGAGCGCCGGGCTGAGCGATCGTGGCCGACACCCCGAAGAAGAAAGGGGTAGGGGGCAGGTGCTGGCAGTCAGCCAAAATAAAAAGTTGCCGCCCGACACCTGCCCTTTAAGTGGCGTTGCCGTGGCTGCAGGAACGACCCCTGACCCTGTCGGACATATCGTCCGGTGATAGGTCAGGGGTCGCAACCCAAGGTTGCAGCCAGGGTGCTGCGCATGGCGATGACATCATTGCCGGCGGTGCAGGGGCGCAACCAACTACTGCCGACGCTAACCTCCCACTGAATATCGCGGGAGGCACAAAGCAACCCAATTTCACCCCCTTGTCCAAGTAGTGTGTGGCCTCCTTATTCTTCCCACCAGAACACACCACCTCACACTGACCTATAGTGAAATTCATTAACACACCACCTCACACTGATCTATAGTGAAATTCATTAACACACCACCTCACACTGATCTATAGTGAAATTCATTAACACACCACCTCACACTGATCTGCAGTGAAATTCATTTGCCAATTACATACCCATTCTGAAATTTATTAATGTCTTCTTGCATTTTGTCTTCCTCAATATTAATTCTACCTCCCAATTTGGTGTTATTGACGAACTTTGAAATTGTTCTTCTGATTCCCGAGTCCAAATCGTTTATGAACAACAGTGATCCCAGCGCCGATCCCTGTGGAACACCACTTCCCACCTTTTGCCAGTCTGAGTAGCTACTCCCAACCCCTACTCTCCGTTTTCTGTTTTGTGACCAGCTTGCTATCCATAAACAGTATGTAAGATCGACAAGATGACCAAGGTCAGGCCGTGTGGAGTGAAGGGCCAGGCAGCAGAATGGATGGAAAGCTGGCTACAAAACAGAAATCAGAGGGTTGGAGTTAAGGGTAGTTTGTTGCGATATTTCCATCCATTCTGTTGCCTGGCCCTTGACTCCACACGGCCTGACCGTGGTCATCTTGTAGACCGTACATACTGCAGACACAGTGCACCAGTGGTGGAGGGGGTGGACATTGAGTCCTGTGGCAGGGGCGCTGATGAAGTGGATTTCTCTGTCCATGAGTTTTGAGTCATCGCTAGTTGCATTTTTCACTTCTTTCCACCTTTAAAAAAAACCTTGCTGCCAGTTTATTAAAGCCTTTAACAGCCGCTCGGGTGGGACACCCCAATAAATGAGGCCTTGTAAGTTTCCCTCAGAATGACAGGCCTGAACCCGAGTTAGAAAACATTTAGTAATTAAACTAGACTGGGCGGGGCCTGAGGTGCCAGTTAGTAACGGAAAATTGGTGGCTAGCACACTTCACACCAGGGCTGAGGACCCGGGGACTCGGCTTTCTGTGTCATTTATTGATTAATTTTGTTTATTGCCGAATCTCAATCAGACTGGCGGGTCATCTTGCTGTCTGATGGAGGTGAGGGTCCCCAATGGAGGGCTCTCTATGCGGGAGTCCTTCCCAGCACCATTGGGGATCTGGGGTGGAGACTGTTGCAGGGAGCTGTCGTGTGCAACAGTTTAAGCTCCTTTCCGGACTCCAAGGCCAGATGTGATTTCTGTGGCCTAGAGGATTCCACGGGCCGTGTATATATTCAGTGTGAGAGGTTACAGCCCCTGTGTAGTTCCCTGAAGGGGCTGCTCCTCAACTCTTGGTTACACTTTAGCCCCACGCTCCTAATCTTTGGCCGCCCGGTGCGGAGTGGGGGTGGGTAAGTGGGAGGATCTTCTCCTGGACCTGCACTTGGGCCTGGTGAAAACAGCAATTTGTAGGCCCAGGATGGGCGGGGCCCATGGGGGGGGTCACTCTGGCTGCCTGCCTCTCTCCCATGGTCTTGTCCCTGCCCGGGTGGCCCTGGAGAGGGAGCAGGCGGTGTCCACCGGTTCACTTGATACCTTCCTCGACTAGTGGACATGGAAGGTATCAAGATGCGATAATCGATCCTCACAATCACATTGTGATTTAATTATTAATTGTGTGTGTGTCACAAATACATTTCTTCTATTTTGATACAAAAGTTCTACTAGACATGTTAAACTACTAGTTATTTAATCCGGGCTGCAGCTGCTGAAAGGTTGACTGTACTGAGGTTTGTGGCCAGAGCTGGCAGACATGTTGTTCTGAAGTCTGATGTCTCACACCTGAGGAGTCTGTTTATGTCGTGTTGTAATGACCTTTTCTGTTGCCTGGTGTCAGAAATAGAAATCAAAGGAAGATGATGCCCCACTCTGTTAATCAACTCTTTGACACATTTCCATTTCTTAATTTACAAAGATCACAACTCCATTAGTGGACAATGGATTGCCAGTCTGCCACTTTTTAGTGAGGCTTGAAAGGATTCGCTGTGAAGCTACACCTGCCCATCTGTCTGTGTGTCACTGTGTTTGGATTGTGTTAGACAACAGTCCTAATATCTCGCCTACATCCATTACAATTTTTGAAATGTTAGATTGTACTTGGAAGAAGTTGAGTTTGAATCTGACAATTCTGAAATTGGGAGCTGTTAATAATTTCTGTTTTTCACATAACTATATAGTGATGTGATCAGTCAAAGCAAATTAACAGATGGTGCTTTTACTGAACACAACTGAATAATTCTACAAGGATGCTATCGCAGTCTTCCTCAGTATTAACTACACCCCCCAATTTAGTGTCATCAGCAAATTTTGAAGTTGTACTTCTGATTCCCAAGTCCAAATCATTCATGTAAATGGTGAACAACAGTGGTCCCAGCACCAATCCCCGTGGAACACCACTTCCCACCTTCCACCCGTCTGAGTAAATACCTTTAACTCATCCCGTCACTATAACTGGACTTGTCTCCATTCCCGTGCCGAGGGGATTGCTGCACCAGACAGGAGGGGCAACATTTGGGGACTCTCGATTCTCCACCAATTCCCATTCCCCTTCTTTCTGGTGGATAATGGAGGTGCCACTGTGTGTAATGTGCAAGTCAGTAAGAGTTGTCAGCGAGGATTAATCAGCACTTTCTAATTGGTGATGATAATCAATGGAATCTTTCAGACAATGAATTGTAGATTTTATAGCAAAGATTAATATACGATTGAAGTAAAAGGTCATAACTTTATTGTAAAATATTTCAGGAACACGCATCAGAAATTAAGGGGAAAGATCAGACAGCAGTACTTAAAGGGACACTGCAGCCCCGACAACTCAACCAGCTATATATCCAGAATATTAAAATCCAGCCCAGTTATAGGGGTTATTAACATCAGCAGAAACAAACCCCAACTGTCAGAATGAACATGGTTCAGTCCTGGATGTGATTAACAGCAGCAATAACAGCAGAATCAAACCTCTGCAGTCACTTGTGAACTTGCTGGTGTCTCAGCAGGTTGGATGACTGATTGAATCCCATCTTACACACTGAGCAGGTGAACGGCCTCTCCCCAGTGTCAACTCGCTGGTGTGTCAGCGGGTTGGATGACTGAGTGAATCTCTTCCCACACACGGAGCAGGTGAACGGCCTCACACCAGTGTGAACTCGCTGGTGTGTCAGCAGGTTGGATGACTAATTGAATCCCTTCCCACACACGGAGCAGGTGAATGGCCTCTCCCCAATGTGAATGCGCTGGTGTCTCAGAAGGTCAGAGGAATTAGTGAATCCCTTCTTACACACGGGGCAGGTGAACGGCCTCTCTGCAGTGTGAATGTGCTGGTGTATCAGCAGGGTGGATGAATTAGTGAATCCCTTCTCACACACAGGGCAGGTGAACGGTCTCTCCCCAGTGTGAATGCACTGGTGCTCAATGAGGTGAGATGACTACCTGAACCTCTTCCCACAGTGAGAGCAACTGAATGGTCTCTCCTCAGTGTGAAGTCGCTGGTGTGTCAGAAGGTGGGATGACTGACTAAATCCCTTCCCACACTCGGAGCAGGTGAACGGCCTCTCCCCGGTGTGACTGCACGATGAGTTTACAGCCAGGACGGGGAGCTAAACCCCTTCCCACAGTCCCCACATTCCCACAGTTTCTCCGTGGTGTGGGTGTCCTTGTGTCTCTCCAGGTTGGACAATCGGTTGAAGCCTCATCCACGCACACAACACGTGTACGGTTTCTCCCCGCTGTGAACGGTGCAATGTTTTTTCAGACTGTGTAACTGGTTAAAGCTCTTTCCACAGTCAGTGCACTGGAACACTCTCACTCGGGTGTGTGTGTCTCGGTGCTTTTCCAGTCACACTGATCTTTGAAATCTTTTCCCACAGACAGAACAGGCAAACATTTCTCCTTCCACATTCAAAGGCCGATGATATTCCCTGTAAAAGCAGTTTACAAAAGACATCACTGTAAGTTCAGGATTAAAATTCAGAACAGATAATTCTAGTTTCTATGGAACATTCTCTCCTCTCTTATTACATAGAATTACACAGATTGTACAGCACAGAAACAGGCCAATCAGCCCAACTGGTCCATGTGGTGTTTATGCTCCACACGAGCCTCCTCCCATCTCTCTTCATCTCACCCTATCAGCATCTCCTTCTATTCCTTTCTCCCATGTGTTTATCCAGCTTCCCCTTAAATACATCCATGCTCTTCGCCTCAACTACTCCCTGTGGCAGCAAGTTCCACATTCTCAGCACCCGCTGGGTGAAGGAGTTTAATCTAAATAGGACTTTCCTGGGCAGCCAATCAGCACTGCTGCCTCTTTTGTGCATTTCCTGGCGAGGCGAAACAGTTGATATTTTCTGATCAAAAAGAGCTGAGCTCGGCAGCATTAGTCCTGTTTTGCCTCCTTTGGAGACCAGGTGTACGAGCAGAGTGAGCGCAGCCTTGACAGCAACCGCAATAAAATTGTTACAGTTGTGAAGGAACTATGTGTCAGTGCACTGGACCACAAACAAAATATGTGTGTTGATTGTTGTCTTATTACCCGACTGTAAAGTGCCTTGAGATGTTTTAAAAGCTCTATTTAAAGGTAAGTTGTTGTTGGTGTATAGAGAACTCTGTTGAAATTTAGCGAAATGATCAATAACCAAGGAAGATCATTTCTTTGTTTGGTTCTGTTAGTTTTTATAGAATCATGGAAACGTACAGCACGAAGGACGCCATTCGGCCCATCGTGCCTGTGCTGTCTCTTAGAAAGAGCACTCGTGCTTAGTCCCACATCCCTGCTTGTTGTCCGTAACCCTGTAAGATCCTCATCCTCAAGTACCCGCCCAACTCCCTTTTCAAATCATTGATGGAATCAGCTCATGACCTTTTCAGGTCGAGCGTTCCAGATCCCCACAACTCTCTGAGTTTTATTCAATTGTTACCACAGTTGCCTTCTGTGAAGGTTTAATAATAAATGCATTTTGCTATGAAAGCAATTAAAACATTCCTAGTATATAAATAGACAGATGCATCAAAATATTAAAATTGTGGGAGGGAGGGCAGTGCTCGCCCAGGGCCCAATAAACAATGGATTTCTTGTTTCCCAACCCAATGCTCAGAAGATGAAGTCCCAGAGCTGCCTCTGGCTCGGTTCCACCTGCCCTATTCTGACAAGCTGAGGTGTTGGTCAGTGCACTGTGATTGCCCTGTGGGCAGAAACTCCCAGTTTTCCCCCTCCCTCTACTCTGGTTGGGTTCAGTTCTACACCCGCTGTGTGAGAATAAAATCAATGAGTCAATGATTGTCCCTCTTGGTCACTGGGACCCTGAAACCTTCAGTTCCACACCCGCTGTGTGCAGAGTGAGAATAAAATCAATGAGTCAATGATTGTCCCTCTTGGTCACTGGGACCCTGAAACCTTCAGTTCTCCACCTGCTGTGTGCAGAGTGAGAAAAAATCAATGAGTCAATGATTGCCCCTCTTGGTCACTGGGACCCTGAAGCCCTGCCCACTCTCTGTTCCTGTACAAAGATGGCCACGCATGCACCCAGCTGCAGGTAGAACCAGTTTGTCTTTCCTTCACCAAGATGGCGGCGTGTAACCTGGGCCTGTCACCGAGAAAAAGCCTCACCGCTGCCGTCCAGGCGGAACACATTCAGCCGCTGGATCTCATTCAGGCCTGAGACTGTTCTCCAACTTTATAAACCCTGCAGCGTGGCCTACCCGCAGTTTACTTTTTTTTAGTTCATATTTTTTTATATATATATTTTTAAATTTTTAAACATATTTTTTTTGCTTCATTTTTTTTGTGCTTTTTTTTAATGACATTCACAGAGCTCAAGTCTCAGCTCTCTGTACAAAGTCACAAGCCCTCATGCCTACAAGGCAGGGGTCCCAGTGTCTCCAAGTTAATGATGTGATCTCCAAGCTTCTTGATCATCTTCACTTGTTCATCCAAATAGTGGGTCTCCAGGAATTCACAAAGTTGAGGGTCGGCGTTCGCAGTGGAGAGTTTGTGCAGACCCAGCAGACTCTGGTCGACATTCTTCTCCATCTGCAGGGCTCTCTGCATCGCCGAGCGGAGCCTCCTGCTCTCCCAGCTGAACAGATGGACTGTAAAGAAGCTTAAAAACACTGGATTAATTTTAAAAACAAATCAAATTAAATTAAAATCACATTGGCCGGGGTGATGATGCACTCCAGTCCCCGCGGCGCCCACCTGTCTCGGAAGGTCTCAAGTGTGCCGGCAGACACCACATGCTCCATCTCCAGGGTAACCCGGACGCGAACATAGCCGCGGAAGAGAGGCAGGCAATCGGGCCGAACGACCCCCTCGACCGCCAGCTGCCTGGACCTGTTTATGGCCACTTTGGCCAGGCCCAGGAGCAGTCCTACAAGGAGGTCCTCCGACCTGCCCTCACTCCTCCGCACCGGGTGGCCGTAGATCAGGAGCGTGGGACTGAAGTGCAGCCAAAAATCGAGGAGCAGCCCCTTCAAATAATGGAACAGGGGCTGCAACCTCTCACATTCCACATAAACATGGAACACGGACTCCTCTAGGCTGCAAAAATAGCAAGAGGCGTGGGAGTCCATGAACTTACTTAAAATCTTATTGCACGGGACTGCTCCATGCAACACCCTCCAGGCCAAGTCCCCAATAGATAAAGGGAGGACTCCTGCGTAGAGAGCCCCCCATTGGGGACCTCCGCCTCCACCGGATGGCAAGATGGCACGCCAAGGCGTGTCCAGACGGCAGGTGAAGATGACAAAGTGGAGAGTGTGCAGGAGCAGCCCGTACAGGAAACACCTCCGCGCAGAACTAAAAGGCACGGAGGGCATTTCCTCAAGATGGCTCAAGTTGTGAGGCGCCGGTTCCCGAGAGGGGTTTTGGGGCCGTGCGCCGATGAGGAATTCCATCCGAACAGGGGTCAGTTCAGACGGGATTGCCCCACGTGCCTGAGCCTCCTCGATACACCTCGTGGAGTCGAGGCCCAGTGCCGCTTTCAGCGTCTCGATGGATTTGGCCGTGAGCCAGACGTTGGCCCAGGGCAGGCACCGCACCAGCTCCTCCGGCACCATCCAGCCCGCTCCTTCGCCATCGAGCAGGTCCCCGACCCTGGTCACCTTACCAGGCACAGCCCTGCCCTCTGCCAGCCATCCAATCCAGCAGTCACGGGGGTACGGATTCCTGAGCAGCTTCTCCTGAAGGAGAGCCGCCACTCCTGACAGGGGAGAACTCCGCCTGGAGGCGATGCTGTTCCAGACCCATAGCAGTTCCTGGTAAAAGACAGGCAGCTCCCACAGACAGGCACGCGCATGGCCCAATTCCACGAATAGGAGCTGCGTGTCGTAATTGAGGCCGTGCAGCTGGCGGAAGAAATACATCACCAGCGCACACCATCGAAGAGGATTCTCGACGTACAGGTATCTCTGCAGGGTCCGAAGACGGAAAGTCACTGCCCGGGTGCGAAGGCACACCAACGCCTGACCGCCCTCCCTAAGCGGGAGACTCAGAACCACGGCAGAGACCCAGTGCTTCCCTTTGTCCCAGAAGAAGTCAATGAGCTTCTTCTGCATCTTGGCGACAAACGCAGGGGGCGGGATCAAAGTGACCAACCGGTACCACAACATGGCGGCCACCAGCTGGTTTATGACCAGCGCTCGACCCCTGTAGGACAACACTCGGAGCAGTCATGTCCAGCATCCTAGGCGAGCGGTGACTTTGGCCTCCAGCTCCTGCCAGTTCACCGGCCAGGCGTCCTCGGCGGGGCTGAGGTAGACTCCCAAGTAGAGGAGGTGCGTGGTGCTCCAGGCGAAAGGCTTGAACTCCTCCGGCAGGGAGTCCACCCGCCACTGGCCCACCAGGAGTCCAGAACATTTCTCCCAGTTGATCCTGGCGGAGGATGCGTCCGAGTAAATCTGCTGGCATTCTCGCATCCTCCGCAAGTCAGCGGGATCCATGACCATGAGGAGCACGTCATTGGCGTAAGCCGAGAGGATGACTTCCACACCCAACCCTTGCAGAGCCAGTCCCATCAGCCTCTTCCGCAAGAGGCGCAGGAAAGGCTCCACGCAGACGGCATATAACTGGCCGGACATAGGGCATCCCTGACGCACCCCCCTCCCGAAGCGAAGCGGCGCCATCAAAGACCCGTTAACTTTAATCAGACACTCCGCGGCAGCGTACAGAAGTTGAATCCGGGTGACGAAATGCATCCCGAACCCAAATGTGTGCAGAGTTCCGAAGAGATACTCGTGATCCACCCTGTCGAACGCCTTCTCCTGATCCAGGGAAAGGAAGGCGACCGACAGACCAGATCTCTGGGAATGGTGGACCAGGTCCCGGACCAGATGGATGTTATCGTGGATAGTCCGGCCCAGGACTGTGTAGGACTGGTTGGGTGGATCATGTGGGCCAGCACGGTGCCAAGGCGGGCAGACATGTTCTGGCAAAAATTTTATAATCCGTTCTGAGGTGGGAGACCGGGCGCCAGTTTTTTAATAGACGGAGATCGCCCCTCTTAGGCAGCAGGACAATTACCGCCCTGCGCCAAGAGAGGGGCATCTCCCCGGTCGCCAGACTTTCCCCAGGACCCGCACGTAGTCGCCCCCCAGGATGTCCCAGAATGCCCTGTGGAACTCCACGGTCAGCCAGTCCAGCCCCGGGGACTTTCCCTTCGAGAGCTGGCCGAGGGCACCGGTCAGCTCCGCCAAGCTTAGCGGAGCGTCCAACTTTTCGGCGCCCTCCGGGCCGACCTTCAGCGACTCCTCCCACAAAACTCTGCGCACATCCTCGCTGGACAGATCCAGAGAGAACAGAGCCCTGTAATAGGCCCGGGTCTTCGCGCTGATCCCCTCCGGATCCGAGACCAGAGATCCGTCATCGGCCAGCAGCCCCAAGAGCTGCTTACGGACCCCCCATTTTTTCCAGCGAGTAGAAGAAGGGGGAGCTGCGGACCAGGTCCCAGAGGATCTGGATCCGTGACCTCACGTACGCGCCTCAGGACCCGATGAGCTGCAGGTCCTTCAGTGTGCCCTTCTTCTCTTCATACACCTTCCGCAGGGCCGGGTCATCGACGACTTGACCGAGACGGGTCTCCAGGTCGAGCACCTCCCTCTCCAACTGCCTGACCCAGGCCTCCAGCCTCTTGGTCGATCCCCTCGTGTACTCCTGACAGAAGAGACGGACATGAGCCTTGTCCACGTCCCACCATAGCCTCAAGGAGGGGAAGCCCCCCCACTTCCTTCTCCAGTCGGCCCAGAACCGACGAAACGAATCCCGGAGCCGCTCGTCCTCCAGCAGCAGGTTGTTAAAATGGCAGTTCGCGTATCCCCCGGCGCACGCAATGGAGCGAGCTCCGCCAACACCAGGTGGTGGTCCGTGCACGGCACCGGCCGCATGGAAGCCGCCGGGACGCAGGAGACGTACGCCCAGGAAATGTAAAGGCGGTCGATTCTGGACCTTCCTCCTCCAGAACTCACGTAAGTGAAGGTGCTGGAGTCGGGATGGAGATTTCGCCAGACGTCCACCAAGTCGAAGGACCTGACCAGGTCCCTCAACTTCTCCACTGACACCAGGCTGCGCGGGGGACCCTACCGGTCCCTCACCTCGAGGGTGCAATTAAAATCTCCCCCGAGGATGACGCACTCGCCGACATCGATGGAGCCCAGAAGAGCGGACACTTCTACAAAGAAGCACACTTGCTGCGCACCGGCCGCAGTGACCTGAAGCAAGCGGCCCGGCACGTGCTCCTTGAACACAAGATAACCGGCTGAAAATGCAGGGCCAGCAAGATAGCCACCCTGCTGGAATAGTTGGAGAGGTGACTCATGCTGACCCCTCCTTGCCACTCCAGGAGCCACGTGGCCTCATCCTCCGGAACGGTGTGGGTTTCTTGCAGGAAGCACACCGCATAACTCCCGTCCCGGAGGACCAAGAAGTTATTAAATCTACGGCGCGCATCTCTGCTGCCGTTGATGTTGAGGCTGGCTATTGTTATCTTCATGACAAGAGCATAGTGCAACCTCTACTTAACCTAACGGGAGGAGGGAGAGCGGCCGCTATTCGACCGCCACTCCCTCAGCAGCCCAGCGAGGAACTTGTTGATCCGACGCTGCTCCCGTGGCCCCGCGCTCTCTTCCGTGCCCATGGATTTGACAGTGGCATGTACGGAGCCGATGAGCAGCACCAGATCCGACCATCTGTCTAGGGCCTTGGAGGCAGGGCAGTTCTTTCGTACATGCCCCACCTGCTTACAGGCATGGCACTGCACACCGTCCAATGTCCAAAAGCCGCGGTGGGCAGCCCCCTCATGGCACATGATAAAAGCGCACTCGGTGTCCTCCTCCCGGTGCAGCTGAACATAAAGCTGGTGCTGGAAGGAGAAGACATGCCGGAGGCTGGCCTCCCTGCATCCGAGTGGGATGGGTGTGATCCCCGACCTCACCTCCCCCAGTTGACATAGGTGGGGGGAGGAGGAGCTCAGCCAAAATAAAGGGCGGGACGTTTGACAAGAGGATCCTTTGTGCGGTGGCCTTGAGAGGATCCACCGGCAGGAAGGTCCCGCCCACGGTGAGCCCCTTCGTTACAGCCAGAGACACCGCCTGCTCCGATGTCAGGAAGAACACTGCCTTGCCGTACATTTTCGAGGCGGCGACAATGGCTGAAGGGCTGACAACCCCAGCCATGGCCTTCACGCACGCCTCGATAGTCATGTTGGGGTGAGTGTAGCTCTTCACCCCGTGTTTTTTAGTGATGAGGCGGAATGGTGACGGGGCAGCAGAAGCAGCGGGAGCAGCTGTGGCTGTGGCTGCCACACTTGTGTATGACCTTGCTGGCCCCGTCACCAGTGATGATGTGGTCGCCATCGTGGGCCGCTTATTATAAAGGGCTACACCCACCCAAGTCACAGGCCTGGTGATGTTAATGGCCTCAGTGGTTGTTTTCCCTGAGCAGAGGGAGCTTTAAAAGTGAAGGCACACCTCTCCCCTTGTTGATTAAGTTGGGAGAGGGGCCTTCTCTCCTCTGCTCAATGGGCAATTAATGGATATGAGGTGCCTCTTTAGAGAGAGATAAAGAGAGAGAGAAAGGGGGGTGGGAAGGAGGGAGGCCGCAGGGGCTGGGTCTCCACTCAAGATGGTGGGTGGGTGCTTGCAGGGGTGCACTCTCTGAAAAGTAAGTCTCTTCTTGTGGGGGGAGAAGATGTCTTCACCTGGGAAAATAAAGCTGGAGATGCCCAGGCTCAGTCCACCACCAGGTCTTAACGATGTGATAATTAAATGATGACTTTGCCTGGGCAGCTCCAGCTGTCCCAGGTCAAGCAATAGGGAGGGGTGTTTGCTAGTGGTGTGTGTGGCCTAGTTTTTACAAGAGCCACACACACTCACACACACCCCTAGATGTTTTCTTCTCCTTCTTCTTTCCTCCCCCCCACTTAAATACAAAGTCTTTATGAGAGTGCACCATGAAACACCCACCTGTAGAAGTTTTCCAACGGCTCTCCCTCCTTCTGAACAGATGTAGGATGTTCGTTTTTCTCACCTCTCTCCCTCTCCTGTAATGGAGACCAGTTGGGGAAACAGTGATGGAATGGCTTCCCTTTGTTGTTAGCTCTGGTCTGGTCTCCTGGTCTCTCCTCTCCTCTGGCACCCCAATAGTAGCTGCAGCAGCAACAGATGTGGTCTCTCCTCCTGGACACAGAGAGAGAGACCTCACCTGTCCTGTCCTCTCCTCTCTTCTGGCACAGCAGCAGCACAAGATTCCTGGCTGGCTATCAGGGATCCCGGGGTTCATTTTTTCTCTTTTATTTAAATCTGGTAGTACTTGTTACAACTCATCAATTACATGATAAATCCATTACATTCATTAACCACAATAAGGCTAAGCCTTAAAAAACAGCTTTAAGATTAACAGTACAAATACAATAATACATTTTTCCAGACAAAACCAATGTCAACAATACAGGTACCCGTAGTAAAAAACAATACATCCCAGTCCTACTGGCAATCTAGTAACTCGTCATTTTTGCTTGGTATAACCTGTTGTCCTTTTTAAAATTTAACATTCAAGTACAACAGTACTTATACAACTCATCAGTTACATAGTAAATCCATTACATTCATTGACCAATTATGGTCAACAATATAAATACAACAATAAATTTTACAGGTAAATCAATAATATTTACAGTACAAACTGCAACTATTTAATAAACCAAGAATCCGTACACACCAGTCCAACTGGCATCGTTCAATCATTCATTCCTCCATTCGTCCGTTCGTTCGCTCAAGCGTAAGTTCCATTGTGCATGACTGCATACATGTGTGCCATTTCTATCTGCGTGCATGCGTGCGTTCATTCATCCGTCCGGCAGGCTTCACACTCACCAAGCGGGCCTTCATCCTGGGGAGCGAGGGCCCTTCATTCGACCGAACGTAAGTTCCATTGTGTATGTGTGTGTATCATTTGTCTACCTGTGTGCATGCGTGCGTTCGTTCATCCATCCGGTAGGCCTCACACTCACCGAGTGACCCCCGTCCTGGGGAGCGGGCCCTTCATTCAGTCGAACGTAAGTTCCATTGTGTATGCGTGCTATCATTTGTCTACCTGTGTGCATGCGTGCGTTCGTTCATCCATCCGGCAAGCCTCACACTCACCGAGTGACCCCCGTCCTGGGGAGCGAGGGCCCTTCATTCGGTCGAACGTAAGTTCCATTGTGTATGCATGTGTGCGTGCATATATTTGTATCCACATGCGTGCGTTCACTAGTGCGTTCATTCATTCGATTAAGGAAGGCTTTAACACTAAATAACACCACAATATACAAAGTCATACAACCATATCAAAAAATCACTTAAGACTTCAAGTAAACTACTTTTAACCAGAACCCGAAACTTCTTCAAAAAACAAGTAATACCAGTTCAACGCCAGTCCTATTGGCACTCTAATAACTCCTCGTCTTCACTTGATGTTATCCAACCATATAATGTCATAATCCTTATCCACAGTCTTCAACCTTTCCACAGAAAAGAAGCCGACCACTTTCTCAAATCCCGTAAAAGAGGAAAACGAGTACTCAAATTTCCTTCTTCTTGCTGTAATCACTCACAGGACCCAGCCATCAAGACATTGGTTATTCCTTGCTGATATACCTTGTTTTGTCTTTTATTTTCCTTTTTCACTTGCATCCCGTTCTCTTTTCCCATCTTATGGCTGTTCAAGCACCAGACTATAGATAGGAACAGTCTGTCTTTCCTCCACCAAAATGGCAGCGCACAAACCCGATCCCATCACCGAAACAAAGCCTCACAGCTGCCACCAGACGAAGCACAGGCGGGGCCGCTGGAACTCATTCGGGCCGGAGACCGTTCTTCAACTTTAGAAACCGTGCAGCATGCTCACCCACAGCATCTCCCGGCTCCGCTTCTGTCGACCAGCCGCTCCACCCTGGGCCCCCCGCCTGGGGTCCTCCGTGCTGGGCCTCCCGCCTGGGGTCCTCCGTGCTGGGCCTCCCGCCTGGGGTCCTCCGTGCTGGGCCTCCCGCCTGGGGTCCTCCGTGCTGGGCCCCCCGCCTGGGGTCCTCCGTGCTGGGCCTCCCGCCTGGGGTCCCCCGTGCTGTGCCCCCCACCTGGGGTCCTCCGCCCTGGGCCCCCCGCCTGGGGTCCTCCGCCCTGGGCCCCCCGCCTGGGGCCCTCCGCCCTGGGACCCCGCCTGGGGTCCTCTGTGCTGGGACACCCACCTGGGGCCCTCCATGCTGGGCCCCCCGCCTGGGGCCCTCCATGCTGGGCCCCCCGCCTGGGGTCCTCTGCCCTGGGGCCCTCTGTGCTGGGCCACCCGCCTGGGGCCCTCCATGGTGGGCCTCCCGCCTGGGGTCCCCCGTGCTGGGCCCCTCGCCTGGGGTCCTCTGTGCTGGGCCTCCCACCTGGGGTCCTCCGCTCTGGGCCCCCCACCTGGGGTCCTCCGCCCTGGGCCCCCTGCCTGGGGTCCTCCGTGCTGCGCCTCCCGCCTGGGGCACTCCGCCCTGGGCCTCCTGCCTGGGGTCCTCCGCCCTGGGCCCCCCGCCCTGGGCCTCCCGCCTGGGGTCCTCCGTGCTGGGCCTCCCGCCTGGGGTCCTCCGTGCTGGGCCCCCCACCTGGGGTCCTCCGCTCTGGGCCCCCCGCCTGGGGTCCTCCGCCCTGGGCCCCCTGCCTGGGGTCCTCCGTGCTGGGCCCCCCGCTTGGGGTCTCCGCCCTGGGCCCCCCACCTGGGGTCCTCCGTGCTGGGCCCCCCGCCTGGGGTCCTCCGTGCTGGGCCCCCCGTCTGGGGTCCTCCGTGCTGGGCCTCCCGCCTAGGACACTCTCCTCTGGGTCTTCCACCCTGGGCCTTCTGCACTGGGCCCTACGCACTGACATTCCCCGTGAGCAGCCGGGGTGTGGAGCAGCCTGTTCACACAGCACCGAGCAGGGCTGAGCTGCTGAGAATCTCGCAGCCTCCCCTGGGGTTCATTAACCCGCTCCCTGAGCTCTCTCACCTGATGTGTCAGCGGCAGCTGCCAAGGTCCGCGCATGTTCAGCTCACACTGCCCGGGTGATTGACGGGAGCTTCCGACCAATAGGGTGCGAGCGGGGCGGGGCTGAGGAGCGAGCCAGCGGCATGTCCTCCAACCAATCGGGGAGCCCGAGGGGCGGGACTAGCGCCAGCTGATTGTCTGATCCGCAGGGCAGCGAGTTTCTCCAGTCCCTTGTTCAGGGCCCGGGGCCAGGGGAGGCTGTGGGCCTTTATTCCCCGCATTGGACACAAGGCTCTTTGTCTCACAACACACTGGCTCAGGTTTTAATAGAGACTTTTTAAATTCATCAATAAAAGCAGATAAATCTCGTGGAACAAAATATTTAATATTTGGGAGTAAAAATACTGTTATTTTTCCTCTGTGGAATTTGTTAGTTTCCGACAATAACAACGATTTGTATTTATAGAACGTATTTAATGTAGTAAAATGTCCCAACGTGCTTCACGGGAGCGTTATAAAACAAAATTTGACACCAGGTACAAACCAAGCATATTCCCATAAGGAGGAAAGATGGGGCGTCCAAAGCTCAAGCTCCCTGGATGACAAAGGATGTAGACGTTAGAATAAAACAGAAAAAGGAGGTTTACGACAAATGTCAGGTACAGAATGCAGTCAAAAACCAGGAGAATACAGAGAGTGTGGGGAAATTGAAAAAGGATATATGAAAGAAAGACTTGCATTGATATAGCGCCTTTCACAACCACCAGACATCTCAAAGCTCTTTACAGCCAATGAAGTACTTTTGAAGTGGAGTCATTGTTGTAATGTGGGAAACACAGCAGCCAATTTGTGCTCAGCAAGCTCCCACAAACAGCATTGTGACAATAACCAGGTAATCTGTTTTTGTTATGTTGGTTGAGGGATAAATATTGTCCAGGACACCGGGGATAACTCCCCTACTCTTCTTCAAAAGAGTGCCATGGGATCTTTTACATCCACCTGAGAGAGCAGACGGGGCCTCAGTTTAAAGTCTCATCAGAAACAGTGCAGCACTCCCTCAGCACTGCACTGGAGTGTCAGCCTAGCTTTATGTGCTCAAGTCCCTGGAGTGGGACTAGAACCCACAACTTTCTGACTCAGAGAGCAAGTGTGCTGCCCACTGAGCCACAGCTGACACAAGGGAGAGAAGACAAGAAAAGATTAGTGGGTAATGTAAAAGGGAACCCAAAAATCTTTTACAAACATATGAAAAGTAAAAGGATAGTTAAAGGAATGGTGGGGCCGATTAGGGACCAAATAGGAGCTCATCATACGGAGGCAGAGGGCGTGGCTGAGGTACTGAATGAGTACTTAGCATCTGTCTTCACAAAAGAAGAGGATGAAGTTAATGTCGCAGTAGAGGAGGGGGGAGTAGAGAAATTGGATAAAAATGGATAGAAAGGAGGTGCTAAATAGGTTGTCATCACTCAAAGTTAACAAGTCACCCAGTCCAGGCGGATGCATCCTAGATTGCAGAGGGAAGCTAGGGTGGAGATAGCAGAAGCTCCGACCACAATCTTTCAATCTCCCTCAGATATATGGGAGTGGTGCCAGAGGACTGGAGGATTGCAAATGTTACACCCTGTTTAAAAAAAGGGAAGAGGGATAAACCTGGTAACTACAGGCCAATCAGTCTAATGTCAGTGGTGGGTGAACGACTCGAGACCATTGTCAAGGACAAAATTAATTCTCACTTGGAGAAGCATGGGTTAATAAGGGGCAGCCAGTATGGATTTGTTAAAGGTAAATCGTGTCTGATTAACCTGATTGAGTTCTCTGATGAAGTAACAGAGGGTTGATGAAGGTAGTGCAGCAGATGTTGTATATATGGACTTTCAAAAGGCATTTGATAAAATACCACATAAGAGACTTACTCTGACAATAGAAGCAGAGGGAATTAAAGGACTGATGGTAATTTGGGTATATAATTGGCTAAGGGAGAGGAGGCAGTGAGCAGTGCTGAGGGATGTTTTTCTGACTGGAGGGAAGTATGCAGTGGGCTCCCCCAGGGGTCGGGATTAGGACCATTGCTTTTCTTGTTATATATAACTGACCTGGACTTGGGTATAGGTGAACAATTTCAAAGTTTACGGATGATACTATTTACTATGTTGCCAAGTTTTGTGAGTGTAGTAGTAGCAGACTTCAGAAGGACAGAGACAGACTGTGAAATGAGCAGACACAAGGCAGATGACATTAAATGAGGATAAGTGTGAAGTGATGCACTTTGGGTGAAAGATTGAAACATATAAGATTGTGAAGGGGTTGGATCGGGTGGATGCGGGGAGGATGTTCCCGATGATGGGTGAAACTAGAACTAGGGGGCATAGTCTTAGAATAAGGGGCTGCTCTTTCAAAACTGAGATGAGGAGGAACTACTTCACTCAGAGGGTGGTAGGTCCATGGAATATGCTGCCCCAAAAAGCTGTAGAAGCTACGTCATTACATAAATTTAAAACAGAAATAGACAGTTTCCTAGAAGTAAAGGGAATAAAGGGTTATGGGGAGCAGGCAGGAATTTGGACATGAGTCTAGGTTCGGATCGGTCATGGCCCTGTGGGTAGCGGAGCAGGCTCGAGGGGCCGTGTAGCCTGATCCTGCTCCTATTTCTTATGTTCTTATGTAGGCCGTATAACCTAAATGGGACTAGTTTGAGGGGGTGCAAGAGCAGAGGGACCTGGGGGTCCATATTCACAAGTCTTTGAAAGTGCCACGGCAAGTTGGTGAGGTTTCAGAAAGTGTATGGGATACTTGGCTTTGTAAATAGTGCCATTGAATACAAAAACAAGGAAGTTACACTAAACCTTTACAAATCACTAGTTAGGAACATAGGACAGGAGGAGGCCATTCAGCCCCTCGAGCCTGTTCCGCCATTCAATGAGATCATGGCTGATCTGTGACCTAACTCCATACACCCGCCTTTGGCCCATATCCCTTAATACCTTTGGTTAACAAAAACCTATCAATCTCAGATTGAAAATTAACAATTGATCGAGCATCAATTGCTGTTTGCGGAAGAGAGTTCCAAACTTCTACCACCCTTTGTGTGTAGAAGTGTTTCCTAATTTCACTCCTGAAAGGTCTGGCTCTAATTTTTAGACTCTGCCCCCAGTCCTAGAATCCCCAACCAGCAGAAATAGTTTCTCTCTATCTACCCTATCTGTTCCCCTTAATATCCTGAAAACTTCGATCAGATCACCCCTTAACTTTCTAAATTCCAGGGAATACAACCCTAATTTGTGTAATCCCTCCTCGTAACTTAACCCTTGAAGTCCAGGTATCATTCTGGTAAACCTACGCTGCACTCCCTCCAAGGCCAATATATCCTTCCTAAGGTGTGATGCCCAGAACTGCTCACAGTGCTCCAGGTGTGGTCTAACCAGGGTTTTGTACAGCTGCAGGGTTTTGGCCTCAGCTGGAGTCTTGTGTACAGTTCTGGGCACCACACTTTAGGAAGGATGTCAAGGCCTTGGAGAGGGTGCAGAGGAGGTTGACCAGGATGGTACCAGGGATGAGGGACTTCAGTTATGTGGAGAAATTGGAGAAGCTGGGATTGTTCCCCTTAGAGCAGAAAAAGTTAAGAGGAGACCTAATAGAGGTGTTCAAAATGATGAGGGTGAAGTGGATTTTTCGTGAAGGGTAACATAGGTGCCCTTCAGGACTTAAGGGGTTAACAGTGTAGCTTGCACACAGGATGACTGCGGAGACAGAAGCACCAGCACCAGCCACGAACTAGAGTGGGAACATCTGGAAAGACAACAGAAGCAGCTGCTGGAGCAAATGGAGCAGGAGCACACAAAACGTCTGATGTCAGAGGAGTTAACGGTCAGCCAACTCCTGCATATGCTGAAGGACAGGACTCTGAAATGGGAAAAACTTGAACACGAACTTCAATGTTCAAACGAAAGGGGTTCGGAGCTCTCAAAGGTTATTGGAAGAGCTGAGGTGGCAACACAGACTGAGATGACTGCAACAGAGCAGCCCTTGGATGCCAAAAGTACGCTGACTCACGTCAACGTAGAACAACAGACCGCTGAAACAGCTGCTCCGGTAGAGGGATTGAATAGTCCGATCAATCAATCTCCAAAAGAAGTTGAAGTAGTAAAATCTCAAATGAGGTCATTAGTAAACGACTTGCTGAAAGCCCAGAAAAAGCTGGATGAAGAGGTACGCATGAAGAAGTCTCTTCAGGAAAGATGTCTGGACTTGGAACAAAAGCTGGCTAACGCCCAGCTGGGTATGGAGGAAATAGAAGACCCTCTCGCTGGCCTAGATCAGGACGACACCGAATATTACCATGACCTATTGAGTGACACTGAATATTATAGGGACCTGGTCTGCCCAGCTTGTGATGAAAACTCCCAAAGTGCAGAAATCAGGATGAATCACTTAAAGTCTAAGGAACATAGGGAGATGGTGGCGCTACAGCTGGCAGCTGACAGGGGAGCCCAGAGAGTCTCAAAGAAGCAGAAAAGGAAAAGACGAAGCAGAAGATGATAACCATCTGAACCATTATCACCCCTATCAGATCACACACGTGGTCCCTCCGAACGGAGCCAAATCAGTTCGGAAGTTCAAGCTGTTAAATCCATGGAAGGACTATTGAATGAGTCACTCCAGCAACGTGAACCGACTACACCACAGAGACTGAATCTGTGAACTATTTTCCGCAGAGATTGAATCTGTGAACTGTTTTCCGCAGAGACTGAATCTGTGATCTGTTTTGACATGAAGTTATCTATGTATCTATGTTATTCTGTTATGTAAACCTGAAGTTATATATGTATATATGTTATTACGTTATGTTAAATGGGGAGATGACTGTAAAGCTAAGAAGGGAGGAATGTTGTGTATGTAATATGTGTGCTACTTTAAACCTATGTACAGGACTGGACTACTTGTAGGGCGTAGTGATACGCAGTACCACTCCTGGCCATAGGGGTATAAATAGTACTGTGGGTACTGATCTCCCCTCAGTTCCCGCCAGTGGGCATGAAGTAAAGACCTACGTGTAGTCCCTACCTCCAACCAGTAAAGACCTGTTTGAGTTATACGTTTAAGTCTTTGTGTTAATTGTTCAATACAATACACATACTTAACAAACCCCACACCCCTCACTGTAATACACTGATGAACCCCACACCCCTCACTGTAACACTCTGATGAATACCACACCCCTCACTGTAATACTCTGATGAAACTCACACCCCTCACTGTAATACTCTGATGAACCCCACAACCCTCACTGTTACATTCTGATGAACCTCACACACCTCACTGTAATACTCTGATGAACCCCACACCCCTCACTGTAATAATCTGATGAACCCCACACCCCTCACTGTAACACTCTGATGAACGCCACACCCCTCACTGTAACACTCTGATGAACCCCACACCCCTCACTGTAATACTCTGATGTACCCCACACCCCTCACTGTAATACTCAGATGAACCCCACATCCCTCACTGTAAAACTCTGATGAACCCCACACCCCTCACTGTAACACTCTGATGAATACCACACCCCTCACTGTAACACTCTGATGAAACCCACACCCCTCACTGTAACACTCTGATGAACCCCACACCCCTCACTGTAACACTCTGATGAACCCCACACCACTCACTGTAAAACTCTGATAAACCCCACACCCCTCACTGTAACACTCTGATGAACCCCACACCCCTCACTGTAAAACTCTGATAAACCCCACACCCATCACTGTAACACTCTGATGAACCCCACACCCCTCACTGTAACACTCTGATGAACCCCACACCCCTCACTGTAACACGCTGATGAACCCACACCCCTCACTGTAACACACTGAGGAACCCCACACCCCTCACTGTAACACACTGATGAACCCACACCCCTCACTGTAACACTCTGATGAACCCCACACCCCTCACTGCAACACACTGATGAACCCCACACTCCTCACATTAACACTCTGATGTACCACACACCCCTCACTGTAATACTCTGATGAACCCCACATCCCTCACTGTAATACTCTGATGAGCCCCACACCCCACACTGTAATACTCTGATGAAACCCACACCCCTCACTGTGACACTCTGATGAACCCCACACCCCTCACTGTAATACTCTGATGAACCTCACACCCCACACTGTAACAATCTGATGAATCCCACACCCGTCACTGTAACACACTGATGAACACCACACCCCTCACATTAACACTCTGATGTACCCCACACCCCTCACTGTAACACTCTGATGAACCCCACACCCCTCACTGTAATGCTCTGATGAACCCCACACCCGTCACTGTAATACTCTGATGAACCCTACAACCCTCACTGAAACACTCTGATGAACCCCACACCCCTCACTGTAACACTCTGATGAACCCCACACCCCTCCCTGTAACACTCTGATGAACCCCACACCCCTCCCTGTAACACTCTGATGAACTTCACAACCCTCACTGTAACACTCTGATGAACCCCACACCCCTCACTGTAACACTCTGATGAACCTCACACCCCTCACTGTAATACTCTGATGAACCCCTCACTGTAATACTCTGATGAACCCCTCACCCCTCACTGTAATACCCTGATGAACACCACACCACTAACTGTAATACTCTGATGAGCCCCACACCCCTCACTGTAATACTCTGATGTACCCCACACCCCTCACTGTAATATTCTGATGTACCCCACACCCCTCACTGTAACATTCTGATGAACCCCACACCCCTCACTGTAGCACTCTGATGAACCCCACACCCCTCACTGTAACACACTGATGAACCCCACACCCCTCACTGTAGCAATCTGATGTACCCCACACCCCTCACTGTAGCAATCTGATGAACCCCACACCCCTCACTGAAGCACTCTGATGAACCCCACATCCCTCACAGTAACACTCTGATGAACCCCACAACCCTCACTGAAACACACTGATGAACCCCACAACCCTCATTGAAACACACTGATGAACCCCACACCCCTCACTGTAACACTCTGATGAACCCCACACCCCTCATTGTAATACACTGATGAACCCCACAGCCCTCACTGTAACACTCTGATGAACCCCACACCCCTCACTGTCATACTCTGATGAACCCCACACCTCTCACTCTAACACTCTGATGAACCCCACACCCCTCACTGTAATACTCTAATGTACCCCACACCCCTCACTGTAATACTCCGATGAACCCCACACCCCTCACTGTAATACTCTGATGAACCCCACACCCCTCACTGTAACACTCTGATGTACCCCACACCCCTCACTGTAACACACTGATGAACCCCACATCCCTCACATTAACACTCTGATGTACCCCACACCCCTCACTGTAATGCTCTGATGAACCCCACACCCCTCACTGTAATGCTCTGATGAACCCCACACCCCTCACTGTAATACTCTGATGAACCCCACACCCTCACTGTAATGCTCTGATGAACCCCACACCCCTCACTGTAATGCTCTGATGAACCCCACACCCCTCACTGTAATGCTCTGATGAACCCCACACCCCTCACTGTAATTCTCTGATGAACCCCACAACCCTCACTGAAACACACTGATGAACCCCACACCCCTCACTGTAACACTCTGATGAACACCACACCCCTCACTGTAACACTCTGATGAACCTCACAACCCTCACTGTAACACACTGATGAACCCCACACCCCTCACTGTAAAACTCTGATAAACCCCACACTCCTCACTGTAACACTCTGATGAACCCCACACCCCTCACTGTAACACTGTGATGAACCCCATACCCCTCACTGTAACACGCTGATGAACCCCACACCCCTCACTGTAACACACTGAGGAACCCCACACCCCTCACTGTAACACACTGATGAACCCCACACTCCTCACATTAACACTCTGATGTACCACACACCCCTCACTGTAATACTCTGATGAACCGCACACCCCTCACTGTAATACTCAGATGAACCTCACACCCCTCACTGTAACAATCTGATGAATCCCACACCCCTCACTGTAACACACTGATGAACCCCACACCCCTCACATTAACACTCTGATGTACCCCACACCCCTCACTGTAACACTCTGATGAACCTCACACCCCTCACTGTAACACTCTGATGAACCCCACACCCCTCACTGTAACACTCTGATGAACCCCACACCCCTCACTGTAACACTCTGATGAACCCCACACCCCTTAGTGTAGCTCTCTGATAAACCCCACACCCCTCACTATAACACACTGAGGAACCCCACACTCCTCACATTAACACTCTGATGTACCACACACCCCTCACTGTAATACTCTGATGAACCCCACACCCCTCACTGTAACAATCTGATGAATCCCACACCCCTCACTGTAACACACTGATGAACCCCACACCCCTCACTGTAATGCTCTGATGAACCCCACACCCGTCACTGTAACACTCTGATGAACCCCAGAACCCTCACTGAAACACTCTGATGAACCCCACACACCTCACTGTAATACTCTGATGAACCCCACACCCCTCACTGTAATACTCTGATGAACCCCACACCCCTCACTGTAACACTCTGATGAACCCCACACCACTAACTGTAATACTCTGATGAACACCACACCCCTCACTGTAACACTCTGATGAACCCCACACCCCTCACTGTAACACTCTGATGAACCCCACACCCCTCACTGTAACACTCTGATGAACCCCATACCCCTCATTGTAATACACTGGTAAACCCCACACCCCTCACTTTAATACTCTGATGATCCCCACACCCCTCACTGTAACACTCTGATGAACCCCACACCCCTCACTGTAATACTCTGATGAACCCCACACCCCTCACTGTAACACTCTAATGTACCCCACACCCCTCACTGTAATACTCCAATGAACCCCACACCCCTCACTGTAACACTCTGATGAACCACACACCCCTCACTGTAATACTCTGATGAACCCCACATCCCTCACTGTAATGCTCTGATGAACCCCACACCCCTCACAGTAACACTCTAATACATAGATACATAGAAGATAGGAGCAGGAGTAGGCCATTCGGCCCTTCGTGCCTGCTCCGCCATTCGATGAGATCATGGCTGATCCTTTAATTCAGTATCCCGTCCCCGCCTTCTCTCCGTAACCCTTAACCCCTTTTGCCCGTAGAAATATATCTAATTCCCTCTTAAATATATTTAATATCTAATGTACCCCACACCCCTCACTGTAATACTCTGATGAACCCCACACCCCTCACTGTAATACTCTGATGAACCCCACACCCCTCACTGTAATACTCTGATGAACCCCACACCCCTCACTGTAATACTCTGATGAACCCCACACCCCTCACTGTAATACTCCGATGAACCCCACACCCCTCACTGTAACACTCTGATGAACCCCACACCCCTCACTGTAATACTCTGATGAACCCCACACCCCTCACTGTAACACACTGATGAACCCCACACCCCTCACTGTAACACTCTGATGAACCCCACACCCCTCACTGTAAAACTCTGATAAACCCCACACTCCTCACTGTAACACTCTGATGAATCTCACACCCCTCACTGTAACACTGTGATGAACCCCACACCCCTCACTGTAACACGCTGATGAACCCCACACCCCTCACTGTAACACACTGAGGAACCCCACACCCCTCACTGTAACACACTGATGAACCCCACTCTCCTCACATTAACACTCTGATGTACCCCACACCCCTCACTGTAATACTTCGATGAACCCCACACCCCTCACTGTAATACTCTGATGAACCCCACACCCCTCACTGTAATACTCTGATGAACCCCACACCCCTCACTGTAATGCTCTGATGAACCCCACACCCCTCACAGTAACACTCAAATATACCCCACACCCCTCACTGTAATACTCCGATGAACCCCACACCCCTCACTGTAACACTCTGATGAACCCCACACCCCTCACTGTAATACTCTGATGAACACCACACCCCTCACTGTAATACTCTGATGAACCCCACACCCCTCACTGTAATACTTCGATGAACCCCACACCCCTCACTGTAATACTCTGATGAACCCCACACCCCTCACTGTAACACACTGATGAACCCCACACCCCTCACTGTAATACTCTGATGATCCCCACACCCCTCACTGTAACACTCTGATGAACCCCACACCCCTCACTGTAATACTCTGATGAACCCCACACCCCTCACTGTAACACTCTAATGTACCCCACACCCCTCACTGTAATACTCCAATGAACCCCACACCCCTCACTGTAACACTCTGATGAACCACACACCCCTCACTGTAATACTCTGATGAACCCCACATCCCTCACTGTAATGCTCTGATGAACCCCACACCCCTCACAGTAACACTCTAATGTACCCCACACCCCTCACTGTAATACTCTGATGAACCCCACACCCCTCACTGTAATACTCTGATGAACCCCACACCCCTCACTGTAATACTCTGATGAACCCCACACCCCTCACTGTAATACTCTGATGAACCCCACACCCCTCACTGTAATACTCCGATGAACCCCACACCCCTCACTGTAACACTCTGATGAACCCCACACCCCTCACTGTAATACTCTGATGAACCCCACACCCCTCACTGTAACACACTGATGAACCCCACACCCCTCACTGTAACACTCTGATGAACCCCACACCCCTCACTGTAAAACTCTGATAAACCCCACACTCCTCACTGTAACACTCTGATGAATCTCACACCCCTCACTGTAACACTGTGATGAACCCCACACCCCTCACTGTAACACGCTGATGAACCCCACACCCCTCACTGTAACACACTGAGGAACCCCACACCCCTCACTGTAACACACTGATGAACCCCACTCTCCTCACATTAACACTCTGATGTACCCCACACCCCTCACTGTAATACTTCGATGAACCCCACACCCCTCACTGTAATACTCTGATGAACCCCACACCCCTCACTGTAATACTCTGATGAACCCCACACCCCTCACTGTAATGCTCTGATGAACCCCACACCCCTCACAGTAACACTCAAATGTACCCCACACCCCTCACTGTAATACTCCGATGAACCCCACACCCCTCACTGTAACACTCTGATGAACCCCACACCCCTCACTGTAATACTCTGATGAACACCACACCCCTCACTGTAATACTCTGATGAACCCCACACCCCTCACTGTAATACTTCGATGAACCCCACACCCCTCACTGTAATACTCTGATGAACCCCACACCCCTCACTGTAACACACTGATGAACCCCACACCCCTCACTGTAATACTCTGATGAACCCCACACCCCTCACTGTAAAACTCTGATAAACCCCACACTCCTCACTGTAACACTCTGATGAATCTCACACCCCTCACTGTAACACTGTGATGAACCCCACTCTCCTCACATTAACACTCTGATGTACCACACACCCCTCACTGTAATACTCTGATGAACCCCACACCCCTCACGGTAATACTCTGATGATCCCCAGACCCCTCACTGTAACACACTGATGAACCCCACACCCCTCACTATAACACTCTGATGAACCCCACACAGCTCACTGAAACACTCTGATGAACCCCAAGCCCCTCACTGTAATACTCTGAGGAACCTCACACCCCTCACTGTAACACTCTGATGAACCTCACACCCCTTACTGTAATATTCTGATGAACCCCACACCCCTCACTGTAACACTCTGATGTACCCCACACACCTCACTGTAACACTCTGATGAACCCCACACCCCTCACTGTAACACTCTGATGAACCCCACACCCCTCACTCTAATACTCTGATGAGCCCCACACCCCACACTGTAATACTCTGATGAACCCCACACCCCTCACTGTAACACTCTGATGTACCCCACATCCCTCACTGCAATACTCTGATGAACCCCACACCCCTCACTGTAACACTCTGATGAACCCCACACCCCTCACTGTAATACTCTGATGAACCCCACACCCCTCACTGTAATACTCTGATGAACCCCACACCCCTCACTGTAATACTCCGATGAACCCCACATCCCTCACTGCAATACTCTGATGAACCCCACACCCCTCACTGTAATACTCTGATGAACCCCACACCCCTCACTGTAATACTCTGATGAACCCCACACCCCTCACTGTAATACTCTGATGAACCCCACACCCCTCACTGTAATACTCCGATGAACCCCACACCCCTCACTGTAACACTCTGATGAACCCCACACCCCTCACTGTAATACTCTGATGAACCCCACACCCCTCACTGTAACACACTGATGAACCCCACACCCCTCACTGTAACACTCTGATGAACCCCACACCCCTCACTGTAAAACTCTGATAAACCCCACACTCCTCACTGTAACACTCTGATGAATCTCACACTCCTCACTGTAACACTGTGATGAACCCCACACCCCTCACTGTAACACGCTGATGAACCCCACACCCCTCACTGTAACACACTGAGGAACCCCACACCCCTCACTGTAACACACTGATGAACCCCACTCTCCTCACATTAACACTCTGATGTACCCCACACCCCTCACTGTAATACTTCGATGAACCCCACACCCCTCACTGTAATACTCTGATGAACCCCACACCCCTCACTGTAATACTCTGATGAACCCCACACCCCTCACTGTAATGCTCTGATGAACCCCACACCCCTCACAGTAACACTCAAATATACCCCACACCCCTCACTGTAATACTCCGATGAACCCCACACCCCTCACTGTAACACTCTGATGAACCCCACACCCCTCACTGTAATACTCTGATGAACACCACACCCCTCACTGTAATACTCTGATGAACCCCACACCCCTCACTGTAATACTTCGATGAACCCCACACCCCTCACTGTAATACTCTGATGAACCCCACACCCCTCACTGTAACACACTGATGAACCCCACACCCCTCACTGTAATACTCTGATGATCCCCACACCCCTCACTGTAACACTCTGATGAACCCCACACCCCTCACTGTAATACTCTGATGAACCCCACACCCCTCACTGTAACACTCTAATGTACCCCACACCCCTCACTGTAATACTCCAATGAACCCCACACCCCTCACTGTAACACTCTGATGAACCACACACCCCTCACTGTAATACTCTGATGAACCCCACATCCCTCACTGTAATGCTCTGATGAACCCCACACCCCTCACAGTAACACTCTAATGTACCCCACACCCCTCACTGTAATACTCTGATGAACCCCACACCCCTCACTGTAATACTCTGATGAACCCCACACCCCTCACTGTAATACTCTGATGAACCCCACACCCCTCACTGTAATACTCTGATGAACCCCACACCCCTCACTGTAATACTCCGATGAACCCCACACCCCTCACTGTAACACTCTGATGAACCCCACACCCCTCACTGTAATACTCTGATGAACCCCACACCCCTCACTGTAACACACTGATGAACCCCACACCCCTCACTGTAACACTCTGATGAACCCCACACCCCTCACTGTAAAACTCTGATAAACCCCACACTCCTCACTGTAACACTCTGATGAATCTCACACCCCTCACTGTAACACTGTGATGAACCCCACACCCCTCACTGTAACACGCTGATGAACCCCACACCCCTCACTGTAACACACTGAGGAACCCCACACCCCTCACTGTAACACACTGATGAACCCCACTCTCCTCACATTAACACTCTGATGTACCCCACACCCCTCACTGTAATACTTCGATGAACCCCACACCCCTCACTGTAATACTCTGATGAACCCCACACCCCTCACTGTAATACTCTGATGAACCCCACACCCCTCACTGTAATGCTCTGATGAACCCCACACCCCTCACAGTAACACTCAAATGTACCCCACACCCCTCACTGTAATACTCCGATGAACCCCACACCCCTCACTGTAACACTCTGATGAACCCCACACCCCTCACTGTAATACTCTGATGAACACCACACCCCTCACTGTAATACTCTGATGAACCCCACACCCCTCACTGTAATACTTCGATGAACCCCACACCCCTCACTGTAATACTCTGATGAACCCCACACCCCTCACTGTAACACACTGATGAACCCCACACCCCTCACTGTAATACTCTGATGAACCCCACACCCCTCACTGTAAAACTCTGATAAACCCCACACTCCTCACTGTAACACTCTGATGAATCTCACACCCCTCACTGTAACACTGTGATGAACCCCACTCTCCTCACATTAACACTCTGATGTACCACACACCCCTCACTGTAATACTCTGATGAACCCCACACCCCTCACGGTAATACTCTGATGATCCCCAGACCCCTCACTGTAACACACT
The DNA here is from genome assembly GCF_052327205.1 of Somniosus microcephalus. Lineage (NCBI taxonomy): Eukaryota > Metazoa > Chordata > Chondrichthyes > Squaliformes > Somniosidae > Somniosus > Somniosus microcephalus. The sequence goes on along the minus strand of NW_028225179.1, from coordinate 162,028,293 downwards.
GATGAACCCCACACCCCTCACTATAACACTCTGATGAACCCCACACAGCTCACTGAAACACTCTGATGAACCCCAAGCCCCTCACTGTAATACTCTGAGGAACCTCACACCCCTCACTGTAACACTCTGATGAACCTCACACCCCTTACTGTAATATTCTGATGAACCCCACACCCCTCACTGTAACACTCTGATGTACCCCACACACCTCACTGTAACACTCTGATGAACCCCACACCCCTCACTGTAACACTCTGATGAACCCCACACCCCTCACTCTAATACTCTGATGAGCCCCACACCCCACACTGTAATACTCTGATGAACCCCACACCCCTCACTGTAACACTCTGATGTACCCCACATCCCTCACTGCAATACTCTGATGAACCCCACACCCCTCACTGTAACACTCTGATGTACCCCACAACCCTCACTGTAACACTCTGATGAACCCCACACCCCTCACTGTAATACTCTGATGAACCCCACACCCCTCACTCTAATACTCTGATGAGCCCCACACCCCACACTGTAATACTCTGATGAAACCCACAACCCTCACTGTAACACACTGATGAACCCCACACCCCTCACTGTAATACTCTGATATACCCCACACCCCTCACTGTAATAATCTGATGAACCCCACACCCCTCACAGTTACACTCTGATGTACCCCACACCCCTCACTGTAACACTCTGATGAACCTCACACCCCTCACTGTAACACTCTGATGAACCTCACACCCCTTACTGTAATATTCTGATGAACCCCACACCCCTCACTGTAACACTCTGATGTACCCCACACACCTCACTGTAACACTCTGATGAACCCCACACCCCTCACTGTAACACTCTGATGTACCCCACAACCCTCACTGTAACACTCTGATGAACCCCACACCCCTCACTGTAATACTCTGATGAACCCCACACCCCTCACTCTAATACTCTGATGAGCCCCACACCCCACACTGTAATACTCTGATGAAACCCACAACCCTCACTGTAACACACTGATGAACCCCACACCCCTCACTGTAATACTCTGATATACCCCACACCCCTCACTGTAACACTCTGATGAACCCCACACCCCTCACTGTAACACTCTGATGAACCCCACCCCTCACTCTAAAACTCTGATGTACCCCACACCCCTCACTGTAATACTCTGATGAACCCCACTCCCCTCACTGTAACACTCTGATGTACCCCACAACCCTCACTGTAACACTCTGCTGAACCCCACACCCCTCACTGTAACAATCTGATGAGCCCCACACCCCTCACAGTAACACTCAGATGTAACCCACACCCCTCACTGTAACACTCTGATGAACATCACACCCCTCACTGTATCAATCTGATGTACCCCACACCCCTCACTGTAATACTCTGCTGAACCCCACACCCCTCACTGTAATGCTCAGATGAACCCCACACCCCTCACTGTAACACTCTGATGAACCCCACACCCCTCACTGTAAAACTCTGATGAATCCCACACCCCTCACTGTAACACTCTGATGAACCCCACACCCCTCACTGTAAAACTCTGATGAATCCCACACCCCTCACTGTAACACTCTGATGAACCTCACACCCCTCATTGTAACACACTGATGTATCCCACAACCCTCACTGTAATACTCTGATGAACCCCACACCCCTCACTGTAACACTTTGATGTATCCCACAACCCTCACTGTAACACTCTGATGAACCCCACACCCCTCACAGTAACACTCAGATGTACCCCACACCCCTCACTGTAACACTCTGATGAACACCACAACCCTCACTGTAACACTCTGATGTACCCCACAACCCTCACTGTAACACTCTGATGAACCCCACACCCCTCACTGTAACAATCTGATGAGCCCCACACCCCTCACAGTAACACTCAGATGTAACCCACAACCCTCACTGTAACACTCTGATGAACATCACACCCCTCACTGTATCAATCTGATGTACCCCACACCCCTCACTGTAATACTCTGATGAACCCCACTCCCCTCACTGTAATACTCAGATGAACCCCACACCCCTCACTGTAACACTCTGATGAACCCCACACCCCTCACTGTAACACTCTGATGAACCCCACACCCCTCACTGTAAAACTCTGATGAACCCCACACCCCTCACTGTAACACTCTGATGAACACCACACCCCTCACTGTAACACTCTGATGTACCCCACACCCCTCACTGTAATACTCTAATGAACCCCACACCCCTCACTGTAATACTCTGATGAACCCCACACCCCTCACTGTAACACACTGATGAACCCCACACCCCTCACTGTAACACTCTAATGAACCCCACACCCCTCACTGTAATACTCTGATGAACCCTACAACCCTCACTGTAATACTCTGATGAACCCCACACCCCTCACTGTAACACTCTGATGTACCCCACACCCCTCACTGTAATACTCTAATGAACCCCACACCCCTCACTGTAACACTCTGATGAACCCCACCACCCTCACTGTAACACTCTGATGTACCCCACACCCCTCACTGTAATACTCTAATGAACCCCACACCCCTCACTGTAACACTCTGATGAACCCCACACCCCTCACTGTAATACTCTGATGAACCCCACACCCCTCACTGTAACACTCTGATGTACCCCACACCCCTCACTGTAATACTCTAATGAACCCCACACCCCTCACTGTAATACTCTGATGAACCCCACACCCCTCACTGTAACACTCTGATAAACCCCACACCCCTCACTGTAACACTCTGATGTACCCCACATCCCTCACTCTAATACTCTGATGAACCTCACACCCCTCACTGTAACACTCTGATGAACCCCACACCCCTCACTGTAACACTCTGATGAACCCCACACCCCTCAATGTAATACTCTGATGAATCCCACACCCCTCACTGTAACACTCTGATGAACCCCACACCTCTCACTGTAACACTCTGATGAACCCCACACCCCTCAATGTAATACTCTGATGAATCCCACACCCCTCACTGTAACACTCTGATGAACCCCACTCCCCTCACTATAATACTCTGATGAACCCCACACCCCTCATTGTAATACCCTGATGAACCCCACACCCCTCAATGTAATACACTGATGAGCCCCACACACCTCACTGTAACACACTGATGAACCCCACACCCCTCACATTACACTCTGATGTACCCCACACCCCTCACTGTAACACTCTGATGAACCCCACACCGCTCACTGAAACACTCTGAAGAACCCCACACCCCTCACTGTAACACTCTGATGAACCCCACGCCCCTCACTGAAACACTCTGATGAACCCCACGCCCCTCACTGAAACACTCTGATGAACCCCACACCCCTCACTGTAACACTCTGATGAACCCCACAACCCTCACTGTAACACTCTGATGAACCCCACGCCCCTCACTGTAATACTCTGATGAACCCCACACCCCTCACTGTAATACTCTGATGAACCCCACGCCCCTCACTGAAACACTCTGATGAACCCCACACCCCTCACTGTAACACTCTGATGAACCCCACACCCCTCACTGTAATACTCTGATGAACCCCACATCCCTCACTGTAACACTCTGATGAACCCCACACCCCTCACTGTAATACTCTGATGAACCCCACACCCCTCACTGTAACACTCTGATGAACCCCACACCCCTCACTGTAACACTCTGATGAACCCCACACCCCTCACTGTAACACTCTGATGAACCCCACACCCCTCACTGTAACACTCTGATGAACCCCACACCCCTCACTGTAACACTCTGATGAACCCCACACCCCTCACTGTAACACTCTGATGAACCCCACACCCCTCACTGTAACACTCTGATGAACCCCACACCCCTCACTGTAACACTCTGATGAACCCCACACCCCTCACTGTAACACTCTGATGAACCCCACACCCCTCACTGTAACACTCTGATGAACCCCACACCCCTCACTGTAATACTCTGATGAACCCCACATCCCTCACTGTAACACTCTGATGAACCCCACACCCCTCACTGTAACACTCTGATGAACCCCACACCCCTCACTGTAATACTCTGATGTACCCCACACCCCTCACTGTAACACTCTGATGAACCCCACATCCCTCACTATAATACTCTGATGAACCCCACACCCCTCACTGTAACACTCTGATGAACCCCACATCCCTCACTATAATACTCTGATGAACCCCACACCCCTCACTGTAACACTCTGATGAACCCCACTCCCCTCACTGTAATACTCTGATGAACCCCACACCCCTCACTGTAACGCTCTGATGAACCCCACACCCCTAACTTTAATACTCTGATGAACTCCACACCCGTCACTGTAACACTCTGATGAACCCCACAACCCTCCCTGAAACACGCTGATGAACCCCACACTGTAACACTCTGATGAGCCCCACACCCCTCACTGTAACACTCTGATGAACCTCACACCCCTCACTGTAACATTCTGATGAACCGCACACCCCTCACTGTAACACTCTGATGAACCTCACACCCCTCACTGTAACATTCTGATGAACCTCACACCCCTCACTGTAACATTCTGATGAACCGCACACCCCTCACTGTAATACTCTGATGAACCGCACACCCCTCACTGTAATACTCTGATGAACTCCACACCCCTCACTGTAATACTCTGATGAACCCCACATCCCTCACTGTAACACTCTGATGAACCCCACACCCCTCACTGTAATACTTTAATGAGCCCCACACCCCTCACTGTAATACTCAGTTGAAACCCACACCCCTCACTGTAACACTCTGATGAACCCCACAACCCTCACTGTAATAATCTGATGAACCCCACACCCCTCACTGTAACACTCTGATGAACCCCACATCCCTCACTGTAATACTCTGATGAACCCCACACACCTCACTGTAACACTCTGATGAACCCCACTCCCCTCACTGTAACACTCTGATGAACCCCACACCCCTCACTGTAACACTCTGATGAACCCCACATCCCTCACTGTAATACTCTGATGAACCCCACACCCCTCACTGTAAAACTCTGATGAACCACACACCCCTCACTGTAACACTCTGATGAACCCCACACCCCTCCCTGAAACACTCTGATGAACCCCACACCCCTCACTGTAACGCTCTGATGAACCCCACACCCCTCACTTTAATACTCTGATGAACTCCACACCCCTCACTGTAACACTCTGATGAACCCCACAACCCTCCCTGAAACACGCTGATGAACCCCACACTGTAACACTCTGATGAACCCCACACCCCTCACTGTAACACTCTGATGAACCTCACACCCCTCACTGTAATACTCTGATGAACCGCACACCCCTCACTGTAATACTCTGATGAACTCCACACCCCTCACTGTAATACTCTGATGAACCCCACATCCCTCACTGTAACACTCTGATGAACCCCACACCCCTCACTGTAATACTCTGATGAGCCCCACACCCCTCACTGTAACACTCTGATATACCCCACAACCCTCACTGTAACACTCTGATGAACCCCACACCCCTCACTGTAATACTCTGATGGACCCCACACCCCTCACTGTAATAATCTGATGAACCCCACACCCCTCACTGTAACACTCTGATGTACCCCACACCCCTCACTGTAATAATCTGATGAACCCCACACCCCTCACTGTAACACTCTGATGTACCCCACACCCCTCACTGTAATAATCTGATGAACCCCACACCCCTCACTGTAACACTCTGATATACCCCACACACCTCACTGTAACACTCTGATGTACCCCACACCCCTCACTGTAACACTCTGATGAACCCCACACCCCTCACTGTAATACTCTGATGAACCCCACACCCCTCACTGTAACATTCTGATGAACCCCACACCCCTCACTATAACACTCTGATGTACCCCACAACCCTCACTGTAACACTCTGATGAACCCCACACCCCTCACTGTAACACTCTGATGAGCCCCACACACCTCACTGTAATACTCTGATGAACCCCACACCCCTCACTGTAACACTCTGATGAACCCCACACCCCTCACTGTAATACTCTGATATACCCCACACCCCTCACTGTAACACTCTGATGAACCCCACACCCCTCACTGTGATACTCTGATGAACACCACACCCCTCACTGTAACACTGTGATGAACCTCACACCCCTCACTGTAATACTCTGATGAACCCCACACCCCTCACTGTAATACTCTGATGGACCCCACATCCCTTCACTGTAATACTCTGATGAACCCCACACCCCTCACTGTAACACTCTGATGAACCCCACACCCCTCACTGTAACGCTCTGATGAACCCCACACCCCTCACTTTAATACTCTGATGAACTCCACACCCCTCACTGTAACACTCTGATGAACCCTACAACCCTCCCTGAAACACGCTGATGAACCCCACACTGTAAAACTCTGATGAGCCCCAAACCCCTCACTGTAACACTCTGATGAACCTCACACCCCTCACTGTAATACTCTGATGAACCCCACACCCCTCACTGTAATACTCTGATGAACTCCACACCCCTCACTGTAATACTCTGATGAACCCCACATCCCTCACAGTAACACTCTAATGAGCCCCACACCCCTCACTGTAATACTCAGTTGAAACCCACAACCCTCACTGTAACACACTGAAGTACACCACACCCCTCACTGTAACACTCTGATGAACCCCACACCCCTCACTGTAATAATCTGATGAACCCCACACCCCTCAATGTAACACTCTGATGTACCGCACACCCCTCACTGTAATACTCTGATGAACCCCACACCCCTCACTGTAATAATCTGATGAACCCCACACCCCTCAATGTAACACTCTGATGTACCCCACACCCCTCACTGTAACACTCTGATGAACCTCACACCCCTCACTGTAATACTCTGATGAACCCCACACCCCTAACTGTAACACTCTGAAGAACACCACACCCCTCACAGTAACACTCTGATGAACCCCACATCCCTCACTGTAATAATCTGATGAACCCCACACACCTCACTGTAATACTCTGATGAACCCCACACCCCCCACTGTAACACTCTGATGAACCCCACAACCCTCACTGTAACACTCTGATGAACCCCACACCCCTCACTGTAATAATCTGATGAACCCCACACCCCTCACTGTAATACTCTGATGAACCCCACACCCCCCACTGTAACACTCTGAAGAACACCACACCCCTCACTGTAACACTCTGATGAAACCCACACACCTCACTGTAATAATCTGATGAACCCCACACCCCTCACTGTAACACTCTGATATACCCCACACCCCTCACTGTAACACTCTGATGAACCCCACACCCCCCACTGTAACACTCTGATGAACCCCACAACCCTCACTGTAACACTCTGATGAACCCCACACCCCTCACTGTAATAATCTGATGAACCCCACACCCCTCACTGTAATACTCTGATGAACCCCACCCCCCCCACTGTAACACTCTGAAGAACACCACACCCCTCACTGTAATAATCTGATGAACCCCACACCCCCCACTGTAATAATCTGATGAACCCCACACCCCTCACTGTAACAGTCTGATGAACCCAACACCCCTCACTGTAACACTCTGATGAACCCCACACCCCCCACTGTAATAATCTGATGAACCCCACACCCCTCACTGTAACAGTCTGATGAACTCCACATCCCTCTGTGTAACACTCTGATGAACCCCACACGCCTCCCAGAACACGCTGATGAACCCCACACCCCTCACTGTAATACTCTGATGAACTCCACATCCCTCTGTGTAACACTCTGATGAACCCCACACCCCCCACTGTAATAATCTGATGAACCCCACACCCCTCACTGTAACAGTCTGATGAACTCCACATCCCTCTGTGTAACACTCTGATGAACCCCACACCCCTCCCAGAACACTCTGATGAACCCCACACCCCTCACTGTAACACTCTGATGAACCCCACACCCCTCACTGTAATACTCTGATGAACCCCACACCCCTCCCTGAAACACTCTGATGAACCCCACACCCCTCACTGTAACGCTCTGAATAACCCCACACCCCTCACTGTAACACTCTGATGAACCTCACACCCCTCACTGTAATACTCTGATGAACCGCACACCCCTCACTGTAATACTCTGATGAACTCCACACCCCTCACTGTAATACTCTGATGAACCCCACATCCCTCACTGTAACACTCTGATGAGCCCCACACCCCTCACAGTAACACTCAGATGAAACCCACAACCCTCACTGTAACACTCTGATGAACCCCACACCCCTCACTGTAATAATCTGATGAACCCCACACCCCTCACTGTAACACTCTGATGTACCCCACACACCTCACTGTAACACTCTGATGAACCCCACACCCCTCACTGTAACACTCTGATGTACCCCACATCCCTCACTTCAATACGCTGATGAACCCCACACCCCTCACTGTAACACTCTGATGTACCCCACAACCCTCACTGTAACACTCTGATGAACCCCACAACCCTCACTGTAACACTCTGATGAACCCCACACCCCTCACTGTAATACTCTGATGAGCCCCACACCCCTCACTGTAACACTCTGATGAGCCCCACACCCCTCACTGTAACACTCTGATGAACCCCACACCCCTCACTGTAATACTCTGATGAACCCCACACCCCTCACTGTAACACTCTGATGTACCCCACACCCCTCACTCTAATACTCTGATGAGCCCCACACCCCACACTGTAATACTCTGATGATACCCACAACCCTCACTGTAACACACTGATGAACCCCACACCCCTCACTGTAATACTCTGATATACCCCACACTCGTCACTGTAATAATCTGATGAACCCCACACCCCTCACTGTTACACTGTGATGTACCCCACACCCCTCACTGTAACACTCTGATGAACCCCACACCCCTCACTGTAACACTCTGATGAACCCCACACCCCTCACTCTAACACTCTGATGAACCCCACACCCCTCACTGTAACACTCTGATGAACCCCACACCCCTCACTGTAACACTTTGATATACCCTACACCCCTCACTGTAATACTCTGATGAACCCCACACCCCTCACTGTAATACTCTGATGAACCCCACACCCCTCACTGTAATACTCTGATGAACCCCACACCCCTCACTGTAACGCTCTGATGAACCCCACACCCCTCACTTTAATACTCTGATGAACTCCACACCCGTCACTGTAACACTCTGATGAACCCCACAACCCTCCCTGAAACACGCTGATGAACCCCACACTGTAACACTCTGATGAGCCCCACACCCCTCACTGTAACACTCTGATGAACCTCACACCCCTCACTGTAACATTCTGATGAACCGCACACCCCTCACTGTAACACTCTGATGAACCTCACACCCCTCACTGTAACATTCTGATGAACCTCACACCCCTCACTGTAACATTCTGATGAACCGCACACCCCTCACTGTAATACTCTGATGAACTCCACACCACTCACTGTAACACTCTGATGAACCCCACACCCCTCACTGTAATACTTTAATGAGCCCCACACCCCTCACTGTAATAGTCAGTTGAAACCCACACCCCTCACTGTAACACTCTGATGAACCCCACACCCCTCACTGTAATAATCTGATGAACCCCACACCCCTCACTGTAACACTCTGATGAACCCCACATCCCTCACTGTAATACTCTGATGAACCCCACACCCCTCACTGTAAAACTCTGATGAACCACACACCCCTCACTGTAACACTCTGATGAACCCCACTCCCCTCACTGTAACACTCTGATGAACCCCACACCCCTCACTGTAACACTCTGATGAACCCCAAATCCCTCACTGTAATACTCTGATGAACCCCACACCCCTCACTGTAAAACTCTGATGAACCACACACCCCTCACTGTAACACTCTGATGAACCCCACACCCCTCCCTGAAACACTCTGATGAACCCCACACCCCTCACTGTAACGCTATGATGAACCCCACACCCCTCACTTTAATACTCTGATGAACTCCACACCCCTCACTGTAACACTCTGATGAACCCCACAACCCTCCCTGAAACACGCTGATGAACCCCACACTGTAACACTCTGATGAACCCCACACCCCTCACTGTAACACTCTGATGAACCGCACACCCCTCACTGTAATACTCTGATGAACTCCACACCCCTCACTGTAATACTCTGATGAACCCCACATCCCTCACTGTAACACTCTGATGAACCCCACACCCCTCACTGTAATACTCTGATGAGCCCCACACCCCTCACTGTAACACTCTGATATACCCCACAACCCTCACTGTAACACTCTGATGAACCCCACACCCCTCACTGTAATACTCTGATGAACCCCACACCCCTCACTGTAATAATCTGATGAACCCCACACCCCTCACTGTAACACTCTGATGTACCCCACACCCCTCACTGTAATAATCTGATGAACCCCACACCCCTCACTGTAACACTCTGATGTACCCCACACCCCTCACTGTAATAATCTGATGAACCCCACACCCCTCACTGTAACACTCTGATATACCCCACACACCTCACTGTAACACTCTGATGTACCCCACACCCCTCACTGTAACACTCTGATGAACTCCACACCCCTCACTGTAATACTCTGATGAACCCCACACCCCTCACTGTAACACTCTGATGTACCCCACATCCCTCACTGCAATACTCTGATGAACCCCACACCCCTCACTATAACACTCTGATGTACCCCACAACCCTCACTGTAACACTCTGATGAACCCCACACCCCTCACTGTAACACTCTGATGAGCCCCACACACCTCACTGTAATACTCTGATGAACCCCACACCCCTCACTGTAACACTCTGATGTACCCCACACCCCTCACTCTAATACTCTGATGAGCCCCACACCCCACACTGTAATACTCTGATGATACCCACAACCCTCACTGTAACACACTGATGAACCCCACACCCCTCACTGTAATACTCTGATATACCCCACACCCCTCACTGTAATAATCTGATGAACCCCACACCCCTCACTGTTACACTCTGATGTACCCCACACCCCTCACTGTGATACTCTGATGAACACCACACCCCTCACTGTAACACTGTGATGAACCTCACACCCCTCACTGTAATACTCTGATGAACCCCACACCCTCACTGTAATACTCTGATGAACCCCACATCCCTTCACTGTAATACTCTGATGAACCCCACACCCCTCACTGTAATACTCTGATGAACCCCACACCCCTCACTGTAACACTCTGATGAACCCCACTCCCCTCACTGTAATACTCTGATGAACCCCACACCCCTCACTGTAACGCTCTGATGAACCCCACACCCCTCACTTTAATACTCTGATGAACTCCACACCCCTCACTGTAACACTCTGATGAACCCCACAACCCTCCCTGAAACACGCTGATGAACCCCACACTGTAAAACTCTGATGAGCCCCAAACCCCTCACTGTAACACTCTGATGAACCTCACACCCCTCACTGTAATACTCTGATGAACCCCACACCCCTCACTGTAATACTCTGATGAACTCCACACCCCTCACTGTAATACTCTGATGAACCCCACATCCCTCACAGTAACACTCTAATGAGCCCCACACCCCTCACTGTAATACTCAGTTGAAACCCACAACCCTCACTGTAACACACTGAAGTACACCACACCCCTCACTGTAACACTCTGATGAACCCCGCACCCCTCACTGTAATAATCTGATGAACCCCACACCCCTCAATGTAACACTCTGATGTACCGCACACCCCTCACTGTAATACTCTGATGAACCCCACACCCCTCACTGTAATAATCTGATGAACCCCACACCCCTCAATGTAACACTCTGATGTACCCCACACCCCTCACTGTAACACTCTGATGAACCTCACACCCCTCACTGTAATACTCTGATGAACCCCACACCCCTAACTGTAACACTCTGAAGAACACCACACCCCTCACAGTAACACTCTGATGAACCCCACACCCCTCACTGTAATAATCTGATGAACCCCACACCCCTCACTGTAATACTCTGATGAACCCCACACCCCCCACTGTAACACTCTGATGAACCCCACAACCCTCACTGTAACACTCTGATGAACCCCACACCCCTCACTGTAATAATCTGATGAACCCCACACCCCTCACTGTAATACTCTGATGAACCCCACACCCCCCACTGTAACACTCTGAAGAACACCACACCCCTCACTGTAACACTCTGATGAACCCCACACCCCTCACTGTAATAATCTGATGAACCCCACACCCCTCACTGTAACACTCTGATATACCCCACACCCCCCACTGTAACACTCTGATGAACCCCACAACCCTCACTGTAACACTCTGATGAACCCCACACCCCTCACTGTAATAATCTGATGAACCCCACACCCCCCACTGTAATAATCTGATGAACCCCACACCCCCCACTGTAATAATCTGATGAACCCCACACCCCTCACTGTAACAGTCTGATGAACTCCACATCCCTCTGTGTAACACTCTGATGAACCCCACACCCCTCACTGTAATAATCTGATGAACCCCACACCCCCCACTGTAATAATCTGATGAACCCCACACCCCTCACTGTAACAGTCTGATGAACTCCACATCCCTCTGTGTAACACTCTGATGAACCCCACACCCCTCCCAGAACACGCTGATGAACCCCACACCCCTCACTGTAACACTCTGATGAACTCCAGATCCCTCTGTGTAACACTCTGATGATCCCCACACCCCTCCCTGAAACACTCTGATGAACCCCACACCCCTCACTGTAACGCTCTGATGAACCCCACACCCCTCACTGTAACACTCTGATGAACCTCACACCCCTCACTGTAATACTCTGATGAACCGCACACCCCTCACTGTAATACTCTGATGAACTCCACACCCCTCACTGTAATACTCTGATGAACCCCACATCCCTCACTGTAACACTCTGATGAGCCCCACACCCCTCACTGTAATACTCAGATGAAACCCACAACCCTCACTGTAACACTCTGATGAACCCCACACCCCTCACTGTAATAATCTGATGAACCCCACACCCCTCACTGTAACACTCTGATGTACCCCACACACCTCACTGTAACACTCTGATGAACCCCACACCCCTCACTGTAACACTCTGATGTACCCCACATCCCTCACTTCAATACGCTGATGAACCCCACACCCCTCACTATAACACTCTGAGGTACCCCACAACCCTCACTGTAACACTCTGATGAACCCCACAACCCTCACTGTAACACTCTGATGAACCCCACACCCCTCACTGTAATACTCTGATGAGCCCCACACCCCTCACTGTAACACTCTGATGAGCCCCACACCCCTCACTGTAACACTCTGATGAACCCCACACCCCTCACTGTAATACTCTGATGAACCCCACACCCCTCACTGTAACACTCTGATGTACCCCACACCCCTCACTCTAATACTCTGATGAGCCCCACACCCCACACTGTAATACTCTGATGATACCCACAACCCTCACTGTAACACACTGATGAACCCCACACCCCTCACTGTAATACTCTGATATACCCCACACTCGTCACTGTAATAATCTGATGAACCCCACACCCCTCACTGTTACAGTGTGATGTACCCCACACCCCTCACTGTAACACTCTGATGAACCCCACACCCCTCACTGTAACACTCTGATGAACCCCACACCCCTCACTCTAACACTCTGATGTACCCCACACCCCTCACTGTAACACTCTGATGTACCCCACAACACTCACTGTAACACTCTGATGAACCCCACACCCCTCACTGTAACAATCTGATGAGCCCCACACCCCTCACAGTAACACTCTGATGAACCCCACACCCCTCACTGTAATACTCTGATGTACCCCACACCCCTCACTGTAACACTCTGATGTACCCCACACCCCTCACTGTAATACTCTGATATACCCCACACCCCTCACTGTAACACTCTGATGAACCCCACACCCCTCACTGTAACACTCTGATATACCCCACACCCCTCACTGTAACACTCTGATATACCCCACACCCCTCACTGTAATACTCTGATGAACCCCACACCCCTCACTGTAACACTCTGATGTACCCCACACCCCTCACTGTAACACTCTGATGTACCCCACACCCCTCACTGTAACACTCTGATGAACCCCACACCCCTCACTGTAACACTCTGATGTACCCCACACCCCTCACTGTAACACTCTGATGAACCCCACACCCCTCACTGTAATACTCTGATGAACCCCACACCCCTCACTGTAACACTCTGATGAACCCCACACCCCTCACTGTAACACTCTGATGAACCCCACACCCCTCACTGTAACACTCTGATGTACCCCACAACACTCACTGTAATACTCTGATGAACCCCACACCCCTCACTGTAACACTCTGATGAACCCCACAACCCTCCCTGAAACAAGCTGATGAACCCCACACCCCTCACTGTAACACTCTGATGAACCTCACACCCCTCACTGTAATACTCTGATGAACCGCACACCCCTCACTGTAATACTCTGATGAACTCCACACCCCTCACTGTAATACTCTGATGAACTCCACACCCCTCACTGTAATACTCTGATGAACCCCACATCCCTCACTGTAACACTCTGATATACCCCACACACCTCACTGTAATACTCTGATGAGCCGCACACCCCTCACTGTAATACTCTGATGAAACCCACAACACTCACTGTAACACACTGATGAACCCCACACCCCTCACTGTAACACTCTGATGAACCCCACACCCCTCACTGTAATAATCTGATGAACCCCACACTCCTCACTGTAACACTCTGATGAACCCCACACCCCTCACTGTAACACTCTGATGAACCCCACACCCCTCACTTTAATACTCTGATGTACCCCACACCCCTCACTGTAATACTCTGATGAACCCCACACCCATCACTGTAACACTCTGAAGTACCCCACACACCTCACTGTAACACTCTGATGAACCCCACACCCCTCACTGTAACACTCTGATGTACCCCACACCCCTCACTGTAATACTCTGATGAACCCCACACCCATCACTGTAACACTCTGAAGTACCCCACACACCTCACTGTAACACTCTGATGAACCCCACACCCCTCACTGTAACACTCTGATGTACCCCACACCCCTCACTGTAATACTCTGATGAACCCCACACCCCTCACTGTAACACTCTGATGAACCCCACACCCCTCACTGTAACACTCTGATGAACCCCACACCCCTCACTGTAATAATCTGATGAACCCCACACCCCTCACTGTAACACTCTGATGAACCCCACACCCCTCACTGTAATACTCTGATGAACCCCACACACCTCACTGTAATACTCTGATGAACCCCACACCCCTCACTCTAATACTCTGATGAACCCCACACCCCTCACTGTAACACTCTGATATACCCCACACCCCTCACTGTAACACACTGATGAACCCCACACCCCTCAGTGTAACACACTGATGAACCCCACACCCCTCACTCTAACACTCTGATGAACCCCACACCCCTCACTGTAACACTCTGATGAACCCCACACCCCTCACTGTAATACTCTGATGAACCCCACACCCCTCACTGTAACACTCTGATGAACCCCACACCCCTCACTGCAACACTCTGATGAACCCCACACCCCTCACTCTAACACTCTGATGAACCCCACACCCCTCACTGTAATACTCTGATGAACCCCACACCCTTCACTGTAACACTCTGATGAACCCCACACCCCTCACTGTAATACTCTGATGAACCCCACACCCTTCACTGTAACACTCTGATGAACCCCACACCCCTCACTGTAATACTCTGATGAACTCCACACCACTCACTGTAACACTCTGATGAACCCCACAACCCTCCCTGAAACACGCTGATGAACAACACACCCCTCACTGTAACACTCTGATTAACCCCACACCCCTCACTGTAACACTCTGATGAACCTCACAACCCTCACTGTAATATTCTGATGAACCCCACACCCCTCACTGTAATAATCTGATGAACCCCACACCCCTCACTGTAACACTCTGATGTACCCCACACCCCTCACTGTAACACTCTGATGAACCCCACACCCCTCACTGTAACACTCTAATGTACCCCACACCCCTCACTGTAACACTCTGATGAACCCCACACCCCTCACTGTAACACTCTGATATACCCCACACACCTCACTGTAACACTCTGATGAACCCCACACCCCTCACTGTAACACTCTGATGAACCCCACACCCCTCACTGTAACACTCTGATGTACCCCACACCCCTCACTGTAACAATCTGATGAGCCCCACACCCCTCACTGTAACAATCTGATGAGCCCCACACCCCTCACAGTAACACTCTGATGTACCCCACACCCCTCACTGTAATACTCTGATGAACCCCACACCCCTCACTGTAACACACTGATGAACCCCACACCCCTCACTGTAACACTCTGATGAACCCCACACCCCTCAGTGTAATACTCTGATGAACCCCACACCCCTCACTGTAACACTCTGATGAACCCCACACCCCTCACTGTAACACTCTGATGAACCCCACACCCCTCAGTGTAACACTCTGATGAAACCCACACCCCGCACTGTAACACTCTGATGAACCCCACACCCCTCACTTTAATACTCTGATGAACCCCACACCCCTCACTGTAACACTCTGATATACCCCACACCCTTCACTGTAACACTCTGATGTACCCCACACCCTTCACTGTAATACTCTGATGAACCCCACACCGCTCACTGTAACACTCTGATGAACCCCACACCCCTCACTGTAACACTCTGATGTACCCCACACCCCTCACTGTAATACTCTGATGAACCCTACACCCCTCACTGTAATACTCTGATGAACCCCACACCCCTCACTGTAATACTCTGATGAAGCCCACACCCCTCAATGTAATACTCTGATGAACCCCACACCCCTCACTGTAACACTCTGATGAACCTCGCACCCCTCACTTTAACACTCTGATGAACCCCACAACCCTCACTGTAATACTCTGATGAACCCCACACCCCTCACTGTACCACTCTGATGAACCCCACACCCCTCACTATAACACTCTGATGAACCCCACTCCCCTCACAGTAACACTCTGATGAACCCCACACCCCTCACTGTAACACTCTGATGAACCCCACACCCCTCACTCTTATACTCTGATGAACCCCACACCCCTCACTGTAACACTGTGATGAGCCGCACACCCCTCACTGTAACACTCTGATGAACTCCACACCCCTCACTGTAACACTCTGATGAACCCCACACCCCTCACTATAACACTGTGATGAACCGCAGACCCATCACTGTAATACTCTGATGAACCCCACACCCCTCACTGTAATACACTGATGAACCCCACACCCCTCACTGTAACACCCTGATATACCCCACACCCCTCACTGTAACACACTGATATACCCCACACCCCTCACTGTAACACTCCGATATACCCCACACCCCTCACTGTAATGCTCTGATGAACCCCACACCCCTCACTGTAACACTCTGATGAACCACACACCCCTCACTGTAATACTCTGATGTATTCCACACCCCTCACTCTAATACTCTGATGTACCCCACACCCCTCACTGTAACACTCTGATAATCACCTCACTTTAATCCTCTCTTACTTATCCCAGAACTCTCACTGTGACGCTCCGATATACCCCAATCACCACAATTTAACACTCTGATATACCACTCACACCTAAATGTAACACGCTGATATACCCTACACCGCTCACTGTAACACTCTGATATACTCCACACCCCTCACATTGGCACTCTGATGTACTCCACACCCCTCACATTGGCACTCTGATATACTCCACACCCCTCACAATAGCACTCTGATATACTCCACACCCCTCACATTGGCACTCTGATATACTCCACACCCCTCACAATAGCACTCTGATATACTCCACACCCCTCACATTGGCACTCTGATGTACTCCACACCCCTCACATTGGCACTCTGATATACTCCACACCCTTCACATTGGCACTCTGATATACTCCACACCCCTCACATTGGCACTCTAATATACTCCACACCCCTCACATTGGCACTCTAATATACTACACACCCCTCACATTGGCACTCTTATATACTCCACACCCCTCACATTGGCACTCTGATACACTCCACACCCCTCACATTGGCACTCTGTTATACTCCACACCCCTCACATTGGCACCCTGATGTACCCCACACCCCTCACATTGGCACTCTGATATACTCCTCACCCCTCACATTGGCACTCTGATATACTCCACACCCTTCACATTGGCACTCTGATATACTCCACACCCCTCACATTGGCACTCTGATATACTCCGCACCCCTCACAATAGCACTCTGATACACCACAAACCCCTCACTGTAACACATCGATATATTGCACACCCCTCACTGTAACACCCCGACATGTCCCACACCATTCACTGTAATTCTATGATATACCCCACACCACTCAGTGTAAGACTTTCATATACCCCACACAACTCAATGTAAGTTTCTGTTATACACCACACCCCTCACTGTAAGAGTGATATATCCCACACCCCTCAATTTTACAGTGATATAGCCCACACCTCTTGCTGTAACACTGTGATTTATCCCACACCTCTCGCTGCAACACTGTGATTTATCCCACACTTCTCGCTGTAACACTGATATACCCCTCACCCCTCGCTGTAACACTGTGATATATCCAACACTCCTCACTGTAACACTCTGATATACCCCACACCCCTCTCTGTAACACTGATATACCCCACACCCCTCACTGTAACACTCTGATATGCACCACAACCCTCACTGTAAGACTCTGATATACCCCAAAACCCTCACATTAACACGCTAATATACCCCACATCCCACACTGTAACAGACTGATATACTCCACATCCCTCACCCCTCACTGTAACATTCTGATACATACCACACCCCTCACTTTTACACTCTGATATACCCCACACCCCTCACTCTAACTCTCTTATATCCCACGTGACTCACTGTAACACTCTGATATACCCCACATACCACACTGTAACACACTGATATACTCCACATCCCTCACCCCTCACTGTAACATTCTGATACATGCCACACCCCTCACTTTTACACTCTGATATACCCCACACCCCTCACTCTAACTCTCTTATATCCCACGTGACTCACTGTAACACTCTGATATACCCCACATACCGCACTGTAACACACTGATATACTCCACATCCCTCACCCCTCACTGTAACATTCTGATACATACCACACCCCTCACTTTTACACTCTGATATACCCCACACCCCTCACTCTAACTCTCTTATATCCCACGTGACTCACTGTAACACTCTGATATACCCCACATACCGCACTGTAACACACTGATATACTCCACATCCCTCACTCCTCACTGTAACATTCTGATACATACCACACCCCTCACTTTTACACTCTGATATAACCCACATCCCTCACTCTAACTCTCTTATATCCCACGTGACTCACTGTAATACTTTGATATACCCCACACATGCACTGTAACAGTCTGATGAACCTCACACCCCCCACTGTTACACTCTCTGATATATTCCTTACCCCTCACTGTAATCCTGATATACCCCACACCACTCACTGTTGTCTGCCACTTCGATCCCATGGGCTTCAATTTTGGTAACATGTGATACCTTGTCAAGCACCTTTTCAAATATAGGTAAATTGGGATAGTGTGAGCAGTATCAATCATACAACCTTATAATTGGTGAGCCAAGTGTTGATCTCAATTTGTTTAGCGTACTTGATGCCCCACTCTGATCACAGTCCTCTTCTGGTTTCAATCAATGAATTATAAAATCATTGATTTTAATCCTATTTAATTTATTCTATGTATTTGTTGTCAGGATATGTGTGATGCTGTCAGGGCCGGTTCACTTGCCCTTCCCTAGTTACCCATGAGATAATGGTGGGCCTTCATCTTGAGCCGCTGCAGGCCCTGTGGTGAAGGTGCTCTCACAATACTGTTATGGATGAATTTCAGACTTTTGCCCCAGTGACGATGAAGGAACGGCGATATATTTGAAGGGTACAGTAGCATAGTGGTTATGTTGCTGGTCTAGTAAACCAGAAGACTGGACAAATGAATCAGAATTCAAATCACACCAGCTGGGGAATTTAAATTCAATTAATTGAACAAATCTGAAATAAAAAGCTAGTGTCAGTAATGGTGGCTAAGAAAGTACCAGCTTGTCATAAAAATACATCTGGTTCACTAATGACCTTGTTTAGGGCAGGAAATCTGCTGCCCTTACCTGGTCTGGCTGAAATGTGACTCCAGATTCACTGCAATGTGATTGACTCTCAACTGGCCACTGAAATGGCTCAGCAAGACAGTCGCTTGTCACAGGCGGCTCACCTCCACCTTCTCCATGGCAATTAGGGTTGGGCAATAAATGCTGGCTTTGCCAGCAAAGCCCACCTCCCAAGAATGAATTATAAAAATGATTTCTTAAGCGTCATCATGATTTTAAAAGCTTCAAAATGTTTTATTGATGGTCATTATCATTTACAAAGGGTTAGAAAGATCTGTAAAGTGCTGTAATGATGGAAAGCATTACAAAGGATTATAATGACTAATAAAGTCCTGGTGGCGGGCCTTCTCCTCCCCGGGCTGGGCTGTTCGGGCTCCTGTGGGCTGGGCCAAGTCGGTCTTCTCCTACTCGCCGCCCGCTCTCGTGGAAACTGGAGCTCCAGCTGCTGCTGCCCTCAGGAAGCCCGCCTGCCTCCCGCCAGCAGGGCAAGGTCCCGAGAGACAGCAGCAATTTTTGTGCGGCGTCCGAGAGCCGCAATCTTTGTGCGGGGCCCCAGAGCCGCCACCTTTGTGCGGGACCCCAGTGCCACCATTTTTGCGTGGGGCCCCAGAGCTGCCAACTTTGTGCGGGGACCCCAGTGCCGCCATCTTTGTGCTGGGCCCCAGAGCCGCCATCTTTGTGCGGGGCCCCAGTGCCGCCATCTTTGTGCTGGGCCCCAGAGCCGCCATCTTTGTGCAGGGACCCCAGTGCCGCCATCTTTGTGCTGGGCCCCAGAGCCGCCATTTTTGTATCGGGCCCCAGAGCCGCCATATTTGTGCGGGACGCCAGTGCCGCATTCTTTGTGCTGGGCCCCAGAGCCACCACGTTTGTGCGGGACCGCAGAGCCGCCATCTTTGAACTGGGCCCCAGAGCCGCCATCTTTGTGCGTGGCACCTGAGCCGCCATATTTGTGCAGGGCCCCACAATATCAGGCCCAGGGAAATTTCAACTCTGAGGCTGCAAATTCTCTGATTCTTCTCACCCTTTAATGAATTTTACAATCAGAGTAAAGGGATATTTCCCCACATTCTTCAACTGCTCTCTGAACTTAGTCTGGGTCACGGCATAAATCCCAGTGTTTGTGCAGCAACTCAGCAGCTGCAGCATGAATCCCAGTTCCATTACATAATCAGGTAGAAATACAGACTGATACCCCAAATCAACCATCCGGCTCCATAGAGAGTACACCATAAACATTGCCCATAACAGGATGAAGTTGCCGGAGATAACAAGCAGTAAAATGATGGATTTCCTGCGGCTCTCCATCTCGGGGTCTCTGGGACTCTCCCCACTGCTGGGACCCCGGAGTCGCCTGCGGGCTCTGCTGGACACTATAATGTGTCTGACGGTGACAGCATTGAGCAGCAGAATCACAACAAATGGGACACACGGGGTGAGAATATAATGAAGGAGCTCGATTGTTCCCCAGACCCGTGAATACCGAACATCCTCTGTGACAGCACAAAGCCAGGGGAGGTTCATAAGCGTATACCAACCTGAGAACATAAAATACCAGGTGATGTTCTTTAAACCGCTCAGCACAGTCACTGTTCCCAGAACCACAGCCGCCGTTTTCTCGGTGCAATATTTAGTTTTCAGCTTCTGGCAACAAATGGCCACAAATCGATCAAAGGTGAAAGTGACGGTGAACCAGACAGAACAGTCTGTGGCTGCAAACAGCAGGACGGCGTGGATATTACACACGGGGATGTCCCACAGGAAATAAAACTGTTCACTATAAACAATCGGAATGTGCCTCAATATCAGGTCGAGGATAACGACCAGTAGATCCGCCGTTGCCATGGCCACCAGGTAACAAGTGACACATTTGGAGAGACCGCACTTTCCCCGAGACAGGATCACAATCGTCACTAAGTTCACTGTGAGGAAGAGAAATAAACAGAAATTATACATCAGGCTGGGAGCAAGAGCAGCAGTTTGATGGAATTCGGGGAGGAATCTGCAACACATCTAATTCTATTACCTGTGGAGCTGATACAGGATTTATTGTGTGGATAACTGGGAATACATTGTGGAATCAATAAATTAAATTGGAATGACTACCACATGAAAATAACAGATGTTTGATCAATGAGGGATTAAATGATCAATCTACCTTTAGCCCAACAGACAAAAGCACCGCCTGAGGTACCCGGGACACAAACGACCAAAACCTCTCAGGAAGACTTCCTGTCTCGGGATCAGTCAGCATTTGGAGCGGAGATGTTCGCTTCCATGCCCCTGTGTTAGGGAGAGGGAAATCCCACTTGGATTCCTGCTCCTGTTGAGAATATCCATTCTATTTAGAACTGAAAATGCATACAACAGCAACCTAGGCATGCAATAATTACAGGCAATTGTATGTAAAATGTACGGATGTAATATGACAATGCTGAGATAATAAATACAAGTGCACTGCAGTTATAAAGATAACTGGGCTCTCAGAAGTATTTTGAAGATTGAGTTTTCCACATTTCTGTTGAAATACTCAAACCATCGCTCAATGAAAGGAAGATTTTCCAAATAACATTGCAAATTTCATCAATAAGAATGGACTCTGAATTAAAGTCAATAGTGATGATTGACCAGGTAATGTCCCAATAAATGCATTTATCAGCATCGAAATCAGACGATTTATCCCACAGGCAAAATGTCGCCGACTGCTGTGTAAAATATCTGAACACAAATAGAAGAGATTTATTCTTGTACTTTTTCACCTGTTGTTTCCATCTTGTGTAGAGAATATTAGACGAGAAGATATCAAAGGGTTTTCTTAACATCATTACTTCAGTTACAATCAGCGGGGATTGTTTATCCTGAAGTACAGCAGGAGGCAGTAGAGAATCACTCTGGGTCTCTCTGACAGATCTACTGAACTGTGACAGACGGGCAAGGGAGCTAATTGTGAATTCAAAACAAAGATTGGAAATAAATGTATTGAAATTTGGCTGAATGAACATTGTGTGAGAATGTAAATTATCCTTGTAATCCTAGTTTAACCATCAGAAGCAGTGCCACTAATGCAGAACTGGAGAGGGTGGGAAAGGAGACACTGACTGGAACTGAATGATTAGCGGATATTTCAGACAATTGAAGATGTGGATGTGATCTGCCAGGGCTTGTTCCTGTGACTCTAAGTAGCCATACTTAGCATCAGGTGAAAACCAAAGCAAAATAATGCAGATACTGAAAATCTCAAATGAGAGCAGAAAATGGTGGAAATACTCAGCGTGTTAAGCAGTATCTGTGGAGAGAGAGAGAAACAAAGTTAACGTTTCAGGTCGATGGCCTTTCGCCATTCGGTGAAAAGTCTCCCAAACCAAGACAGCATTCTTCTGATCAGTTACTAATGTTCAGTATAGACAGCAAACTGAAATACGTTAAATAAAGAGTCACCGCCAATACATTTGCTGGAGTTCAATACAGAACTGTTGAATCTTGGTAACATGACATCTCCTTCAGAATCAATGGCTGACAGCAGCGTAGATGGGATGGGGAACAACAAAGAGACAAACACAGTGAAACATGCAGGGAAAAAATATTTGGTTAGCGCCTTCAGGGGGCGCTAGATGCTTAGCGCCTGTTCACGGCTATTATAGCACCGCTCGCGAAATTGATCAGTCATTTTGCACGATCTCATGCCCCCACAGATCATGACATCCAGCAAGCATGCAACGCCCTGGACCAGATATTGAGTCACGTCCCCTGCCTTAGCACCTGCTAGAGTGGTAGAGTGGATCATTTTCAAGTCGGGAACGGGCTGAGAGAGCGTTATTTAATGGCGGCCGTTTATCCCATTTATTGTCTGCAAAATATTTGCTACATGCAGGTTGAGTGGGAGAGAGATGTCTGGAGGGATTCGGCGCTGACCGAAGGAGTTTCGGGTCCTCAGCACTACTTTCCAGGTTCATTTTTATTTCACCTTCCTTCTAACGATGTTTAGAGTCTTCGATGGGGAATGCACTAAATCGGGGCGTCGTCATCATCCAGCTTCACCTTCGGAGGCAGCAGATGTGGAGACAGAGTGGCAAACATGGCCAGTAGGAGGAAGGCTATCAGGCCTCTGCACAGGAGTCCTCACTCTCCCAGGGTATTCAGGGAGTAATTCTCCTCCTATATCCATTTGTCTGAGGAGCAGTGTTTCCAAAGGCTGTGCTTCAGCGAGGAGCTGGTCACTGAGCTCCGCCGCCTCCTGCAATGAGATCTGCAGCCTCAGTTCAGGACCAGGACATCTCTGTCGGTGGCTGTGAAGGTGACAGTGGCTCTGAATTTCTAAAACAGCGGTTCCTTTCAGGCTTCTACTGGGGACATAGCAAATATCTCCCAGTTTGCTTTTCATTGTTGCATCCAGGAGTTGACAAAGTCATTGTAGAAGAGGAGATGCCAGTACCTCTCTGCCCATGAACCAGGACAAAGAGCGTGAATGTGGCTTTGCGAGGATAGTGGGCTTCCCCATGGTTCAGGGTGCCATTGAATGCAGGCATGTGGCATTGTGGGCTCCTCATAAGAATGCAGAGGTCTTCTGAAACCACAAGGGTTGCCACTCTCTGAATTTCCAGTTGGTCTGTGACCACAAACAGCTCATACTCACCGTCAATGCCCGCTATCCTGGCAGCAGCCATGATACTTATATCCTGCGCCAGTCTGGTGTCCCAGATTTCTTCCAAGCACCGTGTCAACCTAGTGGATGGCTCCCCGGGGACACGGGTTATCCACTCGGCACCTGGCTGATGACACCGCTCTGTAACCCCAACACCCCTGTCGAGCTGCAATACAATGAGAGCCGTAGCGCCACCAGGAACCTCATAGAACAGACGGTCAGCATCTTGAAACAATGGTTCCGGTGTCTGGACCACTCAGGTGGAGCCCTGCAGTACTCTCCCGAGCGAGTCTCCCTCTTCATTGTTGTGTGCTGCATGCTTCATAACAATGCAATCATGAGGGCCCAGCTATTGCCACCAGGGATTGGTGTACCACCTGAGGAGGAGGATGAAGGGGGAGAAGAGGAGGAGGATGATGAAGAGGAAGATCAGCAGCACCAACGTGGGAGGGAGGCGAACAATCACCCGATCAAGCCCCCTCACAGTCTTATATGTTTTGATAAGATCACCTCTCATTCTTCTGAACTCCAATGAGTAGAGGCCCAACCTACTCAACCTTTCCTCATACGTCAACCCCCTCATCTCCGGAATCAACCGAGTGAACCTTCTCTGAACTGCCTCGAGAGCAAGTATATCTTTTCTTAAATATGGAAACCAAAACTGCACGCAGTATTCCAGGTGTGGCCTCACCAATACCCTGTATAACTGCAGCAAGACTTCCCTGTTTTTATACTCCATCCCCCTTGCAATAAAAGCCAAGATTCCATTGGCCTTCCTGATCACCTGCTTCACCTGCATACTAACCTTCTGTGTTTCATGCACCAGGACCCCCAGATCCCTTTGTACTGTAGCACTTTGCAGTTTCTCTCCATTTAGAAAGTAACTTGCTCTTTGATTTTTTCTGCCAAAGTGCATAACCTCACACTTTCCAACATTATATTCCATCTGCCAAATTTGTGTCCAATCACTTAGCCTGTCATTATTGTGGGCAGCCATGTGTTTGGCAGATGTGCCTACCATAGTTGAATAACCGTTGCTGTGTGCAGCCATGTGTTTGGCAGATGTGCCTGCCACAGCTGAATAGCCGTTATTCTTTGCAAGGTGTGGGGTGTGCATGTGTATTTTATGGGATGGCCATAGGTCTTGGATGAGTGTTGGGCATTTGTGTTTGTAAACCCTCTGGGCACAGAGTGAAGTTGAGATGGAGGGATGTAGAGGTATTGAAAAGCAGGTACTCACCCTGATCACACGACTGAGGTCGTTGAAATTCTACCGACATTGGGTGTGGGTCCTTGGCATCAGGCTCCCCGAGGTGACATGCTGACCCACCTCCCTCCACACCCATCTAAACTCCCGGGTCAATAGCCGCCTGCCACTCTCAGGGAACAGCACTGCCCGTCGCCGTTCAACAGCGCCAACCAGAGCCACCAATGCCTCCTCACTGCAGTGCCCAGCTCTTACTCTGGGCCTCTCCATTATTTAGAATTAATAACTGGACATAAATCCTTACTATGAACACCAACAGTAGTGAGGAAGTAATAGTACATATTTTGTATAACATTACATATTCCTAATATCCAACACACCATCTCAATCCATGCCTTCCCTTCTGTGAGTGTTAAGTGGTCATAGAGTCATAGAGTTTTACAGCACAGAAAGAGGCCCTTCGGCCCATCGTGTCTGCGCCGCCCATCCATCCCTGTCCAGTCTAATCCCATTTTCCAGCATTTGGTCCATAGCCTTGTATGCACTGGCATTTCAAGTGCTCATCCAAATGCTTCTTGAATGTTGTGAGGGTTCCTGCCTCTACCACCCTTTCAGGCATTGAGTTCCACATTCCAACCACCCTCTGGGTGAAAAATTTCCTCCTCAAATCCCCTCTAAATCTCCTGCCCCTTACCCTGAATCTATGCCCCCTTGTTATTGACCCCCCTACTAAGGGGAAAAGTTCCTCTTTATCTACCCTATCTATGCCCCTCATCATTTTATACACCTCAATCAGGTCCCCCCTCAGCCTTCTTTGCTCCAAGGAAAACAACCCCAGCCTGTCCAGCCTCTCTTCATAGCTGAGGCGCTCCATCCCAGGTAACATCCTGGTGAATCTTCTCTGCACCCTCTCCAAAGCAATCACATCCTTCCTATGACGATAGCAAAATACTGCAGATGTTGGAAATCCGAAATAACAACAGAAAATGCTGGAAAAACTCAGCAAGTCAGGCAACATCCGTGGAGAGAAATTTGAGTTGACGTTTCGGGTTTGACCCTTCTTCAAAACTGGAGAGAAAAGGAACTAGATCGAAGGCAGGGCTGCGATCGGACAAAAGAATAAAAGAACCAAAAGAAGTAAAAGAGATTAGAAGCTAGACGAGATGGTAATAGGCTGGGATTAGGTGTAAAGTGTACTGGCAGGGCAAAAGATAGCTGCCAGGTGTGAGAGAGAAACAAAAGGAAAGGGGGGGGGGAAAGGAGTGGAAAAATATAAGTGAAAATGAAATGGGGGCCGAGCTTATGATCTGAAATTGTTGAACTCGATATTGAGACCGGAAGGCTGCAGACTGCCTAATCGGAAGATGAGGTGCTGTTCCTCGAGTTTACGTTGAGCTTCCGTGGAACAGTACAAGAGGCCAAGGACGGTGAGGTCCGAGTGGGAATGGAGCGGTAAATTGAAATGACAGGCGACCGGAAGCTCGGGGTCACCCTTACGGACTGAACGGAGGTGTTCCGCAAAGCGGTCACCCAATCTGCGTTTGGTCTCCCCAATGTAGAGGAGACCGCATCGTGAGCAGCGAATACAGTATACTAGATTGCGAGAAGTACAAGTAAATCGCTGTTTCACCTGGAAGGGGTGTTTGGGGCCCTGGACAGTGGGGAGGGGGGAGGTATAGGGGCAGGTGTTACATCTCCTCCGCTTGCACGGGAAGGTGCCAGGCGAAGGGGAAGGGCTGTTTGGGGTGATAGAGGAGTGGACTAGGGTGTCTCGGAGAGAGCGGTCCCTGCGGAATGCTGAAAGGGGAGGGGAGGGGAAGATACGTTTGGTGGTGGGATCACTTTGGAGGTAGCGGAAATGCCGGAGGATGATCCGTTGAATGTGGAGGCTGGTGGGGTGAAAGGTGAGGACAAGGGGAACCCTATCGTGGTTCCGGGAGGGAGGGGCAGGGGTGAGGGCAGAGGTGCGGGAGATAGAACTGACACGGTCGAGGGCAGTGTCAACCACGGTAGAGGGGAATCCTCGGTTGCGGAAAAAGGAGGACATGTCTGAAGCACTGGTGTGGAAGGTGGCATCGTCGGAGCAGATACGGCGGAGGTGGAGAAACTGGGAGAATGGAATAGAGTCCTTACAGGAAGCGGGGTGGGAGGAAGTGTAGTCCAGGTAGCTGTGGGAGTCAGTGGGCTTGTAGTAAATATTGGTCGATAACCTATCCCCAGAGATGGAGACGGAGAAGTCGAGGAAGGGAAGGGAAGAGTCAGAGATGGACCATGTGAAGGTGAGGGAAGGGTGGAAATTGGAGGCAAAGTGAATGAAATTGTCAAGTTCGGGGCGAGAGCAGGAAACGGCACCGATACAGTCATCAATGTATCGGAAAAAGAGGTGAGGGAGGGGACCCGAGTAGGACTGGAACAAAGATTGTTCCACATAGCGCACGAAAAGGCAGGCATAGCTAGGACCCATGCGGGTACCCATGGCAACACCTTTGATTTGGAGGAAATGAGTGGAGTTAAAGGAGAAGTTGTTCAATGTGAGAACAAGTTCAGCCAGGCGGAGGAGGGTCGTGGTGGATGGGGACTGGTCGGGCCTCTGTTCGAGGAAGAAGCGGAGTGCCCTCAGGCCATCCGGGTGGGGGATGGAGGTGTAGAGGGATTGTACGTCCATGGTGAAAAGGAGGCGGTTGGGGCCAGGAAACTGGAAACTGTTAAAGTGGCGGAGGGCGTCCGAAGAGTCGCGGATGTAGGTGGGAAGAGACTGGACAAGGGGAGAAAAGATAGAGTCAAGATAGGAAGAGATAAGTTCCGTAGGGCAAGAACAGGCTGAAACGATGGGTCTACCAGGGCAGTCCTGTTTGTGGATCTTGGGAAGGAGGTAGAAGCGGGCTGTGCGGGGTTGGGGAACTATGAGGTTGGTGGCAGCGGGGGGAAGATCTCCAGAGGAGATGAGGTCAGTGACAGTCTTGTAAACGGTGGTTTGATGTTCGGTAGTGGGGTCATGGTCCAGGGGGAGGTAGGAGCAGGTGTCGGAGAGTTGGCGTTCAGCTTCCGCTAGGTAGAGGTTCAGTCCGTAAGGGTGACCCCGAGCTTCCGGTCGCCTGTCATTTCAATTCACCGCTCCATTCCCACTCGGACCTCACCGTCCTTGGCCTCTTGTACTGTTCCACGGAAGCTCAACGTAAACTCGAGGAACAGCACCTCATCTTCCGATTAGGCAGTCTGCAGCCTTCCGGTCTCAATATCGAGTTCAACAATTTCAGATCATAAGCTCGGCCCCCATTTCATTTTCACTTATATTTTTCCACTCCTTTCCCCCCCCCCTTTCCTTTTGTTTCTCTCTCACACCTGGCAGCTATCTTTTGCCCTGCCAGTACACTTTACACCTAATCCCAGCCTATTACCATCTCGTCTAGCTTCTAATCTCTTTTACTTCTTTTGGTTCTTTTATTCTTTTGTCCGATCGCAGCCCTGCCTTCGATCTAGTTCCTTTTCTCTCCAGTTTTGAAGAAGGGTCAAACCCGAAACGTCAACTCAAATTTCTCTCCACGGATGTTGCCTGACTTGCTGAGTTTTTCCAGCATTTTCTGTTGTCATTTCACATCCTTCCTATAGTGAGGCGACCAGAACTGCACACAGTACTCCAGCTGTGGCCTCACCAGCGTTTTGTACAGCTCCATCATAACCTCCCTGCTCTTATATTCTATGCCTCGGCTAATGAAGGCAAGTATCCCATATGCCTTTTTAACCACCTTATCTACCTGCTCCGCTGCCTTCAGGGATCTATGTACATGTACACCAAGGTCCCTCTGACCCTCTGTACTTCCTAGGGTCCTGCCACTCATTGTGTATTCCCTTGCCTTATTTGTCCGTCCAAAATGCATCACCTCGCACTTTTCAGGGTTAAATTCCATTTGCCACTTTCCCGCCCATCTGACCAACCCGTTTATATCGTCCTGTAGCCTGAGGCTTTCCTCCTCGCAATTTACCACCCCACCAATTTTTGTGTCATCTGCGAACTTACTGATCATACCTTTTACATTCTCATCCAAATCATTTATGTAGATCACAAACAACAAGGGACCCAGCACCGATCCCTGAGGTACCCCACTGGACACAGGCTTCCAGTCACAAAAGCAACCTTCGACCATCACCCTCTGCTTCCTGCCACTCAGCCAATTTAGGATCCAACGCGCCAAGGCACCCTGGATCCCATGGGCTCTTACCTTCTTGACCAGTCTCCTATGCGGGACTTTGTCAAAAGCTTTACTGAAGTCCATGTAAACCACATCCACAGCATTTCCCTCATCCACCCCCCTAGTCACCCCCTCGAAAAATTCAATCAGATTTGTCAGACATGATTTACCCTTGACAAAGCCATGCTGACTATCCCCGATTAATCCTTGCCTCTCCAAGTGGAGATTAATTTTGTCCCTCAGAATTTTTTCCAAT
The DNA here is from genome assembly GCF_052327205.1 of Somniosus microcephalus. Classification (NCBI taxonomy): domain Eukaryota; kingdom Metazoa; phylum Chordata; class Chondrichthyes; order Squaliformes; family Somniosidae; genus Somniosus; species Somniosus microcephalus. The sequence goes on along the minus strand of NW_028225179.1, from coordinate 161,997,476 downwards.
AATTTCCCCACCACAGATGTTAGACTCACTGGCCTGTAATTCCCTGGTTTATCCCTGCTACCCTTCTTAAATAATGGTACTACGTTAGCTGTTCTCCAGTCCTCTGGTACATCCCCTGTGGCCAGAGAGGTTCTGAAAATTTGTGTCAGAGCCCCTGCAATCTCCTCCTTTGCCTTCCACAGCAGCCTGGGATACATCTCGTCCGGGCCTGGGGATTTATCCACTTTTTGGCCTGCTAAAACCGCTAGCACCTCCTCCCTCTCGATGCTAATATGTTCAAGTATGTCACAGTCCCCTTGCCCGATTTCTATGTCTGCATCGTCTTTCTCCATAGTGAACACAAATGCAAAAAATTCATTTAAAACCCCGCCTACATCATTTGGCTCTACACACAGATTGCCACTTTGGTCCCTAATGGGCCCTACCCTTTCCCTGGTTATCCTCTTGCCCTTAATATACTTATAAAACATCTTAGAAACATAGAAACATAGAGATAGGAACAGGAGTAGGCCATTCGGCCCTTCGAGCCTGCTCCGCCATTCAATGAGATCATGGCTGATCTTCGTCTGAGATCATAGCTGATCTTACCAGTTCAGTACCCCGTCCCCGCCTTTTCTCCGTAACCCTTAATCCCCTTAGCCTTCAGAAATATATCCAATTCTCTCTTGAAAATATTTATTGAATTAGCCTTCACAGCCCTCTGTGGCAGGGAATTCCACAGGCTCACCACTCTTTGAGTGAAGAAATTCTTCCTCATCTCTGTTTTAAATGATTTGCCCGCTATTTTTAGACTGTGGCCCCTGGTTCTGTGCTCCCCGGCCATTGGAAACATTCTCTCTGAATTCAGCCTGTCCAGGCCTGCCATAATTTTATATGTTTTGATGAGATCCCCTCTCAATCTTCTAAACTCCAGTGAGTACAAGCCCAAACTATTTAATCTCTCTTCGTAGGTCATTCCCGCCATTCCAGGTATCAGCCTGGTGAATCGCCGTTGCACTCTTTCCATGGCAAGAACATCCTTCCGCAGATGGGGCGACCAAAACTGTACACAATACTCCAGATGCGGTCTCACCAGCACCTTGTACAGCTGTAGTAAGGTATCCCTATTCCTATACTCGAACCCCCTTGATATGAAGGCCAACATACCATTTGCCTTCTTAATCGCCTGTTGCACCTGCATGCTCTCCTTCAGTGACTGGTGCACAAGAACACCCAGGTCCCTCTGCACTTCCCCATCTCCCAATCTATTGCCATTTAGATAATAATCTACCCTCCTGCTTTTACCCCCAAAGTGGATAACCTCGCATTTATCCACATTATAGTGCATCTGCCACGTATCCGCCCATTCCCCCAACCTGTCCAAATCGCACTGTAGCCTCCTGACATCCTCATCAGAGCCCACCCCTCCTCCTAGTTTAGTGTCGTCAGCGAATTTGGAAATATTGCATCCAATTCCCTGATCCAGATCATTTATATATATTGTGAACAGCTGGGGTCCCAGGACAGATCCTTGCGGCACCCCGCTGGTCACTGCCTGCCACTCCGAAAACGAGCCGTTTATTCCAACTCTCTGTTTTCTATCCGCCAGCCAGTTCTCTATCCACGTTAACACTTTGCCCCCAATCCCATGAGCCTTAATTTTGCATGATAATCTTTTGTGTGGAACCTTATCGAAGGCTTTCTGGAAGTCAAGGTACACCACATCCACTGGCTCTCCCCCATCTATTTTACCAGTTACTTCCTCAAAAAATTCCAGCAGATTAGTCAAACACGATTTACCCTTTGTAAATCCATGTTGACTCTGTCCGATCCTTTCCCCATTTGTCAAGTGCTCCGCTATTTTATCCTTAATAATGGACTCTAGCATTTTGCCCACAACCGATGTAAGGCTTACTGGTCTATAATTCCCTGCTTTCTCTCTACCCCCCTTTTTAAATATTGGGGTAACATTAGCTACCCTCCAATCCACGGGTACTGTTCCCGAGTCAATGGAGTTCCGGAAGATGATCCTTAGAGCATCTGCTATCTCCAGGGCCACCTCCTTAAGTACCCTAGGATGTAGTTTATCAGGCCCCGGGGATTTGTCGGCCTTCAGTCCCCTCAACTTACCCAACACCATATCCCTAGAGATACTAATTTCTGTCAGCTCCTCCCTCTCATTAGTCCCTATGTTTGCCGATATTCCTGGGAGGTTATTTGTGTCCTCCTTTGTGAATACAGAACCAAAGTATGAGTTTAATTGGTCTGCCATTTCCTTATTCTCCATTATATATTCTCCCGAATCGGACTGCAAGGGACCGACTTGGGATTTTACCAGTCTTTTCCTCCTGATATACCGATAAAAGCTTTTGCAGTCTGTCTTTATGTTTGCTGCAAGTTTACTTTCGTATTCTATTTTCCCCTTCCTGATTAATCCCTTTGTCCTCTTTTGCTGTATCCTGTACTGCCCCCAATCTTCCGGTCTGGTGCTTTTTTTTGCCAGTTGATATGCCCTTTTTTTTAATTTTATGCTGTCCCTAATTTCCCTCGTTATCCACGGTTGAGTCACCTTTTTAGGTTTATTTTTATGCCAAACCGGTATAAACATGTTCTGGAATTCTTCCATTCTATCTTTGAATGCTTGCCATTGTCTCTCCACTGTCAATCCCCCCAGAAACACCACCCAATCAATCTTATCCAATTCCCGTCTCATACCCTCGTAATTCCCTTTATTTAAGTTCTGGACCTTAGTCTCTGATTCAATTTCCTCACTCTCCATCTCGACTGAGAGCTCGATCATATTATGATCGCTCTGACCCAAGGGGCCTCGTACAAGAAGATTGCTGATAAGTCCCTTCTCATTGCACAATACCCAGTCTAAAACGGCCTGATCTCGAGTCGGCTCCTCGACATATTGGTCCAGATAACCGTCCCGAAAACATTCCAGGAATTCCTCCTCCTCAGAATTTTTACTAATTTGGGTAGTCCAATCAATATGTAAATTAAAGTCACCCATGATGACTTTATTTTGCTCGCCAGTGTTATTTCATGGCCCCTCCTCGCCCTCCTAATTTCTTTTTTAAGTATGCCCCTGCACTTTTTATACTCCTCTAGGGCTTCTTCCGTCTTTAGTCTTTTGTAACTGCCAAAAGCCCCCCTTTTATTTCTAATGCATTTTTGTATATCCCTTGTCATCCAAGGTTCCCTTTGCTTGTTGGTCCCACCCTTGACCTTTACAGGAACATGTTGGCGTTGTACTCTCTCTATTTCCCTTCTGAAAGTCTCCCACTGTTTTGATGTGGATTTTCCTATAAGCAGCTGCTCCCAGTCCACTTTGGCCAGATCCTGCCTTATCATATTAAAATTGGCCTTCCCCCAATTTAGAACCCTTATTTCCGGGCCGTCTTTGTCTTTTTCCATGACCACCTTAAATCTCACCGAATTATGGTCACTGTCGCCAAAATGCTCTCCTACTGACACTTCCACCACCTGCCCGGCTACATTCCCTAAAATTAGGTCCAGTACCGCCCCCTCTCTTGTAGGACTTTCTACATGTTGGCTCAAAAAGCTCTCCTGGATGCACTTTAAGAATTCTGCACCCTCTAAGCCTTTCACACTCTGACTGTCCCAATTTATATTGGGGAAGTTGAAATCCCCCACTATTATTACCCTATTATTTTCGCACTTTTCTGAGATTTGCCTACATATCTGTTCCTCTATCTCCCCCTGACTGTTTGGGGGCCTATAGTACACTCCCAGCAAAGTGCTTGCCCCCTTTTTGTTTTTAAGTTCTACCCATATGGCCTCATTAGAGGAACCCGCTAATATATCATCCCTCCTTACAGCAGTAATTGACTCCTTAATTAATATTGCAACACCCCCTCCCCTTTTACACCCCCCTCTGTCTCGCCTGAAGATTCTATACCCCGGAATATTGAGCTGCCAGTCCTGACCCTCCCTCAACCATGTCTCCGTGATAGCAACAATATCGTACTCCCATGTGTTCAACAACAACTTCAGTTCATCCACCTTATTTGCAAGACTCCTTGCATTAAAATAAATGCCTTCCAGCCCTGCCATATTCTCTTTTGCCTTCACATATCTGCTCTGCCTTCCCAGCTGACTTGTTTTTCCCTCTGTATTTGGCTGTAAATCACCCCCTACTATAGCTCCACTCTGTACCCCATCCCCCTGCAAAGTTAGTTTAAACCCCCCCCCCCAGCAGTGCTAGCAAACCTCCCCGCAAGGATATTGGTTCTCCTCTGGTTCAGGTGTAAACCGTCCGACTTGTACGAGTCCCACCTTTCCCAGAAGCAGACCCAGTGATCCAGGAAACTAAAGCCCTCCCCCCTGCATCATCCCTTTAGCCACGCATTCATCTGTTCTATCTTCCTATTCCTAAACTTACTAGCACATGGCACCGGGAGTAATCCAGAGATTACAACCCTTGAGGTCCTGCTCTTTAATCCTTCACCGAGCTCCCTAAATTCTTGCTGCAGGACCTCATCCCTCTTTTTACCTATGTCGTTGGTACCAATGTGGACCACGACCACTGGCTGTTCAGCCTCCCCCTCCAGTATGACCTGCAGCCGCTCAGTGACATCCTTGACCCTGGCACCAGGGAGGCAACAAACCATCCTGGATTCACGTCTACGGCCACAGAAACGCCTATCTGTTCCCCTTACTATAGAATCCCCTACCACTATTGCTCTCCCACTCTTTTTCCCCCCTTCCTGGGCAGCAGGAGCACCCCCAGTGCCAGGAAGTTGGCTGCTGCTGCCTTCCCCTGGTGAGTCATCCCCCTCAACAGTATCCAAAGCGGTATACTTGTTTGAAAGGGGGATGTCCGCAGGGGTTCCCTGCACTACCTGCCTGTCTTTGTTGCTCCGCCTGATGGTCACCCCCTGTGCAGCCCTACCCTGAGGCGTGAACAACTCGCTAAAAGTGCTATCCACGAGCCTCTCAGCATCGCGCATGCTGCAAAATTCATCCACCCGCAGCTCGAGCGACACAATGCGGTCTACAAGTAGCTGCAGCTGGATGCATTTCCCGCACACATGGTCGTCAGGGACACTGGCAGCATCCCTGACTTCCCACATGGAGCAAGAGGAGCAGAACACGGGTCTGAACTCTCCTGCCATGACTTACTCCTTTAATTAATTAAAAAAATTTATTCAATACCCCAGTTACAGGTATACTCTAGGGGGCTTTATTTACCAACTGTCCCCCCTACAACACAGAAATTTAACACCACAGAATTCAAGCTTGTATTGAAAAAAGAGAAATACTCACCAACCAATCACCTACCTGCTCCCTGGTGACAACACACACTGATTACTTTTTACCTCTCTCCCCGCTGCTGAGTTGGTCGGGCCTCGCCTCTCTCCGGTTTTTATACCGGGCTCCGACTCACTGCCCCCGCTGGTCCCGACTGGTCTCGGGCCTCGCCTCTCTCCGGTTTTTATACCGGGCTCCGACTCACTGCTCCCACTGGTCCCGACTGGTCTCGGGCCTCGCCTCTCTCCGGTTTTTATACCGGGCTCCGACTCACTGCTCCCACTGGTCCCGACTGGTCTCGGGCCTCGCCTCTCTCCGGTTTTTATACCGGGCTCCGACTCACTGCTCCCGCTGGTCCCGACTGGTCTCGGGCCTCGCCTCTCTCCGGTTTTTATACCGGGCTCCGACTCACTGATCCCACTGGTCCCGACTGGTCTCGGGCCTCGCCTCTCTCCGGTTTTTATACCGGGCTCCGACTCACTGATCCCACTGGTCCCGACTGGTCTCGGGCCTCGCCTCTCTCCGGTTTTTATACCGGGCTCCGACTCACTGCCCCCGCTGGTCCCGACTGGTCTCGGGCCTCGCCTCTCTCCGGTTTTTATACCGGGCTCCGACTCACTGCTCCCGCTGGTCCCGACTGGTCTCGGGCCTCGCCTCTCTCCGGTTTTTATACCGGGCTCCGACTCACTGCTCCCGCTGGTCCCGACTGGTCTCGGGCCTCGCCTCTCTCCGGTTTTTATACCGGGCTCCGACTCACTGCTCCCGCTGGTCCCGACTGGTCTCGGGCCTCGCCTCTCTCCGGTTTTTATACCGGGCTCTGACTCACTGCCCCCACTGGTCCCGACTGGTCTCGGGCCTCGCCTCTCTCCGGTTTTTATACCGGGCTCCGACTCACTGCTCCCGCTGGTCCCGACTGGTCTCGGGCCTCGCCTCTCTCCGGTTTTTATACCGGGCTCCGACTCATTGCTCCCGCTGGTCCCGACTGGTCTCGGGCCTCGCCTCTCTCCGGTTTTTATACCGGGCTCCGACTCATTGCTCCCGCTGGTCCCGACTGGTCTCGGGCCTCGCCTCTCTCCGGTTTTTATACCGGGCTCCGACTCACTGCTCCCGCTGGTCCCGACTGGTCTCGGGCCTCGCCTCTCTCCGGTTTTTATACCGGGCTCCGACTCACTGCTCCCGCTGGTCCCGACTGGTCTCGGGCCTCGCCTCTCTCTGGTTTTTATACCGGGCTCCGACTCACTGTCCCCGCTGGTCCCGACTGGTCTCGGGCCTCGCCTCTCTCCGGTATTTATACCGGGCTCCGACTCACTGCCCCCGCTGGTTCCAACTGGTCTCGGGCCTCGCCTCTCTCCGGTTTCTATACCGGGCTCCGACTCACTGCCCCCGCTGGTCCCGACTGGTCTCGCCTCTCTCTGGTTTTTATACCGGGCTCCGACTCACTGCTCCCGCTGGTCCCGACTGGTCTCGGGCCTCGCCTCTCTCCGGTTTTTATACCGGGCTCTGACTCGCTGCCCCTGCTGGTCCCGACTGGTCTCGGGCCTCGCCTCTCTCCGGTTTTTATACCGGGCTCCGACTCACTGCTCCCGCTGGTCCCGACTGGTCTCGGGCCTCGCCTCTCTCCGGTTTTTATACCGGGCTCCGATTCGCTGATCCCAGTGGTCCCGACTGGTCTCGGGCCTCGCCTCTCTCCGGTTTTTATACCGGGCTCCGACTCGCTGCTCCCGCTGGACCCGACTGGTCTCGGGCCTCGCCTCTCTCCGGTTTTTATACCGGGCTCCGACTCACTGCTCCCGCTGGTCCCGACTGGTCTCAGGCCTCGCCTCTCTCCGGTTTTTATACCGGGCTCCGACTCACTGCTCCCGCTGGTCCCGACTGGTCTCGGGCCTCGCCTCTCTCCGGTTTTTATACCGGGCTCCGACTCACTGCCCCCGCTGGTCCCGACTGGTCTCGGGCCTCGCCTCTCTCCGGTTTTTATACCGGGCTCCGACTCACTGCCCCCACTGGTCCCGACTGGTCTCGGGCCTCGCCTCTCTCCGGTTTTTATACCGGGCTCCGACTCACTGCCCCCGCTGGTCCCGACTGGTCTCGGGCCTCGCCTCTCTCCGGTTTTTATACCGGGCTCCGACTCACTGCCCCCGCTGGTCCCGACTGGTCTCGGGCCTCGCCTCTCTCTGGTTTTTATACCGGGCTCCGACTCACTGCCCCCGCTGGTCCCGACTGGTCTCGGGCCTCGCCTCTCTCCGGTTTTTATACCGGGCTCCGACTCACTGCTCCCGCTGGTCCCGACTGGTCTCGGGCCTCGCCTCTCTCCGGTTTTTATACCGGGCTCCGACTCACTGCTCCCGCTGGTCCCGACTGGTCTCGGGCCTCGCCTCTCTCCGGTTTTTATACCGGGCTCCGACTCACTGCCCCCACTGGTCCCGACTGGTCTCGGGCCTCGCCTCTCTCCGGTTTTTATACCGGGCTCCGACTCACTGCTCCCGCTGGTCCCGACTGGTCTCGGGCCTCGCCTCTCTCCGGTTTTTATACCGAGCTCCGACTCACTGCCCCCACTGGTCCCGACTGGTCTCGGGCCTCGCCTCTCTCCGGTTTTTATACCGGGCTCCGACTCACTGCCCCCACTGGTCCCGACTGGTCTCGGGCCTCGCCTCTCTCCGGTTTTTATACCGGGCTCCGACTCACTGCCCCCACTGGTCCCGACTGGTCTCGGGCCTCGCCTGTCTCCGGTTTTTATACCGGGCTCCGACTCACTGCTCCCGCTGGTCCCGACTGGTCTCGGGCCTCGCCACTCTCCAGTTTTTATACCGGGCTCCGACTCACTGCTCCCGCTGGTCCCGACTGGTCTCGGGCCTCGCCACTCTCCTGTTTTTATACCGGGCTCTGACTCACTGCTCCCGCTGGTCCCGACTGGTCTCGGGCCTCGCCTCTCTCCGGTTTTTATACCGGGCTCCGACTCACTGCCCCCGCTGGTCCCGACTAGTCTCGGGCCTCGCCTCTCTCCGGTTTTTATACCGGGCTCCGACTCACTGCTCCCGCTGGTCCCGACTGGTCTCGGGCCTCGCCTCTCTCCGGTTTTTATACCGGGCTCCGACTCACTTCCCCCACTGGTCCCGACTGGTCTCGGGCCTCGCCTCTCTCCGGTTTTTATACCGGGCTCCGACTCACTGCTCCCGCTGGTCCCGACTGGTCCCGGGCCTCGCCTCTCTCCGGTTTTTATACCGGGCTCCGACTCACTGCTCCCGCTGGTCCCGACTGGTCTCGGGCCTCGCCTCTCTCCGGTTTTTATACCGGGCTCTGACTCACTGCCCCCGCTGGTCCCGACTGGTCTCGGGCCTCGCCTCTCTCCAGTTTTTATACCGGGCTCTGACTCACTGCCCCCGCTGGTCCCGACTGGTCTCGGGCCTCGCCTCTCTCCGGTTTTTATACCGGGCTCCGACTCACTGCCCCCGCTGGTCCCGACTGGTCTCGGGCCTCGCCTCTCTCCGGTTTTTATACCGGGCTCCGACTCACTGCTCCCGCTGGTCCCGACTGGTCTCGGGCCTCGCCTCTCTCCGGTTTTTATACCGGGCTCCGACTCATTGCTCCCGCTGGTCCCGACTGGTCTCGGGCCTCGCCTCTCTCCGGTTTTTATACCGGGCTCCGACTCATTGCTCCCGCTGGTCCCGACTGGTCTCGGGCCTCGCCTCTCTCCGGTTTTTATACCGGGCTCCGACTCACTGCTCCCGCTGGTCCCGACTGGTCTCGGGCCTCGCCTCTCTCCGGTTTTTATACCGGGCTCCGACTCACTGCTCCCGCTGGTCCCGACTGGTCTCGGGCCTCGCCTCTCTCTGGTTTTTATACCGGGCTCCGACTCACTGTCCCCGCTGGTCCCGACTGGTCTCGGGCCTCGCCTCTCTCCGGTATTTATACCGGGCTCCGACTCACTGCCCCCGCTGGTTCCAACTGGTCTCGGGCCTCGCCTCTCTCCGGTTTCTATACCGGGCTCCGACTCACTGCCCCCGCTGGTCCCGACTGGTCTCGCCTCTCTCTGGTTTTTATACCGGGCTCCGACTCACTGCTCCCGCTGGTCCCGACTGGTCTCGGGCCTCGCCTCTCTCCGGTTTTTATACCGGGCTCTGACTCGCTGCCCCTGCTGGTCCCGACTGGTCTCGGGCCTCGCCTCTCTCCGGTTTTTATACCGGGCTCCGACTCACTGCTCCCGCTGGTCCCGACTGGTCTCGGGCCTCGCCTCTCTCCGGTTTTTATACCGGGCTCCGATTCACTGATCCCAGTGGTCCCGACTGGTCTCGGGCCTCGCCTCTCTCCGGTTTTTATACCGGGCTCCGACTCGCTGCTCCCGCTGGTCCCGACTGGTCTCGGGCCTCGCCTCTCTCCGGTTTTTATACCGGGCTCCGACTCACTGCTCCCGCTGGTCCCGACTGGTCTCAGGCCTCGCCTCTCTCCGGTTTTTATACCGGGCTCCGACTCACTGCTCCCGCTGGTCCCGACTGGTCTCGGGCCTCGCCTCTCTCCGGTTTTTATACCGGGCTCCGACTCACTGCCCCCGCTGGTCCCGACTGGTCTCGGGCCTCGCCTCTCTCCGGTTTTTATACCGGGCTCCGACTCACTGCCCCCACTGGTCCCGACTGGTCTCGGGCCTCGCCTCTCTCCGGTTTTTATACCGGGCTCCGACTCACTGCCCCCGCTGGTCCCGACTGGTCTCGGGCCTCGCCTCTCTCCGGTTTTTATACCGGGCTCCGACTCACTGCCCCCGCTGGTCCCGACTGGTCTCGGGCCTCGCCTCTCTCTGGTTTTTATACCGGGCTCCGACTCACTGCCCCCGCTGGTCCCGACTGGTCTCGGGCCTCGCCTCTCTCCGGTTTTTATACCGGGCTCTGACTCACTGCTCCCGCTGGTCCCGACTGGTCTCGGGCCTCGCCTCTCTCCGGTTTTTATACCGGGCTCCGACTCACTGCTCCCGCTGGTCCCGACTGGTCTCGGGCCTCGCCTCTCTCCGGTTTTTATACCGGGCTCCGACTCACTGCCCCCACTGGTCCCGACTGGTCTCGGGCCTCGCCTCTCTCCGGTTTTTATACCGGGCTCCGACTCACTGCTCCCGCTGGTCCCGACTGGTCTCGGGCCTCGCCTCTCTCCGGTTTTTATACCGAGCTCCGACTCACTGCCCCCACTGGTCCCGACTGGTCTCGGGCCTCGCCTCTCTCCGGTTTTTATACCGGGCTCCGACTCACTGCCCCCACTGGTCCCGACTGGTCTCGGGCCTCGCCTCTCTCCGGTTTTTATACCGGGCTCCGACTCACTGCCCCCACTGGTCCCGACTGGTCTCGGGCCTCGCCTGTCTCCGGTTTTTATACCGGGCTCCGACTCACTGCTCCCGCTGGTCCCGACTGGTCTCGGGCCTCGCCACTCTCCAGTTTTTATACCGGGCTCCGACTCACTGCTCCCGCTGGTCCCGACTGGTCTCGGGCCTCGCCACTCTCCTGTTTTTATACCGGGCTCTGACTCACTGCTCCCGCTGGTCCCGACTGGTCTCGGGCCTCGCCTCTCTCCGGTTTTTATACCGGGCTCCGACTCACTGCCCCCGCTGGTCCCGACTAGTCTCGGGCCTCGCCTCTCTCCGGTTTTTATACCGGGCTCCGACTCACTGCTCCCGCTGGTCCCGACTGGTCTCGGGCCTCGCCTCTCTCCGGTTTTTATACCGGGCTCCGACTCACTTCCCCCACTGGTCCCGACTGGTCTCGGGCCTCGCCTCTCTCCGGTTTTTATACCGGGCTCCGACTCACTGCTCCCGCTGGTCCCGACTGGTCCCGGGCCTCGCCTCTCTCCGGTTTTTATACCGGGCTCCGACTCACTGCTCCCGCTGGTCCCGACTGGTCTCGGGCCTCGCCTCTCTCCGGTTTTTATACCGGGCTCTGACTCACTGCCCCCGCTGGTCCCGACTGGTCTCGGGCCTCGCCTCTCTCCAGTTTTTATACCGGGCTCTGACTCACTGCCCCCGCTGGTCCCGACTGGTCTCGGGCCTCGCCTCTCTCCGGTTTTTATACCGGGCTCCGACTCACTGCCCCCGCTGGTCCCGACTGGTCTCGGGCCTCGCCTCTCTCCGGTATTTATACCGGGCTCCGACTCACTGCCCCCGCTGGTCCCGACTGGTCTCGGGCCTCGCCTCTCTCCGGTATTTATACCGGGCTCCGACTCACTGCCCCCGCTGGTCCCGACTGGTCTCGGGCCTCGCCTCTCTCCGGTTTTTATACCGGGCTCCGACTCACTGCCCCCGCTGGTCCCGACTGGTCTCGGGCCTCGCCTCTCTCCGGTTTTTATACCGGGCTCCGACTCACTGCCCCCGCTGGTCCCGACTGGTGATCTTTGTGCTGGAGGCAGCGCGCTGACAGTGAAGGGAGCTCCTTATTTAGAGCAGAGGGAAATCCCGGAGTGACATCACTCGGCCTCACTGTAACTGGCATTAATTACAGTCATTGAACAACAGACTCATTGAACCATTGTCATCACAGTGCTTTACTGCAACACAATCTAGCTCCCCTTATTGTACAGTTTTAAATTAAATGTGAGCGAATACGCAATATTTCACCCGCCCATAAACATCAAAACATAAGAATTCGGAGCAGGAGCCCTTCATGAATGATATCATGGCTGATCTTCGACCTCAAATCCACATTCCCCCCACACCAACCCCATCCTCATATTCCTTGATTCCTGTAGAGTCCAAAACAACTGAGGACAGAACAGAGAGAAGTGAGTTTCTCTCCCTGTATTGATCGAAATCTGAGGAGAAAAGACGAGAAAGGGACAGAAATAGGAAGGAATAATGTGTCAGCTGTGGCTCAGTGGGCAGCACACTCGTTTCTGACTCAGAAGGTTGTGAGTTCAAGTTCCACTCCCGAGACTTCTAGCACATAAATCTAGGCTGACACTCTCGTGGAGTGCTGCACTGCCGGAGGTGCCATCTTTTGAATCAGACGTTAAACAGAGGCCCTGTCTGCGCTCTCAGTGGATGTAAAAGATCCCATGGCCATTTTTCGAAGAAGAGCGGGGGAGTTATTCCCGGTGTCATGGACAATATTAATCCCGCAATCAACATAACAGAAACAGATTATCTAGTCATTGGCACATTGCCGTTTGTGGGAGCTTGCTGTGCACAAATTCGCTACCGCATTTTCCACATTACAACAGTGACTAGACTTCTAAAGTAATTCATTGGCTGTAAAGTGCTTTGAGAAGTCCGGTGGTCGTGAAAGGTTTTATATCAATGCAAGTCTTTCTTTCTTAAAAGATAGAATTGTTACAACGCAGAAGGAGGCCATTCGGCCCATCGAGCCCGTGCCGGCTCTCTGCAAGAGCACTTCAGCAAGTCCCACTTTCACCTATATTCCTTCGATTGTTTTTCCTTCAAGTCCTTATCCAATTCCCTTTTGAAAGACACAATTGATTCTGCCTCCACCACCCTGTATGGCAGCACTCGCTGCACACAAAAAGTTTTTTCCTATGTGTCCTTTGGATATTCTGCCAATCACCTTAAATCTGTGTCCTCTGATTCGTGAGCTTTCCAACAATGGGAACAGTATATCTCTCTCTACTCTGTCCAGACCCCTCATGATTTTGAACACCTCTATCACACCTCCTCTCAACCTTCTCTGCACTAAAGATAACAACTCCAGCTTCTCCAGTCTATCCTCGTAACTGAAGTCCCTCATTCCTGGAATCATTCTCGTAAATAATTTCTGCACCTGCTCTAAGGACTTCAAATCCTACCTAAAGTGCAGTGCCCAGAGTTGGACACAATACTCCAGTTGAGGCCGATACTCCAGTGTTTTATATGGATTCATCATAACTTCCTTGTTTCTGTACTCTATGTCTCTATTTATGAAGCCCAGGAACCCATATGCTTTTTTAAACACTTTTGCAACCTGCCCTGCAAACTTAATCGATTTGTGCACATATACCCCCAGGCCTCTCTGCTCATGCACTCCTTTTAGAAATGTACCCTTTAGTTTATATTGTCTCTCCTCATTCTTCCTACCAAATACTATCATTAAATTTCATCTGCCACGTGTCCGCCCTTTCCACCAGCATGTCTATGTCCTCTTCAAGTCTATCAATATATGCCTCACTGTTCACGATACTTCCAACTTTTGTTTCATCTGCAAATTTTGAAATTGTTTGCTCTACAGCCAGGTACAAGTCTTTAATATATATATCAAGAGAAGCAGTGGTCCTAGTACCGTCCCCTGGCGAACACCACTGTAAACCTTCCTCCAGTCCGAAAAACAATCATTCTCCAGTACTATCTGTTTCTTGTCACTTAGCGAAATCTGTATCCCTGCTGCCACTCTCCCTTTTATTCCATGGGCTTTAGCTTTGCTTGCCAGCCTATTATGTGGCACTTTAGCCACGTCATTTGGAAATCCATGTACACCACATCAACCATATTGAGCTCATCACCCTCTCTGTCATCTCATGAAAAAACTCGATCAAGTTAGTTAAACACGATTTGCCTTTGACAAACCCATGCTGGCTTTCCTCAATTAATCCGCACTTGTCCAAGTCACTGCTCATTTTGTTCCAGATTATCATTTCTAAAAGCTTCCCAAACACCAAGGTTAAACTGACTGCTCTGTAATTGCTGGGTTTACCCTTGAACAAGGGTGTAACATTTGCAATTCTCCAGTCATCTGGCACCACACCGTATCTAAGGAGGATTGGAAAATTATGGCCAGTGCCTGCGAAATTTGCACCCTTCCTTCCCTCAGCATCCGAGGATGCATCCCATCCACTCCTGGTGACCGATCTACTTTTGGTACTGCCAGACTTTCTATTACCTCATCTTTATCAATTTTTAGCCCATCCAATATCTCAACTACCTCCTCTTTCAGTTGCCTTTGGCAGCAGCTTCTTCCTTGGTAAAGACAGATGCAAAGTATTCATTTAGTATCTCAGCCATGCCCTCTGCCTCCATTCATATGTTTCCTTGTTGGCCCTTAATCAGCCCCACCCCTCCTCTTACTGCTCGTTTACTATTTATATGCTGATAGAAGACTTTTGGATTCCATTTTATGTTTGCTGCCAAACTATTCTAATACTCTCTCTTTGCCCCTCTTATTTCCCTTTTCACTTCCTCTATGAACCTTCTATATTCAGCCAGGTTCTCACCTGTATTCTGAAGTTGACATATGTCAAACGCCCCATTTTTCTGTTTCCTCTTACTCTATCTCTTTCGTCATCCAGGGAGATCTGGCTTTGGTTGTCCTTTCTAATCGCCTCTTGCGAATTTACCTCAGTTGTACCTGAATCAACTCTTCCTTAAAGGCAGCACATTGTTCGATGACAGTTTTGCAGGCCAATCTTTGATTCCAATTTACCCAAGCCAGCTCCATTCTCAACCCGCAGAAATTGTCCCTCCCTCAATTAAGTATTTTTATTCTAGATTGCTCCCTGTCCTTTTCCATAGCTAATCTAATCATTATGATACAATGATCACCATTCCCTAAATGTTCCCTTACTGACACTTGTTCCACTTCACGTACCCAATTCCCCAGAACGAGCTCCAGTAATGCCTCCTTCCTTTTTGGACAGAAATGCACCAATCAAGAATGTTCTCATAGAGTCATAGAGTCATAGAGTAATACAGCACGGATAGAGGCCCTTCGGCCCATCGTGTCCATGCCGGCCATCAAGCCCTGTCTAATCTAATCCCATATTCCAGCATTTGGCCCGTAGCCTTGTATGCTATGGCATTTCAAATGCTCATCCAAATGCTTCTTAAATGTTGTGAGGGTTTCTGCCTCCACAACCCTTTCAGGCAGTGAGTTCCAGACTCCAACCACCCTCTGGGTGAAAAAGTTCTTTCTCAAATCCCCTCTAAACCTCCCGCCCTTTACCTTGAATCTATGCCCCCTAGTTATTGACCCCTCTACTAAGGGGAAAAGCTCCTCAGCATCCATCCTATCTATGCCCCTCACAATTTTGTACACCTCAATCATGTCCCCCCTCAGCCTCCTCTGCTCCAAGGAAAACAAACCCAATCTGCCCAGTCTCTCTTCATAGCTGAAGCGCTCCAGCCCTGGTAACATCCTGGTGAACCTCCTCTGCACCCTCTCTAACGCGATCACATCTTTCCTGTAGTGTGGCGACCAGAACTGCACACAGTATTCCAGCTGTGGCCTAACCAGTGTTTTATACAGCTCCATCATAACCTCCTTGCTCTTATATTCTATGCCTCGGCTAATGAAGGCAAGTATCCCATATGCCTTTTTTACCACCTTATCCACCTGTTCCGCCGCCTTCAGGGATCTGTGTACCTGCACACCCAGATCCCTCTGACCCTCCGTCTTGCCTAGGGTCTTTCCCTTCATTGTGTATTCCCTTGCCTTGTTAGACCCCCCAAAGTGCATCACCTCGCACTTTTCCGGGTTAAATTCCATTTGCCACTGTTCCGCCCATCTGACCAACCCATCTATATCGTTCTGCAGACTGAGGCCACCCTCCTCGCTATTTACCACCCTACCAATTTTAGTATCATCCGCGAATTTACTGATCATACCCTTTACATTCATATCCAAGTCATTAATGTAGACCACAAATAGCAAGGGACCCAGCACCGATCCCTGTGGTACCCCACTGGCCACAGGTTTCCAGTCACAAAAACAACCTTCGACCATCACCCTCTGCCTTCTGCCACTAAGCCAGTTTTGTATCCAATGTGCCAAGGCACTCTGGATTCCATGGGCTCTTACCTTCTTGACCAGTCTCCTGTGCGGGACTTTATCGAAGGCCTTACTGAAATCCATGTATACCACATCCACTGCGTTACCCTCATCCACACACCTAGTCACCCCCTCAAAAAATTCAATCAAATTAGTCAGACATGATCTTCCCTTGACAAAGCCATGTTGACTATCCCTGATTAATCCTTGCCTCTCCAAGTGGAGACAAATTTTGTCCCTCAGGATTTTTTCCAGTAATTTTCCTACCACTGATGTTAGGCTCACTGGCCTGTAGTTCCCCGGTTTTTCCCTACTACCCTTCTTGAATAATGGTACTACATTAGCGGTTCTCCAGTCCTCTGGCACATCCCCTGTGGCCAGAGAGGTCCTGAATATATGTGTTAGAGCCCCCGCAATCTCCTCCTTTGCCTCACACAGCAGCCTGGGGTACATTTCATCCGGGCCTGGGGATTTATCCATTTTTAGGCCAGCTAAAACCGCCAATACCTCCTCCCTCTCGATGTTAATATGTTCGAGCATATCACAGTCCCCCCGCCCTATTTCTATGTCTACATCGTCCTTCTCCATAGTGAAAACAGATGCAAAAAATTCATTTAGAACCCCTCCTACATCTTCCGGCTCCACACACAGATTGCCACTTTTGTCCCTAATGGGCCCTATTTTTTCCCTAGTTATCCTTTTACCCTTAATATACTTATAAAACATCTTCGGATTTTCCTTTATTTTGCTCGCCAGTGTTATTTCATGGCCCCTCCTTGATCTCCTAATTTCTTTTTTAAGTATCCCCCTGCACTTTTTGTACTCCTCTAGGGCTTCCTCCGTCTTTAGCCTTTTGTATCTACCAAAAGCCCTCCTTTTTTTCCTAATCCATTCCCGTATATCCCCTGACATCCACGGTTCCCTGTGGTTTTTGGAACCACTCTTGACCTTTATGGGAACATGTTGCCCTTGTATGATCTCAATCTCCCTTTTGAAAGCCTCCCATTGCTCCGATGCGGATTTTCCTACAAGTAGCTGATCCCAGTCCATTTTGGCCAGATCCTGCCTTATCCTATTAAAATCGGCCTTCCCCCAATTTAGAACCTTTATTTCCGGCCCATCCCTGTCCTTTTCCATGACCACCTTAAATCTTACCATATTATGGTCACTATCACCAAAGTGCTCACCTACTAGCACTTTTTCCACTTGGCCGGCCACATTCCCTAGAATTAGGTCCAGTACCGCCCCCTCTCTTGTAGGACTTTCTACATGCTGGCTCAAAAAGCTCTCCTGGATGCACTTTAAGAATTCTACACCCTCTGAGCCTTTCACACTTTGACTATCCCAGTTAATATTGGGGAAGTTGAAATCCCCCATTATTATTACCCTATTATTTGCACATTTCTCTGAGATTTGCCTACATATCTGTTCCTCTATCTCCCCCTGACTGTTTGGAGGCCTATAGTACACTCCCAGCAAAGTGCTTGCCCCCTTTTTGTTTTTAAGCTCCACCCATATGGCCTCATTAGAGGACCCTGCTAATATATCATCCCTCCTTACTGCAGTAATTGACTCCTTAATTAATATTGCGACACCCCCTCCTCTTATACCTCCCCCTCTGTCTCGCCTGAAGATTCTGTACCCCGGAATATTGAGCTGCCAGTCTTGCCCCTCCCTCAACCATGTCTCCGTGATAACAACAATATCATACTCCCATGTGTTTATCAACACCTTCAGTTCATCCACCTTATTTGCAAGACTCCTTGCATTAAAATAGATGCCATCCAGCCTTGCCCTTATATATTTGCCCTGTCTACCAAGCTGACTTGTTTTTTCCTCCATAATTGGCAGCACATCCCCCCCTATTTCAGCTCCCCTCTGTATCCCATCCCCCTGCCAAGTTAGTTTAAACCCCCCCCGACAGTGCTAGCAAACCTCCCCGCAAGGATATTTGTCCCGCTCTGGTTCAGGTGCAACCCGTCCGACTTGTACAAGTCCCACCTTTCCCAGAAGCAGGCCCAGTGATCCAGGAAAGTAAAACCCTCCCCCCTACACCAACTCTTTAGCCACGCATTCATCTGCTTTATCCTCCCATTCCTATACTTACTAGCACGTGGCACTTCAGAAAAGTGTCCCCCTCTCTGCCGTTTATACTATTACTATCCCAGTCTATATTAGGATAACTGAAGTCCCCCATTATTACTACTCTATATTTCTTCCATCTCTCTGCAATTTCCCTGCAAATTTGCTCCTTTTTCTCCTTCCCACTAGTTGGTGGCCTATAGAATAAACCTAGTGCTGTAATAGTAACTCTATTGTTTCTTAAATCTAACCAAATATATTCTGTCCTTGATCCCTCCAGGGCATCCTCTCTCTCCAGCATTGTAATATTCTCCTTAATAATTATCATTACCCCACCTCATTTCTTTCCCTATCTTTCTGAAACATCCTTTATCCAGGAATATTTAGTATCCACTCCTGCCCTCTTTAGAGCCTGGTCTCTGTTATCGCAACGACATCACTTTCCTACATGGCTATTTGCGCCTGCAGCTCACCAAGGTTTTTACCACACTTAGTGCGTTTACACACATGCACTCTAAACCTATCTGACAGTGCCAGCTGTGGCTCAGTTAGTAGCACACTAGCCTCTCAGTCTAGAAGGTTGTGGGTTGAAGTCCCTCACCAAAGACCTGAGCCCATAATTCCAGGCTGACACTCCAATGAATTATTGAGGAGGTACTGCACTGTCGGAGGTGCTGTATTTCCAAAGAGACGTTAAACCGAGGCCCAGTCTGCTCTCTCAGGTGGATGTAAAAGATCCCATTACACCCCGGTGTCCTGGCCATTGATTATCCCTCAATCAACATAACAAAAACAGATTATCTGATCATTATCACAGTGCTGTTTGTGGGAACTTGCTGTGCGCAAATTGCCAGCTGTGTTTCTCACATTACAACAGTGACTACACTCCAAAAGTATTCATTGGCTGTAATGCATTTTGAGACGTCGGGTGGACGTGAAAGGCGCTATATAAATGTAAGCCTTTCTTTTTCCTTTGTCTTAGAATTAAAATAGCAAAATAATGCAGATGCTGGAAATCTGAAATAACAACAGAAAATGCTGTAAACACTCATGTCAGGCAGCATTGTGGTGAGAGAAACAGAGTTAACGTTTCAGGTCAATGACCCTTCGTCAGAACTGGACAAAGTTAGAGACGTAACAGGTAGTCAACAGGTGCAGAGGCAGGGGAAGTGGAGTAGGGGGAGGAAAGAACGAAAGGGACGGTCTGTGATAGGGTGTGAATCAGCACTGGGTAAATGTTGCAAATGGGGAAGGCAAAACCATCAACAGCTGCCACCTGAAAAAAGAGGGGTGGAGGATATGATCTGAAATTCTTGAAACCAGTGTTGAGTCCAGAAGGCTGTAAAGTGCCTAATTGAAAGATGAGGTGCTGTTGTAAGAGGCAGAGGGCAGAGAGGTCAGAGTGGGATGGTAAGCTTTACACATTAAGCCTCCACTCCACTCCCACTCTGACAGCAGTTCATTTCTCTATTGCCTGAAACTAGAACAAGAACAACATGTTTGTAAAGATTGAACTTACCCAGAGAGCCAGGTCATGGTGTTTTACCGAGGGGACGAATAATTAAAAGGAGCAAAGGGTTGATACCAAGGAATCAAAGGGAAATGTTAAAAATATTAACCAATGTGCATAAATTTTAAAGAAACGTTAATTTCTCGCATAGTCATAATCACAGAAGCATAACTATCAGTCGATATCCCGAATACTCCATCACCATCCCAGACTGTGTCCTGTTCCACTGGCAGCACAGGTCCACCAGAGGTGGGGGCACAGTGTTATACAGTCATGTGGGCAAGATCCTGCGTGTTCTCAACATTGCCTAAGGATATAATGAAGTCTCATGGCTTCCAGTCAGACATGAGCAAGGTAACTTCCAGTTGTTTACCACATACCACCCTCCCTCAGCTGATGAATCGACAAATCTTTATGCTGCACAGCAGTTGATGGGAGCACCCAGAGCAGAAAGGAGACAAATTATACTCTAGGTCGGGAGGGGGGAAATTTCAATGGCCATCACCAAGAGTGGCACGGAATTACCAGCATTAACCGAGCACTGAAGAACACAGCTGCCAGACTGGGATTGCAGCAGGTAATGGGAGAACCAACATGGGAGAATAGATTGCTTGACATCGTCCTCCCCAACCTACCTATTGCATATATATCTGTCCATGACGACATTTGTAGAACTGAACACTGCACAATATTTGTGGAGAATAAGTCTCACCTTCACCCTGAGAACCACACTCCAGCTGTCATAAGTACATAAGAAATAGGAGCAGGAGTATTCGGCCCCTCTGACACTGATGCGATCCCTCATTACTGCCCCTCTGACAGTGATGCGATCCCTCATTACTACCCCTCTGTCACTGATGATCTCCCTCAGTATGCCACTCTGACAGTGATGCGCTCCCTCATTACTGCCCCCTGACACTGATGCGATCCCTCATTACTGCCCTTCTGACACTGATGTGATCCCTCATTACTGCCCCTCTGACAGTGATGCGATCCCTCATTACTACCCCTCTGTCACTGATGATCTCCCTCAGTATGCCACTCTGACAGTGATGCGCTCCCTCATTACTGCCCCCTGACACTGATGCGATCCCTCATTACTGCCCTTCTGACACTGATGCGATCCCTCATTACTGCCCCTCTGACACTGATGCACTCCCTCAGTACTGCCCCTCTGACACTGATGCGATCCCTCATTACTGCCCCTCTGACAGTGATGCACTCCCTCAGTACTGCCCCTCTGACACTGATGCGATTCCTCAATACTGCCCCTCTGACAGTGACGATCTCCCTCAGTATGCCCCTCTGACAGTGCAGCGATCCCTCAGTTCGGCACTGCCGTGTTAGCCTAGATATTTGTACTCAAGTCACTGGAGTGGAACTTGAACCCACAAACTTCTGACTCAGAGCCGAGAGTGCTACAACCTGAGCCTACTGAATCTGCATCCACCAGACTTTGAGTTCATTCCAGATCATAAAATCTCACTGCGTGACAAAGTTCTTCTCATCGGCTCCCTGTTTCTTTTACCAATTGGCTGAGAGACACAAAGCAGAGAGTAGTGGTAAACGGTTGTTTTTCAGACTCAGTCTACATTGCTGTTCCCCAGGGGTCGGTATTAGGACCATTGCTCCTTTCATGTATATCAGTGCCATGGACTTGGGTATACAGCACATCATTTTAAACACTTAAATGTTAATAAACAGTCAGAAGGGTAGTAACAGACTTCAGGAGGACACAGACAGACTGGTAAAATGGGCAGGCGCATGCAGATACAATTTAATAAAGAGAAGGGTGAGGAGATACATGTAGTTAGGAAGCAAGAATAGGGGTGATATGAACTAAACTGTACAATTTTAAAAGAGGTGCATGATCAGAGAGGCCTTGGGCGTACTTACATAAATCTTTGAAGGTGGCAGGACCAGTTGGAATGGCTGTTACTAAAGCATATGGAGTCCTTGGCTTTACAAACAGAATCAGAGTAACAAAATGCAGGATGAAATGCTAACCTTTTATAAATCATTGGCTAGGCCCTATCTGGAATATTGTGTCGAATTCTGAACACTTTCTTGGGCAAGCATGAAAAGGATTAGAGAAGGTGTTCAGGAGATTTACCAGAATGGTGCCAGGGATCTGGGACTTCAGTTACGTAGAGAGACTGGAGAAGCTGGGATTGTTCTTTTTACAGCAGCGAAGGTTAAGAATAATAGATTTATAGAATCATAGATATTTACGACACAGAAGGAGGACATTCGGCCCATCGTGTCTACGACAAATGAAAAAGATCTATCCAGCCTCATCCCACTTTCCAGCTCTTGGTCCGTAGCCCTGTAGGTTACAGCACTTCAAGTGCATATCCAAGTACGTTTTAAATATAAAGAGGGTTTCTGCCTCTACCACCCTTTCAGGCAGTCAGTTCCCGAACCCCATCGCCCTCTCTGTGAAAACAGTTCTCCTCATCTCCACTCTAGTCCTTCTACCAATTACATTAAATCTATGCCCCTGGTTATTGATTTCTCTGCTAAGGGAAATAGATGCTTCCTATCCACTCTATCTAGGCTCCTCATAATTTTATACACCTGAATTAAGTCTTCCCTCAGCCTCCTCTGTTCTAAAGTTAACAACCCCAGCCTATCCTATCTTTCCTCATCGCTAAAGTTCCCCAGCCCACGCAACATCCTCGTAAATCTCCACTGAAATGTCACTAATACAATCACATATTTTCTGTAATGTGGTGAGCAGAACTGTACCCAGTTCTCTAGCTGTGGCCTAACTAGTGTTTAATACAGTTCAAGTATAACCGCACTGCACTTATGTTCTATGCCTAGGCTAATATAGCAAAGTATTTCATAGGCCTTCTCAACTACCCTATCAACATGTCCTCTACTTTCAGGGACCTGCAGACATGCAGTCCAAAGTCCATTTGTTCCTCTACATCTCAGTATCCTGCCACTTATTGTTTATTCCCTTTTGTTTTTAGCCCTCCCCAAATGCATTACCTCACATGTCAATGGGTTGAAGTCCATGCCACATTTCTGCCCACCTGACCACATCATTGATATCTTCCTGCAACTTACAGCTTTCTACCTGACTATCAAACACAAGGCCAACTTATGTATCATCAGCAAACTTCTTAATCATGGCCTCAACATTGAAGTCTAAATGATTGATATATACCGCAAAGAGCAGGGGACCAAGTACTGAGCCCTGTGGAACCCAGCTGGAAACAGACTTCCAGTCACAGAAACACCCGTCGACCATTACATTTTGCTTCCTGCCACTGAGACAATTTTAGATCCAACTTGCCACTTACACTTGGATCCCATGGGTTTTACTTTTTGACCAACCTCTCATCGACGTCAAATACACTACCCTCATCAACCCTCCTAAAAAATTCAATCAAGTTAGTCAGACACAACCGTCCCTTTACAAATCCATGCTGACTGTCCTTGGTTAATCTGTGCCTTTCTAAATGCCGATTTATAATATCCCTCAGAACTTTTCTAACACTTTTTCCACCAACGAGGTTAGGCTGACTAGCCTGTAATTGTTTGGTCTAACCCGTTTTCCCTTTTTAAACAGAGGTACAACTTTCGGAGTCCTCTGGCGCCACACCAGTAGCCAGAGACTGTCGAAACATGATGGTCTGAGCCTCTGCTATCTCCTCCCTTAGCTTTCTTACCAGCCTGGGATACATTACATCCGGGCCTCGTGATTTATCTAATTACAAAGATGCTAATCTCCTTAATATTTCCTCTCTCGCTGTGTTGATCTCATCTAAAATTTCACCCTCCTCCTTAACAACAATGTCTGCATTGTCCCTCTATCCTCTGAAGACAGACGCCAAGTATACATTAAGAACCTTACAAAACATCTTCTGTCTCCACACTGTGGTTAACTTTTTGTTCACTAATAGGCCCAACTGTATCCTTAGTTATCCTCCTGCGAGTTATGCATTTATAAAGCCTCTTTGGGTTTTCCTTGATTTTACTTGCCAATATATTTTCATGCCCTCTCTTTGCCTTCGTAATTTCTTTTATAACTTCAATCCTGCACTTTCTATACCCCTCTCGGCTTTCTGTAATACTGAGCTCTGGGTATCTGTCAAAAGATTACAATTTACTGCTCATACTACACTGTATGTTAATGATATCCAGGGGAATCTAGAATTGGGGGTCACATCCTATTTCTTTGTGACAACATATTTGCACTGAACCCTCATTATCTCCTCCTTGAATGCTTCCCACGGCACTGAAACTGATACCCCTTCAAGTAGCTGTTTTCAGTCCACTTTTGCTAAATCTCATGTCTGCTGAATACAAATTAGCCTTTCCGCAATTGAGAACTTTTACACCTGGTCTATCTTTGTCCTGTTCCATAAGGGGAGATTTAATATAGATGTTCAAAATCATGATGGGTTTTGATAGAGTAACTAAGCCGAAACTGTCTCCAGTGGCAGAATGGTGGGTAACCAGATGGCACAGATTTAAGGCAATTGGCAAAATAACCTGGGGAGAGATGAGGTGAATTTTCTTTACACAGTGAGTTGTTGTGATCTGGAATGCACTGACTGAGAACGTGGTGGAAACAGGCTCAATAGTAACTTTTGAAAGGGAATTGGATAATTAGTTGAAGGCGAAATCTTTACAGGGCTCTGGCTAAACAGTAGGACTCTTTAGATATCTCTTTCAAGGAGATGGCATGGACATGATAGGCCGAATGGTCTCCTTCTGCGCTGTGCCATTCTATGATTCTATGAGCAGGAGGCACAGAGAGAGAGAAGAGGGTGACAATGAGAAAGAGCGAATGAGAGAAATACAAATAGAGACAGAAAGACTGGGAGTGGTACAGAGGGAAAAAAATAACTTTAAATGCAGAATTGGATAAGTACATGAAGGGGAAAAATTTGCAACACTATGGGAAAAGAGCTGGGGAATGGGAGGGGTGAGGTCATGGTGGGATTTGAACAAAAAGAGTAGAATAATAAGATTAAGGCATTGCCGGATTGGGAGCAAATGTTGTTCAGCGAGCACCGGGGTGATGAATGAATGTGACATGATGTGTGTAGGATAAGGGCAGCAGAATTGTAGATGAGCTCTAGTTTATGGAGGCTTCTAACTGGGAGGCCAGTCAGGGGAGCATTGGAATAGTCGAGTCTGGATTTAACAAAGGCACCAAGGATGAGGGTTTATGCAGCGGAAGGGTTAAGGCGGTGCAGAGACAGGCGATATTGTGGAGGTGGCGGTCGGCAGGACTGCTAATTCCGAGAATTACAGATCTATTTTCTCGATATAACAGTGACAGCAACAGCAGCAAAGAGGGGAGAGTACATTACCAGAACAGTAATACAGTTAGCAAAGGTTTGCAGAGTTAATAGTTGGATAAAGTGACTTACCCGGAACAACAACAGCAGCGAGGAGGGGAGAGTGAATGACAAGAACAGTAATGCAGTTAAACGTGGTCTATAGGATTAACAGCTGGAGAGAGAGACTTACCAGGAACACCAACAGCAGCGAGGAGGGGATAGTAAAAGTGTTGAATAATCACAAGTGCGTAATTGATTCGTCGCTCTAATGACATTGTATCATAATAATATGAAAGCATGGAGAACTCATAGATTATAATCCTGCCCATTGTTGTAACATTCCAATCAACTGTTCTCAGGTTCCAACCCATTGTTGTAACATTCCAATCTACTGTTCTCAGATTCCGACTCTCTCCCGGTGGAGCAGTGCGCTGATCCCTGTTAGTGCCAGAGGTGATGCTCTCTCTGACACTATGGGATAACACATTGAAAGGAGTCCCTTATTAATAGAAGAGGGCAAAACTGCACTGATACAATTAGGGTCCATTGAGACTGACATTATTCACAGTCACTGAACAAACATATTCAGGTAACCTGTGGAGACTGACATTAATTACAATCACTGAACAAACAGATTCAGTTAACCCGTGGAGACTGACATTAATTACAATCACTGAACAAACAGCTTCAGTTACCCGTGGAGCCTGACATTAATTACAGTCACTGAACAAACATATTCAGTTAACCTGTGGAGACTGACATAAATTACAATCACTGAACAAACAGCTTCAGTTAACCCCTTTCAATCCATCACTCTTTGTGCCACAGTAAAGTAGTACATTGACCCGGTCCAGATGGGATGTATGAGGATTGCTGGGGGAAGGAATGGTGGAAACAGCGCAGGCTCTGGCCAGAGTATTTCTATCCTCCTTGGATATGGGAGTGGTGCCAGAGGACTGGAGGGTTGTAAATGTTACACCATGTTTAAAAAAGGAGAGAGGGATAAACCCTGTACCTGCAGCCCAGTCAGCCTAACGTTGGTGGTGGGGAAACTTCCAGAGGCCATATTCCAGGACAAAATTATGTCATTTGGAAAAACTTGGAGGAATAAATGACAAGCAGCACAGATTGTTTAAAGTGCAGTCTCTCTGACAAACTTCATTGTGTTCTTTTATAAAGTAATGGAGAGGGTTGATGAGGTTAGTGTGGTTGATGTTGTGTATATGGACTTTCAAAAGGCGTTTGATAAAATGCCATTTAATAGACTTGATAGGGAAATGGAAACTCATGGGATTGAAGGGGCGGTGGCTGCGTGGATGTGACATTGTCTGAGGGACAGATAACAGAGAGTAGTGGTGAACGGTTGTTTTTCAGACAGAAGAGAAGTGTACAGTGGTGTCCCCCATGGGTAGATATTAGAGCCAGTGCTCTTTTTGATGGACATCAATGGCCTGGACTGAAGTCTAAAGTCAACATTTCAAAGTTTGGAGATGAAACGGAACTCAGAAATGTAGTAAACAGAGAGGAGAGTAGCAGACTTCAGGAGCACAGAGACAGACTGGTGAAATGGGCAGACATGTGGCAGATACAATTTAATGCAAAAAATGTAAAGTGATACACCTTGGGAGGAAAAAGAGGAGAGGCAATATTAACTAAATAGTACAATTTTAAAAGGACTGCAGGTACAGAGAGACCTGGGAGTTTCTGGGCACAAGTCTTTGAAGGTGACAGGACAAGTAGCTAAAATTGTTAAAAACAGAAACAGGATCTTTGTCTTTATAAATAGAGGCAGAGAGTACAAATGCACAGAAGTTATGCTAAACCTGTATAAATGACCGGTTAGGCCTGAGCTGGAGTATTGTCTCCAATTCTGGGCAGCGCAATTTAAGAAGGATGTCTGCACCTTGGAGAAGGCAGAGTGGAGAATTACTAGAATGGTACCAGAGATGAAACGTTTCAGTTATAATGGGAGACTCGAAAAGCTGAGATTTTTCCCCTTCGAGCAGTGAAGGTTAACGGGAGATTGAATGGAGGTGTTCAAGGGTTTGGATAGAGTAAATAATGTGAAACTCTTTCCAGTGGCAGAAGAGTTGGTAACCAGAGGAAACAGATTATAGATAATTGGTAAAAGAATCAGAGGGAAGATGAGGAGAATTACTCAGCGAGATGTTATGATCTGGAATGCACTGCCTGAAAAGGTGATAGAAGCAGATTCAGAAATAACATTCAAACAGGGAACGGGATCAATACTGGAAGTGAGGGATTTGCAGGGCTATGGGAAAAGAACAGGGGAGTGG
Organism: Somniosus microcephalus; assembly: GCF_052327205.1. Taxonomy (NCBI): domain Eukaryota; kingdom Metazoa; phylum Chordata; class Chondrichthyes; order Squaliformes; family Somniosidae; genus Somniosus; species Somniosus microcephalus. The sequence goes on along the minus strand of NW_028225179.1, from coordinate 161,970,313 downwards.
GACTAATTGAAAAGCTCTTTCAAAGAGCCGGCACAGGCACAATGGACTGAATGGCCTCCTTCTGTGCTGTATAATGCTGTGATTCTGTGATCACAAAAGTGACTGAGTCCTTGTCTCGTGTAAAATCGACATTCTGCAGTTTTTGAGCCAGATTTCAATCGCTCCTTGTACTCTGATAAAGGTGACAGCAGGAAAGCAAACACAATGGGCTGGTGAGACAAGGTGTGTTGGCAATTTTATAAATAGAGTTTAAAAAAACTGAAATCATGAAATAATTATGAGATGAAAAGTAGGGGCCATGAATATAAGATAGTCACCAATAAATCCAATCGGGAATTCAGGAGATACTTCTGCACCCAGAGAGTGGTGAGAACTCACTACCACAGGGAGTAGTGGAGGCGAAAACATAGATGCATTTCAGGGGAAGCGAGATAAACACATGAAGGAGAAAGGAAAAGACGGTTATGCTGATCGAGTTAGATGAAGAGGGGAGGAAGGAGGTCAAGTGGAGCATAAAGCCGGGCATGGAGCATTGGGCTGAATTGCCTGTTTCTGTTCTATACATTCTTTGTAATTTGCTTAGCGGAGCCTAAGGCCTCGCTCTGATCACAGGCCTCGCCTGGATACAATCAGTGAATTAAAAATCATTGATGTTATTCCAATTTTATTATTTCTATCTATTTGTTCTCAGGATATGTGTGACGCTGTCAAGGCCGGTATTACTTGCCCATCCCTAGTTACCCATGAGAAAATGGTGGGCCTTTATCTTGAGCCACTGCAGTCCGTGTGGTGACGGTGCTCCACAATACAGTTACTGAAGGAATTTCAGGCGTTTGATCCAGTGACGATGAAGGAATAGAGTCATAAATGGCTAGAAATTCGGCTGGTAGCACCAACGTTTAGTGCCTAACGAGGCCGATAAGTGGGGTGCTAGCCAATTTCCGGCCGGGCGCAGGGCGCATAGCGTCTCGTCCCATATTTGGCATGCAGTTAGCGCCGGCGATAAATTTTAGTGCCTGCTCATGGGCGCAGGCAGCTTATCACAGAATCACAGAATCACAGAAACCTCACAGTGCAGATAGAGGCCATTTCGGCCCATCGAGCCTGCACCGACACATATCCCACCCCCGATCCCCGTAACCCCTACACCAACACATATCCCACCCTATCCCCGTAACCCCACGTATTTAATCCCCCTAACACTAAGGGTCAATTTTATCATAGCCAATCAACCTAACCTGCACATCTTTGGACTGTGGGAGGAAACCGGAGCACCCGGAGGAAACCCACGCAAACACGGGGAGAATGTGCAAACTCCACACAGACAGTCACCCGTGGCCAGATTCGAACCCGGGTCCCTGGAGCTGTGAGGCAACAGTGCTAACCACTATGCCACCGTGCTGCCCTTATGACGTCATTTGAGTGTGCAACGCCTTTTGGGCTCCCTGGACTGGAAATTCAGTGGCGCCCCCTTCTGTAGCGCCTGGAGCTAATAGTTAAAGCTTATCTGGAACCTTACCATGTCGGCCTCGGGCTGGAGGAGCGTTATTTAAAGTGGACTGGTGTGGTTTAAATGCGGCATCCATTTTTGGAGCACAACTTCCTCGAGAGCTACAAAGAGTTGCTGAGCTGCACACTGAGAGCCTTTTGACCACTGAGCCCACGCAGGCAGTGGAACTTCAGCCTTCTGACCATCGCCTTGCTGTTGGTGAGCATTGACAAAGGGAAAACTTCCTGTGTGCACTTATTATGGGGGCTGCATTTGAGGGGAGCGTCCTGCTGTTGAATCATCGGGGAAGGGCACAGAGAAACATGGCGAGAGGGGCAAAATGGCCAGATGGAGGAGGGCCAACAGACGTCGCCACACCAGACCTTACGCTGGCAGGGTTTTCTGAAAGCAGTTTTCATACATGGAAATGTCGGAGGAGCAGTGTATCAGAAGGCTGCGCTTTACAAAGGAGGTGGTGTCTGAGCTGTGCCAACTGCTTTAGCCAGGTCTGCAACCTCAGAGAAGGCGCAGGACATCTCTGTCGGTGGCTGAGAAAGTGCCTGCTGCCCTGAACTTCTACGCAAGCGGCTCTTCTCAGGCTGCGCATCAGAGTCTCATCAGAATTAGCTTCTAGGAACCTCTCACGGAATGCTTGCTGCCATTGCAAGAACAGGAATGGAACCGGTCTGATAACCCCAAGCCTGTGAAGGGCAAGATGCTTGTAAATAGCAGACATGACCATTGTAAATGAAGAAAGTGTTTTATTACACAAATTGTGGTTCCTTCAAACATGAGAAAGCAATGGCAACAGAAAGCAAAACTAATACACTGACACATAACCAACACTCACACCCGGGAGACTGTCCAAAACATAATTCACATTCCGACCATCTTCCTTGGCCTTGATTCCACTGCACCAACCAAAGCATCCAATGCCCCATCAGTGATGCGTTCCGCCCTCTGCCTCACCCTTTCCATGTCTTGCTAGGTGGTGCGACGCATGTAGGCTACCACAAATTTCAAGGCCTACAAGGCAGTGAATGTGTCTGGTAAACCTAATTGACCCGCCCCTTTAAGAGCTGTCCGGCGCCACTGTGTCTCGGGATCAGTGATTATTGAGAGCACCTGCGCTGTGCCTGACGCCGCGAAATTGGTTTGCGCCGCCGGGTTAGCGCCTTAGTAGTCCCGTGCAGCGCCTGATTTAAAGCCACAATCAACATCAGGGGCGCAACTGCGCAATATCACGCTAGGTGGCGCTAAATTGCGCCTGGTGTTAAACTTAGCGCTTCGCCAGGACTAGCGCCCCAAACGGGTAGATACCGAATTTCTAGATAGAGTTATACAGCACAGAAAGAGGCCCATCAGCCCATCGTGTCCACGCCGGCCATCAAGCCCTGTCTATTCTAATCCCATTTTCCAGCACTTGGTCCGTAGCCTTGTATGCTATGGCGTTTCAAGTGCTCATCTAAATGCTTCTTGAATGTTGTGAGGGTTCCTGCCTCGACCACCCTTTCAGGCATTGAGTTCCAGATTCCAACCACTCTCTGGGTGAAAAAGTTCTTCCTCAAATCCCCTCTAAACCTCCTGCCCCTTACCTTGAAACTATGCCCCCTGATTATTGACACCTCTACAAAGGAGAAACGTTCTTTTCTATCTATCCTATCTATGCCCCTCATAATGTTGTATACCTTAATCAGGTCCCCCGTCAGCCTTCTCTGCTCTAAGGAAAAGAACCCCAGCCTGTGCAGTCTCTCTTCATAGCTGAAGCACTCCAGCACAGGTAACATCCTGGTGAATCTCCTCTGCACCCTCTCCAATGCAATCACATCCCCCCATAGTGTGGCGACCAGAACTGCACACAGTATTCCAGCTGTGGTCTTGCTAGCGTTTCGTAAAGCTCCATCATAACCTCCCTGCTTTTATATTCTATGCCTTGGCTAATGAAGGAAAGTATCCATATGCCTTTTTAACCACCTTATCTACCTGTCCTGCTGCCTTCTATGTACATGCACACCACGGTCCCTCTGATCGTCTGCCCTTCCGAGTGTCCTACCATCATTTGTGTATTCCCTTGCCTTGTTAGTCCTCCCAAAGCTCATCACCTCACACTTCTCAGGGTTATTTCCATTTGCCAATGTTCTGCCCATTTAACCAACCCGTCTATATCATCCTGTAGCCTGAGGATTCCCTCATCACTATTTACCACTCCAACAATTTTTGTGTCATCTGTGATCTTACTGATCATACCTTCTACATTAATTTCTAAATCATTAATGTACACTGCAAAACAGCAAAGGACCGAGCACTGATCCCTGGAGTACACCTTTGGACACAGGCTTCCAGTCAGAAAAATATCCTTCGACCATCAGCCTCTGCCTCATGCCACTCATCCAATTTTGGATCCAATGTGCCAAATTGCCCTGGATCCCATGGGCTCTTACCTTCTTGACCAGTCTACCACAATACAGTTACTGAAGGAATTTCAGGCTTTTGACCCAGTGACGGTGAAGGAATGGCGATATATATCCAAGTCTGGATGGTGTGTGACTTGGAGGGGGTGGCGGAACTTGGAGGTGATGTTGTTTTGTGCTACAGTCCGAGCCCAATTCTACCCTCTGCCCTGTGACTATTGTCCCCTTGATGCCAATTGTAGGAATCAAACTGTTATCCTGGGTTGAAAAGTACTTACGGTAAAATATTAAACACAAGTTAATATTTGGCATTTTGGGGATACAATTCCTTTACTGGACACTTGGCAGTGAGTTGGGCCTGAACATGAGGATGTGAATTTTAAATCAAGGCATTGCCAGACCGGGAGCCAATGTAGGTTGGCGAGCACAGGGGTGCTGGGTGAACGGGACTTGGTGAACGGGACTTGGTGAATGGGACTTGGTGCGAGTTAAGACATGACAGCCGAGGTTTGGATGACCTCAAGTTTAGACAGGCTGCAATGTGGGAAGTCGGCCAGGAGGGCATTCGAAAACTCGTGTCTAGAGGTAGCCAGGGCATGGATGAGGGATCCAACAGAAGATGAGCTCAGGCAGGGGCAGAGATGGGTGATGATATGGGGAGGGCCGTGGCAGTCTTGTTGATGGAGGGGATATGGAGTCGGAAGCTCAGCTCAGGGTCAAATACAACGCCGAAGTTGTGAAAAGTAGGGTTCAGCATCAGACCGTGGCTGAGCAGAGGGATGGAGTTTGAGGCAGGATCCTGTTGACATAGATCACAATGGGAAATGGCCGATACACCTCCTGTGGTTCAATAGCAATGCTCAACACTGACAAATGCATGGACTACCTGAGAAAACTGAACTCAGCGAGAGGCAGAACCTTCTGGGTGATAAGAAAGACGTTTGTAATAACAGGACTGACCAACATGAACAATGTCTCTGAGTTTAATGCTCAGCAGTGTGAGGCATAGGGAATAGAAACTGTGCCCCGGCAAATCCAACATGTGTTAGATACCGAGTAAAGCTCCATCTACACTGTCCAATCAAACACTACTAGGGCAGGTACAGCACGGGTTAGATACAGAGTAAAGTTCCATCTACACTGTCCAATCAAACACTCGCAGGGCAGGGACAGCACGGGTTAGATACAGAGTAAAGCTCCATCTACACTGTCCAATCAAACACTCCCAGGGCAGGTACAGCACAGGTTAGATACAAAGTAAAGCTCCCTGTACATTGTCCCATCAAACACTCCCAGGGCAGGTGCAGCACGGGTGAGACACAGAGTAAAGCTCCGTCTACACTGTCCCATCAAACACTCCCAGGGCAGGTATAGCACTGGTTAGATACAGAGTAAAGCTCCCTCTACACTGTCCAATCAAACACTCGCAGGGCAGGTACAGCACTGGTTAGATACAGAGTAAAGCTCCCTCTACACTGTCCCATCAAACACTCCCAGGGCAGGTACAGCACGGGTTAGATACAGAGTAAAGCTCCCTCTCCACTTTTCCTTCAAACACTCCCAGGGCAGGTACAGCACAGGTTAGATACAGAGTAAAGCTCCATCTACACATTTCCATCAAACACTCCCAGGGCAGGTACAGCACAGGTTAGATACAGAGTAAAGCTCCATCTACACTGTCCCATCAAACGCTCCCAGGGCAGGTACAGCACGCATTAGATACAGAGTAAATCTCCATCTACACATTTCCATCAAACACTCCCAGGGCAGGGACAGCACGGGTTAGATGCCGAGTAAAGCTCCGTCTACACTTTCCAATCAAACACTCCCAGGGCAGGTACAGCACGGGTTAGATACTGAGTAAAGCTCCATCTACACATTTCCATCAAACACTCCCAGGGCAGGTACAGCACAGGTTAGATACAAAGTAAAGCTTCCTCTACACTGTCCATTAATCACTCACAGGTCAGGTACAGCACCGGTTAGATACAGTGTAAAAGTCACTCTATACTGTCCCATAAAACACTCCCAGTGCAGGTACAGCACCGGTTAGATTCAGAGTATATCTCTCTCTGCACTGTCCCATCAAACACTCCCACACAGGTAATGCACAGTTTAGATATAGACTAAAGCTCCCTCTACACTACCCAACCATACACTCCCATGGCCGTTACAGGAAGGGTAGGGCACTGAGTAAAGCTCCCTCTACAATGAACAATCAAACACTCCCAGTGCAGGTACAGCACCGGTTAGATACACAGCAAATCTCCCTCTACACTGTACAATCAAACAATCCCAGTGCAGGTACAGCACCGGTTAGATACAGATTAAAGCTTCCTCTACACTGTCCCATCAAACAGTCCCAGGGCATGTACAGAACAGTTTAGATACAGAGTAAAGTTCCTTTTCCGCTGTCCCATCAAAAAATACACCAGGTTATAGTCCAACAACTTTATTTGAAATCACAAGCTTTCGGAGCACTGCTCCTTCGTCTGGTGAAGTGAAGAGAAGCATATAGGCACAGCATATATAGTCAGAGAACACAGCCAGATGGTTACAGGCAATCTTTCTAACTGCCATTTATCACACCGACACCGCACAACAGGATCTGCTCAGACGAGGAGGAACGCGATGGACACTTACAGATGCTGAAAGATGCCCTTGTATGAATACTTTTCGTCATCCAGTACATCCCGGAGCGGAGAAATGATGCATGTTCTTCGCAGCCTTCAACATGTCATCGATGACGATGAACACCTCACTAAGGCCATCCACACGCCTCCACTACTCACCTTCAAACAGCCGCCTAACCTCAAACAGACCATCTTTCGCAGCAAATTACCCAGCTTTCAGGAGAACAGTGACCACGACACCACACTACCCTACCACGGCAACCTCTGCAAGACATGCCAGATCATCAACACAGATACCATCATCACACATGAGGACACCAGCCACCAGGTACATGGTACATACTCATGTGACTCGGCCAACGTTCTCTACCTCATATGTTGCAGGAAAGGATGCCCTGGAGCATGGCACATCGGCGAAGCCATGCAGACACTGCGACAATGGATGATCGGACACCGCACAACAATTGCCAGGCAGGTGTGTTCCCTCCCAGTCGGGGAACACTTCAGCAGTCAAGGACATTCAGCCTCCGACCTTCGGGTAAGCAGTCTCCAAGGCGGCCTTCGAGACGCACGACAACGCAAAAACGTCCTGCAGAAACTGATAGCCAAGTTGCGCACTCATGAGGACGGCCTCCACCGGGATCTTGGGTCCATGTCACGCTACATGTAACCCCACCTGACGTAGAGTCATCCAGACTCGAGTCATTGTTGGCTTGATCAGGTACAGCACCAATTAAGGTACAGAGTAAATTTCCCTCTACACTGCCCGATCAAACACTACTAGGATAGGTACAGCACAGGTTAGATAGAGAGTAAAGCTCCCTCTACACTGTCCCATCAATCATGCCCAGGGTAGGTGCAGCACGGTTTAGATAAAGTAAACTCCCTCTAAACTGTCCAATCAAACGCTCCCGTGGCCGTTACAGCAAGGGTAAACTTCGGAGTAAAGCTGCCAGTGCACAGCATCGATTAGATACAGAGTAAAGCTAATTCTAAAATTCCCCATCAAACACTCCCAGGGCAGGTACAGAACTGGTTAGATAGAGAGCAAAGCTCCCGCTACATTGTCTCATCAAAAAATCCAGGGCAGGTAAAGCACTGGTTAGATACAGAGTAAAGCTTCCTTAACACTGACGCATCAAACACTCCCAGGGCAGGTACAGCACAGGTTAGATACAGAGTAAAGCTCCGTTTACACTGACCCATCAAAAACTCCCAGAGCAGGTACAGCACTGGTTAGATACAGAGTAAAACTCCCTCTACACTGTCCCATCAAACACTCCGAGTTCAGGTACAACACACGTTAAGATACAGAGTGAAGCTGCCTCTCCACTGCCCCATGAAACACTCCTAATGTAGTTACAGTACAGGTTAGACACAGTGTGCAGCTCCCTCTACACTGTCCCATCAAACACGCCCAATGCAGGTACAGAACCAGTTAGATACAGAGTAAACTCCCTCTACACTGTCCCAACAATCAAGCCCAGGGCAGCAACAGCACGGGTTAGTTAGCGAGTAAAGCTCCCTCTACACTGGCCAATCAAACATTCCCATGGCGGATACAGCAAATATAGGATACAGAGTAAATCTCCCTCTACACTGTCCAATCAAAAACTCTGAAGGCAGATACAGCACAGTTTGGATAAAGACTGACGCTCCCTATACACTGCTCCATCAAACACTCCCAGGGAAGGGATAGCAAGGGTTAGATACAGAGTAAAGCTAACTCTAAACTGTCCAATCAAACACTCCCAGGGCTGTTCAACACACGTTAGATACAGAGTAAAGCTGCATCTGCACTGTCCCCTCAATCTCGCCCAGGGCAGGTACAGCAGCGGTTAGTTACAGAGTAAAGCTCGCTCTAAAATGCCCAATCAAACATTCCCATGACCGATACAGCAAGGGTAGGATATGGAGTAAATTTCCCTCGACACTGTCCAATCAAACACTCCCAGGGCAGGTACAGCACGGGTTAGATACAGAGTAAAGCTCCCTCTACACTGTCCCATCAAACACTCCCAGGGCAGTACAACAGGTGCTAGATACAGAGTAAAGCTCCCTCTACACTGTCCCATCAAACACTCCCAGGGCAGGTACAGCACGGGTTAGATACAGAGTAAAGCCCCCTCTACACTGTCCCATCAATAACTTCCAAGGGCAGCGTCAGCACAGGTTAGATACAGAGTAAATTTCCCTCTCCACTGCCCCATCAAACACTCCCAGGGCAGTACAACAGGTGCCAAATACAGAGTAAAGCTCCCTCTACACTGTCCCATCAAACACGCCCAGGGCAGGTACAGCAGCGGTTAGATATAGAGTAAAGCTCCCTCTACACTCTCCCAACAATCACGCGCAGGGCAGGTACAGCACCATTTACATTCAGAGGAAATCTCCCTCTGCACTGTCCCATTAAACACTCCCAGGACAGGTACAGCACAGTTTAGGTACAGAGTAAAGCTCCCTCTACACTGTCCTAACAATCACTCCCAAGGCAGGGACAGCACACTTTAGAAACAGAGTAAAGTTCCCTCTCCAGTGGCCCAACAGACACTACTAGGGCAGTATAACAGGCGTTAGACACAGACTAAAGCTCACTCTGCACTATGCCATCAAAAACTCCCAGGGCACGGACAGCACAGGTTAGATACAGAGTAAAGTTCCCTCCCCAGTGTCCCATCAAACAATACTAGAGCAGTACAACACACGTTAGATAAAGAGTAAAGCTCCCTCTGCACTTCCCTATCACACACTCCCAGGGCAGGTACAGCACCGGTTAGAGTCGGAGTAAACTTCACTCAACCCTGTCCCATCAAAAATTCCCAGGGTAGATTCAGTACAGGTTAGATACACAGTAAAGCTCACCCTACACTGTCCAGTGAAACACTCCCTGGGCAGGTACAGCACGGGTTAGATACAGAGTAAAGCTCCCTCTACACTGTCCCATCAAACACTCCCAGGGCAGGTACAGCACGGGTTAGATACAGAGTAAAGCTCCCTCTACACTGTCCCATCAAACACTCCCAGGGCAGGTACAGCACGGGTTAGATACAGAGTAAAGCTCATCCTACACTGTCCCATCAAACACTCCCAGGGCAGGTACAGCACGGGTTAGATACAGAGTAAAGCTCCCTCTACACTGTCCCATCAAACACTCCCGGGGCAGTTACAGCACGGGTTAGATACAGAGTAAAGCTCCCTCTACACTGTCCCATCAAACACTCCCAGGACAGGTACAGTACGGGTTAGATACAGAGTAAAGCTCCCCCTACACTGTCCAATCAAAAACTCCCAGGGCAGGTACAGCACGGGTTGGTTACAGATTCAAGCTCCCTCTACGGTATCCAGTGAAACACACCCAGGGCAGGGATTGCAAGTGTTACATACAGAGTAAAGTTCCCTCTCCACTCCCCCATCAAACACTATTAGGGCAGTACAACACACGTTGGATAAAGAATAAAGCTCCCTCTATACTGTCCCATTAAACACTCCCAGGGCAGGTGCAGCACTGGTTAGATACAGAGTAAAGCTCCCTCTACACTGTCCATCAAACACTCCCAGGGCAGGGACAGCAGTTGTTAGATGCAGAATAAAGCTCCCTCTACACTGTCCCATCAAACACTCCCAGGGCAGGTACAGCACGGGTTAGATACAGAGTAAAGCTCCTGCTGCGCTATCCCATCAAACACGCCCAGGACAAATACTGTACCATTTAGATTCAGAGTAATACTCCCTCTACACTTTCCCATCAAGCACTGCCAGGGCAGGGCAGCACCGGTTGTATACAGAGTAAAGCACCCACTACAGTGTTCCATCTAACACTCCCAGGGCAGGGAAAACACGGGTTGGATAAAGAGTAAAGCTTTCTCTCCAATGTCCCATCAAATAATACTAGGGCATTAAAACACGTGTTAGATACAGAAGAAATCTTCATCAATACTCGACCATCAAACGCTGCCAATGCAGGGACAGCACAGGTTAGATACAGAGTAAAGCTACCTCTGCAGTGTCCCATCAAACACTCCCAGGACAGCTACAGCACGATTTAGATATAGCGTAAATCTCCCTCTTCACTTTCCCATCAAATACTCCCAGGGCAGGTACAGTACCGGTTAGATAAAGAGTATAACTCCCTCTACACTGTCCCACCAAACACTCGCAGGGCAGGGACAGCACTGGTTAGATACAGAGTAAAGCTACCTCTGCAGTGTCCCATCAAACACTCCCAGGACAGCTACAGCACAATTTAGATATAGCGTAAATCTCCCTCTTCACTGTCCCGTCAATAACGACAAGGGTAGGTGCAGCATGGTTTAGATAGAGTAAACTCCCTCTACACTGGCCAATCAAACGCTCCCACGGCCGTTACAGCAAGCGTAAGATTCAGAGTAAAGCTCCATCTCCACTGTACAACCAAACACTCTCAGGACAGCTACAGCACGGGGTTAGATACAGAGTAAAGCTGCCTCTACATTGTCCCATCAAACACTCTGTGGGCATGTACAGCACGGCTTAGATACAGAGTAAAATTCCCTCTGCACTGTCCCATCACACACTCCCAGGGCAGGAACAGCACGGCTTAGAGACACAGTAAAATTACCTCAGCACAGTCCCATCACACACTCCCAGGGCACGGCAGCACTAGTTACATTCAGAGTAAAGCTCCCTCTACACTGTAACATTAATCAGTCCCAGGACATTTACAGAGCGGATTAGAGAGAGAGTAAAGCTCGCTCTACACTGCTCAATCAAACACTCCCATGGCTGTTACAGCAAGGGTAGGAGAGAGAATGAAACTCCATCTACACTGTCCCATCAAACACTCCCAGGGCAGGTACAGCTCAGGTAAGATACAGAGTAAATCTCCCTCTGCACTGCCCGAACAAACACTACTAGGGTAGGTACAGCACAGTTTAGATACAGAGTAAAGCTCCTTCTACACTGTTCTATCAAACACACCCAGGGCATGTACAGGACCGGTTAGATACAGAGTAAAGCTCCCTCTACACTGCCCAATCAAACATTCGCATGGCCGATACAGCTAGGGTAGGATACAGAGTAAAGCTCCCCCGACACTGTCCAATCAAAAACTCCCAGGGCAGGGATAGCAAGGGTTACATACAGATTAACAGCTCCCTCTAAACTGTCCCATCTGTTAGATCCATGTGTTAATGGAGACACGGAATGCAGGAGTTGATTTAACAAGTGTTTACTGAACAAAGTCTGGAGGTGAACTAACAACACAAGACGCTACACAGGCTTATATACCCGAGTGGTCACTACTGGTACTACAGTATACAGGGGCTTCAAAAACATAGTTCCTCTTAAAGGTACATACACTGCACCATCAAACACTCCCAGGGCCGGGATAGCAAGGGTTACATACAGAGTAAAGTTCCCTGTCCACTCGCCCATCAACCACTATTAGGGCAGTAAAACATGCGTTAGATACAGAATAAAGCTCTCTCTATACTGTCCCATCATATACTCCAAGGGCTGGGACAGCACAGGATAGATACAGAGTAAAGCTCCCTCTGCACTGTCCCGTCATATATTCCAAGGGCCGTGAAAGCACGGGTTAGATACAGAGTCAAGCTCCCTCTACATTGCCCCATCAAACACTCACAGGGCAGATACATCACCGGTTAGATAAAGAGTAAAGCTCCCTCTGCAATTTCCCATCAAACATACATAGGCCAGGTACAGCACGGGTTAGCTAGAGAGTAAAGCTCCCTCTAAGTGTCCCCTCAAACACTCCCAGGTCAGGAAAAGCACGGGTTAGATACAGAGTGAAGCTCCCTCTACACTGTTCCATCAAACACAACCAGGGCAGGTACAGCACGGTTTAGATACAGAGTAAAGCTTACTCCACACTGCTCCATCAATCACTCCCAGGGCAAGTACAGCACGGATTAGATACAGAGTAAAGCTCACTCTACACTATCCCTTCAATTAGTCCCAGGGCAGGTGCAGCATGGATTAGATACAGGGTAAATCTCCCTCTACACTGTCCCATCAAACACTCCCAGGGCAGGTACAGCACGGGTTAGATACAGAGCAAAGCGCCCCCTACACTGTCCCATCAATCACTCCCAGAGCAGGTACAGCACGGGTTAGATACAGAGTAAAGCTCCCTCTACACTGTCCCATCAAACACTCCCAGGGCAGGTACAGCACGGGTTAGATACAGTGTAAAGCTTCCACTACACTGTCCCATCAAACACTCCCAGGGCAGGTACAGCACGGGTTAGATACAGTGTAAAGCTCCCTCTACACTGTCCCATCAAACATTCCCAGGACAGGGACAGCACAGGTTAGATCCAGAGTAAAGCTCCCTCTACACGGTCCCATCAAACACTCCAAGGGCAGGTACAGCACGGGTTAGTTACAGAGAAAATAACCCTCTACACTGTCCCATCAAACACACCCAGGGCTGGTACGGCACGGGAAAGATACAGAGTAAAGTTCCCGCTAAACTGTCTCTTCATATACTCCAAGGGCTGTGAAAGCACGGGTTAGATACAGAGTAAAGCGCCCCCTACACTGTCCCATCAAACACTCCCAGGGCAGGTAGAGCACGGGTTAGATACAGAGTAAAGCTCCCTCTACACTGCCCCATCAAACACTCCCAGGGCAGGTACAGCACCGGTTAGATACAGAGTAAAGCTCCCTCTGCACTGTCCCATCAAACACTCACATGGCAGGTACAGCACGGGTTAGATAGAGAGTAATGCTCCCTCTACAGTGTCCCATCAAACATTCCAGGTCACGAAAAGCACGGGTTGGGTTAAATACAGAGTGAAGCCCCCTCTACACTGTCCCATCAAACATTCCCAGGGCAGGTACAGAACGAGTTAGATACAGAGTAAATCTCCCTCTACACTGTCCGATCAAACACTCCCAGGGCAGGTACAGCACGGGTTAGATACAGAGTAAAGCTCCCTCTACACTGTCCCATCAAACAGTCCCAGGGCAGGTACAGCACAGGTTAGATACAGAGTAAAGCTCCCTCTACACTGTCCCATCAAACACTCCCAGGGCAGGTACAGCACGGGTTAGATACAGAGTAAAGCTCCCTCTACACTGCCCCAACAAACACTCCCAGAGCAGGTACAGCATGGGTAGGATATTGTGTAAAGCTTCCTCTACACTGTCCCATCAAACACTCCCAGGGCAGGTACAGTACGGGTTAGATACAGTGTAAAGCTCCCTCTACACTGCCCCATCAAACATTCCCAGGACAGGGACAGCAGGGGTAAGTTACAGAGTAAATAACCCTCTACACTGTCCCATCAAACACTCCCAGGGCAGGTACAGCACGGGTTAGATATGGAGTAAAGCTCCCTGTACACTGTCCCCTCAAACTATCCCAGGGCAGGTACAGCACGGGTTAGATACAGAGTAACGCTTCCTCTACACTGACCCATCAAACACTCGCAAGTCAGGAACAGCAGCGGTTGGAGACAGAGTAAAGCTCCCTCTACACTGTCCCATCAAACACTCCCACGACAGGTACAGCACCGGTTGGAGACAGATTAAAGCACCCTCTACACTGTCCCATCAAACACTCCGAGGGCATGTACAGCACGGGTTAGATACAGAGCAAATCTTCCTCTACACTGTCCCATCAAAAGCCCCCAGGGCAGGTACAGTACGGGATAGACACAGTGTAAAGCTCCCTCTACACTGTCCCATCAAAAGCTCCCAGGGCAAGTACAGCACGGGTTTGATACAGAGTAAAGCTCCATCTACAGTGTCCCATCAAACACTCCCAGGTCAGGAAAAGCACGGGTTAGATACAGAGGCCTAGAAATTCAGTGCCCTTAGCGCCGATTTTGCGGTGCTAGAGGGCCTAGCGCTGCAATTGGCGCCGGTTCCTAAATTGCCTGGGGCCCTTCCGCGGCGGTAGACCGGTAGCGCTGCGCCGGCACCGATGACGTCATCGGTGTGCGCAGCGTCCCGGTTGCCGTGGTAACCCGGCCCCAAGCTGAAATTCAGTTGCGCCCGCCTCGCCCGTGGCAGGCGCAACTAAGACTCTGGCAACAGAGTCTTACATGACTTTGTGCCGGCGCATTAAAGGCCCCGCGGCGGCCGGCCGCTTTCCCCGCCGGCCGCCTGGCCGCAACTCCCTCCCCGGACTTCCCCCCCCCCCCCGCCGGAACAGAAGCAAGCCCGGCACTTGTCCGAGGTGCCGGGCTCATTTTTAAAAAGATTTTCGCGGGCCGCGGCCGGGTGCAGGCAGCTCCTCCTTAAGGGAAGGAGGAGGCCTGCACTTCCCGAACCTGCTGCACCGCAGCGGGCGCCGCAGCGCCGGAATAACGCCGATATTCAGCGCGTAGCGCCAGTTTTCAGGCGCAAACAGCTCTCAGCAGCGCCGGCAGCCGTTTGGGCGCAGAACTATTGAATTTTGGGCCCGACCAGCGCGACTTAGCTCCGGCTCTAACTTCCGGCGCTAAAGCCCTGGCTGCGCCAAAACTCAATTTCTAGGCCAGAGTAAAGCTCCCTCTACAGTGTCCCATCACACACTCCCAGGCCAGGTACAGCACGGGTTAGATACTGAGTAAAGCTCCCTCTACACTGTCCCATCAAACATTCCCAGGCAGGTACAGCACGGGTTAGATACAGAGTAAAGCTCCCTGTACACTGTCCCATCAAACATTCCCAGGCAGGTACAGCACGGGTTAGATACAGAGTAAATCTCCCTCTACACTGCCCCATCAATCTCCCCCAGGGCAGGTGTAGCAGGGATTAGATACAGAGTAAAGCTCCCTCTACACTGTCCCATCAAGCACTCCCAGGGCAGGTACAGCACGGCTTAGATACAGAGTAAAGCTCCCTCCACACTGTCCCATCAAACACTCCCAGGGCAAGTACAGCACGGGTTAGATACAGAGTAAAGCTCCCTCTACACTGTCCCATCAAACACTCCCAGGGCAGGTACAGCACGGGTTAGATACAGAGTAAAGCTTCCTCTACACTGACCCATCAAACACTCACAAGTCAGGAACAGCATCGGTTGGAGACAGAGTAAAGCTCCCTCTACATTGTCCCATCAAACGCTCCCAGGACAGATACAGCACCGGTTGGAAACAGATTAAAGCTCCTTCTTCACTGTCCCATCAAACACTCCGAGGGCATGTACAGCACGGGTTAGATACAGAGTAAATTTTCCTCTACACTGTCCCATCAAAAGCTCCAAGGGCAGGAACAGCACGGGTTAGATACAGAGTAAAGCTCCCTCTACACTGTCCCATCAAAAGCTCCCAGGGCAAGTACAGCACGGGTTAGATACAGAGTAAAGCTCCCTCTACACTGTCCCATCAAACACTCCCAGGGCAGGTACAGCACGGGTTAGATACAGAGTAAAGCTCCCTCTACACTCACACCAAACACTCCCAGGGCAGGTACTGCACGGGTTAGATACAGAGTAAAGCTTCCTCTACACTGACCCATCAAACACTCGCAAGTCAGGAACAGCACCGGTTGGAGACAGAGTAAAGCTCCCTCTACATTGTCCCATCAAACACTCCCAGGACAGGTACAGCACCAGTTGGAGACAGATTAAAGCTCCCTCTTCACTGTCCCATCAAACACTCTGAGGGCATGTACCGTACCACTTAGATTCAGAGTAAAACTCTCTCTACACTATCACTTGAAAAAATCCCAGGGCAGCTGCAGCATGGGTTAGATACAGAGTAAAGCTCGTCCTAAACTGACCCGTCAAATACTCCTAGTGCAGGTACAGCACAAGTTAGATACAGAGTAACGCACCCTCTACAGTGCCCCATCAAACACTCCCAGGGAAGTGACAGCACGGTTTAGATACGGAGTAAACTTCCCTCTCCACTGTGCCATCATACACTACTAGGGCAGTGCAACACACGTTAGATACAGAGTAAAGCTCCCTCTAAACTGTCAGATTAAACAGTCCCAGGTCATGGCAGCACAGGTTCGATACAGAGTAAATCTCCCTCTACACTGTCCCATCAAGCACTGCCAGGGCAGGGCAGCATGGGTTCGGTACAGAGTAAAGCACCCACTACAGTGTCCCATCTAACACTCCCAGGGCAGGGAAAACAAGGACTGGATAAAGAGTAAACCTTTCTCTCCAATGTCCCATCAAATACTACAAAAGAATTAAAACACGTGTTAGATAGAGAGCAAATCTTCATTTATACTCGACCATCAAACACTGCCAATGCAGGGACAGCACAGGTTAGATACAGAGTAAAGCTACCTCTGCACTGTCCCATCAAATACTCCCAGCACAGCGACAGCACAATTTAGATATAGCCTAAATCTCCCTCTTCACTGTCCCATGAAAAACTCCCAGGGCAGGTACATCACCGGTTAGATACAGAGTAAAGCTATCTCTACACTGTCCCGTCAGTAACGCCCAGGGTAGGTGCAGCACGGTTTAGATACATAGTAAACTCCCTGTACACTGGCCCATCACACATTCCCAGGGCAGGTACAGCACGGCTTAGATAAAGAGTAACATTCCATCTGCACTGTCCCATCAAACACTCCCAGGGCAGGGCAGCACGGGTTAGATACAGAGAAAAGCTCCTTCTACACGGCCCAATCAAAAACACCCAGGCAGTTACATCACTGGTTAGATTCAGAGTAAAGCTCCCTCTACACTGTAACATCAAGCAGTCCCAGGACATGTACAGAGCGGATTAAACAGAGAGTAAAGCTCGCTCTACACTGCACAATCAAACACTCCCATGGCCGTTAAAGCAAGGGTAGGATACAGGGTGAAGCTCCCTCTACACTGTCCAATCAAACACTCCCAGGGCAGGTATAGCTCAGGTTAGATACAGAGCAGAGCTCCCTCTACACTATCCCATCAAACACTCCCAGAGCAGGGACAGCACGGGATAGATACATAGTAAAGTACCCTCTACACTGTCCCATTAAACACTACTAGGTCAGTACAACACATGTTCTATACAGAGTAAAGCTCCCTCTACACTGTATCAAAAACACTCCCAGGGCAGGAACAGCACGAGTTAAATTGAAAAAATATTCCCTCTACGCTGCCCCATCTAACGCACGCAGGCAGTTAAAATATGGTTAAGATACAGAGTAAATCTCCCTCTTTCACGTCCCATCAAACACTCCCAGGGCAGGCATAGCACAGTTTAGATACAGAGTAAAGCACCCTCTATATTGTCCCAACAAACACACCCAGGTCAGGGACAGCACTTGTTAGAGTAAAGCTCCCTCTACACTGCTCCAGCAAACACTCGCAGGCAGGTCTAGCCCTAGCTAGATAGAGACTAAAGCTCCAACTACACTGACCCATCAAACACGTCCAGGGCTGACCAACAGGGGTTGGATACAAAGTAAAGCTCCGTCTCTACTGTCCTTTCAAACACTCCAAAGGCAGGGGCATCACGTGTTAGATACAGTATAAAGCTCCCTCTACACTGTCCCACCAAGCGCCCCAAGGGCTGGGAAAGGACGGGTAAGTTACAGAGTAAAGCTCCCTCTGCACTGTCCCATCAAACACTCCCAGTGCATGTTCAGCAGGGGTCTGATACAGAGTAAAGCTCCCCCTACATTTTCCAATCAAACACTCGCATGGCAGGGACAGCACGGGTTAGATACAGTGTAATGTACCCCCTCCTCTGTCCTATCAATCCATGCTAGGGCAGTACTACACGCGTTAGATAAAGAGTGTATCTCCCTCTATACAGTTCCATCAAACAATTCCAGTGCACGTACCAAACCGGTTGGAGACAGAGTAAATCTCCCTTCACACGGTCCCATCAAAATCTCCCAGGGCAGGTACTGCACAGATTAGATACAGAGTAAAACTCCCTCTACTCTGTCCCATCAAACAATTCCAGGGCAGGTACAGCACCAGTTAGATACAGAGTAATGCTCCCTCTCCACTGTCCCATTAAACACTCCCAGGACAGCAAAGCACTGGTTAGATACAGACTAAAGCTCCCCCTGCACTGTCCCATCAAACAATCCCCGGGCAGGTACAGTACGGGTTAGATACAGTGTAAAGCTCCCTCTACACTGTCCCATCAAACACTCTCAGGGCAGGTACAGCACGGGTTAGATACAGAGTAAAGCGCCCTCTGCACTGTCTCATCAAACATTCCCAGGGCAGGTGCAGCACGGGTTAGACACAGAATCAAGCTACCTCGACACTGCCCAATCAAACACTCCCATGACCATTACTGCAAGCGTTGGATACAGAGTAAAGCTCCATTTACACTGTACAATCAAACACTCACATGGCAGGGTCAGCACAGTTTAGATACAGAGTAAAGTTCCCGCTCCACTGTCCCATCAAACACTACCAGGGCAGTACAACAAGCGTTATGTACAGAGTAAAGCTCCCTCTAAACTGTCCCACTAAACTCTCCCATGGCAGTTACAGCACGAGTTAGATTGAGTAAAGTTCCCTCTACGCTTCCCCATCTAACACACCCAGGCAGATATAGCATGGTTAAGATACAGAGTAAAGCTCCCTCTTCCCTGTCCCATCAAACACTCCCAAGGCAGGTACAGCATGGGTTAGATACAGAGTAAAGCTCCCTCTACACTGTCCCATCAAACACTCCCAAGACAGGTGCAGCACAGCTTATATACAGAGCAAACCTACCTCTACACTGTCCCATCAATCACTCTCAGGGCAGGTACAGCACCGTTTAGATACAGAGTAAAACTCCCTCTACAGCATCCCATTAAACACTCCCAGGGCAGGTCCAGCACGGGTTAGATACAGAGTAAAGCTCATCCTACACTGCCCCTTCAAATACTCCCAGAGCAGGTAAAGCACCGGATAGATACAGAGTAAAGCTCCCTCTACACTGTCCCATCAAACACTCCCAGGGCAGGTACAGCACGGGATAGATACAGAGTAAAGCTCCATCTACACTGTCCCATCAAACACTCCCAGGGCAGGGTCAGCACAGTTTAGATACAGAGAAAATCTTCCTCTCCACTATCCCATGAAAAACTCCCAGGGCAGGTACAGCACGGGTTAGATACTGGGTAAAGCTCCCTCTGCACGTTCCCATCAAACTCTCCCAGGGCAGATACAGCACCGGTTAGAGACAGAGTAAAGCTCCTTCGACACTGTCCCATCAAAACTTCCAGGGCAGGTACAGCACTGCTTAAATACAGAGTAATAATCCCTCTCTACTGTCCTGTCAAACACTCCCAGTGCGGGTACAGCACCCGTCAAGATACAGAGTAAAGCTCCGTCTACACTGCCCCATCAAACACTCCTAAGGTAGGTGCAGCACCGGTTAGATTCACAGTAAAGCTCCCTCTTAACTCTCACCACAATCACGCCCAGGGCAGGTACAGCAGGGGTTAGATACAGAGTAAAGCTCCCTCTACACTGCCCAATCAAACATTCCCATGCCTGATACAGCAAGGGTAGGATACAGAGTAAATCTCCCTCAACACTGTCCAATGAAACACTCCCAGGACAGTTACAGCACAGGTTGGATACAGAGTGAAGCTCCCTCTACACTGTCCTATCAAACACCCCCTGGGCAGGGATGGCAAGGGTTAGATACACATTAAAGTTCCCTCTCCAATCTCCCATCAAATACTACTAGGGCAGTACAACATGCGTTAGGTACAGAGGAAAGCTCCCTCTATATTGTCCCATCAAATATTCCAAGGGCTGGGATATCACGTGTTTGATACAGAGTTATGCCCGCTCTGCACTGTTTCATCAAACACTCCCAGTGCAGGTACAGCACCGGTTCGAGCCAGAGTAAAGCTCCCTCTACACTGTCCCATTAAATGCTCCCAGGGCATGTACAGCACAGGTTAGAAAGAGTAAAGCTCCCTCTACAATGTCCCATCAAACACTCCAATTGCTAGGACAGCACGTGTTAGATACAGAGTAAAGCTCACTCTACACTGTCCCATCAAACACTCCCATGGCAGGGTCAGCACAGTGTAGATACAGAGTAAATCTTCCTCTCCACTGTCCCATCGAACACTACTAGGGCAGTACAACACGTGTCAGATACGGAGTAAAGCACTCTCTGCCCTGTTGCACCAATCACTCCCAGGGCAGGTACAGCACAGGATAGATGCACAGTAAAGCTCCCTCTATACTGTCCCTTCAAATACTCCCAGGGCAGGTACGGCGCCATTTAGATTCAGATTAAACCTCGTCCTACACTGTCCCATCAAATATTCCCAGGGCAGGTACAGCACCGGAAAGGTACAGTGCAAAGCGCTATCTACAATGTCCCATCAAACACTCCCAGGGCACGGTCAGCACAGTTTAGATACAGATTAAAGTTCCCTCTCCACTGTCTCATCAAACACTATTAGGGCAGTACAACACGCATTAGATAGAGAGATAAGCTACCTCTAAACTGTCACATTAAACACTCCCAGGGCAGGTACAGCATGGGTTAGATACAGAGCAAAGCTCGTCCTACACTGTCCCATCAAACACTCTCAGGAAGGCACAGCACGGTTTAGATACAGAGTAAATATCCATCTCCACTGCCCAATCAAACACTCCCATGGCTGTTAAAAGAAGGGTAGGATACAGAATAATTCTCCCTCTAAACTGTCCAGTCAAACACTCACAGGGCAGGTACAGCACAATTTAGATACAGATTAAAGCTCCCTGTACACTGTCCCATCAAACACTTCCAGCCCAACAGCCCCGAGACCGGAGAAGCAGCGGACCTGCGCGGGAGCAGCCCGAGGTGGGAGAGCTTAAAGGCTTGAGAGGGAGCAGTCAGAGGCACCGAGGCCCACAGCCCCGAGACCGGAGAAGCAGCGGACCTGCGCGGGAGCAGCCCGAGGCGGGAGAGCTTAAAGGCTTAAAAGGGAGCAGTCAGAGGCACCGAGGCCCACAGCCCCGAGACCGGAGAAGCAGCGGACCTGCGCGGGAGCAGCCCGAGGTGGGAGAGCTTAAAGGCTTGAGAGGGAGCAGTCAGAGGCACCGAGGCCCACAGCCCCGAGACCGGAGAAGCAGCGGACCTGCGCGGGAGCAGCCCGAGGCGGGAGAGCTTAAAGGCTTGAGAGGGAGCAGTCAGAGGCACCGAGGCCCACAGCCCCGAGACCGGAGAAGCAGCGGACCTGCGCGGGAGCAGCCCGAGGCGGGAGAGCTTAAAGGCTTGAGAGGGAGCAGTCAGAGGCACCGAGGCCCACAGCCCCGAGACCGGAGAAGCAGCGGACCTGCGCGGGAGCAGCCCGAGGCGGGAGAGCTTAAAGGCTTGAGAGGGAGCAGTCAGAGGCACCGAGGCCCACAGCCCCGAGACCGGAGAAGCAGCGGACCTGCGCGGGAGCAGCCCGAGGCGGGAGAGCTTAAAGGCTTGAGAGGGAGCAGTCAGAGGCACCGAGGCCCACAGCCCCGAGACCGGAGAAGCAGCGGACCTGCGCGGGAGCAGCCCGAGGCGAGAGAACTTAAAGGCTTGAGAGGGAGCAGTCAGAGGCACCGAGGCCCACAGCCCTGAGAGCGGAGAAGCAGCGGACCTGCGCGGGAGCAGCCCGAGGCGGCTGAGTATAAGAGGGAGCAGTCAGAGGCACCGACCAATCCAGGTTCCAGGAGAGAGGTAAAAAGTAATCCAAGTGTGACGTCACCAGGGAGCAGGTAAGTGATTGGTTGGTGGGTATTTCTCTCTTTTCAATACAAGCTTGAATTCTGTGGTGTTAAATTTCTGTGGTGTAGTGGGGACAGTTGGTAAATAAAGCGCCCTAGCGTACACCTGTAACTGGGGTATTGAATAAATTTTTTAATTAATTAAAGGAGTAAGTCATGGCAGGAGAGTTCAGAGCCGTGTTCTGCTCCTCTTGCTCCATGTGGGAAGTCAGGGATGCTGCCAGTGTCCCTGACGACCATGTGTGCGGGAAATGCATCCAGCTGCAGCTACTTGTAGACCGCATTGCGGCGCTCGAGCTGCGGGTGGATGAATTTTGGAGCATGCGCGATGCTGAGAGGCTCGTGGATAGCACGTTTAGCGAGTTGTTCACGCCTCAGGGTAGGGCAGCACAGGGGGTGACCATCAGGCGGAGCAACAAAGGCAGGCAGGTAGTGCAGGGAACCCCTGCGGACATCCCCCTTTCAAACAAGTATACCGCTTTGGATACTGTTGAGGGGGATGACTCACCAGGGGAAGGCAGCAGCAGCCAAGTTCCTGGCACTGGGGGTGCTCCTGCTGCCCAGGAAGGGGGGAAAAAGAGTGGGAGAGCAATAGTGGTAGGGGATTCTATAGTAAGGGGAACAGATAGGCATTTCTGTGGCCGTAGACGTGAATCCAGGATGGTTTGTTGCCTCCCTGGTGCCAGGGTCAAGGATGTCACTGAGCAGCTGCAGGGCATTCTGGAGGGGGAGGGTGAACAGCCAGTGGTCGTGGTCCACATTGGTACCAACGACATAGGTAAAAACAGGGATGAGGCCCTGCAGAAAGAATTTAGGGAGCTAGGTGAAGGATTAAGGAGCAGGACCTCAAGGGTTGTAATCTCTGGATTACTCCCGGTGCCACGTGCTATTGAGTATTGGAATAGGAAGATAGAACAGATGAATGCGTGGCTAAAGGGATGGTGCAGGAGGGAGGGCTTTAGTTTCCTGGATCACTGGGTCTGCTTCTGGGAAAGGTGGGACTTGTACAAGTCGGACGGTTTACACCTGAACCAGAGGGGAACCAATATCCTTGCGGGGAGGTTTGCTAGCACTGCTGGGGAGGGTTTAAACTAACTTGGCAGGGGGTTGGGGTACAGAGTGGAGCTATAGGAGGGGGTGATTTACAGCCAAATACAGAGGGAAAAACAAGTCAGCTGGGAAGGGAGAGCAAATATGTGAAGGCAAAAGAGAATATGGCAGGGCTGGAAGGCATTTATTTTAATGCAAGGAGTCTTGCAAATAAGGTGGATGAACTGAAGTTGTTGTTGAACACATGGGAGTACGATATTGTTGCTATCACGGAGACATGGTTGAGGGAGGGTCAGGACTGGCAGCTCAATATTCCGGGGTATAGAATCTTCAGGCGAGACAGAGGGGGGTGTAAAAGGGGAGGGGGTGTTGCAATATTAATTAAGGAGTCAATTACTGCTGTAAGGAGGGATGATATATTAGCGGGTTCCTCTAATGAGGCCATATGGGTAGAACTTAAAAACAAAAAGGGGGCAAGCACTTTGCTGGGAGTGTACTATAGGCCCCCAAACAGTCAGGGGGAGATAGAGGAACAGATATGTAGGCAAATCTCAGAAAAGTGCAAAAATAATAGGGTAATAATAGTGGGGGATTTCAACTTCCCCAATATAAATTGGGATAGTCAGAGTGTGAAAGGCTTAGAGGGTGCAGAATTCTTAAAGTGCATCCAGGAGAGCTTTTTGAGCCAACATGTAGAAAGTCCTACAAGAGAGGGGGCGGTACTGGACCTAATTCTAGGGAATGTAGCCGGGCAAGTGGTGGAAGTGTCAGTAGGAGAGCATTTTGGTGACAGTGACCATAATTCGGTGAGGTTTAAGGTGGTCATGGAAAAGGACAAAGACGGCCCGGAAATAAGGGTTCTAAATTGGGGGAAGGCCGATTTTAATATGATAAGGCAGGATCTGGCCAAAGTGGACTGGGAGCAGCTACTTATAGGAAAATCCACATCAAAACAGTGGGAGACTTTCAGAAGGGAAATAGAGAGAGTACAACGCCAACATGTTCCTGTAAAGGTCAAGGGTGGGACCAACAAGCAAAGGGAACCTTGGATGACAAGGGATATACAAAAATGCATTAGGAATAAAAGGGGGGCTTTTGGCAGTTACAAAAGACTAAAGACGGAAGAAGCCCTAGAGGAGTATAAAAAGTGCAGGGGCGTACTTAAAAAAGAAATTAAGAGGGCGAGGAGGGGCCATGAAATAACACTGGCGAGCAAAATAAAGGAAAATCCTAAGATGTTTTATAAGTATATTAAGGGCAAGAGGATAACCAGGGAAAGGGTAGGGCCCATTAGGGACCAAAGTGGCAATCTGTGTGTAGAGCCAGATGAGGTAGGCGGGGTTTTAAATGAATTTTTTGCATCTGTGTTCACTATGGAGAAAGACGATGCAGACATAGAAATCGGGCAAGGGGACTGTGACATACTTGAACATATTAGCATCGAGAGGGAGGAGGTGCTAGCGGTTTTAGCAGTCCAAAAAGTGGATAAATCCCCAGGCCCGGACGAGATGTATCCCAGGCTGCTGTGGGAGGCAAAGGAGGAGATTGCAGGGGCTCTGACACAAATTTTCAGAACCTCTCTGGCCACAGGGGATGTACCAGAGGACTGGAGAACAGCTAACGTAGTACCATTATTCAAGAAGGGTAGCAGGGATAAACCAGGGAATTACAGGCCAGTGAGCCTAACATCTGTGGTAGGGAAATTATTGGAAAAAATTCTGAGGGACAAAATTAGTCTCCACTTGGAGAGGCAAGGATTAATCGGGGATAGTCAGCATGGCTTTGTCAAGGGTAAATCATGTCTGACAAATCTGATTGAATTTTTCGAGGGGGTGACTAGTGGGATGGATGAGGGAAATGCTGTGGATGTGGTTTACATGGACTTCAGTAAAGCTTTTGAGAAAGTCCCGCATAGGAGACTGGTCAAGAATGTAAGAGCCCATGGGATCCAGGTTGCCTTGGCGTGTTGGATCCTAAACTGGCTGAGTGGCAGGAGGCAGAGGGTGATGGTCGAAGGTTGATTTTGTGACTGGAAGCCTGTGTCCAGTGGGGTACCTCAGGGATCGGTGCTGGGTCCCTTATTGTTTGTGATCTACTTAAATGATTTGGATGAGAATGTAAAAGGTATGATCAGTAAGTTCGCAGATGACACGAAAATTGGTGGGGTGGTAAATTGCGAGGAGGAAAGCCTCAGGCTACAGGACGATATAAACGGGTTGGTCAGATGGGCGGAAAAGTGGCAAATGGAATTTAACCCTGAAAAGTGCGAGGTGATGCATTTTGGACGGACAAATAAGGCAAGGGAATACACAATGAGTGGTAGGACCCTAGGAAGTACAGAGGGTCAGAGGGACCTTGGTGTACATGTACATAGATCCCTGAAGGCAGCGGAACAGGTAGATAAGGTGGTTAAAAAGGCATATGGGATACTTGCCTTCATTAGCTGAGGGATAGAATATAAGAGCAGGGAGGTTATGATGGAGCTGTACAAAACGCTGGTGAGGCCACAGCTGGAGTACTGTGTGCAGTTCTGGTCGCCTCACTATAGGAAGGATGTGATTGCTTTGGAGAGGGTGCAGAGAAGATTCACCAGGATGTTACCTGGGATGGAGCGCCTCAGCTATGAAGAGAGGCTGGACAGGCTGGGGTTGTTTTCCTTGGAGCAAAGAAGGCTGAGGGGGGACCTGATTGAGGTGTACAAAATGATGAGGGGCATAGATAGGGTAGATAAAGAGGAACATTTCTCCTTAGTAAGGGGGTCAATAACAAGGGGGCATAGATTCAGGGTAAGGGGCAGGAGATTTAGAGGGGATTTGAGGTGGAACTTCTTCACCCAGAGGGTGGTTGGAATGTGGAACTCAATGCCTGAAAGGGTGGTAGAGGCAGGAAACCTCACAACATTCAAGAAGCATTTGGATGAGCACTTGAAATGCCATTGCATACAAGGCTATGGACCAAATGCTGGAAAATGGGATTAGACTGGACAGGGATGGAT
This sequence comes from Somniosus microcephalus, assembly GCF_052327205.1. NCBI lineage: Eukaryota > Metazoa > Chordata > Chondrichthyes > Squaliformes > Somniosidae > Somniosus > Somniosus microcephalus. The sequence continues at coordinate 161,944,125 of NW_028225179.1, read as the reverse complement.
GGGCGGCGCAGACACGATGGGCCGAAGGGCCTCTTTCTGTGCTGTAAAACTCTATGACTCTATGACTCTCAGTGTGTGTGAGTCTCTCTCAGTGTGTGTGAGTCTCTCAGTGTGTGTGAGTCTCACAGTGTGTGTGAGTCTCTCAGTGTGTGTGAGTCTCTCAGTGTGTGTGAGTCTCTCAGTGTGTGTGAGACTCTCAGTGTGTGTGAGTCTCTCAGTGTGTGTGAGTCTCTCGGTGTGTGTGAGTCTCTCAGTGTGTGTGAGTCTCTCAGTGTGTGTGAGACTCTCAGTGTGTGTGAGTCTCTCAGTGTGTGTGAGTCTCTCAGTGTGTGTGAGTCTCTCTCAGTGTCTGTGAGTCTCTCTCAGTGTGTGTGAGTCTCTCAGTGTGTGTGAGTCTATCAGTGTGTGTGTGTCTCTCAGTGTGTGTGAGTCTCTCAGTGTGTGTGAGTCTCTCTCAGTGTGTGTGAGTCTCTCAGTGTGTGTGAGTCTCTCTCAGTGTATGTGAGTCTCTCAGTGTGTGTGAGCCTCTCAGTGTGTGTGAGTCTCTCTCAGTGTGTGTGAGTCTCTTAGTGTGTGTGAGTCTCTCTCAGTGTGTGTGAGTCTCTCAGTGAGTGTGAGTCTCTCAGTGTGTGTGAGTCTCTCTCAGTGTGAGTGAGTCTCTCAGTGTGTGTGAGTCTCTCTCAGTGTGTGTGAGTCTCTCAGTGAGTGTGAGTCTCTCAGTGTGTGTGAGTCTCTCTCAGTGTGTGTGAGTCTCTCAGTGTGTGTGAGTCTCTCAGTGTGTGTGAGTCTCTCAGTGTGTGTGTGTCTCTCAGTGTGTGTGAGTCTCTCAGTGTGTGTGTGTCTCAGTGTGTGTGAGTCTCTCAGTGTGTGTGAGTCTCAGTGTGTGTGAGTCTCTCAGTGTGTGTGAGTCTCTCTCAGTGTGTGTGAGTCTCTCAGTGTGTGTGAGTCTCTCAGTGTGTGTGAGTCTCTCAGTGTGTGTGTGTCTCTCAGTGTGTGTGAGTCTCTCAGTGTGTGTGAGTCTCTCAGTGTGTGTGAGTCTCTCAGTGTGTGTGAGTCTCTCAGTGTGTGTGAGTCTCTCTCAGTGTGTGTGAGTCTCTCTCAGTGTGTGTTAGTCTCTCAGTGTGTCTGATTCTCTCTCAGTGTGTGTGAGTCTCTCTCAGTGTGTGTGAGTCTCTCAGTGTGTGTGAGTCTCTCAGTGTGTGTGAGTCTCTCAGTGTGTGTGAGTCCCTCTCAGTGAATGTGAGTCTCTCTCAGTGTGTGTGAGTCTCTCAGTGTGTGTGAGTCTCTCTCAGTGTGTGTGAGTCTCTCAGTGTGTGTGAGTCTCTCAGTGTGTGTGAGTCTCTCAGTGTGTGTGAGTCTCTCTCAGTGTATGTGAGTCTCTCTCAGTGTGTGTGAGTCTCTCAGTGTGTGTGAGTCTCTCTCAGTGTGTGTGAGTCTCTCTCAGTGTGTGTGAGTCTCTCAGTGTGTGTGAGTCTCTCAGTGTGTGTGAGTCTCTCAGTGTGTGTGAGTCTCTCTCAGTGTATGTGAGTCTCTCGCAGTGTGTATGAGTCTCTCAATGTGTGTGAGTCTCTCAGTGTGTGTGATTCTCTCAGTATGCGTGAGTCTATCGGTGTGTGTGAGCCTCTCTCAGTGTGTGTGAGTCTCTCAGTGTTTTTGAGTCTCTCAGTGTGTGTGAGTCTCTCAGTGTGTGTGAGTCTCTCAGTGTGTGTGAGTCTCTCTCAGTGTGTGTGAGTCTCTCAGTGTGTGTGAGTCTCTCTCAGTGTGTGTGAGTCTCTCAGTGTTTTTGAGTCTCTCAGTGTGTGTGAGTCTCTCAGTGTGTGTGAGTCTCTCAGTGTGTGTGAGTCTCTCAGTGCGTGTGAGTCTCTCAATGTCTGTGAGTCTCTCTCAGTGTGTGTGAGTCTCTCTCAGTGTGTGTGAGTCTCTCTCAGTGTGTGTGAGTCTCTCTCAGTGTGTGTGAGTCTCTCTCAGTGTGTGTGAGTCTCTCAGTGTGTGTGAGTCTCTCAGTGTGTGTGAGTCTCTCAATGTGTGTGAGTCTCTCTCAGTGTGTGTGAGTCTCTCATTGTGTGTGCGTCACTCAGTGTGTGTCAGTCTCTCTCAGTGTGTGTGAGTCTCTCTCTCAGTGTGTGTGAGTCTCTCTCAGTGTATGTGAGTCTCTCAGTGTGTGTGAGTCTCTCAGTGTGTGTGAGGCTCTCCATGTATGTGAGTCTCTCTCAGTGTGTGTGAGTCTCTCTCAGTGTGTGTGAGTCTCTCTCAGTGTGTCTGAGTCTCTCAGTGTGTGTGAGTCTCTGAGTGTGTGTAAGTCTCTCAGTGTGTGTGAGTCTCTCTCAGTGTGTGTGAGTCTCTCAGTGTGTGTGAGTCTCTCAGTGTGTGTGAGTCTCTCTCAGTGTGTGTGAGTCTCTCAGTGTGTGTGAGTCTCTCAGTGCGTGTGAGTCTCTCTCAGTGTGTGTGAGTCTCTCTCAGTGTGTGTGAGTCTCTCAGTGTGTGTGAGTCTCTCAGTGTGTGTGAGTCTCTCTCAGTGTCTGTGAGTCTCTCTCAGTGTCTGTGAGTCTCTCTCAGTGTGTGTGAGTCTCTCAGTGTGTGTGAGTCTATCAGTGTGTGTGTGTCTCTCAGTGTGTGTGAGTCTCTCTCAGTGTGTGTGAGTCTCTCAGTGTGTGTGAGTCTCTCTCAGTGTATGTGAGTCTCTCAGTGTGTGTGAGCCTCTCAGTGTGTGTGAGTCTCTCTCAGTGTGTGTGAGTCTCTTAGTGTGTGTGAGTCTCTCTCAGTGTGTGTGAGTCTCTCAGTGAGTGTGAGTCTCTCAGTGTGTGTGAGTCTCTCTCAGTGTGAGTGAGTCTCTCAGTGTGTGTGAGTCTCTCTCAGTGTGTGTGAGTCTCTCAGTGAGTGTGAGTCTCTCAGTGTGTGTGAGTCTCTCTCAGTGTGTGTGAGTCTCTCAGTGTGTGTGAGTCTCTCAGTGTGTGTGAGTCTCTCAGTGTGTGTGTGTCTCTCAGTGTGTGTGAGTCTCTCAGTGTGTGTGTGTCTCAGTGTGTGTGAGTCTCTCAGTGTGTGTGAGTCTCAGTGTGTGTGAGTCTCTCAGTGTGTGTGAGTCTCTCTCAGTGTGTGTGAGTCTCTCAGTGTTTGTGAGTCTCTCAGTGTGTGTGAGTCTCTCAGTGTGTGTTAGTCTCTCAGTGTGTCTGATTCTCTCTCAGTGTGTGTGAGTCTCTCTCAGTGTGTGTGAGTCTCTCAGTGTGTGTGAGTCTCTCAGTGTGTGTGAGTCTCTCAGTGTGTGTGAGTCCCTCTCAGTGAATGTGAGTCTCTCTCAGTGTGTGTGAGTCTCTCAGTGTGTGTGAGTCTCTCTCAGTGTGTGTGAGTCTCTCAGTGTGTGTGAGTCTCTCAGTGTGTGTGAGTCTCTCAGTGTGTGTGAGTCTCTCTCAGTGTATGTGAGTCTCTCTCAGTGTGTGTGAGTCTCTCAGTGTGTGTGAGTCTCTCTCAGTGTGTGTGAGTCTCTCTCAGTGTGTGTGAGTCTCTCAGTGTGTGTGAGTCTCTCAGTGTGTGTGAGTCTCTCAGTGTGTGTGAGTCTCTCTCAGTGTATGTGAGTCTCTCTCAGTGTGTATGAGTCTCTCAATGTGTGTGAGTCTCTCAGTGTGTGTGATTCTCTCAGTATGCGTGAGTCTATCGGTGTGTGTGAGCCTCTCTCAGTGTGTGTGAGTCTCTCAGTGTTTTTGAGTCTCTCAGTGTGTGTGAGTCTCTCAGTGTGTGTGAGTCTCTCAGTGTGTGTGAGTCTCTCTCAGTGTGTGTGAGTCTCTCAGTGTGTGTGAGTCTCTCTCAGTGTGTGTGAGTCTCTCAGTGTTTTTGAGTCTCTCAGTGTGTGTGAGTCTCTCAGTGTGTGTGAGTCTCTCAGTGTGTGTGAGTCTCTCAGTGCGTGTGAGTCTCTCAATGTGTGTGAGTCTCTCTCAGTGTGTGTGAGTCTCTCTCAGTGTGTGTGAGTCTCTCTCAGTGTGTGTGAGTCTCTCTCAGTGTGTGTGAGTCTCTCTCAGTGTGTGTGAGTCTCTCAGTGTGTGTGAGTCTCTCAGTGTGTGTGAGTCTCTCAATGTGTGTGAGTCCCTCTCAGTGTGTGTGAGTCTCTCATTGTGTGTGCGTCACTCAGTGTGTGTCAGTCTCTCTCAGTGTGTGTGAGTCTCTCTCTCAGTGTGTGTGAGTCTCTCTCAGTGTATGTGAGTCTCTCAGTGTGTGTGAGTCTCTCAGTGTGTGTGAGGCTCTCCATGTATGTGAGTCTCTCTCAGTGTGTGTGAGTCTCTCTCAGTGTGTGTGAGTCTCTCTCAGTGTGTCTGAGTCTCTCAGTGTGTGTGAGTCTCTGAGTGTGTGTAAGTCTCTCAGTGTGTGTGAGTCTCTCTCAGTGTGTGTGAGTCTCTCAGTGTGTGTGAGTCTCTCAGTGTGTGTGAGTCTCTCTCAGTGTGTGTGAGTCTCTCAGTGTGTGTGAGTCTCTCAGTGCGTGTGAGTCTCTCTCAGTGTGTGTGAGTCTCTCTCAGTGTGTGTGAGTCTCTCAGTGTGTGTGAGTCTCTCAGTGTGTGTGAGTCTCTCTCAGTGTCTGTGAGTCTCTCTCAGTGTCTGTGAGTCTCTCTCAGTGTGTGTGAGTCTCTCAGTGTGTGTGAGTCTATCAGTGTGTGTGTGTCTCTCAGTGTGTGTGAGTCTCTCTCAGTGTGTGTGAGTCTCTCAGTGTGTGTGAGTCTCTCTCAGTGTATGTGAGTCTCTCAGTGTGTGTGAGCCTCTCAGTGTGTGTGAGTCTCTCTCAGTGTGTGTGAGTCTCTCAGTGTGTGTGAGCCTCTCAGTGTGTGTGAGTCTCTCTCAGTGTGTGTGAGTCTCTCAGTGTGTGTGAGTCTCTCAGTGTGTGTGAGTCTCTCAGTGTGTGTGTGTCTCTCAGTGTGTGTGAGTCTCTCAGTGTGTGTGTGTCTCAGTGTGTGTGAGTCTCTCAGTGTGTGTGAGTCTCAGTGTGTGTGAGTCTCTCAGTGTGTGTGAGTCTCTCTCAGTGTGTGTGAGTCTCTCAGTGTTTGTGAGTCTCTCAGTGTGTGTGAGTCTCTCAGTGTGTGTGAGTCTCTCAGTGTGTGTGTGTCTCTCAGTGTGTGTGAGGCTCTCCATGTATGTGAGTCTCTCTCAGTGTGTGTGAGTCTCTCTCAGTGTGTGTGAGTCTCTCTCAGTGTGTGTGAGTCTCTCAGTGTGTGTGAGTCTCTGAGTGTGTGTAAGTCTCTCAGTGTGTGTGAGTCTCTCTCAGTGTGTGTGAGTCTCTCAGTGTGTGTGAGTCTCTCAGCGTGTGTGAGTCTCTCTCAGTGTGTGTGAGTCTCTCAGTGTGTGTGAGTCTCTCAGTGCGTGTGAGTCTCTCTCAGTGTGTGTGAGTCTCTCTCAGTGTGTGTGAGTCTCTCAGTGTGTGTGAGTCTCTCAGTGTGTGTGAGTCTCTCTCAGTGTCTGTGAGTCTCTCAGTGTCTGTGAGTCTCTCTCAGTGTGTGTGAGTCTCTCAGTGTGTGTGAGTCTATCAGTGTGTGTGTGTCTCTCAGTGTGTGTGAGTCTCTCAGTGTGTGTGAGACTCTCAGTGTGTGTGAGTCTCTCAGTGTGTGTGAGTCTCTCAGTGTGTGTGAGTCTCTCAGTGTGCGTGAGTCTCTCAGTGTGTGTGAGACTCTCAGTGTGTGTGAGTCTATCAGTGTGTGAGTCTCTCTCAGTGTGTGTGAGTCTCTCAGTGTGTGTGAGTCTCTCTCAGTGTGTGTGAGTCTCTCAGTGTGTGTGAGTCTCTCTCAGTGTGTGTGAGTCTCTCAGTGTGTGTGAGTCTCTCTCAGTGTATGTGAGTCTCTCAGTGTGTGTGAGCCTCTCAGTGTGTGTGAGTCTCTCTCAGTGTGTGTGAGTCTCTTAGTGTGTGTGAGTCTCTCTCAGTGTGTGTGAGTCTCTCAGTGAGTGTGAGTCTCTCAGTGTGTGTGAGTCTCTCTCAGTGTGAGTGAGTCTCTCAGTGTGTGTGAGTCTCTCTCAGTGTGTGTGAGTCTCTCAGTGTGTGTGAGTCTCTCAGTGTGTGTGAGACTCTCAGTGTGTGTGAGTCTCTCAGTGTGTGTGAGTCTCTCAGTGTGTGTGAGTCTCTCAGTGTGCGTGAGTCTCTCAGTGTGTGTGAGACTCTCAGTGTGTGTGAGTCTCTCAGTGTGTATGAGTCTCTCAGTGTGTGTGAGTCTCTCTCAGTGTCTGTGAGTCTCTCTCAGTGTGTGTGAGTCTCTCAGTGTGTGTGACTCTATCAGTGTGTGTGTGTCTCTCAGTGTGTGTGAGTCTCTCAGTGTGTGTGAGTCTCTCTCAGTGTGTGTGAGTCTCTCAGTGTGTGTGAGTCTCTCTCAGTGTATGTGAGTCTCTCAGTGTGTGTGAGCCTCTTAGTGTGTGTGAGTCTCTTAGTGTGTGTGAGTCTCTCTCAGTGTGTGTGAGTCTCTCAGTGTGTGTGAGTCTCTCTCAGTGTGTGTGAGTCTCTCAGTGAGTGTGAGTCTCTCAGTGTGTGTGAGTCTCTCTCAGTGTGAGTGAGTCTCTCAGTGTGTGTGAGTCTCTCTCAGTGTGTGAGTCTCTCAGTGAGTGTGAGTCTCTCAGTGTGTGTGAGTCTCTCTCAGTGTGTGTGAGTCTCTCAGTGAGTGTGAGTCTCTCAGTGTGTGTGAGTCTCTCTCAGTGTGTGTGAGTCTCTCAGTGTGTGTGAGTCTCTCAGTGTGTGTGAGTCTCTCAGTGTGTGTGTGTCTCTCAGTGTGTGTGAGTCTCTCAGTGTGTGTGTGTCTCAGTGTGTGTGAGTCTCTCAGTGTGTGTGAGTCTCAGTGTGTGTGAGTCTCTCAGTGTGTGTGAGTCTCTCTCAGTGTGTGTGAGTCTCTCAGTGTGTGTGAGTCTCTCAGTGTGTGTGAGTCTCTCTCAGTGTGTGTGAGTCTCTCAGTGTGTGTGAGTCTCTCTCAGTGTGTGTGAGTCTCTCAGTGTGTGTGAGTCTCTCAGTGTGTGTGAGTCTCTCAGTGTGTGTGTGTCTCTCAGTGTGTGTGAGTCTCTCAGTGTGTGTGTGTCTCAGTGTGTGTGAGTCTCTCAGTGTGTGTGAGTCTCAGTGTGTGTGAGTCTCTCAGTGTGTGTGAGTCTCTCTCAGTGTGTGTGAGACTCTCAGTGTGTGTGAGTCTCTCAGTGTGTGTGAGTCTCTCAGTGTGTGTGAGTCTCTCAGTGTGTGTGAGTCTCTCAGTGTGTGTGAGTCTCTCAGTGAGTGTGAGTCTCTCAGTGTGTGTGAGTCTCTCTCAGTGTGAGTGAGTCTCTCAGTGTGTGTGAGTCTCTCTCAGTGTGTGTGAGTCTCTCAGTGAGTGTGAGTCTCTCAGTGTGTGTGAGTCTCTCTCAGTGTGTGTGAGTCTCTCAGTGTGTGTGAGTCTCTCAGTGTGTGTGAGTCTCTCAGTGTGTGTGTGTCTCTCAGTGTGTGTGAGTCTCTCAGTGTGTGTGTGTCTCAGTGTGTGTGAGTCTCTCAGTGTGTGTGAGTCTCAGTGTGTGTGAGTCTCTCAGTGTGTGTGAGTCTCTCTCAGTGTGTGTGAGTCTCTCAGTGTTTGTGAGTCTCTCAGTGTGTGTGAGTCTCTCAGTGTGTGTGAGTCTCTCAGTGTGTGTGTGTCTCTCAGTGTGTGTGAGGCTCTCCATGTATGTGAGTCTCTCTCAGTGTGTGTGAGTCTCTCTCAGTGTGTGTGAGTCTCTCTCAGTGTGTGTGAGTCTCTCAGTGTGTGTGAGTCTCTGAGTGTGTGTAAGTCTCTCAGTGTGTGTGAGTCTCTCTCAGTGTGTGTGAGTCTCTCAGTGTGTGTGAGTCTCTCAGTGTGTGTGAGTCTCTCTCAGTGTGTGTGAGTCTCTCAGTGTGTGTGAGTCTCTCAGTGCGTGTGAGTCTCTCTCAGTGTGTGTGAGTCTCTCTCAATGTGTGTGAGTCTCTCAGTGTGTGTGAGTCTCTCAGTGTGTGTGAGTCTCTCTCAGTGTCTGTGAGTCTCTCAGTGTCTGTGAGTCTCTCTCAGTGTGTGTGAGTCTCTCAGTGTGTGTGAGTCTATCAGTGTGTGTGTGTCTCTCAGTGTGTGTGAGTCTCTCAGTGTGTGTGAGACTCTCAGTGTGTGTGAGTCTCTCAGTGTGTGTGAGTCTATCAGTGTGTGTGAGTCTCTCAGTGTGTGTGAGTCTCTCAGTGTGTGTGAGTCTATCAGTGTGTGTGAGTCTCTCAGTGTGTGTGAGTCTCTCAGTGTGCGTGAGTCTCTCAGTGTGTGTGAGACTCTCAGTGTGTGTGAGTCTATCAGTGTGTGAGTCTCTCTCAGTGTGTGTGAGTCTCTCAGTGTGTGTGAGTCTCTCTCAGTGTGTGTGAGTCTCTCAGTGTGTGTGAGTCTCTCTCAGTGTGTGTGAGTCTGTCAGTGTGTGTGAGTCTCTCTCAGTGTATGTGAGTCTCTCAGTGTGTGTGAGCCTCTCAGTGTGTGTGAGTCTCTCTCAGTGTGTGTGAGTCTCTTAGTGTGTGTGAGTCTCTCTCAGTGTGTGTGAGTCTCTCAGTGAGTGTGAGTCTCTCAGTGTGTGTGAGTCTCTCTCAGTGTGAGTGAGTCTCTCAGTGTGTGTGAGTCTCTCTCAGTGTGTGTGAGTCTCTCAGTGTGTGTGAGTCTCTCAGTGTGTGTGAGACTCTCAGTGTGTGTGAGTCTCTCAGTGTGTGTGAGTCTCTCAGTGTGTGTGAGTCTCTCAGTGTGCGTGAGTCTCTCAGTGTGTGTGAGACTCTCAGTGTGTGTGAGTCTCTCAGTGTGTGTGAGTCTCTCAGTGTGTGTGAGTCTCTCTCAGTGTCTGTGAGTCTCTCTCAGTGTGTGTGAGTCTCTCAGTGTGTGTGAGTCTATCAGTGTGTGTGTGTCTCTCAGTGTGTGTGAGTCTCTCAGTGTGTGTGAGTCTCTCTCAGTGTGTGTGAGTCTCTCAGTGTGTGTGAGTCTCTCTCAGTGTATGTGAGTCTCTCAGTGTGTGTGAGCCTCTTAGTGTGTGTGAGTCTCTTAGTGTGTGTGAGTCTCTCTGTGTGTGTGAGTCTCTCAGTGTGTGTGAGTCTCTCTCAGTGTGTGTGAGTCTCTCAGTGAGTGTGAGTCTCTCAGTGTGTGTGAGTCTCTCTCAGTGTGAGTGAGTCTCTCAGTGTGTGTGAGTCTCTCTCAGTGTGTGAGTCTCTCAGTGAGTGTGAGTCTCTCAGTGTGTGTGAGTCTCTCTCAGTGTGTGTGAGTCTCTCAGTGAGTGTGAGTCTCTCAGTGTGTGTGAGTCTCTCTCAGTGTATGTGAGTCTCTCAGTGTGTGTGAGTCTCTCAGTGTGTGTGAGTCTCTCAGTGTGTGTGTGTCTCTCAGTGTGTGTGAGTCTCTCAGTGTGTGTGTGTCTCAGTGTGTGTGAGTCTCTCAGTGTGTGTGAGTCTCAGTGTGTGTGAGTCTCTCAGTGTGTGTGAGTCTCTCTCAGTGTGTGTGAGTCTCTCAGTGTGTGTGAGTCTCTCAGTGTGTGTGAGTCTCTCAGTGTGTGTGAGTCTCTCAGTGTGTGTGTGTCTCTCAGTGTGTGTGAGTCTCTCAGTGTGTGTGAGTCTCTCAGTGTGTGTGTGTCTCTCAGTGTGTGTGAGTCTCTCAGTGTGTGTGAGTCTCTCAGTGTGTGTGAGTCTCTCAGTGTGTGTGAGTCTCTCAGTGTGTGTGAGTCTCTCTCAGTGTGTGTGAGTCTCTCTCAGTGTGTGTTAGTCTCTCAGTGTGTCTGATTCTCTCTCAGTGTGTGTGAGTCTCTGTCAGTGTGTGTGAGTCTCTCAGTGTGTGTGAGTCTCTCAGTGTGTGTGAGTCTCTCAGTGTGTGTGAGTCCCTCTCAGTGAATGTGAGTCTCTCTCAGTGTGTGTGAGTCTCTCAGTGTGTGTGAGTCTCTCTCAGTGTGTGTGAGTCTCTCAGTGTGTGTGAGTCTCTCAGTGTGTGTGAGTCTCTCAGTGTGTGTGAGTCTCTCTCAGTGTATGTGAGTCTCTCTCAGTGTGTGTGAGTCTCTCAGTGTGTGTGAGTCTCTCTCAGTGTGTGTGAGTCTCTCTCAGTGTGTGTGAGTCTCTCAGTGTGTGTGAGTCTCTCAGTGTGTGTGAGTCTCTCAGTGTGTGTGAGTCTCTCTCAGTGTATGTGAGACTCTCTCAGTGTGTATGAGTCTCTCAATGTGTGTGAGTCTCTCAGTGTGTGTGAGTCTCTCTCAGTGTGTGTGAGTCTCTCAGTGTTTTTGAGTCTCTCAGTGTGTGTGAGTCTCTCAGTGTGTGTGAGTCTCTCAGTGTGTGTGAGTCTCTCTCAGTGTGTGTGAGTCTCTCAGTGTCTGTGAGTCTCCCAGTGTGTGTGAGTCTCTCAATGTGTGTGAGTCTCTCAGTGTGTGAGTCTCTCAGTGTGTGTGAGTCTCCCAGTGTGTGTGAGTCTCTCAATGTGTGTGAGTCTCTCTCAGTGTGTGTGAGTCTCTCAGTGTGTGTGAGTCTCTCAGTGTGTGTGAGTCTCTCAGTGTGTGTGAGTCTCTCAGTGTGTGTGAGTCTCTCAATGTGTGTGAGTCTCTCAGTGTGCGTGAGTCTCTCTCAGTGTGTGTGAGTCTCTCAGTGTGTGTGAGTCACTCAGTGTGTGTCAGTCTCTCTCAGTGTGTGTGAGTCTCTCTCAGTGTATGTGAGTCTCTCAGTGTGTGTGAGTCTCTCAGTGTGTGTGAGGCTCTCCTTGTATGTGAGTCTCTCTCAGTGTGTGTGAGTCTCTCTCAGTGTGTGTGAGTCTCTCTCAGTGTGTGTGAGTCTCTCAGTGTGTGTGAGTCTCTGAGTGTGTGTGTCTCTCAGTGTGTGTGAGTCTCTCTCAGTGTGTGTGAGTCTCTCAGTGTGTGTGAGTCTCTCAGTGTGTGTGAGTCTCTCTCAGTGTGTGTGAGTCTCTCAGTGTGTGTGAGTCTCTCAGTGCATGTGAGTCTCTCTCAGTGTGTGTGAGTCTCTGTGTGTGTGTGAGTCTCTCAGTGTGTGTGAGTCTCTCAGTGTGTGTGAGTCTCTCAGTGTGTGTGAGTCTCTCTGTGTGTGTGAGTCTCTCAGTGTGTGTGAGTCTCTCTCAGTGTGTGTGAGTCTCTCTCAGTGTGTGTGAGTCTCTCAGTGTGTGTGAGTCTCTCAGTGTGTGTGTGTCTCTCAGTGTGTGTGAGTCTCTCAGTGTGTGTGAGTCTCTCTCAGTGTGTGTGAGTCTCTCAGTGTGTGTGAGTCTCTCAGTGTGTGTGTCTCTCAGTGTGTGTGAGTCTCTCAGTGTGTGTGATTCTCTCTCAGTGTGTGTGAGTCTCTTAGTGTGTGTGAGTCTCTCTCAGTGTGTGTGAGTCTCTCATTGAGTGTGAGTCTCTCAGTGTGTGTGAGTCTCTCTCAGTGTGTGTGAGTCTCTCAGTGTGTGTGAGTCTCTCTCAGTGTGTGTGAGTCTCTCAGTGAGTGTGAGTCTCTCAGTGTGTGTGAGTCTCTCAGTGTGTGTGTGTCTCTCAGTGTGTGTCTGTCTCTCAGTGTGTGTGTGTCTCTCAGTGTGTGTGTGTCTCTCAGTGTGTGTGAGTCTCTCAGTGTGTGTGAGTCTCTCTCAGTGTGTGTGAGTCTCTCAGTGTGTGTGAGTCTCTCAGTGTGTGTGAGTCTCTCTCAGTGTGTGTGAGTCTCTCTCAGTGTGTGTGAGTCTCTCAGTGTGTGTGAGTCTCTCAGTGTGTGTGAGTCTCTCAGTGTGTGTGAGTCTCTCTCAGTGAATGTGAGTCTCTCTCAGTGTGTGTGAGTCTCTCAGTGAGTGTGAGTCTCTCTCAGTGTGTGTGAGTCTCTCAGTGTGTGTGAGTCTCTCAGTGTGTGTGAGTCTCTCAGTGTGTGTGAGTCTCTCTCAGTGTATGTGAGTCTCTCTCAGTTTGTGTGAGTCTCTCAGTGTGTGTGAGTCTCTCAGTGTGTGTGAGTCTCTCTCAGTGTGTGTGAGTCTCTCTCAGTGTGGGTGAGTCTCTCAGTGTGGGTGAGTCTCTCAGTGTGTGTGAGTCTCTCAGTGTGTGTGAGTCTCTCTCAGTGTATGTGAGTCTCTCTCAGTGTGTATGAGTCTCTCAATGTGTGCGAGTCTCTCAGTGTGTGTGAGTCTCTCAGTGTGTGTGAGTCTCTCTCAGTGTCTGTGAGTCTCTCAGTGTGTGTGAGTCTCTCAATGTGTGTGAGTCTCTCAGTGTTTGTGAGTCTCTCAGTGTGTTTGAGTCTCTCAGTGTGTGTGAGTCACTCAGTGTGTGTGAGTCTCTCAGTGTGTGAGAGTCTCTCTGTGTGTGAGTCTCTCAGTGTGTGTGAGTCTCTCTCAGTGTATGTGAGTCTCTGTGTGTGTGAGTCTCTCAGTGTGTGTGAGTCTCTCAGTGTGTGTGAGTCTCTCAGTGTGTGTGAGTCTCTCAGTGTGTGTGAGTCTCTCTCAGTGTGTGTGAGTCTCTCTCTCAGTGTGTGTGAGTCTCTCTCAGTGTATGTGAGTCTCTCAGTGTGTGTGAGTCACTCAGTGTGTGTGAGTCTCTCTCTCAGTGTGTGTGAGTCTCTCAGTGTGTGTGAGTCTCTCTCAGTGTGTGTGAGTCTCTCAATGTGTGAGTCTGTCAGTGTGTGTGAGTCTCTCTCATTATGTGTGAGTCTCTCAGTGTGTGTGTGTCTCTCTGTGTGTGTGAGTCTCTCAGTGTGTGTGAGTCTCTCAGTGCGTGAGAGTCTCTCTGTGTGTGAGTCTCTCAGTGTGTGTGAGTCTCTCTCAGTGTGTGTGAGTCTCTCAGTGTGTGTGAGTCTCTCAGTGTGTGTGAGTCTCTCTCAGTGTGTGTGAGTCTCTGTGTGTGTGAGTCTCTCTCAGTGTGTGTGAGTCTCAGTGTGTGTGAGTCTCTCAGTGTGTGTGAGTCTCTCAGTGTGTGTGATTCTCTGTGTGTGTGAGTCTCTCTCAGTGTGTGTGAGTCTCAGTGTGTGTGAGTCTCTCAGTGTGTGTGAGTCTCTCTCAGTGTGTGAATCTCTCTGTGTGTGTGAGTCTCTCAGTGTGTGAGACTCTCAGTGTGTGTGAGTCTCTCTCAGTGTGTGTGAGTCTCTCAGTGTGTGTGAGTCTCTCAGTGTGTGTGAGTCTCTCAGTGTGTGTGAGTCTCTCAGTGTGTGTGAGTCTCTCAGTGTGTGTGAGTCTCTCAGTGTGTATGAGTCTCTCAGTGTATGTGAGACTCTCAGTGTGTGTGAGTCTCTCTCAGTGTGTGTGAGTCTCTCAGTGTGTGTGAGTCTCTCAGTGTGTATGAGTCTCTCAGTGTATGTGAGACTCTCAGTGTGTGTGAGTCTCTCTCAGTGTGTGTGAGTCTCTCAGTGTGTGTGAGTCTCTCAGTGTGTGTGAGTCTCTCAGTGTGTATGAGTCTCTCAGTGTATGTGAGACTCTCAGTGTGTGTGAGTCTCTCTCAGTGTGTGTGAGTCTCTCAGTGTGTGTGTGTCTCTCAGTGTGTGTGAGTCTCTCAGTGTGTGTGAGTCTCTCAGTGTGTGTGTGTCTCTCAGTGTGTGTGAGTCTCTCAGTGCGTGTGAGTCTCTCTCAGTGTGTGTGAGTCTCCCAGTGTGTGTGAGTCTCTCAGTGTTTTTGAGTCTCTCAGTGTGTGTGAGTCTCTCACTGTGTGTGAGTCTCTCTCAGTGTGTGTGAGTCTCTCAGTGTCTGTGAGTCTCTCAGTGTGTGTGAGTCTCTCAGTGTGTGAGTCTCTCAGTGTGTGTGAGTCACTCAGTGTGTGTGAGTCTCTCAGTGTGTGTGAGTCTCTCTCAGTGTATGTGAGTCTCTCAGTGTGTGAGTCTCTCTCAGTGTGTGTGAGTCTCTCAGTGTGTGTGAGTCTCTCAGTGTGTGTGAGTCTCTCAATGTGTGAGAGTCTCTCAGTGTGTGTGCGTCTCTCTCAGTGTATGTGAGTCTCTCAGTGTGTGTGAGTCACTCAGTGTGTGTCAGTCTCTCTCAGTGTGTGTGAGTCTCTCTCTCAGTGTGTGTGAGTCTCTCTCAGTGTATGTGAGTCTCTCAGTGTGTGTGAGTCTCTCAGTGTGTGTGAGTCTCTCAGTGTGTGTGAGTCTCTCAGTGTGTGTGAGGCTCTCCATGTATGTGAGTCTCTCTCAGTGTGTGTGAGTCTCTCTCAGTGTGTGTGAGTCTCTCTCAGTGTGTGTGAGTCTCTCTCAGTGTGTGTGAGTCTCTCAGTGTGTGTGAGTCTCTCAGTGTGTGTGAGTCTCTCAGTGTGTGTGAGTCTCTCAGTGTGTGTGAGTCTCTCTCAGTGTGTGTGAGTCTCTCAGTGTGTGTGAGTCTCTCAGTGTGTGTGAGTCTCTCAATGTGTGTGAGTCTCTCAGTGTGTGTGAGTCTCTCTGTGTATGTGAGTCTCTCAGTGTGTGTGAGTCACTCAGTGTGTGTCAGTCTCTCTCAGTGTGTGTGAGTCTCTCTCTCAGTGTGTGTGAGTCTCTCTCAGTGTATGTGAGTCTCTCAGTGTGTGTGAGTCTCTCAGTGTGTGTGAGGCTCTCCATGTATGTGAGTCTCTCAGTGTGTGTGAGTCTCTCAGTGTGTGTGAGTCTCTCTCAGTGTGTGTGAGTCTCTCAGTGTGTGTGATTCTCTCTCAGTGTGTGTGAGTCTCTCAGTGTGTGTGAGTCTCTCTGTGTGTGTGAGTCTCTTTCAGTGTGTGTGAGTCTCTCAGTGTGTGTGAGTCTCTCAGTGTGTGTGTGTCTCTCAGTGTGTGTGAGTCTCTCAGTGTGTGTGAGTCTCTCAGTGTGTGTGAGTCTCTCAGTGTGTGTGAGTCTCTCAGTGTGTGTGAGTCTCTCAGTGTGTGTGAGCCTCTCAGTGTGTGTGAGTCTCTCTCAGTGTGTGTGAGTCTCTTAGTGTGTGTGAGTCTCTCTCAGTGTGTGTGAGTCTCTCAGTGAGTGTGAGTCTCTCAGCGTGTGTGAGTCTCTCTCAGTGTGTGTGAGTCTCTCAGTGTGTGTGAGTCTCTCTCAGTGCGTGTGAGTCTCTCAGTGAGTGTGAGTCTCTCAGTGTGTGTGAGTCTCTCAGTGTGTGTGTGTCTCTCAGTGTGTGTGAGTCTCTCAGTGTGTGTGAGTCTCTCAGTGTGTGTGAGTCTCTCTCAGTGTGTGTGAGTCTCTCTCAGTGTGTGTTAGTCTCTCTCAGTGTGTCTGAGTCTCTCAGTGTGTGTGAGTCTCTCAGTGTGTGTGAGTCTCTCTCAGAGTGTGTGAGTCTCTCAGTGAGTGTGAGTCTCTCAGTGTGTGTGAGTCTCTCAGTGTGTGTGAGTCTCTCTCAGTGTATGTGAGTCTCTCTCAGTGTGTGTGAGTCTCTCAGTGTGTGTGAGTCTCTCAGTGTGTGTGAGTCTCTCTCAGTGTGTGTGAGTCTCTCAGTGTGTGTGAGTCTCTCAGTGTGTGTGAGTCTCTCAGTGCGTGACAGTCTCGCAGTGTGTGTGAGTCTCTCAGTGTGTGTGAGTCTCTCAGTGTGTGTGAGCCTCTCTCAGTGTATGTGAGTCTCTCTCAGTGTGTATGAGTCTCTCAATGTGTGCGAGTCTCTCAGTGTGTGTGATTCTCTCAGTGTGTGTGTCTCTCAGTGTGTG
This sequence comes from Somniosus microcephalus, assembly GCF_052327205.1. Classification (NCBI taxonomy): domain Eukaryota; kingdom Metazoa; phylum Chordata; class Chondrichthyes; order Squaliformes; family Somniosidae; genus Somniosus; species Somniosus microcephalus. The sequence goes on along the minus strand of NW_028225179.1, from coordinate 161,928,633 downwards.
TGAGTCTCTCAGTGTGTGTGAGTCTCTCTCAGTGTGTGTGAGTCTCTCAGTGTGTGTGAGTCTCTCAGTGTGTGTGAGTCTCTCAGTGTGTGTGAGTCTCTCAGTGTGTGTGAGTCTCTCAGTGTGTGTGAGTCTCTCTCAGTGTGTGTGCGTCTCTCAGTGTGTGTGAGTCTCTCTCAGTGTGTGTGAGTCTCTCAGTGTGTGTGATTCTCTCAGTGTGTGTGAGTCTCTCAGTGTGTGTGAGTCTCTCAGTGTGTGTGAGTCTCTCAGTGTGTGTGAGTCTCTCAGTGTGTGTGAGTCTCTCTCAGTGTGTGTGAGTCTCTCAGTGTGTGTGAGTCTCTCTCAGTGTGTGTGATTCTCTCAGTGTGTGTGAGTCTCTCAGTGTGTGTGAGTCTCTCTCATTGTGAGTGAGTCTCTCAGTGTGTGTGTGTCTCTCTGTGTGTGTGAGTCTCTCAGTGTGTGTGAGTCTCTCAGTGCGTGACAGTCTCGCAGTGTGTGTGAGTCTCTCAGTGTGTGTGAGTCTCTCAGTGTGTGTGAGCCTCTCTGTGTGTGTGAGTCTCTCAGTATGTGTGATTCTCTCAGTGTGTGTGAGTCTCTCTCAGTGTATGTGAGTCTCTCAGTGTGTGTGAGTCTCTCTCAGTGTATGTGGGTCTCTCAGTGTGTGTGAGTCTCTCTCAGTGCGTGTGAGTCTCTCAGTGTGTGTGAGTCTCTCTCAGTGTGTGTGAGTCTCTCAGTGTGTGTGAGTCTCTCTCAGTGTGTGTGAGTCTCTCAGTGTGTGTGAGTCTCTCAGTGTGTGTGAGTCTCTCTCAGTGTTTGTGAGTCTCTCTCTCAGTGTGTGTGAGTCTCTCTCAGTGTGTGAGTCTCTCTCAGTGTGTGTGAGTCTCTCAGTGTGTGTGAGTCTCTCAGTGTGTGTGAGTCTCTCAGTGTGTGTGAGTCTCTCTCAGTGTGTGTGGGTCTCTCAGTGTGTGTGAGTCTCTCTCAGTGTGTGTGAGTCTCTCTCAGTGTGTGTGAGCCTCTCAGTGTGTGTGAGTCTCTCAGTGTGTGTGAGTCTCTCAGTGTGTGTGAGTCTCTCTCAGTGTGTGTGAGTCTCTCAGTGTGTGTGATTCTCTCAGTGTGTGTGAGTCTCTCAGTGTGTGTGGGTCTCTCAGTGTGTGTGAGTCTCTCTCAGTGTGTGTGAGTCTCAATGTGTGTGAGTCTCTCAGTGTGTGTGAGTCTCTCAGTGTGTGTGAGTCTCAGTGTGTGTGAGTCTCTCAGTGTGTGTGAGTCTCTCTCAGTGTGTGTGAATCTCTCTGTGTGTGTGAGTCTCTCTCAGTGTGTGTGAGTCTCTCAGTGTGTGTGAGTCTCTCAGTGTGTGTGAGTCTCTCAGTGTGTGTGAGTCTCTCAGTGTGTGTGAGTCTCTCTCAGTGTGTGTGAGTCTCTCAGTATGTGTGAGTCTCTCTCAGTGTGTGTGGGTCTCTCAGTGTGTGTGAGTCTCTCAGTGTGTGTGAGTCTCTCAGTGTGTGTGAGTCTCTCAGTGTGTGTGAGTCTCTCTCAGTGTGTGTGAATCTCTCAGTGTGTGTGAGTCTCTCTCAGTGTGTGTGAGTCTCTCTCAGTGTGTGTGAGTCTCTCTCAGTGTGTGTGAGTCTCTCTCAGTGTGTGTGAGTCTCTCTCAGTGTGTGTGAGTCTCTCTCTGTGTGTGTGAATCTCTCTGTGTGTGTGAGTCTCTCAGTGTGTGTGAGTCTCTCGCAGTGTGTGTGAGTCTCTCTCAGTGTTTGTGAGTCTCTCAGTGTGTGTGAGTCTCTCTCAGTGTGTGTGAGTCTCTCTCAGTGTGTGTGAGTCTCTCTCTGTGTGTGTGAATCTCTCTGTGTGTGTGAGTCTCTCAGTGTGTGAGAATCTCAGTGTGTGTGAGTCTCTCTCAGTGTGTGTGGGTCTCTCAGTGTGTGTGTGAGTCTCTCAGTGTGTGTGAGTCTCTCAGTGTGTGTGAGTCTCAGTGTGTGTGAGACTCTCAGTGTGTGTGAGTCTCTCTCAGTGTGTGTGGGTCTCTCAGTGTGTGTGAGTCTCTCTCAGTGTGTGTGGGTCTCTCAGTGTGTGTGTGAGTCTCTCAGTGTGTGTGAGTCTCTCAGTGTGTGTGAGTCTCAGTGTGTGTGAGACTCTCAGTGTGTGTGAGTCTCTCTCAGTGTGTGTGGGTCTCTCAGAGTGTGTGAGTCTCTCAGTCTGTGTGAGTCTCGCAGTGTGTGTGAGTCTCTCAGTGTGTGTGAGTCTCTCAGTGTGTGTGAGTCTCTCAGTGTGTGTGAGTGTCTCAGTGTGTGTGAGTCTCTCAGTGTGTGTGAGTCTCTCTCAGTGTGTGTGAGTCTCTCAGTGTGTGTGAGTCTCTCTCAGTGTGTGTGAGTCTCTCAGTGTGTGTGATTCTCTCAGTGTGTGTGAGTCTCTCAGTGTGTGTGAGTCTCTCAGTGTGTGTGAGTCTCTCAGTGTGTGTGAGTCTCTCAGTGTGTGTGAGTCTCTCAGTGTGTGTGAGCCTCTCAGTGTGTGTGAGTCTCTCTCAGTGTGTGTGAGTCTCTTAGTGTGTGTGAGTCTCTCTCAGTGTGTGTGAGTCTCTCAGTGAGTGTGAGTCTCTCAGCGTGTGTGAGTCTCTCTCAGTGTGTGTGAGTCTCTCAGTGTGTGTGAGTCTCTCTCAGTGCGTGTGAGTCTCTCAGTGAGTGTGAGTCTCTCAGTGTGTGTGAGTCTCTCAGTGTGTGTGTGTCTCTCAGTGTGTGTGAGTCTCTCAGTGTGTGTGAGTCTCTCAGTGTGTGTGAGTCTCTCTCAGTGTGTGTGAGTCTCTCTCAGTGTGTGTTAGTCTCTCTCAGTGTGTCTGAGTCTCTCAGTGTGTGTGAGTCTCTCAGTGTGTGTGAGTCTCTCTCAGAGTGTGTGAGTCTCTCAGTGAGTGTGAGTCTCTCAGTGTGTGTGAGTCTCTCAGTGTGTGTGAGTCTCTCTCAGTGTATGTGAGTCTCTCTCAGTGTGTGTGAGTCTCTCAGTGTGTGTGAGTCTCTCAGTGTGTGTGAGTCTCTCTCAGTGTGTGTGAGTCTCTCAGTGTGTGTGAGTCTCTCAGTGTGTGTGAGTCTCTCAGTGCGTGACAGTCTCGCAGTGTGTGTGAGTCTCTCAGTGTGTGTGAGTCTCTCAGTGTGTGTGAGCCTCTCTCAGTGTATGTGAGTCTCTCTCAGTGTGTATGAGTCTCTCAATGTGTGCGAGTCTCTCAGTGTGTGTGATTCTCTCAGTGTGTGTGTCTCTCAGTGTGTGTGAGTCTCTCAGTGTGTGTGAGTCTCTCTCAGTGTGTGTGAGTCTCTCAGTGTGTGTGAGTCTCTCAGTGTGTGTGAGTCTCTCAGTGTGTGTGAGTCTCTCAGTGTGTGTGAGTCTCTCAGTGTGTGTGAGTCTCTCTCAGTGTGTGTGAGTCTCTCAGTGTGTGTGAGTCTCTCTCAGTGTGTGTGAGTCTCTCAGTGTGTGTGATTCTCTCAGTGTGTGTGAGTCTCTCAGTGTGTGTGAGTCTCTCAGTGTGTGTGAGTCTCTCAGTGTGTGTGAGTCTCTCAGTGTGTGTGAGTCTCTCTCAGTGTGTGTGAGTCTCTCAGTGTGTGTGAGTCTCTCTCAGTGTGTGTGATTCTCTCAGTGTGTGTGAGTCTCTCAGTGTGTGTGAGTCTCTCTCATTGTGAGTGAGTCTCTCAGTGTGTGTGTGTCTCTCTGTGTGTGTGAGTCTCTCAGTGTGTGTGAGTCTCTCAGTGCGTGACAGTCTCGCAGTGTGTGTGAGTCTCTCAGTGTGTGTGAGTCTCTCAGTGTGTGTGAGCCTCTCTGTGTGTGTGAGTCTCTCAGTATGTGTGATTCTCTCAGTGTGTGTGAGTCTCTCTCAGTGTATGTGAGTCTCTCAGTGTGTGTGAGTCTCTCTCAGTGTATGTGGGTCTCTCAGTGTGTGTGAGTCTCTCTCAGTGCGTGTGAGTCTCTCAGTGTGTGTGAGTCTCTCTCAGTGTGTGTGAGTCTCTCAGTGTGTGTGAGTCTCTCTCAGTGTGTGTGAGTCTCTCAGTGTGTGTGAGTCTCTCAGTGTGTGTGAGTCTCTCTCAGTGTTTGTGAGTCTCTCTCTCAGTGTGTGTGAGTCTCTCTCAGTGTGTGAGTCTCTCTCAGTGTGTGTGAGTCTCTCAGTGTGTGTGAGTCTCTCAGTGTGTGTGAGTCTCTCAGTGTGTGTGAGTCTCTCTCAGTGTGTGTGGGTCTCTCAGTGTGTGTGAGTCTCTCTCAGTGTGTGTGAGTCTCTCTCAGTGTGTGTGAGCCTCTCAGTGTGTGTGAGTCTCTCAGTGTGTGTGAGTCTCTCAGTGTGTGTGAGTCTCTCTCAGTGTGTGTGAGTCTCTCAGTGTGTGTGATTCTCTCAGTGTGTGTGAGTCTCTCAGTGTGTGTGGGTCTCTCAGTGTGTGTGAGTCTCTCTCAGTGTGTGTGAGTCTCAATGTGTGTGAGTCTCTCAGTGTGTGTGAGTCTCTCAGTGTGTGTGAGTCTCAGTGTGTGTGAGTCTCTCAGTGTGTGTGAGTCTCTCTCAGTGTGTGTGAATCTCTCTGTGTGTGTGAGTCTCTCTCAGTGTGTGTGAGTCTCTCAGTGTGTGTGAGTCTCTCAGTGTGTGTGAGTCTCTCAGTGTGTGTGAGTCTCTCAGTGTGTGTGAGTCTCTCTCAGTGTGTGTGAGTCTCTCAGTATGTGTGAGTCTCTCTCAGTGTGTGTGGGTCTCTCAGTGTGTGTGAGTCTCTCAGTGTGTGTGAGTCTCTCAGTGTGTGTGAGTCTCTCAGTGTGTGTGAGTCTCTCTCAGTGTGTGTGAATCTCTCAGTGTGTGTGAGTCTCTCTCAGTGTGTGTGAGTCTCTCTCAGTGTGTGTGAGTCTCTCTCAGTGTGTGTGAGTCTCTCTCAGTGTGTGTGAGTCTCTCTCAGTGTGTGTGAGTCTCTCTCTGTGTGTGTGAATCTCTCTGTGTGTGTGAGTCTCTCAGTGTGTGTGAGTCTCTCGCAGTGTGTGTGAGTCTCTCTCAGTGTTTGTGAGTCTCTCAGTGTGTGTGAGTCTCTCTCAGTGTGTGTGAGTCTCTCTCAGTGTGTGTGAGTCTCTCTCTGTGTGTGTGAATCTCTCTGTGTGTGTGAGTCTCTCAGTGTGTGAGAATCTCAGTGTGTGTGAGTCTCTCTCAGTGTGTGTGGGTCTCTCAGTGTGTGTGTGAGTCTCTCAGTGTGTGTGAGTCTCTCAGTGTGTGTGAGTCTCAGTGTGTGTGAGACTCTCAGTGTGTGTGAGTCTCTCTCAGTGTGTGTGGGTCTCTCAGTGTGTGTGAGTCTCTCTCAGTGTGTGTGGGTCTCTCAGTGTGTGTGTGAGTCTCTCAGTGTGTGTGAGTCTCTCAGTGTGTGTGAGTCTCAGTGTGTGTGAGACTCTCAGTGTGTGTGAGTCTCTCTCAGTGTGTGTGGGTCTCTCAGAGTGTGTGAGTCTCTCAGTCTGTGTGAGTCTCGCAGTGTGTGTGAGTCTCTCAGTGTGTGTGAGTCTCTCAGTGTGTGTGAGTCTCTCAGTGTGTGTGAGTGTCTCAGTGTGTGTGAGTCTCTCAGTGTGTGTGAGTCTCTCTCAGTGTGTGTGAGTCTCTCAGTGTGTGTGAGTCTCTCTCAGTGTGTGTGAGTCTCTCAGTGTGTGTGATTCTCTCAGTGTGTGTGAGTCTCTCAGTGTGTGTGAGTCTCTCAGTGTGTGTGAGTCTCTCAGTGTGTGTGAGTCTCTCAGTGTGTGTGAGTCTCTCTCAGTGTGTGTGAGTCTCTCAGTGTGTGTGAGTCTCTCTCAGTGTGTGTGATTCTCTCAGTGTGTGTGAGTCTCTCAGTGTGTGTGAGTCTCTCTCATTGTGAGTGAGTCTCTCAGTGTGTGTGTGTCTCTCTGTGTGTGTGAGTCTCTCAGTGTGTGTGAGTCTCTCAGTGCGTGACAGTCTCGCAGTGTGTGTGAGTCTCTCAGTGTGTGTGAGTCTCTCAGTGTGTGTGAGCCTCTCTGTGTGTGTGAGTCTCTCAGTATGTGTGATTCTCTCAGTGTGTGTGAGTCTCTCTCAGTGTATGTGAGTCTCTCAGTGTGTGTGAGTCTCTCTCAGTGTATGTGGGTCTCTCAGTGTGTGTGAGTCTCTCTCAGTGCGTGTGAGTCTCTCAGTGTGTGTGAGTCTCTCTCAGTGTGTGTGAGTCTCTCAGTGTGTGTGAGTCTCTCTCAGTGTGTGTGAGTCTCTCAGTGTGTGTGAGTCTCTCAGTGTGTGTGAGTCTCTCTCAGTGTTTGTGAGTCTCTCTCTCAGTGTGTATGAGTCTCTCTCAGTGTGTGAGTCTCTCTCAGTGTGTGTGAGTCTCTCAGTGTGTGTGAGTCTCTCAGTGTGTGTGAGTCTCTCAGTGTGTGTGAGTCTCTCTCAGTGTGTGTGGGTCTCTCAGTGTGTGTGAGTCTCTCTCAGTGTGTGTGAGTCTCTCTCAGTGTGTGTGAGCCTCTCAGTGTGTGTGAGTCTCTCAGTGTGTGTGAGTCTCTCAGTGTGTGTGAGTCTCTCTCAGTGTGTGTGAGTCTCTCAGTGTGTGTGATTCTCTCAGTGTGTGTGAGTCTCTCAGTGTGTGTGGGTCTCTCAGTGTGTGTGAGTCTCTCTCAGTGTGTGTGAGTCTCAATGTGTGTGAGTCTCTCAGTGTGTGTGAGTCTCTCAGTGTGTGTGAGTCTCAGTGTGTGTGAGTCTCTCAGTGTGTGTGAGTCTCTCTCAGTGTGTGTGAATCTCTCTGTGTGTGTGAGTCTCTCTCAGTGTGTGTGAGTCTCTCAGTGTGTGTGAGTCTCTCAGTGTGTGTGAGTCTCTCAGTGTGTGTGAGTCTCTCAGTGTGTGTGAGTCTCTCTCAGTGTGTGTGAGTCTCTCAGTATGTGTGAGTCTCTCTCAGTGTGTGTGGGTCTCTCAGTGTGTGTGAGTCTCTCAGTGTGTGTGAGTCTCTCAGTGTGTGTGAGTCTCTCAGTGTGTGTGAGTCTCTCTCAGTGTGTGTGAATCTCTCAGTGTGTGTGAGTCTCTCTCAGTGTGTGTGAGTCTCTCTCAGTGTGTGTGAGTCTCTCTCAGTGTGTGTCAGTCTCTCTCAGTGTGTGTGAGTCTCTCTCTGTGTGTGTGAATCTCTCTGTGTGTGTGAGTCTCTCAGTGTGTGTGAGTCTCTCGCAGTGTGTGTGAGTCTCTCTCAGTGTTTGTGAGTCTCTCAGTGTGTGTGAGTCTCTCTCAGTGTGTGTGAGTCTCTCTCAGTGTGTGTGAGTCTCTCTCTGTGTGTGTGAATCTCTCTGTGTGTGTGAGTCTCTCAGTGTGTGAGAATCTCAGTGTGTGTGAGTCTCTCTCAGTGTGTGTGGGTCTCTCAGTGTGTGTGTGAGTCTCTCAGTGTGTGTGAGTCTCTCAGTGTGTGTGAGTCTCAGTGTGTGTGAGACTCTCAGTGTGTGTGAGTCTCTCTCAGTGTGTGTGGGTCTCTCAGTGTGTGTGAGTCTCTCTCAGTGTGTGTGGGTCTCTCAGTGTGTGTGTGAGTCTCTCAGTGTGTGTGAGTCTCTCAGTGTGTGTGAGTCTCAGTGTGTGTGAGACTCTCAGTGTGTGTGAGTCTCTCTCAGTGTGTGTGGGTCTCTCAGAGTGTGTGAGTCTCTCAGTCTGTGTGAGTCTCGCAGTGTGTGTGAGTCTCTCAGTGTGTGTGAGTCTCTCAGTGTGTGTGAGCCTCTCTGTGTGTGTGAGTCTCTCAGTATGTGTGATTCTCTCAGTGTGTGTGAGTCTCTCTCAGTGTATGTGAGTCTCTCAGTGTGTGTGAGTCTCTCTCAGTGTATGTGAGTCTCTCAGTGTGTGTGAGTCTCTCTCAGTGCGTGTGAGTCTCTCAGTGTGTGTGAGTCTCTCTCAGTGTGTGAGTCTCTCTCAGTGTGTGTGAGTCTCTCAGTGTGTGTGAGTCTCTCAGTGTGTGTGAGTCTCTCTCAGTGTTTGTGAGTCTCTCTCTCAGTGTGTGTGAGTCTCTCTCAGTGTGTGAGTCTCTCTCAGTGTGTGTGAGTCTCTCAGTGTGTGTGAGTCTCTCAGTGTGTGTGAGTCTCTCAGTGTGTGTGAGTCTCTCTCAGTGTGTGTGGGTCTCTCAGTGTGTGTGAGTCTCTCTCAGTGTGTGTGAGTCTCTCTCAGTGTGTGTGAGCCTCTCAGTGTGTGTGAGTCTCTCAGTGTGTGTGAGTCTCTCAGTGTGTGTGAGTCTCTCTCAGTGTGTGTGAGTCTCTCAGTGTGTGTGATTCTCTCAGTGTGTGTGAGTCTCTCAGTGTGTGTGGGTCTCTCAGTGTGTGTGAGTCTCTCTCAGTGTGTGTGAGTCTCAATGTGTGTGAGTCTCTCAGTGTGTGTGAGTCTCTCAGTGTGTGTGAGTCTCAGTGTGTGTGAGTCTCTCAGTGTGTGTGAGTCTCTCTCAGTGTGTGTGAATCTCTCTGTGTGTGTGAGTCTCTCTCAGTGTGTGTAAGTCTCTCAGTGTGTGTGAGTCTCTCAGTGTGTGTGAGACTCTCAGTGTGTGTGAGTCTCTCAGTGTGTGTGAGTCTCTCTCAGTGTGTGTGAGTCTCTCAGTATGTGTGAGTCTCTCTCAGTGTGTGTGGGTCTCTCAGTGTGTGTGAGTCTCTCAGTGTGTGTGAGTCTCTCAGTGTGTGTGAGTCTCTCAGTGTGTGTGAGTCTCTCTCAGTGTGTGTGAATCTCTCAGTGTGTGTGAGTCTCTCTCAGTGTGTGTGAGTCTCTCTCAGTGTGTGTGAGTCTCTCTCAGTGTGTGTGAGTCTCTCTCAGTGTGTGTGAGTCTCTCTCAGTGTGTGTGAGTCTCTCTCTGTGTGTGTGAATCTCTCTGTGTGTGTGAATCTCTCTGTGTGTGTGAGTCTCTCAGTGTGTGTGAGTCTCTCTCAGTGTGTGTGAGTCTCTCTCAGTGTGTGTGAGTCTCTCAGTGTGTGTGAGTCTCTCTCAGTGTGTGTGAGTCTCTCTCAGTGTGTGTGAGTCTCTCAGTGTGTGTGAGTCTCTCAGTGTGTGTGAGTCTCTCTCAGTGTGTGTGAGTCTCTCAGTGTGTGTGAGTCTCTCAGTGTGTGTGAGTCTCTCAGTGCGTGACAGTCTCGCAGTGTGTGTGAGTCTCTCAGTGTGTGTGAGTCTCTCAGTGTGTGTGAGCCTCTCTCAGTGTATGTGAGTCTCTCTCAGTGTGTATGAGTCTCTCAATGTGTGCGAGTCTCTCAGTGTGTGTGATTCTCTCAGTGTGTGTGTCTCTCAGTGTGTGTGAGTCTCTCAGTGTGTGTGAGTCTCTCTCAGTGTGTGTGAGTCTCTCAGTGTGTGTGAGTCTCTCAGTGTGTGTGAGTCTCTCAGTGTGTGTGAGTCTCTCAGTGTGTGTGAGTCTCTCAGTGTGTGTGAGTCTCTCTCAGTGTGTGTGAGTCTCTCAGTGTGTGTGAGTCTCTCTCAGTGTGTGTGAGTCTCTCAGTGTGTGTGATTCTCTCAGTGTGTGTGAGTCTCTCAGTGTGTGTGAGTCTCTCAGTGTGTGTGAGTCTCTCAGTGTGTGTGAGTCTCTCAGTGTGTGTGAGTCTCTCTCAGTGTGTGTGAGTCTCTCAGTGTGTGTGAGTCTCTCTCAGTGTGTGTGATTCTCTCAGTGTGTGTGAGTCTCTCAGTGTGTGTGAGTCTCTCTCATTGTGAGTGAGTCTCTCAGTGTGTGTGTGTCTCTCTGTGTGTGTGAGTCTCTCAGTGTGTGTGAGTCTCTCAGTGCGTGACAGTCTCGCAGTGTGTGTGAGTCTCTCAGTGTGTGTGAGTCTCTCAGTGTGTGTGAGCCTCTCTGTGTGTGTGAGTCTCTCAGTATGTGTGATTCTCTCAGTGTGTGTGAGTCTCTCTCAGTGTATGTGAGTCTCTCAGTGTGTGTGAGTCTCTCTCAGTGTATGTGGGTCTCTCAGTGTGTGTGAGTCTCTCTCAGTGCGTGTGAGTCTCTCAGTGTGTGTGAGTCTCTCTCAGTGTGTGTGAGTCTCTCAGTGTGTGTGAGTCTCTCTCAGTGTGTGTGAGTCTCTCAGTGTGTGTGAGTCTCTCAGTGTGTGTGAGTCTCTCTCAGTGTTTGTGAGTCTCTCTCTCAGTGTGTGTGAGTCTCTCTCAGTGTGTGAGTCTCTCTCAGTGTGTGTGAGTCTCTCAGTGTGTGTGAGTCTCTCAGTGTGTGTGAGTCTCTCAGTGTGTGTGAGTCTCTCTCAGTGTGTGTGGGTCTCTCAGTGTGTGTGAGTCTCTCTCAGTGTGTGTGAGTCTCTCTCAGTGTGTGTGAGCCTCTCAGTGTGTGTGAGTCTCTCAGTGTGTGTGAGTCTCTCAGTGTGTGTGAGTCTCTCTCAGTGTGTGTGAGTCTCTCAGTGTGTGTGATTCTCTCAGTGTGTGTGAGTCTCTCAGTGTGTGTGGGTCTCTCAGTGTGTGTGAGTCTCTCTCAGTGTGTGTGAGTCTCAATGTGTGTGAGTCTCTCAGTGTGTGTGAGTCTCTCAGTGTGTGTGAGTCTCAGTGTGTGTGAGTCTCTCAGTGTGTGTGAGTCTCTCTCAGTGTGTGTGAATCTCTCTGTGTGTGTGAGTCTCTCTCAGTGTGTGTGAGTCTCTCAGTGTGTGTGAGTCTCTCAGTGTGTGTGAGTCTCTCAGTGTGTGTGAGTCTCTCAGTGTGTGTGAGTCTCTCTCAGTGTGTGTGAGTCTCTCAGTATGTGTGAGTCTCTCTCAGTGTGTGTGGGTCTCTCAGTGTGTGTGAGTCTCTCAGTGTGTGTGAGTCTCTCAGTGTGTGTGAGTCTCTCAGTGTGTGTGAGTCTCTCTCAGTGTGTGTGAATCTCTCAGTGTGTGTGAGTCTCTCTCAGTGTGTGTGAGTCTCTCTCAGTGTGTGTGAGTCTCTCTCAGAGTGTGTGAGTCTCTCTCAGTGTGTGTGAGTCTCTCTCAGTGTGTGTGAGTCTCTCTCTGTGTGTGTGAATCTCTCTGTGTGTGTGAGTCTCTCAGTGTGTGTGAGTCTCTCGCAGTGTGTGTGAGTCTCTCTCAGTGTGTGTGAGTCTCTCAGTGTGTGTGAGTCTCTCTCAGTGTGTGTGAGTCTCTCTCAGTGTGTGTGAGTCTCTCTCTGTGTGTGTGAATCTCTCTGTGTGTGTGAGTCTCTCAGTGTGTGAGAATCTCAGTGTGTGTGAGTCTCTCTCAGTGTGTGTGGGTCTCTCAGTGTGTGTGTGAGTCTCTCAGTGTGTGTGAGTCTCTCAGTGTGTGTGAGTCTCAGTGTGTGTGAGACTCTCAGTGTGTGTGAGTCTCTCTCAGTGTGTGTGGGTCTCTCAGTGTGTGTGAGTCTCTCTCAGTGTGTGTGGGTCTCTCAGTGTGTGTGTGAGTCTCTCAGTGTGTGTGAGTCTCTCAGTGTGTGTGAGTCTCAGTGTGTGTGAGACTCTCAGTGTGTGTGAGTCTCTCTCAGTGTGTGTGGGTCTCTCAGAGTGTGTGAGTCTCTCAGTCTGTGTGAGTCTCGCAGTGTGTGTGAGTCTCTCAGTGTGTGTGAGTCTCTCAGTGTGTGTGAGCCTCTCTGTGTGTGTGAGTCTCTCAGTATGTGTGATTCTCTCAGTGTGTGTGAGTCTCTCTCAGTGTATGTGAGTCTCTCAGTGTGTGTGAGTCTCTCTCAGTGTATGTGAGTCTCTCAGTGTGTGTGAGTCTCTCTCAGTGCGTGTGAGTCTCTCAGTGTGTGTGAGTCTCTCTCAGTGTGTGAGTCTCTCTCAGTGTGTGTGAGTCTCTCAGTGTGTGTGAGTCTCTCAGTGTGTGTGAGTCTCTCTCAGTGTTTGTGAGTCTCTCTCTCAGTGTGTGTGAGTCTCTCTCAGTGTGTGAGTCTCTCTCAGTGTGTGTGAGTCTCTCAGTGTGTGTGAGTCTCTCAGTGTGTGTGAGTCTCTCAGTGTGTGTGAGTCTCTCTCAGTGTGTGTGGGTCTCTCAGTGTGTGTGAGTCTCTCTCAGTGTGTGTGAGTCTCTCTCAGTGTGTGTGAGCCTCTCAGTGTGTGTGAGTCTCTCAGTGTGTGTGAGTCTCTCAGTGTGTGTGAGTCTCTCTCAGTGTGTGTGAGTCTCTCAGTGTGTGTGATTCTCTCAGTGTGTGTGAGTCTCTCAGTGTGTGTGGGTCTCTCAGTGTGTGTGAGTCTCTCTCAGTGTGTGTGAGTCTCAATGTGTGTGAGTCTCTCAGTGTGTGTGAGTCTCTCAGTGTGTGTGAGTCTCAGTGTGTGTGAGTCTCTCAGTGTGTGTGAGTCTCTCTCAGTGTGTGTGAATCTCTCTGTGTGTGTGAGTCTCTCTCAGTGTGTGTGAGTCTCTCAGTGTGTGTGAGTCTCTCAGTGTGTGTGAGACTCTCAGTGTGTGTGAGTCTCTCAGTGTGTGTGAGTCTCTCTCAGTGTGTGTGAGTCTCTCAGTATGTGTGAGTCTCTCTCAGTGTGTGTGGGTCTCTCAGTGTGTGTGAGTCTCTCAGTGTGTGTGAGTCTCTCAGTGTGTGTGAGTCTCTCAGTGTGTGTGAGTCTCTCTCAGTGTGTGTGAATCTCTCAGTGTGTGTGAGTCTCTCTCAGTGTGTGTGAGTCTCTCTCAGTGTGTGTGAGTCTCTCTCAGTGTGTGTGAGTCTCTCTCAGTGTGTGTGAGTCTCTCTCAGTGTGTGTGAGTCTCTCTCAGTGTGTGTGAGTCTCTCTCTGTGTGTGTGAATCTCTCTGTGTGTGTGAATCTCTCTGTGTGTGTGAGTCTCTCAGTGTGTGTGAGTCTCTCTCAGTGTGTGTGAGTCTCTCTCAGTGTGTGTGAGTCTCTCAGTGTGTGTGAGTCTCTCTCAGTGTGTGTGAGTCTCTCTCAGTGTGTGTGAGTCTCTCTCTGTGTGTGTGAATCTCTCTGTGTGTGTGAGTCTCTCAGTGTGTGAGAATCTCAGTGTGTGTGAGTCTCTCTCAGTGTGTGTGGGTCTCTCAGTGTGTGTGTGAGTCTCTCAGTGTGTGTGAGTCTCTCAGTGTGTGTGAGTCTCAGTGTGTGTGAGACTCTCAGTGTGTGTGAGTCTCTCTCAGTGTGTGTGGGTCTCTCAGAGTGTGTGAGTCTCTCAGTGTGTGTGAGTCTCTCAGTGTGTGTGAGTCTCAGTGTGTGTGAGACTCTCAGTGTGTGTGAGTCTCTCTCAGTGTGTGTGGGTCTCTCAGAGTGTGTGAGTCTCTCAGTCTGTGTGAGTCTCTCAGTGTGTGTGAGTCTCTCAGTGTGTGTGAGTCTCTGTGTGTGTGAGAAATGGCAGTGTGCTGTCTCTCCCTCTAACTTAACCTTACTGTGTGTACATAACCTACTTATATATGTATAACTTACCTGTTAGGGCCGTTGCCCCTTTAACTTACCTGCCCCTTTAAGACGCGCCTTAGCGTGCTGACGTCACATCACGTACGACGTAGCGTGCCGACGTCACGGCACGTACGACGTGACGTGCGTGAGGCGGCTGCCGGCCCGACTCGGCCTTCCAGAAAGGCCGCCGGCACAGCCCAGCCTAGCGTCTTCGGCCGCATCTACCAGCCACCGGGAGCGACGCGATCTTCCGCTCCCGCGGCAAGCACCGGCACAGCCTGGCCTCCAGCTCCCGCTCCCGACTTCGGCCTCAACGGCCAGAAACGCGACCACGCGCATCACGTGACGCCCCAAGCGCAGACAACGCGACCGAGCGTGATGAAGTCATTGCGCTCCCCACAGGACTGCTACATAGTCCTCGTGTAGTCCTCGCTGGGACACAGACCTACACCACGGTGCTCCTACAGCAGCACAGGCTCCGGGCAGTTGTATCGTCCCCATGCTTGAGTCTTGGAAATTGTTTGTCTGTAAGTATTTTAGAATGCTATAGATGATTAGTGTACACTGTATGTTGTAGAAAATGTTTAGTTGTAACTTTTCTCTGTCTAGCTGGTTAACTAGTAGCTGTATTTTGATACACTATGTACAGGGCTAATTTAAAGAGAATGCCTCCCAGTTTGCTAAATGTATATTCATTGCTAAATGTACTGTGTTGCTCAGGCGTACCTAAAATTGTGTATACATATCAGTTATGCGTTTGTATACTAATGTGTGCTTCCATTTCTGTGTTGTATTTCAGTTTTACAATAAGAATCTTTCAGTAAAGTTTTACAAGAAAAGTCAAGCCTTGTGATTTTTATGGGAAGATATCAAGTTGTTCGCTATCTGTCTAGCTCTGCATAGGATCGCGTTGCGAGGGCAGAATAGCCTGCCTTCCTCAGCCAGGTCCACTCAGGTGGCACAAATAAAGTTGTAAGGCAAGACATTTTCATTCAGCGACGATTTCAGTGAAGAATCACTACGACTGGATGAGGTAAAGGAGGCAAAGGGCTGGGCAAAGGCGGCGCCAAGCACCACTGTAAAGTGCTCCATGACAACATCCAGGGCATCACCAAACCAGCCATCCACCGCCTGGCTTGCCATGGCGGTGTCAAGCGGATCTCGGGTCTGATCTATGAGGAGACCCGCGGGGTGCTGAAGGTTTTCCTGGAGAATGTGATCAGGGATGCGGTCACCTACACTGAGCATGCCAAGTGCAAGACTGTCACTGCCATGGCTGTGGTGTACGCTCTGAAATGGCACGGTCGCACCCTCTATGGATTCTGCGGCTGAACAACTCGACTCTTTCAACCAAACACAACACAAAGGCTCTTTTAAGAGCCACTCACCACCTCACTGAGAGAGCAGTGACCTGGGAGAGGGGATAGATTGATGATTTACATTGTGATCGGTGTAGATCTATATTTTATTCCAAGATCAAATTTAGGTGTGGAGGTGTTTGAAATCAGTATACGCACGATGGGTCGAATGGCCTTTAGTCATAGAATCGTAGACATTTACGGCATAGAAGGAGGCTATTCCACCCTTCGTCTCTGCCAGCCGTAGCCTCATCGGTAGTGACACTTCTGTACCTGTCAATTCCTGGTCTGGGATTTATGTGAGTGTTGATTTTACTCTATATCTGTCACTTACTGGGATGTGACTGAGAGTTATTTCCAGAACACCCACCACCCCCTGGGTGAAATAAAAATCTCAATTGATGGAATGTGTTAACTCTTCAGGAACTCCCACACCAGCCTACGGGTCACACACTCGTTTCATCAGTAATTTGGATGATAATTAACATCGTTTCCTTGTGGCCCATTTAATGAATGATAAAAGCGCTTTGTGAAAAAATCACATTTTTGCTGATTGTGTTACTAATAGAAGTCTGAGCACGCGCTAAAATACAGGCTCCACCTCCCCCTCCCCCATACTTTTTAAACCGACGGGAAGGGCCCCTGCGAGCACCACTCCCCCAACTCTGCCCGCGGGGGCTGTGTCCTCTGTGCTGGGTTGATGAGAACCACAAACACGGACCCTGGTCACTCGTTCCCTTTGCTCTCGGTCCCGTTCATTTACGGTGCCTGCCGACGAATTAAATGTTTTTTTAAGGGGTGAGACACTGATTTCAGTAACCTTGTTCTTTCAAGACTTTTCCAATTTTTTTAATGCCATTTGGGAGTCAATCCGTTTATTAATTCAAGCTTCCTGCATTGTAACAACCCGGAATGGGAGTTCTTAGAGAAAACAGAACGGGGTCAGTTTGAACCCTCTGTCCCTCTACTCTCACAGCAGGACTCCTAGTTCTAGTTTCACTCCCACAGCAGCGCCTGTGCAAAGGATCGAGCGATAATCTGTGAATCCTCACTTTTACACAGATTGAGCTGGAATGTGTCCCATTACACAAATCAATGGGAATTTAATCCCGCCCGTGAGAGGTTGAAATTGAACCCGAAATTAATCCTAATTGTAACAGCCTGGAATTTGCAAGGGAGAGATGGAATATGACAAAAAGTATAAAACAATGTTCGGAAATCTTTGGTTAATAATGAATTTATTAATTTAGTTCGCTGGATTAGAAAAATGTAGGCGGGCATTTTGAAAATAAGAAATCATTGGCGGTCTGACTGTTGAGGCCAGTTGTTTCCACCCTTTTGATTGGCGGGGAAAACAGAATGTGATTGGTCAACAGAAAAAACAAAAGTAATTTACCACAGAATGACCAATCACAAGTTCGCTCTCTGCATTCCTCCAGAATTGTAAGAAGTCACACAACACCAGGTTATAGTCCAACAGCTTTAATTGAAATCACAAGCTTTCGGAGCGCTGCTCCTTCGTCAGGTGAAGTGGAGAGATGCATAAAGACACAGCATATATAGTCAGAATAATGCCAGATGATTACAGGTAATCTTTCTAACTGCCATTTATCACACCTCGGCAGAGAGATAATCACAGCAATCAAAGGTGTGAATGGTGTCCAAACAGGTCAGTCAGGAAAACATTACATCAAAGAACAATGAGGTGGAGTCACAAGGAGTCAAATGTTGCAGATGCTGGGGTCTGTATGAAAAACAAAAAACAGACAAAAAAAATTTTTTTGCTTGAAATCACAGCAGGTCCGGCCGCATGTGTAGAGAGAACAAGCCAACGACGACTCGAGTCTGGATGACCCTATGTCAGGTGGGGTTACATGTAGCGTGACATGAACCCAAGTTCCCAGTTGAGGCCGTCCTCATGAGTGCAGAACTTGGCTATCAGTTTCTGCTCGACGATTTTGCGTTGTCGTGTGTCTCGAAGGCCGCCTTGGAGAATGCTTACCCGAAGATCGGAGGCTGAATGTCCTTGACTGCTGAAGTGTTCCCCGACTGGGAGGGAACACTCCTGCCTGGTGATTGCTGTGCAGTGTCCGTTCATCCATTGTCGCAGAGTCTGCATGGTCTCACCGATGTACCATGCTCCGGGGCATCCTTTCCTGCAACGTATGAGGTAGACAACGTTGGCCGAGGCACATGAGTATGTACCATGTACCTGGTGGGTGGTGTCCTCACGTGTGATGATGGTGTCTGTGATGATGATCTGGCATGTCTTGCAGAGGTTGCTGTGGCAGGGTTGTGTGGTGTCGTGGTCGCTGTTCTCCTGAAAGCTGGGTAATTTGCTGCGAACGATGGTCTATTTGAGATTAGGTGGCTGTTTGAAGGTGAGTAGTGGAGGTGTGGGGATGGTCTTAGCGAGGTGTTCATCATCATCGATGACATTTTGAAGTCTGTGAAGAACATGGCGTAGTTTCTCCGCTCCGGGGAAGTACTGGACGACGAAGGGTACTCTGTTGGTTGTGTCCCGTGTTTGTCTTCTGAGGAGGTCTATGCAATATTTCGCTGTGGCCCTTCGGAACTGTCGATCGATGAGTCAAGCATCATATCCCGTTCTTACGAGCGTGTCTTTCAGTGTCTGTAGGTGTCCATCGCATTTCTCCTCGTCTGAGCAGATCCTGTGTATTCACAGGGCTTGTCCATAGGGGATGGCTTCTTTAACGTGGTTAGGGTGGAAGCTGGAGAAGTGGAGCATCGTGAGGATGTCCGTGGGCTTGCGGTAGAGTGAAGTGCTGAGGTTTCCGTCTTTGATGGAGATTCGTGTGTCCAAGAATGAAACCGATTCTGAGGAGTAGTCCATGGTGAGTTTGATGGTGGGATGGAACTTGTTGATGTTATCGTGTAGTCTTTTCAGCGATTCTTCACCGTGGGTCCATAGGAAGAATATGTCGTTGATGGATCTGGTGTATAGCGTTGATTGGAGGTCCTGTGCAGTGAAGAAGTCTTGCTCGAACTTGTGCATGAAGATGTTGGCGTACTGTGGTGTGAATTTGGTCCCCATGGCTGTTCCGTGTGTTTCGGTAAAGAACTGGTTGACCACAATGTCTTCACCTTCGACAACCAGTGGATCTGACTGTTGAGGCATTTATTTCCACCCTCTTTTCATTGGTGGGAAAAGCAGACTGTGATTGGTCACCGGAAAGCACCAATGAAATTCACCACAGAGTGACCAATCACAAGTACGCTGTCTGCTGTAGTGTCCGTGTGTAGATAAAGACACTGAAGACAGGAGTTGGTTCATAGGTATTTACTAAGCAAGTCTGGGGGGGGGGGGGTTTCTAAAGGATATACACAATACACAGGCTTATATAGCCCAAGTGGCAATTACCGGCATTACGCACACCTGGGGCTCTTAAAGGCACATACACCATAATTGCTCTTAAAGGCACATACACCACAATTCCTCCCCTTCTAGCTAACTAGTACATCATATTTTAAGTAATTATTAATTACATGTTATATGCAAAATAATATACATTGCTGTATTAATTAATTATAAGTTAGTCTCTCAGGAGGCTTCCTGACTCGGTCCGGATAACACCTCGGGGGTGTAGTAGTTTCTGGTGGTGTAGTAGGTTCTTCTGGCAAGGCTGATTCGGCTTGAAGGCCAGTGTCGGGTTCATCGGGCTCCAGTATCACCGGATCGGAGGTAGATATGGGTATCTCTACTTCATCGTTAGATGTATAGAGTGGTGGTGTAGGTTGTCCCTTTTCGGATGACTTGATGATTTGGTCAGCATGGCGCCTTATTATGCTGTCTCCGATGTACACGGTATACATCAGTGGTCCTAATCGTGTGCAGATAGTTCCAGGCTGCCATTTCTCGGTACGGTAGTCCCGGGCCAAAACCGGTTGGCCTATCTGGAAGGCCCTAGTTGGCCTTTCATTCATGCCCTGAAACTGCCGGTTCTCCACGTCCCTTCGGATGTTGGGCTTGACCAAATCCAGCCGGCATCTTAGGTTTCTATTGTAGAACATCATGGCAGGAGTTTGGTTAGTAACCATATGCGTTGCATTCCTATATGCAAATAAGAAGTTATCCACCTTGTGCTGAAGTTTTATGTCTTCATTACCCATGGCCTTGATGGCCTTCTTGAAGGTCTGGACAAACCTTTCAGCCAATCCATTGGTGGCGGGATGGTATGGGGCGGACGTGTAGTGCTTTACCCCATTGTTCTTTAAGAACTTTCTGAATTCTTCGGACAAAATTGCGGTCCATTATCAGAACATATCTGCTCCGGCAGCCCATTCCTGGCAAATATGGTCCTTAATACTGTGATGGTTTTTTCCGTGGTGGTGGAGGACATCTTTATTACCTCCGGCCACTTGGAGTGTGCATCAACTGCGATTAAGAACATTGAGTCCATAAATGGACCAGCAAAGTCGATGTGCACCCTTTGCCAGGGAGATGAGGGCCACTCCCATGGATGTAGAGGGGCCTGTGGCGGAGCATTTTGGACCTTCTGGCATCCTAGGCAGCTCTTGGTCATGTCTTCGATGTCTCCATCGATACCTGGCCACCATACAAACGCCCTAGCTAGGTTCTTCATTTTCACTCCACCCAGATGCCCCTCGTGAAGCTCCTTTAGCACTTTATCCTGGAGTTTGGGTGGAATCATCACTCTGGATCCACACATCAAGGTTCCTCGGCACACTGACAGCTGTTCTCTTCTTTGCGAGAATGCTGGCAACAGTGGTTCGCCATGTGCTGGCCATCCCTTCACTGTTAAATCGTAGACCCGTGAGAGAGTAGGGTCATTTCTTGTCTCCCTTTCAATGGCAGAATTTCTCACCAGTAGACATTCCACTATGGTAGAGTGGAATATCTCTACTGGGTCTACTGTAGGTGCCTCTTCTATCGTTGGCAACGGTAGGCGTGATAAACTGTCAGCATTCCCATGCTGTTTTGACCCTTTGTATTCAATGTTGTATTGGTGTGCC
The DNA here is from genome assembly GCF_052327205.1 of Somniosus microcephalus. Lineage (NCBI taxonomy): Eukaryota > Metazoa > Chordata > Chondrichthyes > Squaliformes > Somniosidae > Somniosus > Somniosus microcephalus. The sequence goes on along the minus strand of NW_028225179.1, from coordinate 161,909,068 downwards.
CCTAGAAAAAGGGACCACCTCTGTAGTCTTTGTGCCGTCATAATGGGGACACCTTTTTTAGGGTTGAATATGGAGATGAGGGGTTGATGGTCAGTCAGCAAGGTAAATTTTTGTCCGTGTAGGTAATGGTTGAATTTCTTCACTCCCCATACCAGGCTGAGTGCTTCCCTGTCTATCTGGGCATAGTTACGCTCAGCTGAGTTCAATGAGCGTGACGCAAAAGCTATCGGCCGTTCCGAGCCATCAGGGAATCTATGGGACAATACCGCTCCTATGCCATAAGGGGATGCATCGCACGCCAGTCTGATTGGTAGTGATGGGTTGTAATGAGCCAAAATTTTCTCGGATGTGATTAAGTCTTTACATTTATGGAAGGCACGTTTACAGTCTTCGTTCCATTTCCAAATCACTCCTGTCTGTAGAAGATCATTAAGAGGGTGTAGAATAGTTGATAAGTTCGGTAAAAATTTATGATAGTAATTTATTAATTCCAGGAATGACCTTAATTGTGAAACATTTTCAGGTGCTGGGGCTTTTATAACTGCTTCAATTTTTTCAGGTGACTTATGCAACCCTTCCTTATTAATTATGTGGCCACAATATGATATCTGATTTTGGAAAAATTCACACTTGGGGCGGATTGCTCGTAGGCCCCGTTCTTTCAGCCTAGTGACCACCTGCTCCAAATTGGCAAGGTGCTCGTTGTCGTTTTCTCCTGCTATAAGGATGTCGTCTAGGTAGCATTGAGTCCCCGGAATCCCTTGCAGGACTTGCTCCATAGCTCTTTGCCAGATAGCTGGAGCTGATGCTATTCCAAAAACCAGTCGATTGTACTGGTACAGGCCTTTGTGTGTGTTTATTGTGAGATACTTTTTAGAGGTCTCCTCAACCTCCATCTGTAGATATGCCTGTGCCAAGTCAATTTTTGTGAAACGTTTCCCTCCGGATAGTGAGGCGAAAATATCTTCTATCCTCGGAAGAGGATACTGTACCGTGTGAAGGACCAGGTTTACAGTCACCTTAAAGTCCCCACAGATGCGAATTTTTTTCTGTTCCTCAGAGTTATTTTTCAATGTTTTTTTCATGACTGGAACGATGGGTGTTGCCCATTCGCTCCAATCTATTTTGGATTATACGCCTGCCTTTTCCAAATTCTTCAGCTCTGCCTCGACTGCCGGATGTATTGCGTATGTCTTGCCTTAAAAATTTTTGGAATTGCTGTATCTTCCACTTTTATTGAGGCGGTGATGCCATTCAAGGTTCCTAGTTTCTCTTGAAACACTTCTTTGGCGTTGGCCAAGATGTCTTTTAATCGTTCAGGTATGATGTCATCATTGTTTTTTTCCTTACTGGTCACCGTCAGTGCCTGAATGGAGTGCCAGTCTAAACGTATCTTCCTTATCCATTCACGTCCCAACAACGGTGGACCACCATCTTGTAGAATGTATAAATACAACTTTTGTATTTCTTTGCCGTTGTATACCACAGGCACCCTTATTTTTCCTTTGGGGTAGACTTTCTGCCCCGTATATGTTTTTAAGATAATGGATGTGTCTTTTAGAGGTATATGCGAAAATAGCCTCTTGTAATCTCGTCGATTTATTACGGTTAGAACTGATCCTGTATCTAGCTCCATTTTAACTGGGGACCCTGCTATTGTGAGGGTAACCCAAATGGTTTGGTAATCCTCTTTGGCAAGTACATTATGTAATTTGAGACAGCTTAGTCTCTTGTTTCCGGAGTCGCTATCGCTATTCTGGTCTTCGGAGCTATTGTCCGTCATCATTTGTACCTTCCTGTACTTTTCTTTATTGATTTTTTGTTTTCTGTCAGTGGATTTATTTTGTCCAGATTGGCATACCCGTGCAATGTGTCCAATCTTACCACATTGCCTGCATGCTTTGCCCTTGAACCAGCAGTCCCTCTGGTTATGGGTGGATCTGCCGCAGCGATAACATCTTCCGAACTCCTGTGTCATTTTATGGGTGCTGAAGTCCTGTGTCTGTTGTTGTATCTCTGCAGCTCCTTTTGCTGCTGCTTCGTATGATACAGCCATACTGAAAGCTTTGTCCAATGTTAAATCTTTTTCAGAAAGCAGTCTTTTTTGTGTTCCTTCACTTAAGAGACCGCAAACAAATTTGTCTCGAAGATAATCCGATAGTCCTGCTCCGAATTGGCAGTACTTTGATAGCTTTCTTAATTCGGTTAGGTAATCAGCGTTACTTTCATTCTTGTGTTGATTTCTCTTGAAGAACTTGAATCGTTCCGCTATCAGCAGCGGTGTTGGGTTTAAATGCTCCTGCAGGGTATCAACAATTTCTTTAAAAGTCTTGTCCTTTGGTTTGGCTGGAGTGATTAAATTTCGTAACAGCCCGTATGTCTTCGCGCCCATTAAGTTCAGAAGTACTGAAGCTTTTTTTTCATCTGTTATCCCATTTGCAGTGCAATAAACCTCTACTCTTTCCACGTATGTGGTCCAATCTTCTATTTCGCCATCAAAAGCCTCAATATTACCAGATTTAGGCATTTCAGAAAAGATATGGCGCTTCCCGCGCTTTTTTTTTCTTTTTTTTCCTGTAGCAACGATATGGCGCTTCCCGCGCTTTCCCGCCGCTGCTACCGATAACAACGCTGTTTTACTGTGGTTTCCGTTTATTCACTGTTGGAGACTCGTTCCCAACGGAGGTCTAAATGCTGACTTGCTTACCGCGCCGGCCGTCTCTCGAGTGCACCCTCCCAGTCCGTTATTGCTTGCCTCCGATTTCGCTGCCTGCCTCAGCTGTAGAGCCCGCCGCTGGAGCTCCAGCCTGATGCCCAGGAAGGATTAGCGCAGTACCTGCCACCAGCTTGGCCAGCTGGTGAAACCACAGTTTCTCTTACTTCCTTGAGTCTTCTGGACGCTGGAGGAATCGATGTCCTTGAGGTGCTGCCGAATTGCAGGTAAGTCCGTTTCCACTTCGTCGCCACTGTAGTGTCCGTGTGTAGATAAAGATACTGAAGACAGGAGTTGGTTCATAGGTATTTACTAAGCAAGTCTGGGGGGTGGGTTTCTAAAGGATATACACAATACACAGGCTTATATAGCCCAAGTGGCAATTACCGACATTACGCACACCTGGGGCTCTTAAAGGCACATACACCATAATTGCTCTTAAAGGCACATACACCACATCTGCATTCATCCAGAAGGTATAAGAAGGGCAGATGTCGGAGGAGACTTTCATTATTTCTCTGACCATGTTGATTGTGGAAATGTCTGGAAGAGGAAAAACTGGCGGTAAAGCTCGTGCTAAAGCCAAGTCTCGCACATCCCGGGCCGGACTGCAGTTCCCCGTGGGCCGGGTTCACAGGCTCCTGCGAAAGGGCAACTACGCTGAGCATGTGGGTGCCGGAGCCCCGGTCTACATGGCTGCTGTGCTCGAGTATCTGACCGCTGAAATCCTGGAGCTGGCCGGCAACGCTGCCCGCAACAACAAGAAGACCCGCATCATCCCCAGACACCTGCAGCTGGCCATCCGCAACAACGAGGAGCTCAACAAGCTGCTGGGAAAGGTGACCATCGCTCAGGGCGGGGTGCTGCCTAATATCCAGGTGGTGCTGCTGCCCAAGAAAACCAGCAATGCCAGCTCCAAGAGCAAGTAAAGCGGACAAGATTCAATCTAATAACCCAAAGGCTCTTTTCAGAGCCACCCACTTTATCTGAAAGGACTGGTTCCTGTCGATCAATTGATCACAATTGTCCTAGAGCTAGTTTTATATTAAAACATTACAGTAGTTGCCCTGGAATTATCCTGACCTGAGATGACTCGTTTATATCCCGGTCACTCTCTGTCGAATGTTTAGAAATCTAGATCAACAAACACTGCCATGCGTTGGCTGTTAATATTCTTTACATACACAAATATATATGCAGAGGAGAAAACCACAAATAACCTTCAACATAACCCCAGCCGTCGTTGAACATGTTGGAGGGAGCAGAATAGAAACAGGATTTGAGGACAGTATAAATATGGAAAGGGTTTTAATTCAGCATTCCAGTATTTGAGATTGTGGTGAACGCAGAATCTGATTGGATGCGTAAAGAAGCCTATCGGAGAGATAGAGAACAAAGGAAATTGACAACGCTTCCAATAAACCAATCACAATCCTTGCCTTTAACCATCCCTCATTAGCATAGCTGTGTGGGACGGACTGTGGGGCTGCCTATATAATACGAGCTCGGAGCACCATTTGCTTAAATTGTTTCCTGATACTGAACGAGACGATGGTTGACGAGAAGAAATCAGCTGCCAAGAAGGGCGCCAAGAAAATTGTGAAGAAAGTGGTGCCAAAGGGCGGCAAGAAGTGCAGAAAGTCGAGGAAGGAGAGTTACTCCATCTACATCTACAAAGTGATGAAGCAGGTTCACCCTGACACCGGCATCTCCTCCAAGGCCATGAGCATCATGAATTCATTTGTGAACGATATTTTCGAGCGCATCGCGAGTGAGGCTTCCCGCCTGGCCCATTACAACAAGCGGCACACCATCAGCTCCCGGGAGATCCAGACCGCCATGCGCCTGCTGCTGCCCGGGGGGCTGGCCAAGCACGGGGTGTCAGAAGGGACAAAGGCGGTGACCAAATACACCAGCTCCAAGTAAAACTCCACGCTGCCCTGAAAGAACAAACCCAAACCACAACGGCTCTTTAAGAGCCACCCACAATCTCTCTGAAATATCTACACAGTCGCATCTCCCTTTACACTCAATTTACTGTAATTATTTCCTGAAAAAGTTTGAGAACCTTAAGTTCTTAGCAGTAGATGTAGATTTGAATTTTCAAATAAGCAGTTTTAAATTCTTGTTCGACATTAGCGTCACTGCTGAATTTCCCGCCCAGTAAAAACTGCAAACACGATCCCAGGTAGCTTTTTCCCTTTGTTCTCAGACCTGTTCATTTACAGCACCTGCCACCGAATTAAGAGCTTGTTCTCGGGGTAAGACTCAGATTCCAGTCACATCGTTCTGTCTCAAGGCGTTTTCAAATTTTAAAAATAAATGTTGGGGGTTTGTTAACCCGAGACTTCTTGCAGTAACAGCCCAGAATGGGAGCTTTAACAGAGACTGGAACCGAGTCAATTTGAACACTGTCCCTCTTCTCTTTTCACAGGACTCCCGGTTCTGCTTTCACTCCCGCCTGTACAAAGGATCGATCGATAATCATTGAAACCTCACTTTTACAAAGATTGAGCTGGAATGTGTCTGGTTACAGAATCAGTAGAGGTTGATTCCTGCCCATTACATTCTGAAATTGAACACGCAAATTGTAATGTATATACCTTTAAGGGGGGAACTACTTTTTACAGCTCATGTATACTGTAGTACCGGCAGTGACCACACCTGTATATAGCACTGAGTAGTAATCTGTACAGTCCAGTTCCAGAGTGAGCCACATTGAGTAAACACCTGTTGTACCGTTCTCCTGCAGTCTGTGTCTTACTACTGACGGACACAACATTGGCGATGAGGCAAATTCAATCCTACCTGCAACCCTGCATCACCTCCCAGGGAGTCGTTCCTGGAGACCAGTAGATTGGAGGTCAAGGCCAGAGACACGGGCGTCGACCACAGGCAACCGCCCAGTCATCCAGCAGAGACTCGAGAATTGCGGGGGAGGCTGTTGAGAGCCGGGGTTGGCGTTCCAGTTGCGGTGGTCCAGCGAAACGGGCTGGCAACATGTAGTGCGCAGAACCTTCCCGGACAGCGGTGGGCTGGAGCCCGACGGAGCGGCACAGCAAAGGGCCAAGCAGCATCAATGGGAGAGAGACAGAGAGGGCAGAGTGCACAGGGCACAGCCGGTGTTCAGGGGCCGAGCAGCATTGAGGAGAGGGAGAGAGACCCGCAGAAACCCGCGAGGCACCACTTTTGCCAAGAGGACCGCCGAGAGCGGCATTGGCAGCAGCGCAGGAGAAGCGCACGAAACCTACAGGGCACCGCCATTGCCACGAGGACCGCCGAGAGCGGCGTTGGCAGCAGCGGGGGAGGAAGGAAAGCATGGGAGACGCCATTTTAAGCCATTTTAAACCACACCCAAAATGCCAAAGAGTGGCAGTATCACCGCATTTGACAATGAAGTCAAAGATTGGACTACATATGTCGAACAAATAGAGGTATACTGCAAGGCAAATGAGGTGTCAGATGACAAGAAAGCACCGGTATTGTTAAATTTAATGGGTGCAAAGACGTATGACTTATTACGAAATCTAGTAACCCCAGCGAAGCCAGTGGAAAAGAGTTTTGGAGACATAGTGACGATACTACAGGAACATTTAAACCCCACACCGCTGCTGATAGCAGAAAGATTCAAGTTTCACAAACGGAACCAGCATAAGGATGAAAGCAATGCTGAATATTTAACAGAACTGCGCAAACTATTGAAACACTGCCAGTTTGGAACGGGACTGGCAGATACCTTAAGGGACAAGTTTGTGTGTGGCCTTTAAAGTGAAGGAACCCAGAAATGGCTTTTATCTGAAAAGGACCTTACGCTGGACAAGACTTTCAGCATTGCGGTATCATATGAAGCAGCAGCACGGGGAGCTGCAGAGATACAACAGAGACCGCAAGAATATGGCACAAATGAAATGTCATACAGAGCAGAGAAGTGCTATCGCTGCGGCAGAACAATACACGACCACAATGATTGCTGGTTCAAAGACAAAGTGTGCAGACAATGTGGAAAAGTAGGACACATAGCACGAGTCTGCAGGTCGAGAAAGAAAGCCAGCAATAAGAAATCTCCAAAAGAAAAGTACAAGAAGGTACATAAGGTGATGGAGAATAGTGCAGATGAACAAAAGAGTGATGCCAACTCCGAAAACAGGGAGCTGAGTTGTCTGAAACTACATAACGTGATCAAAACGGAGGATCACCGAACCATTTGGGACACTCTCAAGATAGCAGGAGTCATAGAGTCATAGAGTAATACAGCACGGATAGAGGCCCTTCGGCCCATCGTGTCCGCGCCGGCCATCAAGCCCTGTCTAATCTAATCCCATATTCCAGCATTTGGCCCGTAGCCTTGTATGCTATGGCATTTCAAGTGCTCATCCAAATGCTTCTTAAATGTTGTGAGGGTTTCTGCCTCCACAACCCTTTCAGGCAGAGAGTTCCAGACTCCAACCACCCTCTGGGTGAAAAAGTTCTTTCTCAAATCCCCTCTAAACCTCCCGCCCTTTACCTTAAATCTATGCCCCCTAGTTATTGACCCCTCTACTAAGGGAAAAAGCTCCTCAGCATCCATCCTATCTATGCCCCTCATAATTTTGTACACCTCAATCATGTCCCCCCTCAGCCTCCTCTGCTCCAAGGAAAACAAACCCAATCTGCCCAGTCTCTCTTCATAGCTGAAGCGCTCCAGCCCTGGTAACATCCTGGTGAACCTCCTCTGCACCCTCTCTAACGCGATCACATCCTTCCTGTAGTGTGGCGACCAGAACTGCACACAGTATTCCAGCTGTGGCCTAACCAGTGTTTTATACAGCTCCATCATAACCTCCTTGCTCTTATATTCAATGCCTCGGCTAATGAAGGCAAGTATCCCATATGCCTTTTTTACCACCTTATCCACCTGTTCCGCCGCCTTCAGGGATCTGTGTACTTGCACACCCAGATCCCTCTGACCCTCCATCTTGCCTAGGGTCTTTCCATTCATTGTGTATTCCCTTGCCTTGTTAGTCCCCCCAAAGTGCATCACCTCGCACTTTTCCGGGTTAAATTCCATTTGCCACTGTTCCGCCCATCTGACCAACCCATCTATATCGTCCTGCAGACTGAGGCTACCCTCCTCGCTATTTACCACCCTACCAATTTTTGTATCATCCGCGAACTTACTGATCATACCCTTTACATTCATATCCAAGTAATTAATGTAGACCACAAACAGCAAGGGACCCAGCACCGATCCCTGTGGTACCCCACTGGCCACAGGCTTCCAGTCACAAAAACAACCTTCGACCATCACCCTCTGCCTTCTGCCACTAAGCCAGATTTGTATCCAATGTGCCAAGGCACCCTGGATTCCATGGGCTCTTACCTTCTTGACCAGCCTCCTGTGCAGGACTTTTTCAAAGGCCTTACTGAAATCCATGTATACCACATCCACTGCGTTACCCTCATCCACACACCTAGTCACCCCCTCAAAAAATTCAATCAAATTAGTCAGACATGATCTTCCCTTTACAAAGCCATGTTGACTATCCCTGATTAATCCTTGCCTCTCCAAGTGGAGACAAATTTTGTCCCTCAGGACTTTTTCCAATAATTTTCCTACCACTGATGTTAGGCTCACTGGCCTGTAGTTCCCCGGTTTCTCCCTACTACCCTTCTTGAATAATGGTACTACATTAGCGGTTCTCCAGTCCTCTGGCACATCCCCTGTGGCCAGAGAGGTCCTGAATATATGTGTTAGAGCCCCCGCAATCTCCTCCTTTGCCTCACACAGCAGCCTGGGATACATTTCATCCGGGCCTGGGGATTTATCCATTTTTAGGCCAGCTAAAACCGCCAATACCTCCTCCCTCTCGATGTTAATATGTTCGAGCATATCACAGTCCCCCCGCCCTATTTCTATGTCTACATCGTCCTTCTCCATAGTGAAAACAGATGCAAAAAATTCAGTTAGAACCCCTCCTACATCTTCCGGCTCCACACACAGTTTGCCACTTTTGTCCCTAATGGGCCCTATTTTTTCCCTAGTTATCCTCTTACCCTTAATATACTTATAAAACATCTTCGGATTTTCCTTTATTTTGCTCGCCAGTGTTATTTCATGGCCCCTCCTTTATCTCCTAATTTCTTTTTTAAGTATCCCCCTGCACTTTTTGTACTCCTCTAGGGCTTCCTCCGTCTTTAGCCTTTTGTATCTACCAAAAGCCCTCCTTTTTTTCCTAATCCATTCTCGTATATCCCCTGACATCCAAGGTTCCCTGTGGTTTTTGGAACCACTCTTGACCTTTACGGGAACATGTTGCCATTGTATGATCTCAATCTCCCTTCTGAAAGCCTCCCATTGCTCCGATGCGGATTTTCCTACAAGTAGCTGATCCCAGTCCATTTTGGCCAGATCCTGCCTTATCCTATTAAAATCGGCCTTCCCCCAATTTAGAACCTTTATTTCCGGCCCATCCCTGTCCTTTTCCATGACCACCTTAAATCTTACCATATTATGGTCACTATCACCAAAGTGCTCACCTACTAGCACTTTTTCCACTTGGCCGGCCACATTCCCTAGAATTAGGTCCAGTACCGCCCCCTCTCTTGTAGGAGTCCAGGTAAAAATGGAATTGGACACAGGATCAGCCCTAACAGTCATAAACCGATGGGACTATGAGCGGCTATTCTCACACATACCCTTGAGAGACACAAAAATTATTTTGAAGACGTACACGGGGCAAAAAAGTCTACCCCAAAGGAAAAATAAGGGTGACCATTATATATAACGGTAAGGAAACACCAAAACTAGACCTGTATGTATTGCAAGATGGAGGACCACCATTACTGGGACGTGAATGGATCCGGAAAATACAGCTGGATTGGCATTCCATACAAGCACTGACTGTGGCTGCCAAAAAGGATGATGATGTCACACCTGGGCGACTGTCAAAGATCCTAACCAACGCACAAGAAGTGTTCCAGCAAGGACTCAGAACACTAAAAGGCATGACAGCAACAATTAAAATCGAAGAAAATGCAAGCCCAAATTTTTTTAAGACCTTATGCGATCCTCCCAGCTGTCGAAGCAGAGCTGGAGAGTTTGGAACATTCAGGAGTACTGTCCAAGGTAGACTGGAGTGAGTGGGCTACACCCATCATCCCTGTGATGAAAAAGTCATTGAGCAGCACGCCTGGGGAACCAAGGAAGGTTCGCATCTGTGGGGACTTTAAGGTAACAGTGAACCCAGTCCTTCACACCGTGCAATATTCACTTCCACGGATTGAAGATATTTTTGCCTCGCTATCTGGAGGGAAATGCTTCACTAAGATTGATCTGGCCCAGGAGCATCTGCAAATGGAGGTAGAAGAAGCATCAAAAAAATACCTCACAATCAACACCCATAAAGGTCTTTACCAATACAACCGGCTGGTATTCGGGGTAGCATCAGCTCCGGCTATTTGGCAAAGGGCAATGGAACAAGTCCTGCAAGGGATCCCAGGGACCCAGTGTTATTTGGACGACAGCCTGGTCACGGGCAAAAATGACAGTGATCACCTCGCCAACCTGGAGCAGGTGCTCACTAGATTGAAGGAATATGGGCTCCGAGCTAACCGCCCCAAATGCGAGTTTTTAAAAAACAGATCTCGTATTGTGGCCACGTTATCGATAAAGAGGGGTTACATAAGTTCCCAGAAAAGATTGAGGCAGTAGTCAAGGCTCCAGCACCGGAAAACGTCTCACAACTGAGGTCGTTCCTCGGGCTGGTAAATTACTACCATAAGTTCTTGACAAATTTGTCTACAATACTACACCCACTGAACACCCTACTGCAAACTGGAGTGCCATGGAAGTGGAGTGGCGTATGTAAACGAGCTTTCCAGAAGAGCAAATCACTAATCACATCGAAAGAGGTATTGGCCCATTTCAACCCAGCACTACCAATTCGGTTGGCGTGTGATGCGTCACCCTATGGCATTGGAGCGGTGCTGTCGCAAAAATTCTCGGATGGCTCAGAGAGGCCAATAGCCTTTGCGTCATGATCACTAACCTCAGCTGAGCGTAACTATGCCCAAATTGAGAGGGAGGCCCTCCGCCTAGTGTGGGGAGTGAAAAAGTTCAATCACTATCTGCACGGGCAGAAATTCACCTTGCTGACTGACCACCAGCCTCTTGTCTCCATTTTTAATCCAAAGAAGGGCGTTCCGGTGATGACTGCGCAATGACTACAAAGATGGTCACTCTTTCTAGGGCGCACCACTATGAGTTTGAATATAAGGGCACGAAACAGCATGGAAATGCTGATGGGCTATCACGCCTGCCACTGCCTACTGCGGAGGAAGCACCAGCAGTGGATCCTGTTGAAATATTTCATTCGACTATAGTTGAATACCTACCAGTAACTAACGCTCGTATAGAAAAGGAGACCCGAAATGACCCGACACACTCTCGGGTATATGATTTGATGGTGAAGGGATGGCCAGCACATGGTGACTCACTGTTGCCAGCATTCTCGACAATAAGAGAACAGCTGTCAGTGTGCCGGGGGACCTTGATGTGTGGATCCCGAGTGGTAATTCCACCCAAGTTAAGGGATAGAATGCTCAATGAGCTTCATGAGGGTGATCTGGGAGGGGTAAAAATGAAAAGCCTTGCCAGGGCTTATGTGTGGTGGCCAGGAATCGATAAACAAATTGAGGACCTGACCAAGAGCTGCTCAGGATGCCAGAAAGTCCAAAATGCATCACCACATGCCTCTCTACACCCATGGGAGTGGCCCTCATCTCCATGGCAACGGGTGCATATTGATTTTGCTGGTCCATTCATGGACTCAATGTTTTTAATAGCCGTGGATGCGCACTCGAAATGGCCAGACGTCATCAAAATGTCCTCCACCACTATGGAGAAAACTATTGCAGTCCTACGGACCATTTTTGCCAGGAACGGCTTGCCAGAACAGATTTGCTCCGATAACGGACCACAGTTTGTGTCCGAAGAGTTCCGGAGGTTTATGAAAAAGAATGGGGTAAGGCATTACACATCCGCCCCATATCATCCAGCCACAAATGGATTGGCTGAGAGGTTCGTACAAACCTTTAAGAAGGCAATAAAGGCTATGTACAATGACAACATTCCGCTGCAGCACAAGGTGGACAATTTGCTGTTCACCTACCAGAATGCGACACATGCAGTCACCAACCAGGCCCCGGCCATGATGTTCTTTAACCAAAGGTTAAGATCTCACCTGGATTTGCTCAGAGCAAATGTACGAAGAGATGTTGAGAGTAAGCAATTCCAGCACATCCATGAGAAGCCAACAAGGAGCTTCAATGTAGGGCAACCAGCCTTGGCCCGCGACTACCGAACAGAAAAATGGCAGCCAGGAACGATATGCACACGGCAGGGCCCACTAATGTACACAGTGGATGTTGGGGAGAACATTGTGAGACGCTACATCATTACATAAATTTAAAACAGAAATAGACAGTTTCCTAGAAGTAAAGGGAATTAAAGGTTATGGGGAGCGGGCAGGAATTTGGACATGAGTCTAGGTTCAGATCGGTCATGGCCCTGCGGGTAGCGGAGCGGGCCCAGGGGCCGTGTAGCCTGATCCTGCTCCTATTTCGTGTGTCTAATTCTGTTAGATTCAGGAGATGGTTCTGTGATAGTGGATTGGCGGTTAGGATCAGATCAGCCATGATCTTATTGAATGGCGGAGCAGGCTCGAGGGGCCGATTGGCCTACTCCTGCTCCTATTTCTTATGTTCTTATGTTCTTAAGTCAACCCCATGCCTCGCCCATACGTACCTGGTGAGGAACCCGACGTGCAGGTCGCATCTACCCCAGAAACAGTAGCATCGGAAGCTGATGACCCAACCGACGACAGGGGGCCAGAATCGCCTCCGCACCAAGAGCAAGACACTCGGGAAAGGCGCTATCCAGAAAGGATCAGGAAGCCTCTCCAAAGACTGAATATATAAATGGACTATTTTCAGCTAACGTTGTATGTTAAAAGTGTTAATTGTAATTAGTTTGATATTCAATTGTTAAATGAGTGTTATGGTACTGTTAATCTAAAAGGGGAGGAATTGTAATGTATATACCTTTAAGGGGGGAACTACTTTTTACAGCTCATGTATACTGTAGTACCGGCAGTGACAACACCTGTATATAGCACTGAGTAGTAATCTGTACAGTCCAGTTCCAGAGTGAGCCACGTTGAGTAAACACCTGTTGTACCGTTCTCCTGTAGTCTGTGTCTTACTACTGATGGACACAACACAAATAATCCTGATTGTCACAGCCTGGAATGTGCAAGAGAAATATGGAATAAGACAAACGGGAATAAAACGTGTTTGGAAATCTTTGGCTAATGGTGAATTTATTAACATAATCCTCAGTTTAAAAATTATTGGCGAGGCTTTTGAAATTTAAAATATCATTGTGGATCTGACTGTTCAGGCATTTATTTCCGCCCTCTTTTCATTGGTGGGAAAAGCAGACTGTGATTGGTCACCGGAAAGCACCAATGAAATTCACCACAGAGCGACCAATCAGAAGTACGCTGACTGCATTCATCCAGAAGGTATAAGAAGGGCAGGTGTGGGAGGAGACTTTCATTATTTCTCTGACCATGTTGATTGTGGTAATGCCTGGAAGAGGAAAAACTGGCGGTAAAGCTTGGGCCAAGGCCAAGTCCCGCTCATCCCGGGCCGGACTGCAGTTCTCTGTGGGCCGGGTTCACAGGCTCCTACAAAAGGGTTACTACGCTGAGCGTGTGGGTGCCGGAGCCCCGGTCTACATGGCTGCTGTGCTAGAGTATCTGACTGCTGAAATCCTGGAGCTGGCCGGCAACACTGCCCGCGACAACAAGAAGACCCGTATCATCCCCAGACACCTGCAGCTGGCCATCCGCAATGACGAGGAGCTCAACAAACTGCTGGGAAAGGTGACCATCGCTCAGGGCGGGGTGCTGCCTAATATCCAGGCGGTGCTTCTGCCCAAGAAAACCAGCACTGCCAGCTCCAAGAGCAAGTAAAGCGGATAAGATTCAATCTAATAACCCAAAGGCTCTTTTCAGAGCCACCCACAGTTTCTAGGAAAGGGCTGGTTCCTGTTCTGTCCTATGGAGCACAGATAGCCCGGAATTAATTTAACATTTTAAATCTGTGCAATTAAGCTGCGAGTTTCTTGATCAGAAATGACCCTCAGCCATTTTCAGTTATTAACGCGACACTCTGTCGATCATGTAGGAATCTAGATCCACAAACACTGCAGCGAGATTGCTGTAAGCGGAAAATCAGATCAGTTATTCAATATAGAGAGAGACTGGCTTCAGAGAAAAATAAAACAAACAGAATCTTAACCTGAGAGTGGCCGTCTTTGAACACATTGTGGGAAGAGCCGAATATAAATGGATGTTAAAAACTGAATATAAAGGGAATGAGCGTTTGATGGGCTCGCCATTTCTTATTGGGCAATAATTCCACAGGGAGAAGTAAACACATTGATCCAGACAATTTTTCCCTGCTAACTTGCAGAAAGGATGGAACAGAATTCCAACTCTGGTTAAATGAAAATATTCCAATTAGTAACTGAAGTTCCCACCTGTTCCCGCATTAAGAGTTGGTTTTAAAGGTGAAATTCAGACTTCAGGCACCTCGTTCTCCCTCTCGGATCTATCCCGGTATGTGGAGTGGGATCAATTTACTATCAGAACTCCCACTTATAGTTTCCGACTGGTCGGGTGCAGTCAGTCTACTGGGCAGCTCACTCACATTTAAACCTGGATCATACGCGCACCGTCAGATATTCACTGCCCCACTGTATAAATCCCCAGTTACATTAACACTGCACGACCTGCACGATGTGTAAACAGTCCAGTTTACCTTGTGCCGATCGCAGCTCTTTCCTTTGCTGATTTGATGGCTCTTAAAAGAGCCGTTGTTGTATTTGGTGCTAAAGCCTGGATCCGGGCAGGGTGAGTTTAGGCGCGCTCCCCGCGGATGCGGCGGGCCAGCTGGATGTCTTTGGGCATGATGGTGACTCGCTTGGCGTGGATGGCGCACAGGTTGGTGTCCTCAAAATGCCCCACCAGGTAAGCCTCGCTGGCCTCCTGCAGGGTCATGATGGCCGAGCTCTGGAAGCGCAGGTCGGTCTTGAAGTCCTGAGCGATCTCCCGCACCAGGCGCTGGAAGGGCAGTTTGCGGATCAGCAGCTCGGTGGATTTCTGGTAGCGGCGGATCTCCCTCAGAGCCACAGTGCCGGGTCTGTAGCGATGGGGTTTCTTCACTCCGCCCGTGGCTGGAGCGCACTTCCGGGCCGCTTTGGTCGCCAGCTGTTTGCGAGGAGCTTTCCCTCCGGTCGATTTGCGCGCTGTCTGCTTGGTCCTGGCCATTTTCTGAACCGACCTCAACACAATCTGGAACACACGGACTGTTAATGCGAAGTCTGCTGTGTGTCCGCCTTGTTATACTCAGTGAGGGACCGCCCCGAGCACTGATTGGCTGGACACTGGCGCCCACCCACTTTAAACCCAACTCTGACCAATCAATGAAATGCTGCAAACGCAGGCCCCGATTGGCTGAGCTGGGATTAATTGCCCATTTCAAAAAGCCCGCCAATTTTAGTGCAGGAAATAACCGCTTTGACACAAATCGATTTTATTTTGCACATATTGAAATGATCATTACCAGAATCATTGAACGTTTTAAATGTAACTTCCTGGGCTTGGTGCTTTGGGGCTCTTCCCATTGCTCACACTCTGGGCTGTTGACAGAAACATAGAAACATAGAAGATAGGAGCAGGAGTAGGCCATTCGGCCCCTCGAGCCTATTCCGCCATTCAATGAGATCATGGCTGATCATCTAAATTCAGTACCCTGGCCCTGCCTTCTCCCCATATCCCTTGATCCCTTTAGCCTTAAGAAATATATCCAACTCCTTCTTGAATATATTTAATGAACTGACCTCCACCGCCCTCTGTGGCAGAGAATTCCACAGGTTCACCACTCTCTGGGTGAAGAAATTTCTCCTCACTTCAGTCCTAAATGGCTTACCCATTATCCTTAGACTACGACCCCTGGTTCTGGACACCCCAGCCATCGGAAACATCCTTCCTGCATCTAGTCTGTCCAGGCCTGACAGAATTTTATAGGTTTCGATGAGATCCCCTGTCAATCTTCTAAACTCCAGTGAGTATAAGCCCAATCGACACAATCTCTCCACATACGTCAGTCCTGCCATCCCAGGTATCAGCCTGGTGAATCTTCGCTGCACTCCTTCCATGGCAAGGACGTCCTTCCTCAGATAAGGCAACCAAAACTGCACACAATACTCAAGGTGTGGTCTCACCAAGGCCCTGTACAACTGCAGCAAGACATCCTTGTTCCTGTACTCGAACCCTCTTGCTACGAAGGCCAACATACCATTTGCCTTCTTAACCGCCTGCTGCACCTGCATGCTTACCTTCAGCGACTGGTGCACAAGAACACCCAGGTCTCTTTGCACTTCCCCTTCTCCCGATCTATTGCCATTCAAATAATAATCTGCCTTCCTGTTTTTGCCACCAAAGTGGATAACCTCACATTTATCCACATTATAGTGCATTTGCCATGTTTCTGCCCAATCACCCAACTTGTCCAAATTGTACTGGAGTTTCACAACATCCTCCTCACAGCATACCCGCCCACCCAGCCTTGTGTTGTCTGCAAATTTGGAGATATTACATCCAATTCCCTCGTCCAGATCATTAATATATATTGTGAACAGCTGGGGTCCTTGGACCGATCCTTGCGGTACCCCACTAGTCACTCCCTGCCACTCGGAAAATGACCCATTTATTCCAACTCTTTGCATTCTATCCGCCAACCAGTTCTCTATCCAAGTCAATACCTTGCCCCCAATCCCATGTGCCTTAATTTTGCACGCTAATCTCTTATGCGGGACCTTATCAAAAGCCTTCTGAAAGTCCAAATGCACCACATCCACTGGTTCTCCCTTATCTATTTTACCAGTTACATCCTCAAAAAATTCCAGCAGATTAGTCAAGTACGATTTACCTTTTGTATATCCATGTTTGTTAGATCCGTATGTCAATGGAGACATGGAATGCAGGAGTTGATTTAACAAGTGCTTACTGAACAAAGTCTGAAGGTGAACTAACTAAACAAGACGCTACACAGGCTTATATACCCGAGTGGTCACTACTGGTACTACAATATACAGGGGCTTCAAAAACATAGTTCCTCTTAAAGGTACATACAATACAATTCCTCCCCTTTTAGATAAATAGTACATAACATTTTAAGTAATCATTAAATAACATTTTTACAAGAAGAATAATCTACACATTTGCTGAAGTTAGTCAATTACAAATTCAGTCTCTCTGGAGGCTTCCTGACTCGGTCCGGATCATGCCTCGGGGGTGTAGTAGGTTTTGGTGGTGTAGTAGGTTCTTTTGGCAAGGTCGATTCGGCTTCAATGCCAGTGTCGGGTTCATCTGGTTCCAGTATCACCGGATCGGAGGTAGATACTATGGGTATCTCTGCTTCATCACTAGGCATATAGAGTTGTGGTGTAGGTTGTCCTTTTTCGGATGACTCTATGATCTGGTCAGCATGGCGCCTTATTATGCTTTCTCCAATGTCCACGGTATACATCAGCGGTCCTAGTCATGTGCAAATAGTTCCAGGCTGCCATTTCTCGGTACGGTAGTCCCGGGCCAAAACTGGTTGACCTATCTGGAAGGTTCTAGTTGGCCTTTCATTCATGCTTTGAAATTGCTGGTTCTCTACGTCCCTTCTGACGTTTGGCTTGACCAAATCCAGCCGGCATCTTAGTGTTCTATTGAAAAACATCATGGCGGGGGTTTGGTTTGTAACCACATGTGTTGCATTCCTGTACGCAAACAAGAAGTTATCTACCGTATGTTGTAGATTTATGGCTTCATTACCCATGGCCTTTATGGCCTTCTTGAAGGTCTGGACAAACCTTTCAGCTAATCCATTGGTGGCGGGATGGTATGGGGCGGACGTGTAGTGCTTAACCCCATTGTTTTTTAAGAACTTCCTGAATTCTTCGGACACAAATTGTGGTCCATTATCAGAACAGATCTGTTCAGGCAGCCCATTCCTGGCAAATATGGTCCTTAATACTGTGATGGTTTTTTCCGTGGTGGTGGAGGACATTTTTATTACCTCCGGCCACTTGGAGTGTGCATCAACCGTGATTAAGAACATTGAGTCCATAAATGGACCAGCAAAGTCGATGTGTACCCTTTGCCATGGAGATGAGGGCCACTCCCATGGATGTAGAGGGGCTTGTGGTGGGGCGTTTTGGACCTTCTGGCATCCTCGACAGCTCTTGGTCATATCTTCGATGTCTCCATCGATACCTGGCCACCACACAAATGCTCTGGCTAGGTTCTTCATTTTCACTCCACCCAGATGCCCCTCGTGAAGCTCCTTTAGCACTTTATCCTGGAGTTTGGGTGGAATCACCACTCTGGATCCACACATCAAGGTTCCTCGGCACACTGACAGCTGTTCTCTTCTTTGCGAGAATGCTGGCAACAGTGGTTCACCATGTGCTGGCCATCCCTTCACCGTTAAATCGTAGACTCGTGAGAGAGTCGGGTCATTTCTCATTTCCTTTTCAATGGTAGAATTTGTTACTGGTAGACATTCCACTATGGTTCAGTGGAACATCTCCACTGGGTCCACTGTAGGTGCCTCTTCTACCGTTGGCAACGGTAGGCGCGATAAACCGTCAGCATTCCCATGCTGTTTTGATCCTTTGTATTCTATGTCTATTGGTGTGCCCCTAGGAAAAGGGACCACCTCTGTAGCCTTTGCGCTGTCATAATGGGAACGCCCTTTTTAGGGTTGAATATGGAGACGAGGGGTTGATGGTCAGTCAACAAGATAAATTCTTGTCCGTGTAGGTAATGGTTGAATTTCTTCACTCCCCACACCAGGCTGAGTGCTTCCCTGTCGATCTGGGCATAGTTACGCTCAGCTGAGTTCAATGAGCGTGACGCAAAAGCTATCGGCCGCTCCGAGCCATCGGGGAATCTATGCGATAATACCGCTCCTACGCCATAAGGGGATGCATCGCATGCCAGTCTGATTGGCAGTGATGGGTTGTAATGAGCCAACACTTCCTTGGACGTGATCAAGCCTTTGCAATTATGGAAGGCACATTTACAGTCTTCGCTCCATTTCCAAATTACTCCCGTTTGTAGCAGTGCGTTAAGAGGGTGCAGAACAGTTGACAAGTTTTGTAAAAATTGATGATAGTAATTTATCAATCCCAGGAACGACGTTAATTGTGAGACATTTTCAGGTGCTGGGGCTTTTATGACTGCTTCAGTTTTTTCAGGTGACTTATGCAACCCTTCTTTGTTAATTATATGGCCACAATATGATAATTGTTTCTGGAAAAATTCGCACTTGGGGCGATTTGCTCGTAGGCCCCGTTCTCTCAGCCTAGTGAGCACCTGCTCCAAATTGGCAAGGTGCTCATTGTCATTTTCTCCTGTTACAAGGATGTCGTCTAGGTAGCATTGAGTCCCTGGAATCCCTTGCAGGACTTGCTCCATAGCTCTTTGCCAGATAGCTGGAGCTGATGCTACTCCGAAAACCAGTCGATTGTACAGGTACAGGCCTTTGTGTGTGTTTATCGTGAGATACTTTTTAGAGGCCTCCTCAACCTCCATCTGTAGATATGCCTGTGCCAAGTCAATTTTGGTGAAACATTTCCCTCCGGATAGTGAGGCAAAAATAACTTCTATCCTCGGAAGAGGATACTGTACCGTGTGAAGGACCGGGTTTACAGTCACCTTGAAGTTCCCACAGATGCGAATTTTTCTCTGTTCTTCAGATTTATCATTATTCAACGTTTTCTTCATGACCGGGACGATGGGTGTTGCCCACTCGCTCCAATCTACCTTGGATAACACGCCTGCCTTTTCCAAATTCTCCAGCTCTGCCTCGACTGCTGGACGAATTGCGTATGGCACCGACCTTGCCTTAAAAAACTTGGGAATTGCCGCATCTTCTACTTTTATTGAGGCGGTGACGCCTTTCAAGGTTCCTAGTTCCTGTAGAAGCACTTCTTTGGCATTGGCCAAGATGTCTTTTAATCGTTCAGGTGACGTCATCATCATTTTTTTTCTTACTGGTCACCGTCAGTGCCTGAATGGAGTGCCAGTCTAAACGTATCTTCCTGATCCATTCACGTCCCAACAGCGGTGGACCACCATCTTGCAGAACGTATAAATACAACTTCTGTATTTCCTTGCCGTTGTATACAACAGGCACCCATATTTTCCCTCTGGGGTATACTTTCTGCCCCATATATGTCTTCAAGATAATGGATGTGTCTTTCAAAGGTATATGCGGAAATAGCTGCTATCGTGAGGGTAACCCAAATGGTCTGGTAATCTTCTTTGGCAATTACATTATGTAATTTGAGACAGCTTAGTCTCTTGTTTCTGGAGTCGCTATCGCTCTTCTGGTCTTCGGAGCTACTGTCCATCATCATTTGTACCTTTCTGTACTTTTCCTTATTGATTTTTTTTCTGTCAGTGGATTTTTTGTTTCCAGATCTGCATACACGTGCAATGTGTCCCATCTTTCTGCATTGCCTGCATGCTTTGTCCTTGAACCAGCAGTCCCTCTGGTCATGGGTGGATCAGCCACAGCGATAATATCTCTCGAAACCTCGTGTCATTTCATGGGTGCCGAAGTCCTGTGGCTTAAAGGCTTAAAAGGGAGCAGTCAGAGGCACCGAGGCCCACAGCCCCGAGAACGGAGAAGCAGCGGACCTGCGCGGGAGCAGCCCGAGGCGGCTGAGTATAAGAGGGAGCAGTCAGAGGCACCGACCAATCCAGGTTCCAGGAGAGAGGTAAAAAGTAATCCAAGTGTGACGTCACCAGGGTGCAGGTAAGTGATTGGTTGGTGAGTATTTCTCTCTTTTCAATACAAGCTTGAATTCTGTGGTGTTAAATTTCTGTGGTGTAGTGGGGATAGTTGGTAAATAAAGCGCCCTAGAGTATACCTGTAACTGGGGTATTGAATAAATTTTGAAATTAATTAAAGGAGTAAGTCATGGCAGGAGAGTTCAGACCCGTGTTCTGCTCCTCTTGCTCCATGTGGGAAGTCAGGGATGCTGCCAGTGTCCCTGACGACCATGTGTGTGGGAAATGCATTCAGCTGCAGCTACTTGTAGGCTGCATTGCGGCGCTCGAGCTGCGGGTGGATGAATTTTGGAGCATGCGCGATGCTGAGAGGCTCGTGGATAGCACGTTTAGCGAGTTGTTCATGCCTCAGGGTAGGGCAGCACAGGGGGTGACCATCAGGTGGAGCAACAAAGGCAGGCAGGTAGTGCAGGGAACCCCTGCGGACATCCCCCTTTCAAACAAGTATACCGCTTTGGATACTGTTGAGGGGGATGACTCACCAGGGGAAGGCAGCAGCAGCCAACTTCCTGGCACTGGGGGTGCTCCTGCTGCCCAGGAAGGGGGGAAAAAGAATGGGAGAGCAATAGTGATAGGGGATTCTATAGTAAGGGGAACAGATAGGCGTTTCTGTGGCCGTAGACGTGAATCCAGGATGGTTTGTTGCCTCCCTGGTGCCAGGGTCAAGGATGTCACTGAGCGGCTGCAGGGCATTCTGGAGGGGGAGGGTGAACAGCCAGTGGTCGTGGTCCACATTGGTACCAACGACATAGGTAAAAAGAGGGATGAGGTCCTGCAGCAAGAATTTAGGGAGCTAGGTGAAGGATTAAAGAGCAGGACCTCAAGGGTTGTAATCTCTGGATTACTCCCGGTGCCACGTGCTAGTGAGTATAGGAATAGGAAGATAGAACAGATGAATGCGTGGCTAAAGGGATGGTGCAGGGGGGAGGGCTTTAGTTTCCTGGATCACTGGGTCTGCTTCTGGGAAAGGTGGGACTTGTACAAGTCGGACAGTTTACACCTGAACCAGAGGGGAACCAATATCCTTGCGGGGAGGTTTGCTAGCACTGCTGGGGGGGGGGGTTTAAACTAACTTGGCAGGGGGATGGGGTACAGAGTGGAGCTATAGTAGGGGGTGATTTACAGCCAAATACAGAGGGAAAAACAAGTCAGCTGGGAAGGCAGAGCAAATATGTGAAGGCAAAAGAGAATATGGCAGGGCTGGAAGGCATTTATTTTAATGCAAGGAGTCTTGCAAATAAGGTGGATGAACTGAAGTTGTTGTTGAACACATGGGAGTACGATATTGTTGCTATCACGGAGACATGGTTGAGGGAGGGTCAGGACTGGCAGCTCAATATTCCGGGGTATAGAATCTTCAGGCGAGACAGAGGGGGGTGTAAAAGGGGAGGGGGTGTTGCAATATTAATTAAGGAGTCAATTACTGCTGTAAGGAGGGATGATATATTAGCGGGTTCCTCTAATGAGGCCATATGGGTAGAACTTAAAAACAAAAAGGGGGCAAGCACTTTGCTGGGAGTGTACTATAGGCCCCAAACAGTCAGGGGGAGATAGAGGAACAGATATGTAGGCAAATCTCAGAAAAGTGCAAAAATAATAGGGTAATAATAGTGGGGGATTTCAACTTCCCCAATATAAATTGGAATAGTCAGAGTGTGAAAGGCTTAGAGGGTGCAGAATTCTTAAAGTGCATCCAGAAGAGCTTTTTGAGCCAACATGTAGAAAGTCCTACAAGAGAGGGGGCGGTACTGGACCTAATTCTGGGGAATGTAGCCGGGCAAGTGGTGGAAGTGTCAGTAGGAGAGCATTTTGGCGACAGTGACCATAATTTGGTGAGATTTAAGGTGGTCATGGAAAAAGACAAAGACGGCCCGGAAATAAGGGTTCTAAATTGGGGGAAGGCCGATTTTAATATGATAAGGCAGGATCTGGCCAAAGTGGACTGGGAGCAGCTACTTATAGGAAAATCCACATCAAAACAGTGGGAGACTTTCAGAAGGGAAATAGAGAGAGTACAACGCCAACATGTTCCTGTAAAGGTCAAGGGTGGGACCAACAAGCAAAGGGAACCTTGGATGACAAGGGATATACAAAAATGCATTAGAAATAAAAGGGGGGCTTTTGGCAGTTACAAAAGACTAAAGACGGAAGAAGCCCTAGAGGAGTATAAAAAGTGCAGGGGCATACTTAAAAAAGAAATTAGGAGGGCGAGGAGGGGCCATGAAATAACACTGGCGAGCAAAATAAAGGAAAATCCTAAGATGTTTTATAAGTATATTAAGGGCAAGAGGATAACCAGGGAAAGGGTAGGGCCCATTAGGGACCAAAGTGGCAATCTGTGTGTAGAGCCAGATGATGTAGGCAGGGTTTTAAATGAATTTTTTGCATCTGTGTTCACTATGGAGAAAGACGATGCAGACATAGAAATCGGGCAAGGGGACTGTGACATACTTGAACATATTAGCATCGAGAGGGAGGAGGTGCTAACGGTTTTAGCAGGCCAAAAAGTGGATAAATCCCCAGGCCCGGACAAGATGTATCCCAGGCTGCTGTGGGAGGCAAAGGAGGAAATTGCAGGGGCTCTGACACAAATTTTCAGAACCTCTCTGGCCACAGGGGATGTACCAGAGGACTGGAGAACAGCTAACATAGTACCATTATTCAAGAAGGGTAGCAGGGATAAACCAGTGAATTACAGGCCAGTGAGCCTAACATCTGTGGTAGGGAAATTATTGGAAAAAATTCTGAAAGACAAAATTAGTCTCCACTTGGAGAGGCAAGGATTAATCGGGGACAGTCAGCATGGCTTTGTCAAGGGTAAATCATGTCTGACAAAACTGATTGAATTTTTCAAGGGGGTGACTAGGTGTGTGGATGAGGGAAATGCTGTGGATGTGGTTTACATGGACTTCAGTAAAGCTTTTGACAAAGTCCCGCATAGGAGACTAGTCAAGAAGGTAAGAGCCCATGGGATCCAGGGTGCCTTGGCGCGTTGGATCCTAAACTGGCTGAGTGGCAGGAGGCAGAGGGTGATGGTCGAAGGTTGCTTTTGTGACTGGAAACCTGTGTCCAGTGGGGTACCTCAGGGATCGGTGCTGGGTCCCTTGTTGTTTGTGATCTACATAAATGACTTGGATGAGAATGTAAAAGGTATGATCAGTAAGTTCGCAGATGACACGAAAATTGGTGGGGTGGTAAATTGCGAGGAGGAAAGCCTCAGGCTACAGGATGATATAAACGGGTTGGTCAGATGGGCGGAAAAGTGGCAAATGGAATTTAACCCTGAAAAGTGCGAGGTGATGCATTTTGGACGGACAAATAAGGCAAGGGAATACACAATGAGTGGTAGGACCCTAGGAAGTACAGAGGGTCAGAGGGACCTTGGTGTACATGTACATAGATCCCTGAAGGCAGCGGAACAGGTAGATAAGGTGGTTAAAAAGGCATATGGGATACTTGCCTTCATTAGCTGAGGCACGGAATATAAGAGCAGGGAGGTTATGATGGAGCTGTACAAAACGCTGGTGAGGCCACAGCTGGAGTACTGTGTGCAGTTCTGGTCGCCTCACTATAGGAAGGATGTGATTGCTTTGGAGAGGGTGCAGAGAAGATTCACCAGGATGTTACCTGGGATGGAGCGCCTCAGCTATGAAGAGAGGCTGGACAGGCTGGGGTTGTTTTCCTTGGAGCAAAGAAGGCTGAGGGGGGACCTGATTGAGGTGTACAAAATGATGAGGGGCATAGATAGGGTAGATAAAGAGGAACTTTTCCCCTTAGTAGGGGGGTCAATAGCAAGGGGGCACAGATTCAGGGTAAGGGGCAGGAGATTTAGAGGGGATTTGAGGAGGAACATTTTCACCCAGAGGGTGGTTGGAATGTGGAACTCAATGCCTGAAAGGGTGGTAGAGGCAGGAACCCTCACAACATTCAAGAAGCATTTGGATGAGCACTTGAAATGCCATTGCATACAAGGCTATGGACCAAATGCCGGAAAATGGGATTAGATTAGACAGGGCTTGATGGCTGGCGCAGACACGATGGGCCGAAGGGCCTCTTTCTGTGCTGTAAAACTCTATGACTCTATGACTATGACTTTTGCTGTATCTCTGCAGCTCCTCTTGCTGCTGCTTTGTATGATACAGACACACTGAAAGCCGTGTCCAGTGTCAAATCTTTCTCAGAAAGTAGTCTTTTCTGTGTTCCTTCATTTAGGAGACCGCAGACGAATTTGTCTCGTAGAGAATCTGCCAGTCCTGCCCCGAATTGGCAGTGCTTTGACAGCTTTCTTAATTCGGTGAGGTAATCAGCATTACTTTCATTCTTGTGCTGATTCCTCCTGCAGAATTTGAATCGTTCCACTATCAGCAGCAGTGTTGGGTTTAAGTGCTCCTGTAGGGTATCAACAATCTCCTTAAAATTCTTGTCCATCGGTTTGGCTGGAGTGATTAAGTTTCGTAACAGCCCGTATGTCCTTGCACCCATCAGATTTAGAAGTACCGATGCCTTTTTATCATCCTCTACTTCATTCGCTGTGCAATATACCTCCACTCTTTCCACATATGTGGTCCAATCCTCTATATCACTATCGAAAGCAGTAATATTGCCAGTCTTAGGCATCCTGAAAATCAAAAATGGCGCCTCCCGCGCTTTCCTTTCTTCCCTGCCAAGAAAAAATGGCGCCTCCCGCGCTTTCCTGCCGCTGCCGCTGCTGACAACGCTGTTCTTCGCGGTTTTTATTTACACAGATATTTTTAATAGTTGGAGACTCGTTCCCACCGGACTCTCTGGGACTTTTCCCTCCCTCTGCTTGGTCCGAACGCCGACCTGCTTTGCAGCGCCGGCCATCTCCTGAGTGCTCCACCCTCCGTCTCTGTTTGCCTCTGCCTTCCGACTCGCTGCTTGGCCCCGCTGCAGAGCCACCCGATCGATCCCCAGCCCGCCGCCCAGGAAGGATTAGTGCAGTACCTGCCACCAGCCCGGCTAGCTGGTGAACTCAGTTTTTTTTGGGTTTTTTTTTTCTTCGACCTTCGTCTGAGGAATCAATCTCCTTGAGGTGCTGCCGAATTGCAGGTAAGTCCGTTTCCAATTCGTCGCCACTGTTGTATCCGTGTGTTAATGGAGACACGGAATGCAGGAGTTGGTTTAACAGGTGTTTAATGAACAAAGTCTGGAGGTGAACTAAAAGATACGGGACGCTATACAGGCTTATATACCCGAGTGGTCACTACCGGTATTACAGTACACAGGGGCTCTTAAAGGTACATACACTACAACTAACGACAACAAAAAAGCTACTAAGGAACAGTACAGGAAAGTACAAAAGCTGACAGACAGTAGTTCCGAAGACCAGATGAGCGATAGTGAATCCGGGAACAAGAGACTAAGCTGTCTCAAACTTCACAACGTAATCGCAAAAGAGGATCACCGAACCATTTGGGTCACCCTCACGATAGCAGGGTCCCAAGTCAAAATGGAATTGGATACAGGATCAGCTCTGACCGTCATGAATCGACAAGACTATGAGCGGCTATTCTCACACATACCCTTGAAAGAGACATCCATTGTCTTGAAGACGTATACGGGGCAGAAAGTACACCCCAGAGGGAAAATAAGGGTGCCTGTCGAATACAACGGCAAGGAAATACAGAAATTGTATCTGTACATACTGCAAGGTGGTGGACCACCGTTATTGGGACATGAATGGATCAGAAAGATAAATTTAGACTGGCACTCCATTCAGGCACTGACGGTGGCTGGTAAAAAGGATGACGACGGCACACCTGGATGATTGTCAAAAATCTTGGCTAACGCCAAAGAGGTATTTCAACAGGAACTGGGAACTCTTAAAGGCGTAACCGCCTCGATAAAAATAGAAGAGAATACAATTCCCAATTTTTCAAAGCAAGACCGGTACCATATGCAATTCGCCCAGCCGTCGAGGCAGAGCTGGAGAAACTGGAGAATGCAGGCGTGTTACCTAAGGTAGACTGGAGCGAGTGGGCGACATCCATCGTTCCTGTCATGAAGAAAACGTTAAACAATAAGTCTGAGGAGCCAAGGAAGGTTTGCATCTGTGGGGACTTCAAGGTGATGGTGAACCCAGTCCTTCACACAGTACAATATCCTCTCCTGAGGATAGAAGATATTTTCGCCTCACTATCGGGAGGGAAGCGTTTTACAAAAATTGACCTAGCACAAGCATATTTGCAGATGGAGGTTGAAGAATCCTCTAGGAAGTATCTCACGATAAACACTCACAAAGGTCTTTACCAGTATAATCGACTGGTATTCGGAGTAGCATCAGCTCCGGCGATATGGCAAAGAGTGATGGAACAAGTCCTGCAAGGGATTCCGGGGACTCAGTGTTACTTGGACGACATCCTAGTGACAGGTGAAGATGACAGTGAACACCTTGCCAACCTAGAGCAGGTGCTCACTAGACTAAGAGAACATGGGCTACGAGCCAATCGCCCCAAGTGCGAGTTTTTTAAGATATCGTATTGTGCCCACGTGATTGATGAAGAGGGGTTACATAAGTCCCCTGACAAAATTGAAGCGGTAGTTAAGGCTCCAGCGATTGAAAATGTGTCGCAACTGAGGTCATTCCTCGGATTGGTGAATTACTACCATAAGTTTTTGCCGAATTTGTCCACAATTCTGCACCCACTGAACGCCCTACTACAAACTGGAGTAGCATGGAAATGGAGCGATGAATGTAAGTGGGCCTTTCAGAAGAGTAAAGACCTAATCACTTCAAGAGAAGTATTGGCTCACTACAACCCATCACTACCGATAAGACTGGCGTGTGATGCATCTCCCTACGGCATTGGAGCGGTACTGTCACATAAATTCCTTGATGGTTCAGAGAGGCCGATAGCTTTTGCGTCACGCTCGTTAACTTCAGCCGAGCGTAACTACACCCAGATTGACAGAAAGGCCCTCAGCCTGGTGTGGGGGGTGAAGAAGTTCAATCACTACCTGCACGGTCAGAAATTTACTCTACTAACCGCTCATCAAACTCTTGTCTCCATTTTCAACCCTCAGAAGGGCATCCCGATAATGACAGCACAATGGCTACAGAGGTGGTCCCTTTTCCTAGGGGCACACCAATATGACATCGAGTACAAAGGAACTAAACAGCATGGGAATGCTGATGGGTTGTTGCGCCTACCATTGCCGATGGTGGAAGAAGCACCTGCAGTGGATCCAGTGGAGATATTCCACTCGACCTTAGTCGAATGTCTACCTGTGACGAATGCAAACATAGAAAAGGAAACACGAAATGACCCGACACTCTCCTGGGTCTATGATTTAACGGTGAATGGATGGCCAGCACATGGCGAACCACTGCTGCCAGCATTCTCGCCGAGAAGAGAACAGCTGTCAGTGTGCAGAGGAACCTTGATGTGTGGATCCAGAGTAGTAATTCCACCCAAATTGAAGGATAGAGTGCTCAATGAGCTTCATGAGGGTCATCTGGGAGGGGTAAAAATGAAGAACTTAGCCAGAGCATTTGTGTGGTGGCCGGGAATCGATAGAGAAATCGAAGAGATGACCAAGAGCTGTACAGGATGACAGAAGGTCCAAAACGCCCCACCACAAGCCCCTCTACATCCATGGGAGTGGCCCTCATCTCCATGGCAAAGGGTGCACATTGATTTTGCTGGTCCATTTATGGACTCGATGTTTTTAATTGCGGTGGATGCACATTCAAAGTGGCCAGAGGTAATAAAAATGTCCTCAACAACCACAGAAAAAACTATAACAGTCTTACGAACCATATTCGCCAGAAATGGGCTGCCTGAACAGATTTGCTCCGACAATGGACCACAGTTTGTGTCTGAAGAGTTCCGGAGGTTCTTAAAGAACAATGGTGTTAAGCATTACACATCCGCCCCATATCATCCAGCCACCAATGGATTGGCTGAGAGGTTCGTTCAAACATTCAAGAAGGCTATCAAGGCAATGTGTAATGAAGACATACCCCTACAACACAAGGTAGATAACTTATTGTTTGCCTACCGGAATGCGACACATGCGGTTACCAACCAAACTCCAGCCATGATGTTCTTCAATCGAAGACTACGATGCCGCTTGGATTTGGTTAAGCCAAACATCAGAAGAGATGTGGAGAACAGGCAGTTTCAGAATATGAATGAAAGGCCGACCAGGAGTTTTAAGATAGGTCAACCAGTTTTGGCCCGGGACTACCGCACAGAGAAATGGCAGCCAGGAACGATCTGCACATGGCAAGGACCTCTAATGTATACCGTGGACATTGGAGAGAGCATTGTAAGATGCCATGCTGACCAGATTCTAGAGTCACTGGAAAACATCAATTCCACACCACGATCCGATACACCTGGTGATGAAACCGAAGTACCAATTGCATCTACCTCAGAATCGGGAATATTGGAAGCAGACGAACCCAACAACGACGTTGATTCCGAATAAACTCTGCCAGAAGAACCTGATACCCCAAAGAGGCGTTATCCAGACAGAATCAGGAAGCCTCCTCAAAGACTGAACTTATAATTGCTTAACTTCAGCTAATGTATATGACAACTGTAATTGTAAATATGTTATTTAATTATTAATCGAATGTTATGTACTGTTTAGCTAAAAGGGGAGGAATTGTAGTGTATGTACTTTGCAGAAGGAACTATATTCTGCAGCCCCTGTATACTGCAGTACCAGTAGTGACCACCCCTGTATATAAGCCTGTGTAGTGTATGTACTTTGCAGAAGGAACTATATTCTGCAGCCCCTGTATACTGCAGTACCAGTAGTGACCACCCCTGTATATAAGCCAGTGTCGTGTATGTACTTTGCAGAAGGAACTATATTCTGCAGCCTGTATACTGCAGTACCAGTAGTGACCACCCCTGTATATAAGCCTGTGTAGTAACTTTGCATAGTTAGTTCCCGTTTGTCTCTACTCAGTAAAGACCTGTTATAACCAACTCCTGCAGTCCGTGTCTCAATTACACACGGACATAATAGCCAGGTCTCTCACTGACCTGCTGTCTTAGGTGGAGACATGGTCAGGTCCCTCGCCCTCAGACCAAAATACAGGCATTTGGCACACTTATAAACTTAAACTCAAAACTATTAGTTACATTCTAAACTTAAAATTTAAACACCTTAAAAGCAAGCTATAAACATTGGTAACTTAACACAAAGCTATAATACAAATGCCGCACATCTCCGGACGGCCAGGTTAATCTCTGGTGTCACCGTCGCAGATTACTGCTGCCTGCAGCAAAGCTGGACTGCCTGTTGCTTCCGGTCCCTGGCAGCTTATGGCTGCTAATTGGGGACCTCTGTGATCTGTTTCCTCCCGGGCTCGGGAGATTGCTCTTTGTGGCGGGTACTCTGGTGACCATCTTATCTTGGGCTTGTGGACCCACTGAGACCTTCTGAGGGGCATCTCTGTGGGGGAAACTTTGGCTGATGGACCCTGAGCCTGGGTCACAGCCCTAGCTGGCTGGGAACCTTCTCCCCCTGATGCAAACAGCCCGCACTGTTTAATATACCTGGCAGCCTGCCAGTAATCCGGGTTTGTCTCCTTTTCCCTACCCACTCCTGTACTGGGGGCAGGTATCCCCTCACCACCCGCTGCTGGTGGCTGAAAATCTTCCTCTCCAGGTCCAAAACCTGGTACCAGCTCCTTCCATATGTCCCCTGCAAGAGGAATTGCTATCCCTTCCTCCCAGAGTCCCACACCATAGGGGGAACCACTCTAGAAGCGGGCTGGGAAGCTTGTTCCTTTAAACAGGTGACTGCGCCTGCGCGAGAAAACTGAAGAGGAGCCGCTGTGGTCACGGGCTGGGGAACTGCACCTGTGTGAACAGGCCATTCAAAAGACTGGGGAATTCCTGTCTCCAGACCTGCGACTACGCATGAGCAGGCAGTCTCTTCAAAAGGCGGCTCCTCCCTGGAGCCCCCCAAGCGATTTTCTGTGAATGAACTCGCAGCAGCCTGCAGATTTCTACTCTCAGGCTGCGGTTTCTCTGTTTCTGAACTAAATAACTGGTTCAAATTTAAACTTTGGCCAAAACTTAGGTCCCACTGGGGCGGGGAAGTGTCCCAATTGGTGGGCCGGACAACTTTTCCCTTGAAACAAGCCACAGCACCTGTCTTTACAGCCTGTGAACTTGAACTTGTATGGTCAGATTAATACAATTTACATTGGTTGGCTTGGAACCACTTTGTGCACCGGGGTAGTTTTACTGCATAGACCATGGGGCTGGCCCTATCAACTATACTATAGGGTCCCATGTAGAGTGGCTCTAAACTTCCCACCTGGGAATAGTTTCTTACCATCACTAGGTCTCCTATCTCCCACTGGTGGCTCTTGCTAGGCTCGAGCAGCAGCCGGTTATTCCGATGCTGCTTCCCCATGCTGTCTGCTGCCCGCCCATAAATTACCCCCGCCTGTTCCTGACCGGTGAATCCCGATAGTATGTATGGAACCCCGTTAGACAGAGGTGAGGTGGTGGGATTATCCGTATGGATCCCGGTGCATGATGCCCCCGTATCCAATAGATAAGTCCCTGTAACCTTCTCTACCTCCATCTGTACGAGCGGTCTCTTCCATTCATCGTACCGGAGATTACACAGACGGACAGGCTGCGCGGGCTCCAGTCATTGTGGGGAGGCAGAGGTGGGCGAGTGGGCTGCAGCACCACTGATTGCTGCTACCTTTCCCTGATTGGCCCTGAGGAAAGATTTTATCGACTCCATGATGGACTCGACTGTATCGGGAGAAGTTTCTGTCTCTGCCTTCTGAGTTGGGCCTCGGGGGTCCTGGCTTTATCGTCTCTCCCAGGCTTTTCACAATCCCTGCGCCAGTGGCCATCCTCCCCGCACCTGTAACAAGTGACCTTGTTCTGGGAGGGACGGCTCCCCTCCTGGCGCCACTCTTTCTTGTATTGAGCCCCAGGTTTAACCTCGTGGACCTTGCCCTTTTGCTGGGGGGTCCCACTATTCCTACCGTTCCTATATGCTACCGTGAGCTGCCGGATTACAGTCTCTTCGGTTGCTAGGGGCTCTCGGTGGTCAAACCAAGTATCAGCCTTTGCTTTTATCTGGGGCAGGCAATTGGACACCAGGCAACGAAGCCATTGGGTCCGCTGCCGCTGGTTCAGGTGTGCCCTATCTTGTCCCCCTGTACACGCGCTGTTGTAGACTGGCCACAGCCTGTCTGCAAATGCCTGTGGGGTCTCCCCTTCCTTCTGCAGAGCTTTCCCTATGCGATCGAACGGACTGCCGTCGTTCGCACCCATGGCTTCCAGTGTTTCCTCCTTTAGGTCCTCAAAACCCTTCTGCCCTCTCTTAGCCTCATCTGAAAGGGTCTGATAGAGCTTACTATCTACAGAGAAAAGCAACATTTTGGCTTTCTCTTCGTCATCACAGCCGTTAACACAGGCTGCCTGTTCTATCTCTTGGAAGTGCACTGAGGGGTCTCCCTTTTTGGAGAGCAGGGGAATATGTTTCACCAGGCCTCTGAGCTGTTGGGTATCATACGGTACCAGATAGGTATGCTGTACAGCCCCTGGGTCATTGTCATTCACGGGCGGACCGTACCTCCGTTGTCGGAGGGGGTACACTGATCCTGGTCCCCGCCTGCCTAGTGGGACTTGCTGGCGTTCTCCTACCACCCCATTGTCCACCCCTTCTTGCTGCCAGAGCTCCTCAAAACTCGGAGCTGTGGGCTGCGGTCTTGGGACCTCTAATTCCCTAGCCAGCTGTGTTCTGGGTGCTGCCCGTGGGGCGGTTTGATTTCGGCTGCTGGTACTGTCCAACAGTCTTCCCTTCGGACTTATGAGACATACCATCCCTTTAGTCCTTAATAACTCCATACCCAAATTCTCTATCTGTCTGTTACATGGGGTATGATCTGCTCCACTAAATCTTTGGTCGCAGGCCAGCTTATAAGCTGCCTTTACCTCCCTAACCTTTTCATCCTGCTCTGTTACTTCTGAGGTGAGGCGGGCATTCTCTTCCCGCCGACTCATCTCGTTACTCTTTGCTTCTGTAATTTGGCACTTTAGGAACTCTACCTTGTGCCTCGTGTGGCTTTTGCCCTTGCTAGCTTCTTGGGTGAGATGTGCGTTTTCCTCCTGTAGCCTCATCTCACTGTCCCTAGCCTCTGTGACTCCCTGCACAAAACGCTCTATCTCTGCCTGGCATTTTGTGACCTCTAGTGTGAGGCGTGCATTTTCTTCCCACACCCTCATCCCACTATCTCTGGCCTCATTCACCTTTCTTATGAGGCGTTCTACCTCTGCCTGGCATTTTTCAAACTCTGACTCCCGATTCTTGGCCTCTGTAACCTCTTCCCGCAGCCTCATCTCACCCTTCTTAACCCAGCCACCTATAGTATTATAGGTCAGCTTACATGCTGCCACTAACTTCTGCAGGGCTACCCACAGACTGAAAGCAAGAAAAGCAAGAGCTGATGCTTTCTCCAGATCCAGACCAATTATCCTGTCAAAAACTGCCTCCAGTCCTGCCGCGGTCGCCAATTTGTAGGTGGGCATCCTTTACCTGGTTTACGGTAATTTACCTGGTCAGGCAGCCTTTGCCACTGCACTGTGACCAATTTCAATCAGCGGTTTCGAATCGCTAAAAAAACCCCCTCCAGTTCTGACTGGAGGAACTTATAATTAATGATATATTAAAAACAGACAAATGGTCTGGATGCAAGAAAGTCAAATTTTATTAAAACTAAAGAAACTACACCACACGATCAAGGTAATCACGGTAAAATTGCTTAACAGGGGAAGGCAGATGGCAAAAACGAGGGATAAATTACTACAATGTTAACCGTACAATTTTAGCAACATTTCCCTTAAATTACCACCCCTTTACTTCTCCCTAGATTGTCTTGCTAGTGGGTCAGAAGCCTTGCTCACCTGCAGTCCAAAGAGTAAAAGAGACAAAAAAGGGGGCAGAGGACTTCCTGGGCTTAATCTTTATACCCTGGGAGTCCCTGCTGTTTTCGCGCCGAAAAGTCCGAATACACAAGAGAAGGGCTTTTAACTTCCTCCATTCATACATGGAGGCATCATGTAGTAGAGTCAATTTCAGTGAATGGATGTGTGTTAACAACCCATTGTGCTTGCCGTCCGATGATTGGCTGATTCAAATGGGCCACTCCCCAGTGTAAACAAGCAGCTTGTAGGTTACCAGACCCACCCAATACCCCAGGGTGACTGACAGCTCGGGCTCCATTCAAACTTACTACAGGGCAGCGCTGAGCTTTTCATATGCTAACAGCCTGTCTGTCCTTTTCTGCTGCCTTTTAAAATTCTGTTTCCATGAGGTCTGTTCAGCCATTTTTATGCCCTGGGCAATTTAAACAGTCCAAAACTCAAGAGTACATCTTTTAATAAAATGTACAATCTTAAAGTGTGCGATTTTCACAAAGTTCTTTGATTCCAGTGTCCAAGTGCTGCCTAGCTTACGAGCTTTTTAACGCAGCCTTTTGCGGTTCTGGGTATGTTTTAAAACATTGTCCAACCCAGAGACAATTTAAATCACACAAGTCTTCGTCCACAATGTGGATTAATATTTCCCGATCTTCGGGGGCTGAGGGGATTTTGCGACCCCTACAGTGGTGGGTGAACGAGTAGAGACCATTGTCAAGGACAAAATTAATTCTCACTTGGAGAAGCGTGGATTAATAAGGGGCA
Organism: Somniosus microcephalus; assembly: GCF_052327205.1. Classification (NCBI taxonomy): domain Eukaryota; kingdom Metazoa; phylum Chordata; class Chondrichthyes; order Squaliformes; family Somniosidae; genus Somniosus; species Somniosus microcephalus. The sequence goes on along the minus strand of NW_028225179.1, from coordinate 161,874,698 downwards.
GCCAGTATGGATTTGTTAAAGGTAAATCGTGTCTGATTAACCTGATTGAGTTCTCTGAAGAAGTAACAGAGGGTTGATGAAGGTAGTGCAGCAGATATTGTATATATGGACTTTGAAAAGGCATTTGATAAAATACCACATAAGAGACTTACTCTGAAAATAGAAGCAGAGGGAATTAAAGGGCTGATGGTAATTTGGGTATATAATTGGCTAAGGGAGAGGAGGCAGTGAGCAGTGTTGAGGGATGTTTTTCTGACTGGAGGGAAGTATGCAGTGGGCTCCCCCAGGGGTCGGAATTAGGACCATTGCTTTTCTTGTTAGATATAAATGACCTGGACTTGGGTATAGGTGAACAATTTCAAAGTTTACGGATGATACTATTTACTATGTTGCCAAGTTTTGTGAGTGTAGTAGTAGCAGACTTCAGAAGGACAGAGACAGACTGTGAAATGAGCAGACACAAGGCAGATGAAATTAAATGAGGATAAGTGTGAAGTGATGCACTTTGGGAGAAACAACAGGGAGAGGCCCTATAATCTAAATGGGACTATTTTGAGGGGGTGCAAGAGCAGAGGGACCTGGGGGTCCATATTCACAAGTCTTTGAAAGTGCCACGGCAAGTTGGTGAGGCGGTTCAGAAAGCGTATGGGATACTTGGCTTTGTAAACAGTGCCATTGAATACAAAAACAAGGAAGTTACACTAAACTTTTACAAATCACTAGTTAGGAACATAGGACAGGAGGAGGCCATTCAGCCCCTCGAGCCTGTTCCGCCATTCAATGAGATAAATGGTTCATTCTCAGACTGGCAATCAGTAACTAGTTGTGTTCCGCAGGGGTCAGTGCTGGGTCCCCAACTCTTTACAATTTATATTAACGATTTGGAGGAGGGGACCGAGTGTAACATATCAAAGTTTGCAGATGATACTAAAATGGGAGGGAAAGTAGTGAGTGAGGAGGACATAAAAAACCAGCAAGGGGACATAGACAGGCTAAGTAAGTGGGCAGCGATTTGGCAGATGGAATACAATACTGGAAAGTGTGAGGTTATGCACTTTGGCAGGAAAAATCGTAGAGCAATTTAATATCTTAATGGCAAGAAACTGGAAAGTACTGAAATACAAAGGGATCTGGGGGTCCTGGTGCACGAAACTCAAAAGGTTAGTATGCAGGTGCAGCAAGTGATTAAGAAGGCCAATGGAATGTTGGCTTTCATTGCTAGGGGGATAGAATATAAAAATAGGGAGGTATTGCTTCAGTTGTACAAGGTATTGGTGAGACCGCACCTGGAATACTGTGTACAGTTTTGGTCTCCATACTTAAGAAAAGACATACTTGCTCTCGAGTCAGTACAAAGAAGGTTCACTCGGTTAATCCTGGGGATGAGGGGATGGACATATGAGGAGAGGTTGAGTAGATTGGGACTCTACTCATTGGAGTTCAGAAGAATGAGAGGCGATCTTATTGAAACATATAAGATTGTGAAGGGGTTGCATCGGGCGGATACGGGGAGGATGTTCTTGATGATGGGTGAAACTAGAACTAGGGAGCATAGTCTTAGAATAAGGGGCTGCTCTTTCAAAACTGAGATGAGGAGGAACTACTTCACTCAGAGGGTGGTAGGTCCATGGAATATTCTGCCCCAAAAGCTGTAGAAGCTACATCATTACATAAATTTAAAACAGAAATAGACAGTTTCCTAGAAGTAAAGGGAATTAAGGGTTACGGGGAGCGGGCAGGAATTTGGACATGAGTCTGTGTTCGGATCGGTCGTGGCCCTGTGGGTAGCGGAGCGGGCCCAGGGGCCGTGTAGCCTGATCCTACATAGATACATAGATACATAGAAGATAGGAGCAGGAGTAGGCCATTCGGCCCTTCGTGCCTGCTCCGCCATTTAATGAGATCATGGCTGATCCTTTAATTCAGTATCCCGTCCCCGCCTTCTCTCCGTAACCCTTAACCCCTTTTGCCCGTAGAAATATATCTAATTCCCTCTTAAATATATTTAATGAGCTGGCGTACACTGCCCTCTGTGGCAATGAGTTCCACAGGTTCACCACTCTCTGAGTGAAGAAATTCCCCCTCATCTCTGTCCTAAATGGTTTAGCCCTTATCCTTAAATTATGTCCTCTAGTTCTGTTTTCACCCGCCAAGGGAAACATTCCTTCTGCATCCAGTCTGTCTAGACCTGTCAGAATTTTATACACTTCTATAAGGTCCCCTCTCAATCTTCTAAACTCCAGTGTGTACATCCCTAAACTACATAGTCTCTCCTCATAGGTCATTCCCGCCATTCCTGGTATCAGCCTGGTGAATCGCCGCTGCACCCCCTCCATGGCAAGAACATCCTTCCTCAGATGAGGCGACCAAAACTGTACACAGTACTCGAGGTGTGGTCTCACCAGTGCCCTGTACAGCTGCAGCAAGGTATCCCTGTTCCTGTATTCTAACCCTTTTGCTATGAAGGCCAGCATACCGTTTGCCTTCTTGACCGCCTGTTGCACCTGCATGCTCGCCTTCAGTGACTAATTCCGTTAGATTCAGGAGATGGTTCTGTGATCGTGGATTGGTGGTTAGGATCAGATCAGCCATGATCTTATTGAATGGCGGGGCAGGCTAGAGGTGCCGATTGGCCTACTCCTGCTCCTATTTCTTATGTTCTTATGTTCTTATGAGATCATGGCTGATCTGTGACCTAACTCCATACACCCGCCTTTGGCCCATATCCCTTAATACCTTTGGTTAACAAAAGCCTATCAATCTCAGATTTAAAATTAACAATTGACCGAGCATCAATTGCTGTTTGCGGAAGAGAGTTCCAAACTTCTACCACCCTTTGTGTGTAGAAGTGTTTTCCAATTTCACTCCTGAAAGGTCTGGCTCTAATTTTTAGACTCTGCCCCCTAGTCCTAGAATCCCCAACCAGCGGAAATAGTTTCTCTATCTACCCTATCTGTTCCCCTTAATATCCTGCAAACTTCGATCAGATCACCCCTTAACTTTCTAAATTCCAGGGAATACAACCCTAGTTTGTGTAATCCCTCCTCGTAACTTAACCCTTGAAGTCCAGGTATCATTCTGGTAAACCTACGCTGCACTCCCTCCAAGGCCAATATATCCTTCCTAAGGTGTGATGCCCAGAACTGCTCACAGTGCTCCAGGTGTGGTCTAACCAGGGTTTTGTACAGCTGCAGGGTTTTGGCCTCAGCTGGAGTCTTGTGTACAGTTCTGGGCACCACACTTTAGGAAGGATGTCAAGGCCTTGGAGAGGGTGCAGAGGAGGTTGACCAGGATGGTACCAGGGATGAGGGACTTCAGTTATGTGGAGAGACTGGAGAAGCTGGGATTGTTCCCTTAGAGCAGAGAAGATTAAGAGGAGACCTAATAGAGGTGTTCAAAATGATGAGGGGATTTGATCGAGCAAGTAGGGAGAAACTGTTCACTCTGGCAAGTGGGTCAGTAACCAAAGGTCACAGATTTAAAATAGTTGCTAAAAGAACTAGAGGGGAAATGAGGGGAATTTTTTTCATAGAGGGTTGTTAAGATCTGGAACGCACCATCTGAAAGGATGCTGGAATCAGGTTCCACAGGAACTTTCAAACAGTAATTGGACGAGTCCTTAAAGAGGACTAGTTTGCAGAGTTCTGGGGATAAAGCTGGGGTGTGGGACTAAATTGGACAGCTCTTTCAAAGACACGATGGGCCGAATCACCTCCTTCTGTGCTGTTAGATTCTATGATCAGTGTGAAGTCGCTGGTGTCTCTTCAACTCCCCGGAGCTTTTAAAGCTCTTCCCACAGTCAGAACATTTAAAGGGCCTCTCGTCAGTGTGAACTCGTTGATGTGTCAGCAGGTTGGATGACTGAGTGAATCCCTTCCCACACACGGAGCAGGTGAACGGTCTCTCCCCAGTGTGAACTCGCCGATGTGCCAGCAGGTTGGATGAATCAGCGAATCCCTTCCCACACACAGAGCAGCTGAACGGCCTCTCCCCAGTGTGTAGGTGTTGGTGTTTCTTGAGATCCCCGGAGCTTTTAAAACTCTTCCCACACTCAGAACATTGCAAGAGTCTCTCCCCAGTGTGAACTCGCTGGTGTCCCTTCAGCTCCCCAGAGCTTTTAAAACTCTTCCCACAGTCAGAACATTTAAAGGGCCTCTCGTCAGTGTGAACTCGCTGATGTATCAGCAGGTTGGATGACTGAGTGAATCCCTTCCCACACACACAGCAAGTGAACTGTCTCTCCCCAGTGTGAACTCGCTGATGTGTCAGCAGGTTGGATGACTGAGTGAATCCCTTCCCACACACGGAGCAGGTGAACGGCCTCTCCCCAGTGTGTAGGTGTTGGTGTTTCTTGAGCTCCCCGGAGCTTTTAAAACTCTTCCCACACTCAGAACATAGCAAGAGTCTTTCCCCAGTGTGAACTCGCTGGTGTCCCTTCAGCTCCCCAGAGCTTTTAAAGCTCTTCCCACAGTCAGAACATTGAAAGGGTCTCTCATCAGTGTGAACTCGCTGGTGCACCAGCACGCTGGAGGGCCGAGCGAATCCCTTCCCACACATGGAGCAGGTGAACGGCCTCTCCCCAGTGTGTAGGTGTTGCTGTATCTTCAAATACCTGGAGCTTTTAAAGCTCATCCCACAGTCAGAACATTTAAAGGGTCTCTCGTCAGTGTGAATAAGTTGGTGTCGCTTTAGTTCCCCGGGGCTTTTAAAGCTCTTCCCACAGTTAGGACACTGAAATGGTCTCTCATCAGTGTGAACAAGCTGGTGTCCCTTCATTTCCCTGGGGCTTTTAAAGCTCGTCCCACAGTCAGAACATTGAAATGGTCTCTCATCAGTGTGAACAAGCTGGTGTCCCTTCAGATACCGAGCGCTTTTAAAGCTCTTCCCACAGTCAGAACATTGAAATGGTCTCTCATCAGTGTGGACAAGTTGGTGTAGCTTTAGTTCCCCGGGGCTTTTAAAGCTCTTCCCACAGTCAGAACATTGAAATGGTCTCTCCTCAGTGTGATCTCCCTGGTGTGCTTGCAGGTGGGATGAACAAACAAATCCCTTTCCACACACGGAGCAGGTGAACAGACTGTCCCTGGTGTGACTGCGCCATTGAACTTCCAATGCTGACGGGGAACTGAAGCCCTTCCCGCCATCCCCACCTTTACCCGGTTTCTCCCTGGTGTGACGGTGCACCTGTCTCACCAGGTCAGGCGATCGGCTGAATCCACGTCCACACACTGAACACGTGTGCGGTTTGTCTGCGTTGCAATCGCTGCTCTCTCCTTCCATGTGCAAAGGCCGATGATATTCAGGTCCTGATGAATCCAGCGACTCTGTCAGATCTTGACGTGATGTTTGGTCTGAGCTTCCCGCCTGTAACTGCTCCACTTCTATAACCCTGTAAATTGAGATCAGAAAAGGATCAGAGGCAAACTGTTGTTCAATTTTTCCCTTTCCGAACCTAGGGGCAGTGAAGCCAATTTTCAGGCCCCAGCTGCTGCACAAGTTGGTTGAAAGGATCAGCAGTAATGGCGGCTGTAATATCCACAAGGCCCCGGCTCTGCAGAAAGTGCTCTGTTGATTCTGAGTCCCGCGCATGTGCTCATGGCCCCCGCGCGCTCCCTCCTGCTCTACAATCACCCGCCCCGATCGGCCCACAACACGCATGCTCAGCTCACAAAACCCCGCGGTTGGAACATCGGGCGTGCATGCGGAGCCACAACATCTGGTACACGTGAGCGGCTCAGGTGGGGGCGAGTCGGTGTTCCGCCTCAGCCACCAGGGAGGTGTGCATGCGCAAGAGGACCCAACATTCTTCCCGTCAGCAATCACTCCCTCGTTTCTTTAATAAAAACAGAAAATGCTGGAAATACTCAGCAGGTCAGGCAGCATCTGTGGAGAGAGAAACAGAGTTAACGTTTCAGGTCGATGACCATTCGTCAGAACTGCTTGCTCTTTAGTGTCAGCCGGTGGCTCAGTGGGTAGCACTCTCGCCTCAGAGTCAGAAAGTTGTGGGTTCATAGTCCCACTCCAGAGACTTGAGCACAAAAATCCAGGCTGACACTCCAGTGCAGTGCTGAGGGAGTGCTGCACTGTTGGAGGTGCCGTCTTTCGGATGAGATGTTAAATTGAGGCCCTGTTTGCTCTCTCAGGTGGATGTAAAAATCCCATGGCATTATTTCAGGAAAGAAAGACTTGCATTTATATAGTGCCACCAGATATCCTAAAGTGCTTTACAGCCAATGAAGTACTACAATGAAGTAGTCACTGTTGTAATGTGGGAAAGAGCAGGGGAATTATCCCCAGTGTCCGAGCCAATGTTTATCCCTCAATCAACATAAAAAATGATAGATTATCTGGTCATTATCACAGTGCTGTTTGTGGGAGCTTGCTGTGCGCTAACTGACTGCCGTATTTCCTACATTACAACAGTGACTACACTGCAAAAGTACTTCATTGGCTGTAAAGCACTTTGGGACGTCAGGTGCTGGTGAAAGGCGCTATATAAATGCAAGTCTTTCTTCCTTCACTGGTCTCACCAGCGACCTCTTCTGGCAGTTGGTTGATGACAGCCGAGAGTCCACGCATGCGCACAGGGAGCGGCGGTTTGGGCCGAGTCCGGCACAGTGACCCCTCCCGGTCACCAAGGTTAATGACCGCGCATCCCCAGAGGAGACCAACCCCCTCCCCCACTCGGAGCTGCGCCTGCGCACTCGGATCCTGCCGGACGGAGTCGGCGCGGGGCCATTCCGGGGAAAGGGCTTGGTGTCGGTTCCAGAGTCCCGATCGGTGACGCAAAGTGAGTTTTCTCCGCTCCGATTGGGTGGAGAATGGCGCGGGGTGGATCGGGAGAGAATCGAGAGAAATAGAAAAACCTCAGAGTCCGCGAGGCCCCGGACCGAGCGGCGGCACTTGGACGGTGCACGTGATCTCCTCGGGGACACGTCACCTGGGCCCGCGGCCTGATTGATGGCAGCTTCCCACCAATAGGGAGCGAGCGGGGCGGGGCTGGAGGAGCGAGCCGGCGGCGGGTCCTCCAACCAATCGGGCAGCCCGAGGGGCGGGACTAGCAGCACCCAGTGGGCGGGGCTGGAGGAGTGAGCCGGCGGCGGGTCCTCCAACCAATCGGGGAGCTCGAGGGGCAGGACTAGTGGCACCCAGTTGGCGGGGCTGGAGGAGCGAGCCGGCGGCGGGTCCTCCAACCAATCGGGGAGCCCGAGTGGCGGGACTAGTGCCGGCTGATTGTCTGATCCGCAGGGCAGCGAGTTTCTCCAGTCCCTTGTTCAGGGCCCGGGGCCCGGGGAGGCTGTGGGCCTTTATTCCCCGCATTGGACACAAGGCTCTTTGTCTCAGGCATATGGTGACGTCGCACTGAAACTTTCCGCTCTCCTTTACAAAGATGGCTGCCATTAACCTGGGCCTGTAAGGGGAAGAAATCCCCACAACTGCAAACATGGGATCTTCAAGTTATTATTCGGGGGCTTGCCTCCTGCACGAGTTGTTTATGAAGCCTCCCCACCCACCTACCGGTCCATTACTCCCTCTGTCGCGATTTTTACCCGCTGCACCATCGCGCTCCCGGCTTCAGCTCCTCTCCCGCTCCAGTAACGCACTGCGCATGCTCAATATACCGGTCCCTCCTGCGCCTGCGCGCTGGGCTCTTGTAGTCTGGGTGTGGCACGTGGTCCACCGTGGGGAATGCTGGGTAAAAGACCAGATTAGTGAATGGAACATGATTTACTGTGATCAGATTGAGGACTGAACCATGTTCATTCTAGTAGTCATGGTTTGTTTCTGCTGATCTTAATAACTCCTGTATCTGCGCTGGAGATTAATATTCTGTTTAAATAGTGAATAAATAAAGCTCGAGGAACAGCACCTCATCTTTCGATTCGGCACTTTACAGCCTTCTGGACTCAACATTGAGTTCAACAATTTCAGACTTTAACCCTTACTCCCATTTTACATGCTGTATGATTTTGCCATCCCCATTTGCAACATTTTCCAAGACTCGGTTTCACAGCCACATTTCTTTCCTCAGCACCTGTCTCCGGTTCCAACTTATTCCACGTGGATTCCAACTGAACTTCCACCCTTCGTGTTTCAGATCCACCCAGGATAACTTTCCTGCCTCTTACCTTAGTAATATCTGTTACATCTCCAGCTTTTTCCAGTTCTGATGAAGGGTCCCAGACCTGAAACGTTAACTCTGTTTCTCTCTCCACGGATCCTGCCTGGCCTGCTGAGTATTTCCAGCATTTTCTGTTGTTATTTCAGTGAATAAATAAGCTTTGTTTCAAACACACAGTGTGTCAAATATTTGATTTCTCCATGATAAGAGAAGACGAATTGATGTTCTGTTCCAGACTGTTTAATTTTCGGGCCTTTTCTTACTCTAGATTATTTCCGTTCTCATCTCGTTCGCCTTCTACCACATCAAACCCCAAGCTTGCTCCGTTTGAGTACACAACTTGTGGGCGTCATAGACTGAACTGTAGGGTCTCACTTACACTCAACTGCCATCAACTGGTCCAGGCAGCGGGCGGTCGAGGGGGTCGTTCGGCCCGACTGCCTGCCTCTCTTCCGGTGGCCCTGGAGATGGAGCACGTGGTGTCCGCCGGCAGGCTCGAGGCCTTCCGCGACCAGTGGGCGCTGCGGGGACTGGAGTGCATCATCACCCCGGCCAATGAAATTTAAATTTAATTTGTTAACTTTCATTTAATGGTTTTTTAAGTTACAGTTTATTTGTTTATGGTCCCTACAAAAGAGTAAACTCATCTACACACCGCAGGGACTGGAGTGCTTATCACCACAGGTAATGAAATGTTAATTGAATTATTAAGTTTCCTTTAATGTTTTAAGTTAAGCTACAGTTTATTTGTTAACACAAAAGAGCACACTCAGCTGCAATTCCTTTGAACCATAACTTTATAGAACTACTTGCATAAGTTTTGAAATCTGTTATTATCCGTATCATTTAACCCTTTGTGGATTCGATTTAGTAAAACTCCTCCACACGGACTGCACGTGATAACCTTTGAAAGGTTCTGATCTTTGTAGTAGTAATTTCTGAGCTTGATGGTCTAGTTGATTTAATCTCTTGTTACTAACATACATTGCACTACTTCTTTCATCGAGATAATTATTTCAAATACTTCCATTATCAGGTCTTTATTTCCTCCATTGATCCCTGTCAATGGTCCTTTGTTAGGGGCTGGGGTTAGGGTGTAGGCTTAGGGGTTAGTGGTTGGGGCCAGTGGATATTGGTTAGGATTGGGGTTAGTGGTTATTGGATAGGATTGGGGTTAGTGGTTGGGGCTAGTGGTTATTGGTTAGGATTGGGGTTAGTGGTTTGGGCCAGTGGTTATTGGTTAGGATTGGGGTTATTGGTTAGGATTGGGGTTAGTGGTTGGTGCCAGTGGTTATTGGTTAGGATTGGGGTTAGTGGTTGGGGCTAGTGGTTATTGGTTAGGATTGGGGTTAGTGGTTGGGGCTAGTGGTTATTGGTTAGGATTGGGGTTAGTGGTTGGGGTTAGTGGTTATTGGTTAGGATTGGGGTTAGTGGTTGAGGCCAGTGGTTATTGGTTAGGATTGGGGTTAGTGGTTGGGGCTAGTGGTTATTGGTTAGGATTGGGGTTAGGGTCTAATTGGAGCCTGAGCGGGCCAAGTGATATACGAGGTCGACGCGTTACCCAACTTAGACTTATGTGAATAAACTCACACAACCAAATAGTTTGAGAGAAGTAAAAACGCACAGTTTAATGTAGAGAGCGCTCTGGGAGAAGAAGAACAGTAGACCCCGCGGTCTCAGCTGCCAGCTTCTTGGTTTTACAATAGTAGCCGAGCTTCTTTTATACAGTTTAAAAACAGGAAAGGTACCAGATCAGCAGTTATTACATTAATTCCTTGGCCAATCTGGTACTTTAGCATCCTTCAACTTTGGCCAATCCGATACCTTAGCAACCCTTAATCACATTCTGTCAAAAGCAAGTTAATTATATTATTATACCGTTAGCTAGCTTCTTTCACAAACAACTTAATTATATTAATGTTAGCTAGCTTCTTTCATGTGACATGTTGGTATTTCGCAACCCTATTCTCAGTGAGACCTATGTCCTGCCAGTTGCGTAACCCCGCCCTTAAACACCCTTTACCTCCCTTGTTCTTCCTAAACATAATTTTTCGCTCTTACAGTTTTACCCCAACAGTTGACTAGCCGTTCCTGTCTTACGTCTGTACAAGTGATATCACAAGTTGGTGCAAGCAGATCAAGTCAGCTGTCTGTTATGCCAGTGTCTGCAAAATGTCAATAAATGTCAAGTATTTCAGCAGGCACTACGGTGCCATTTTAAATTTTCCTCCAACAGCCCCTCCTTTTGGTCCTGGAGCACGATCCTCTTGCTCCCAGATGACCATCGTTCTTCGTTTCTTCACAGGGTTGGTTTACAACCACTGACTCATCTCGTGAGAACCGGCCGTTCCGGCCATGTCATCATACGTTTCTTCTTCTTCACCCGTATTTCTGGGCAGAAGGTCGGTGTATTCTTCGACAGAAGCTACTGGCAGCACAGCTTTCACAGCAGTTTGACAGCACATTTTAATGATACTCAATGCACAGCACAGCAGTATACATATCACAACTATGATCAATATCATTTGCATTAGCCAAGCACCCCAGCCTGATCCTCCCAGTAACCAATCAAACCATCCGCCTCCAATATTGGATTGATGGAGCAAAGCTACTTGCTTTTGAATATGGTCCGCTAGGTTGGTAATATTTTCAGAACTGTCTGGGATGTATGTACAGCATTCTGCTCCGATCATGGCACGTGTACCTCCCTGTGCAGCTAGTAGGTAATCTAGTGCCATTCTATTTTGTAGGGCAACAGTTCTTAGGGCTACCATTTCGGCACTCATCTCTCTCAGGGATTCAGCCATGTCATTGGCTACTCCCTCAATTATGGTTGCCAATAACCATATTTCTTGAGAAATAAACACTATTCCAGCCATGGGGAACATAGCTCCTAGTACCACCTGCCAGGTGGGAAGTTCTCTTTTAGTACGACTATGCTTGTGGTGGTCTTTCAATTCCTTTATGTGGTGTACGTATGGTACTACATACCCCAAATAGCATGATCCTGCCCAATTCTCTGGTAGCTAGGGGTATGCTCTGTGACCGCATATGAAGTATGTCCCATTATAGGCTGTCATTATCTGTCCCGGTTGTTCGGGGTTTATGTTGGCGCGGAAGACGGTAAAACCCATCTGGTTTTCAGTATCTGTTCAACTGGTCCCATTCCATGGTTTATTATTGGTCAAATTCATCAAATTGGTAGTATTGAACCACCAGCTTTCCATGGAATTTCCTGCATTATATGTGGTAAAATTTTGTATAAAATGACTTTTTCCCACATCAATTCTGATCCCTTCAGTCTGTTCTGTACCGCGCTCCCAACATATCTCCCCGATTGGCTGGCCCTTTCCTGACGTATTGGTAAGAACTAAAAAGGGGGGTTCTTTCGTATAATCATATGTTGGCTTATACCATTCTTTAAAATTTTCGAACGAATATCCTCCCCCCTGGAACACATTCCTTAGGCTAGTCCATTTCTGTTCCCAGGTTTTTCCGAAGGTGGATAAGGTGGTATTTTTCTGTTTCGTATGATTTTTATTAATTATCCATTCTGCCATATCTGTGAGGTTCAAGGGTATCCCTCCTTTCGCATGAGTGGGAGTATGGCGACATACCCAACAGGCATCTATCCCACTCAGTTTGGATTACTTATATTACATTTATAAAAACGTATTTACATGCAGCTCCCTTTTCTTGCGGGAGTTAAGTATACCTTCCGTGACAATACCAATTAACGCAACTATACATAAAACACTTAACAGCCTCATGTTGTTTTGGGGCTGTCACCGTTTGCTTGCAGTATTCAATTTGTAGGTTTAAATTACATGGTTTTTTTCTCTCGGGAACAATTTATGGGTTATAGACTTTTAATTGGGTCCAATGTTTCCACTTTCCTACACCCCTTATGTCCAGACAGGCACAGGTGTCTCCACTGATTATAACCTCATAGGGTCCAGACCATTTTGGGGCAAATCCCGGTTTTCCAGGTAAGTTTTTTAACATTACCTTAGATCCAGCGGGTGGAACCTCGGGGAGCATTTGTAATTTCAGCTCCTCGTCCCTTTCCTGTTGACGGTTCCTAACCCCCGCCCTCATTTCTTTTAGTTGGTTACTTAGTTCCAACACATATCGTTTTAGCCTGTCTTTTAAGGGCCCCACATCTGCTCCACCTGTTATAATGCCTTCTGGTAATTGCATTGCTTGTCCTGTCATTAGTTCATAAGGGGTTAGTCCAGTGGTACGATTGGAAGTTGCTCTCAACTTCATTAATATTATGGGTAACACCTCCACCCATGTTTTTCCAGTTTCGGCTATAGCTTTGGCCAGAGCTAATTTCAAAGTTCTGTTCATTCTCTCTACCATCCCGGAGCTTTCGGGGTGGTAAGGTATGTGGAATTTCTGTTTGATTCCCATCAATTTGCAAATGGTTTTTACCACTGTTCCAGTAAAGTGCGTTCCTTGATCAGAATCTATTTGCAATGGTACTCCCCACCTTGGGATAACTTCTTCTGCCAAAAGACGCGCAACTGTTAATGCGGTACAATTTCGGGTAGGAAAAGCCTCTACCCACCTTGTAAACTGATCAATTATTACTAAACAATATATTTTTCCATGTGATGATGGCAGGGGGCCAGTAAAGTCAATTTGTAAGTGTTCCCAAGGTCCCCTAGGTTGAGGCTGATGTGCCATTCTAATTTTTGCAGGCCTGCCTGGATTATATTGGTGTGGAGATGCCGGAGTTGGACTGGGGTGGACAAATGTAAGAAGTCACACAACACCAGGTTATAGTCCAACAGCTTTATTTGAAATCACAAGCTTTCAGAGCGCTGCCCCTTCACCTGAAGAAGGAGCAGCGCTCCGAAAGCTTGTGATTTCAAATAAAGCTGTTGGACTATAACCTGGTGTTGTGTGACTTCTTACATTGGATTATATTGTGCACACGTCACACACCGGTGTCAGTGTTTTGCTATATCTCTTCCCATTCCAGGCCACCACCAATCTCTTGAGAGAGCTTCCTGCATGGCATCTCGTCCTGAATGCGTCAGGCCATGATGCAGATCCAGTAACGTTAACCTTACACACTCTGGTGCTAATACTTTAGTATCCTTCCTCCAGTTTCCATCTGATCCTTGTACTGGCCCTTTCTGTTTCCATTCATCCTTTTCTACTGGCGGGGTATCTTTCTGCAATTTCTGTATTTCAATTTCTTCCATTTGTACGCTCCCTACGGGATAACTGTCTTCCTCTTCCTCTAATTCTAGAGCTGCCTTGGCTGCCAAATCGGCCGCCTGATTACCCTGTTGATTTAGCCAGTCAGGGTTACCCTGTTCTGGGGCCTTCTGGTGTGCCTTTATTTTTATAACGGCTACCTTACTTGGTTTTGCCGCCGCATCTAATAAGGCTCTTATTCATTGTTGATGTTTAATAGGTTCCCCAGTAGTGGTTACAAATCCACGTCTTCCCCAGGCTGTCATATAGTCATAGAGTCATTGGCCTAGAAATTCAGTGCCCTTAGCGCCGATTTTGCGGCGCTAGAGGGCCTAGCGCTGCAATTGGCGCCGGCGCCTAAATTGCCTGGGGCCCTTCCGCCGCGGTAGACCGGTAGTGCTGCGCCGGCACCGATGACGTCATCGGTGTGCGCAGCGTCCCGGTTGCCATGCCGACGGGCCCCAGCGCCGAAATTCAGTTGCGGCCGCCTCGCCCGTGGCAGCCGCAACTAAGACTCTGGCAACAGAGTCCAACAAGTGTTTGCGCCGGCGCATTAAAGGCCCCGCGGCGGCCGGCCGCTTTCTCGCCGGCCGCCTGGCCGCAGCTCCCTCCCCGGACTTCCCCCCCCACCCCCCCCGGAACAGAAGCAAGCCCGGCACTTGTCCGAGGTGCCGGGCTCATTTTTAAAAAGATTTTCGCGGGCCGCGGCCGGGTGCAGGCAGCTCCTCCTTAAGGGAAGGAGGAGGCCTGCACTTCCCGAACCTGCCGCACCGCAGCGGGCGCCGCAGCGCCGGAATAGCGCCGAAATTCAGCAGTTAGCGCCAGTTTTCAGGCGCAAACAGCTCTCAGCAGCGCCGGCAGCCGTTTGGGCACAGAACTATTGAATTTTTGGCCCGCCCAGCGCGACTTAGCTCCGGCACTAACTTCCGGCGCTAAAGCCGTCGCTGCGCCAAAACCCAATTTCTAGGCCATAGAGTTTTACAGCACAGAAAGAGGCCCTTCGGCCCATCGTGTCTGCGCCGCCCGTCCCTCCCTGTCCAGTCTAATCCCATTTTCCAGCATTTGGTCCATAGCCTTGTATGCAACGGCATTTCAAGTGCTCATCCAAATGCTTCTTGAATGTTGTGAGGGTTCCTGCCTCTACCACCCTTTCAGGCAGTGAGTTCCAGCTTCCAACCACCCTCTGGGTGAAAAAGTTCCTCCTCAAATCCCCCCTAAATCTCCTGCCCCTTACCCTGAATCTGTGCCCCCTTGTTATTGACCCCCCTACTAAGGGGAAAAGTTCCTCTTTATCTACCCTATCTATGCCCCTCATCATTTTGTACACCTCAATCAGGTCCCCCCTCAGCCTTCTTTGCTCCAAGGAAAACAACCCCAGCCTGTCCAGTCTCTCTTCATAGCTGAGGCGCTCCATCCCAGGTAACATCCTGGTGAATCTTCTCTGCACCCTCTCCAAAGCAATCACATCCTTCCTATAGTGAGGCGACCAGAACTGTACACAGTACTCCAGCTGTGGCCTCACCAGCGTTTTGTACAGCTCTATCATAACCTCCCTGCTCTTATATTCTATGCCTCTGCTAATGAAGGCAAGTATCCCATAAGCCTTTTTAACCACCTTATCTACCTGTTCCGCTGCCTTCAGGGAATTTTGTACATGTACACCAAGGTCCCTCTGACCCTCTGTACTTCCTAGGGTCCTACCACTCATTGTGTATTCCCTTGCCTTATTTGTCCGTCCAAAATGCATCACCTCGCACTTTTCCGGGTTAAATTCCATTTGCCACTTTTCCGCCCATCTGACCAACCCGTTAATATTGTCCTGTAGCCGGAGGCTTTCCTCCTCGCAATTTACCACCCCACCAATTTTCGTGTCATCCGCGAACTTACTGATCATACCCTTTACATTCTCATCCAAATCATTAATGTAGATCACAAACAGCAAGGGACCCAGCACCGATCCCTGAGGTACCCCACTGGACACAGGCTTCCAGTCACAAAAGCAACCTTCGACCATCACCCTCTGCCTCCTGCCACTCAGCCAGTTTAGGATCCAACGCGCCAAGGCCCCCTGGACCCCATGGGCTCTTACCTTCTTGACCAGTCTCCTATGCGGGACCTTGTCAAAAGCTTTACTGAAGTCCATGTAAACCACATCCACAGCATTTCCCTCATCCACACACCTCGTCACCCCCTCGAAAAATTCAATCAGATTGGTCAGACATGATTTACCCTTGACAAAGCCATGCTGACTATCCCCGATTAATCCTTGCCTCTCCAAGTGGAGACTAATTTTGTCCCTCAGAATTTTTTCCAATAATTTCCCTACCACAGATGTTAGGCTCACTGGCCTGTAATTCCCTGGTTTATCCCTGCTACCCTTCTTGAATAATGGTACTAGTCATGTACTACCCCAAAGGCGTACCGGCTATCTGTATAAATATTGACAGTTTTTCCTTCTGCTAATTCAAGGGCTTTGGTTAGGGCGACTATCTCCGCAACCTGTGCGGATAGTCCTCCTTCTAATCGCCCGGATTTTACTGTTTTAAGAGGATTGTCCACTATTGCCCAGCCTGTTCTAGGTAAGCCGTTAATATGTTTGCGGGATCCATCTACATAGAAGACCTTTTCTGTCTGTTCCAAAGCTTCTTCCTTAATCCAACTTTCCTCAGCTTCCTCATCTATATCCCCACACTTATGTGGTTCTCCTTCGTTTAACATTCCTGCGGCTGGGTTAACTCCGGTGTCCCGAACTATTCGTACTGATTTATCCGCTGGTACTAATACGGCTTCCCATCTTGCCCTCCTCATATTTGAAACTGACCTTAATCTTCCGGTATTTAACATTTCTACCAAGGTGTGTTTGGTATGGAGGATAATTTCTCCTGTCATTACGATGGGCTCACTAACCTTTACCGCCCATGCTGCACAATCCAGGGCAGCTACACACCGCGAAAGTCCGGCTGCTGCCGGACATCGTCGTGTGGAATAATAGGCTACCGGTCTATTATCACCCCCGTGGTCTTGAGTGACTACCGCAGCGTAGAAGCCTCCTTCATTTTCACAATAGATGTGAAATGGCTTACCTATATTGGGTAATCCTCATCCTGGAGCTAATGTTAAGGCAGTTTTTAGTTCGGTATACGCATTTTCTTGTTCCGATCCCCATTCTATCTGATCGAGGGCCGCTTTCCCTCCTTTTAATAATCTTTGTATTGGCTCCGCTATTTTAGCAAAGTTGGGGATGAAGTTCCTACTATAGTTAAAGAGTCCTAATACTTTCCTAACTCCTCTAACTGTACTGGGTCTGGGCATAGCCCGTATAGCCGCTTTTCTATCTTCTGGCATTGTTTTAGTTCCTTGCGAAATTTTATGGCCCAAATAGGTTACTTCTGATTTCCCAACTTGCGCTTTTTTGGGGTTCACTTTAAACCCTTTACAATTTAGTGCTCATAACAGCAAATCGAGTGCACAATTGTGGTCTTCCTCCTTCTCTGAAGCAATGAGGAGGTTGTAGTGTCCGTGTGTAGATAAAGACACTGAAGACAGGAGTTGGTTCATAGGTATTTACTAAGCAAGTCTGGGGGGGGTTCTAAAGGATATACACAATACACAGGCTTATATAGCCCAAGTGGCAATTACCGGCATTACGCACACCTGGGGCTCTTAAAGGCACATACACCACAATTGCTCTTAAAGGCACATACACCACAATTCCTCCCCTTCTAGCTAACTAGTACATCATATTTTAAGTAATTATTAATTACATGTTATATGCAAAATAATATACATTGCTGTATTAATTAATTATAAGTTAGTCTCTCAGGAGGCTTCCTGACTCGGTCCGGATAACGCCTCGGGGGTGTAGTAGTTTCTGGTGGTGTAGTAGGTTCTTCTGGCAAGGCTGATTCGGCTTGAAGGCCAGTGTCAGGTTCATCGGGTTCCAGTATCACCGGATCGGAGGTAGATATGGGTATCTCTACTTCATCGTTAGATGTATAGCGTGGTGGTGTAGGTTGTCCCTTTTCGGATGACTTGATGATTTGGTCAGCATGGCGCCTTATTATGCTTTCTCCGATGTCCACGGTATACATCAGTGGTCCTAGTCGTGTGCAGATAGTTCCAGGCTGCCATTTCTCGGTACGGTAGTCCCGGGCCAAAACTGGTTGGCCTATCTGGAAGGCCCTAGTTGGCCTTTCATTCATGCCCTGAAACTGCCGGTTCTCCACATCCCTTCGGATGTTGGGCTTGACCAAATCCAGCCGGCATCTTAGGTTTCTATTGTAGAACATCATGGCGGGAGTTTGGTTTGTAACCATATGTGTTGCATTCCTATATGCAAATAAGAAGTTATCCACCTTGTGCTGAAGTTTTATGTCTTCATTACCCATGGCCTTTATGGCCTTCTTGAAGGTCTGGACAAACCTTTCAGCCAATCCATTGGTGGCGGGATGGTATGGGGCGGACGTGTAGTGCTTTACCCCATTGTTCTTTAAGAACTTTGTGAATTCTTCGGACACAAATTGCGGTCCATTATCAGAACATATCTGTTCCGGCAGCCCATTCCTGGCAAATATGGTCCTTAATACTGTGATGGTTTTTTCCGTGGTGGTGGAGGACATCTTTATTACCTCCGGCCACTTGGAGTGTGCATCAACTGCGATTAAGAACATTGAGTCCATAAATGGACCAGCAAAGTCGATGTGCACCCTTTGCCAGGGAGATGAGGGCCACTCCCATGGATGTAGAGGGGCCTGTGGCGGAGCATTTTGGACCTTCTGGCATCCTAGGCAGCTCTTGGTCATGTCTTCGATGTCTCCATCGATACCTGGCCACCATACAAACGCCCTAGCTAGGTTCTTCATTTTCACTCCACCCAGATGCCCCTCGTGAAGCTCCTTTAGCACTTTATCCTGGAGTTTGGGTGGAATCACCACTCTGGATCCACACATCAAGGTTCCTCGGCACACTGACAGCTGTTCTCTTCTTTGTGAGAATGCTGGCAACAGTGGTTCGCCATGTGCTGGCCATCCCTTCACTGTTAAATCGTAGACCCGTGAGAGAGTAGGGTCATTTCTTGTCTCCCTTTCAATGGCAGAATTTGTCACCGGTAGACATTCCACTATGGTAGAGTGGAATATCTCTACTGGGTCTACTGTAGGTGCCTCTTCTATCGTTGGCAACGGCAGGCGTGATAAACCATCAGCATTCCCATGCTGTTTTGACCCTTTGTATTCAATGTTGTATTGGTGTGCCCCTAGAAAAAGGGACCACCTCTGTAGTCTTTGTGCCGTCATAATGGGGACACCTTTCTTAGGGTTGAATATGGAGATGAGGGGTTGATGGTCAGTCAGCAAGGTAAATTTTTGTCCGTGTAGGTAATGGTTGAATTTCTTCACTCCCCATACCAGGCTGAGTGATTCCCTGTCTATCTGGGAATAGTTACACTCAGCTGAGTTCAGTGAGCGTGACGCAAAAGCTATCGGCCGTTCCGAGCCATCAGGGAATCTATGGGACAATACCGCTCCTATGCCGTAAGGGGATGCATCGCACGCCAGTCTGATTGGTAGTGATGGGTTGTAATGAGCCAAAACTTTCTCGGATGTGATTAAGTCTTTACATTTATGGAAGGCACGTTTACAGTCTTCGTTCCATTTCCAAATCACTCCTGTGTGTAGAAGATCATTAAGAGGGTGTAGAATAGTTGATAAGTTTGGTAAAAATTTAGGATAGTAATTTATTAATCCCAAGAATGACCTCAATTGTGAAACATTTTCAGGTGCTGGGGCTTTTATAACTGCTTCAATTTTTTCAGGTGACTTATGCAACCCTTCCTTATTAATTATGTGGCCACAATATGATATCTGATTTTGGAAAAATTCGCACTTGGGGCGATTTGCTCGTGGGCCCCGTTCTTTCAGTCTAGTGAGCACCTGCTCCAAATTGGCAAGGTGCTCGTTGTCGTTTTCGCCTGCTATAAGGATGTCGTCTAGGTAGCATTGAGTCCCTGGAATCCCTTGCAGGACTTGCTCCATAGCTCTTTGCCAGATAGCTGGAGCTGATGCTACTCCAAAAACCAGTCGATTGTGCTGGTACAGGCCTTTGTGTGTGTTTATTGCGAGATACTTTTTAGAGGTCTCCTCAACCTCCATTTGTAGATATGCCTGTGCCAAGTCAATTTTTGTGAAACGTTTCCCTCTGGATAGTGAGGCGAAAATATCTTCTATCCTCGGAAGAGGATACTGTACCGTGTGAAGGACCGGGTTTACAGTCACCTTAAAGTCCCCACAGATGCGAATTTTTCTCTGTTCCTCAAAGTTATTTTTCAATGCTTTTTTCATGACTGGAACGATGGGTGTTGCCCATTCGCTCCAATCTATTTTGGATAATACGCCTGACTTTTCCAAATTCTCCAGCTCTGCTTCGACTGCCGGACGTATTGCGTATGGCACTGGCCTTGCCTTAAAAATTTTTGGAATTGCTGCATCTTCCAATTTTATTGAGGCGGTGATGCCTTTCAAGGTTCCTAGTTTCTCTTGAAACACTTCTTTGGCGTTGGCCAAGATGTCTTTTAATCGTTCAGGTATGATGTCATCATTGTTTTTTTCCTTATTGGTCACCGTCAGTGCCTGAATGGAGTGCCAGTCTAAACGTATCTTCCTTATCCATTCACGTCCCAATAACGGTGGACCACCATCTTGTAGAATGTATAAATACAACTTTTGTATTTCTTTGCCGTTTTATACCACAGGCACCTTTATTTTTCCTTTGGGGTATACTTTCTGCCCCGTATATGTTTTTAAGATAATGGAT
Source organism: Somniosus microcephalus (assembly GCF_052327205.1). Taxonomy (NCBI): domain Eukaryota; kingdom Metazoa; phylum Chordata; class Chondrichthyes; order Squaliformes; family Somniosidae; genus Somniosus; species Somniosus microcephalus. The sequence goes on along the minus strand of NW_028225179.1, from coordinate 161,854,555 downwards.
GTGTCTTTTAGAGGTATATGCGAAAATAGCCTCTCGTAATCTCGTCGATTTATTACGGTTAGAGCTGATCCTGTATCTAGCTCCATTTTAACTGGGGACCCTGCTATTATGAGGGTAACCCAAATGGTCTGGTAATCTTCATTGGCAATTACATTATGTAATTTGAGAGAGCTTAGTCTCTTGTTCCCGGAGTCGCTATCGCTCTTCTGGTCTTTGGAGCTACTGTCCGTCATCATTTGTACCTTTCTGTGCTTTTCCTTATTGATTCTTTTCCCGTTAGTGGATTTTTTATTTTCAGATCGGCATACACATGGAATGTGTCCCATCTTTCCGCATTGCCTGCATGCTTTTTCTTTGAACCAGCAATCCCTCTGGTCATGGTTGGATCTGCCGCAGCGATAACATCTCTCGAAACCGCGTGTCATTTCATGGGTGCCGAAGTCCTGTGGCCTTTGCTGTATCTTTGCCGCTCCTATTGTACTGAAAGCCTTGTCCAGTGTTAAATCTTTTCCAGAAGATACCTTTTTTTGTGTTTCTACACTTAGGGGATCGCAGATGAATTTGTCTTGCAGAGAATCTGCCAGTCCTGCCTCGAATTGGCAGTGTAGGGTATCAACAATCTCCTCAAAATTCTTGTCCATCGGTTCGGCTGGAGTGATTAAGTTGCGTAACAGCTTGTATGTTTCTGCGCCCATTAGATCCAGAAGCACTGAAGCTTTTTTTTCATCTTCTATTCCATTTGCGGTGCAAAACACCTCCACTCTTTCTACATATGTGGTCCAATCCTCTATCTTGTTATCAAAAACATCAATATTGCCAAAGTTAGGCTCTGTTTCCTTATCAAAAGCATCAATATTGCCAGAGTTAGGCATTTCAAAAAAAAGATATGGCGCTTCCCGCGCTTTTTTTTTCTTCTCTGTAGCAACGATATGGCGCTTCCTGCGCTTTCCCGCCGCTGCTACCGATAACAACGATGTTTCACTGTGGTTTCCGTTTATTCACTGTTGGAGACTCGTTCCCGACGGAGGTCTAAACGCTGACCTGCTTGCTGCGCCGGCCGTCTCCCGAGTGCACCCTCCCAGTCCGTTATTGCTTGCCTCCGATTTCGCTGCCTGTCTCAGCTGTAGAGCCCACCGCTGGAGCCCCAGCCTGACGCCCAGGAAGGATTAGCGCAGTACCTGCCACCAGCTTGGCCAGCTGGTGAAACCACAGTTTCTATTACTTCTTTGAGTCTTCTGGACGCTGGAGGAATCGATGTCCTTGAGGTGCTGCCGAATTGCAGGTAAGTCCGTTTCCACTTCGTCGCCACTGTAGTGTCCGTGTGTAGATAAAGACACTGAAGACAGGAGTTGGTTCATAGGTATTTACTAAGCAAGTCTGGGGGGGGTTCTAAAGGATATACACAATACACAGGCTTATATAGCCCAAGTGGCAATTACCGGCATTACGCACACCTGGGGCTCTTAAAGGCACATACACCACAATTGCTCTTAAAGGCACATACACCACAGAGGTCATCCACATATTGTAGAATAGTACTTCCCTTCGGGAGGTCAACTGTCTCCAGTAGAGACTGCATGACTCTATGGAATATAGCCGGACTGTTATGGAACCCTTGTGGCAAGCGGGTCCGTGTGTATTGCGTATCTCCTATAGTGAACGCAAATTTCTCCTGGGATTCTGGGTCCAAAGGTAATGACCAGAATCCATTTGCAATATCTAATACTGTGAAAACTTTATGTTCTGCGCTTAACCCATTTAATATTGTCGCTGGACTTGCTACAATAGGATGTAACTTTGGTGTTACTTTATTTAAAGCGGTATAGTCAATAGTTAATCTCCAAGTTCCATCGGGTTTTCCTACCGGCCAGGTAGGGGAATTGGTTCTGCTTTACATTTTACGCACTACTCCCTGTTCTTCCAATGTTTTAATTATTTCCGTAATTGCTTTCTTAGCTTCGGGTTTTATTGGGCATTGTCTATGCGGTTTATGCTCTGGTCCAGGGATTTTAATTGGTTCCATTCTTACTTTTCCGGTCTCTAATTTATCCTCTGCCCATACGCCTTTTACGGCATTACATATTGTTCCAAAATTACCAGTTTCTAATTTCCAATCCCGGGAAAGAGGTTTAGCAGTTGCTATTTTAGTGCAATTTGCAGCATATTGGTTTACTTCAGTTTTACTTCCATCCTGTCTAGGCCAGATCAATTTTCCTTTATGACAGTCAATCAGGATTTTATATTCCCTCATAAGGTCATTTCCCATTATAGTTCCTTCATTATTTTTACACACATAAAATCTCATCGGGATCAAATGGCCATCTAATTCGACCACTTGTACTGTACTTAAAAAGGCGGGGGTCTTTGTTCCCCCTAATCCGGTCAAATAAATGTTAGTTTGTGTGATGGGTAAAGGTAAATTGGTTATAGACATCGATGCGCCAGTGTCCACTAGCATGTTACACTGTCGGCCCCCTACTAGTGCGGACACATAAATTCTACTATCTCCCTTATCTTTAATTACGGGGGCCGCTGCATGTCAGTGCCCTCCGTCCCGAGCATCCCTAAAGGCTTGGAGTTCTCGGTATTCATCACTGGTCATTTTTCCCGGTTCTGGATTTAATCTACGATAACATTTTTCCCATGTGTGACCTCTCTTTTTACAAAATGAGCATTCCTGTCGCGGGGCTCTACATTCTTTAGCAAAGTGTCCTTGTTTCCCACAATTGTGACAATTTCCCTTCATTTTGGGTCGTGCTTCCTGGCCGTTTCCTTGTATGGCTGCTACCTTTTCTTGCTTGATACGGACTGCGTGGGATTGTTGGGCCTCCAGGGCATCTACAGAGCATGCCCATTGGACAACTGCATCATAGGTATTAGCAGCCACAACTCCCATTTTTAGGATCCTTTGGTGTTCGGTTGTCAACCCATGTTTAAATAATTGTACAAAGGCAGGGTCTTCCATTTGGGGGTTAATTTGGCCCGAACTCTCTTCGTATATCGTAAACAATCGTTCACCAAATTCAGAAGACCCTTCTCCTTGTTGTTGTCTACAAGCTGTGATTTTATTCCAGTTTGTCTGTGCTGCCCCAACACCCTTTGTACTTCTGCCTTAAATGGTATAAAAATTGCCTGCAATGCATTTACTTCAGTAGTGTGAGGCAATTGAAGTGCCCAATGGCCATCCCTAAATTGGGTAGGTGGTGCGGCTCCCTGCCCCATAAGTCTCCATCTGTCCGCGGGACAGGCTGCTCTCACTAATTGATGTACATCTCTAGTATGTAATCGGTGACTTTGCCATGTTCGTTCTAAGTTTTTCCAGAACTCTGTATTATTGCTACGGGGTTTTAATGATCCCCAAAATTGCATTATCTGTTGTCTATCACCGGGCGTGAATGGTGTCCATTTTGCAGAGGGGGCGGCTATCGTGCCTCCCCGTGCCACAGGGGCCATGGCAAATGTTTCAATTCCTGCCTCTTCCCCCGTACTTGGGGCCGTGGCGGCTGTTTTTTCTTCATAGGGTGGGACGGGTTCTCCCATATCTCCCAATACTGGCATCATTCCATACGTATTTTTACTTGATTCTAAATACTCCAGTTTCTTCTCTAGTTCCCCAATTTTGACATCTTTGGCTTCTAACTTACCATCTCTTTCTTTTATTCCAATCTTACATTTTTCAACGGCTTCTTGTAAGCCAACCAATTGGTGGACCAAGAGTATTCCTGCCTTTTTAGTCTTGTCCTTTTCCCACCATTCTCTTTGTGCTCCCAATGTCTGACTCGTATCCCATCCATCTCTCCGCATTTTTTAAATCAGGGTTCTCCTATCAGCCATATACTGATTACTAAGGGAGCCCGAAGGTCCCCATGTTTGACCCTTACCTGTCATCTTGTAAATCCTCTCCTTACCCTGTGTTGTCAGAGGTACGTCCTCCTCATGAAGAGAAGCGAGCGTACGTGCAACCTATGTATCGGTGGTTCCCCGGGACCTTCTGCCAGTCCAACCCCGAAGGTAGTAAGCGACGTCTACGAGTTTTACCTTATGATCCTTATAAATGCCCTACGAGATACAAACAAACAAAGAATACCACAAACTTTTGGTTAACTGTGAATTCTCACCTCTTGTCAAACCCCTTTTTGTTCTTTTGATCAGTCGGTGCTCCGGTGTCACCCGTCTAGCGTCGCTAATTGATGGACGGTCAAAAATTTGACTACTCGCCCGAGATCACCTCTGGGTGCTCCGGCGCCCTCCGAGCTGATCCTGCCGACTACGCCAATTTGTTAGGGTCTAATTGGAGCCTGAGCGGGCCAAGTGATATACGAGGTCGACGCATTACCCAACTTAGACTTATGTGAATAAACTCACACAACCAAATAGTTTGAGAGAAGTAAAAATGCACAGTTTCATGTACAGAGCGCTCTGGGAGAAGAAGAACAGTGGACCCCGCGGTCTCAGCTGCCAGCTTCTTGGTTTTACAATAGTAGCCGAGCTTCTTTTATACAGTTTAAAAACAGGAAAGGTACCAGATCAGCAGTTATTACATTAATTCCTTGGCCAATCTGGTACTTTAGCATCCTTCAACTTTGGCCAATCCGATACCTTAGCAACCCTTAATCACATTCTGTCAAAAACAAGTTAATTATATTATTATACCATTAGCTAGCTTCTTTCACAAACAATTTAATTATATTACTGTTAGCTGGCTTCTTTCATGTGACATGTTGGTATTTCGCAACCCTATTCTCACATCCTATCCCTACGGTTCTACATGTCCTGTTTATAAACGTGAATGGCTGAACAGTACACAACCCTTTCACAGATAAAGTGATACAGTGATACCTATGTCCTGCCAGTTGTGTAACCCCGCCCTTAAACACCCTTTACCTCCCTTGTTCTTCCAAAACATCATTTTTCGCTCTTACAGTTTTACCCCAACAGTTGACTAGCCGTTCCTGTCTTACGTCTGTACAAGTGATATCACAAGTTGGTGCAAGCAGATCAAGTCAGCTGTCTGTTATGCCATTGTCTGCAAAATGTCAATAAATGTCAAGTATTTCAGCAGGCACTACGGTGCCATTTTAAATTTTCCTCCAACAAACACGATGGGCCGAATCACCTCCTTCTGTGCTGTTAGATTCTATGATCAGTGTGAAGTCGCTGGTGTGTCAGCAGGTGGGATGACCGAGTGAATCCCTTCCCACACACGGAGCAGCTGAACGGTCTCTCCCCAGTGTGAACTCGCTGGTGTACCCTCAGCTCCCTGGAGCTTTTAAAGCTCTTCCCACAGTCAGAACATTTAAAGGGCCTCTCGTCAGTGTGAACTCGCTGATGTGTCAGCAGGTTGGATAAATGAGTGAATCCCTTCCCACACACAGAGCAGGTGAACGGCGTCTCCCCAGTGTGACCTCGCTGATGTACCAGCAGGTAGGATGAATCAGCGAATCCCTTCCCACACACAGCGCAGCTGAACGGCCTCTCCCAATGTGTCGGTGTTGGTGTTTCTTGAGCACCTGGGAGCTTTTAAAACTCTTCCCACAATCAGAACATTTAAAGGGCCTCTCGTCAGTGTGAACTCGCTGGTGTCCCTTCAGCTCCCCGGAGCTTTTAAAACTCTTCCCACAGTCAGAACATTTAAAGGGCCTCTCGTCAGTGTGAACTCGCTCATGTACCAGCAGGTTGGATGACTGAGTGAATCCCTTCCCACATACGGAGCAGGTGAACGGTCTCTCCCCAGTGTGAACTCGCTGATGTAACAGCAGGCGGGATGACTGAGTGAATCCCTTCCCACACACGGAGCAGGTGAATGGTCTCTCCCTAGTGTGAACTCGCTGATGTACCAGCAGGTGGGATGACCGAGTGAATCCCTTCCCACACACGGAGCAGCTGAACGGCCTCTCCCCAGTGTGCAGGTGTTGGTGTCCCTTCAGCTCCCCGGAGCTTTTAAAGCTCTTCCCACAGTCAGAACATTTAAAGGGCCTCTTGTCAGTGTGAACTCACTCATGTACCAGCAGGTTGGATGACTGAGTGAATCCCTTCCCACACACAGAGCAGGTGAACGGCCTCTCCCCAGTGTGAACTCGCTGATGTTCCAGCAGGTTGGATGACCAAGCGAATCCCTTCCCACACATGGAGCAGGTGCACGGCCTCTCCCCAGTGTGTAGGAAACAGTGTTTCTTCAGCTCCCGGGGGCTTTTAAAGCTCTTCCCACAGTCAGAACATTGAAATGGTCTCTTATCAGTGTGAACAAGCTGGTGTCCCTTCAGATACTGAGCGCTTTTAAAGCTCTTCCCACAGTCAGGACACTGAAATGGTCTCTCCCCAGTGTGAACTCCCTGGTGTGTTTGCAGGTGCGATGAACAAACAAATCCCTTTCCACACACGGAGCAGGTGAACAGACTGTCCCTGGTGTGACTGCGCCGTTGAACTTTCAATGCAGACGGGGAACTGAAGCCCTTCCCGCCATCCCCACCTTTACCCGGTTTCTCCCCAGTGTGACGGTGCATGTGTCTCACCAGGTCAGGCCATTGGCTGAATCCGCGTCCACACACTGAACACGTGTGCGGTTTGTCTGCGTTGCGATCCCTGCTCTCTCCTTCCATGTGCAAAGGCCGATGATATTCAGGTCCTGATGAATCCAGCGACTCTGTCAGATCTTGACGTGCTGTTTGGTTATGAGCTTCCCGCCTGTAACTGCTCCACTTCTATAACCCTGTAAATTGAGATCAGAAAAGGATCAGAGGCAAACTGTTGTTTAATTTTCCCCTTTCCGAACCTAGGGGCAGTGAAGCTGATTTTCAGGCCCCAGCTGCTGCACAGGTTGGTTGAAAGGATCAGCAGTAATGGCGGCTGTAATACCCACAAGCCCCCGCGTTCCAGAAAGCGCTCTGTTGACTGAGTCCCACGCATGTGCTCATGGCCCCCGCGCTCTCCCTCCTGCTCCACAATCGCCCGTCCCGATCGGTCCGCAACACGCATGCTCAGCACACAAAACCCCGTGGTTGGAACATCGGGCGTGCATGCGGAGCCGCAACATCTGGTACGCGTGAGCGGCTCAGGTGGGGGCGAGTTGGTGTTCCGCCTCAGCCGCCAGGGAGGTGCGCATGCGCAGGACGACCCAACATTCTTCCCATCAGCAATCACTCCCTCGTTTCTTTAATAAAAACAGAAAATGCTGGAAATACTCAGCAGGTCAGGCAGCATCTGTGGAGAGAGAAACAGAGTTAACGTTTCAGGTCGATGACCATTCGTCAGAACTGCTTGCTCTTTAGTGTCAGCCAGTGGCTCAGTGGGCAGCACTCTCGCCTCTGAGTCAGAAAGTTGTGGGTTCATAGTCCCACTCCAGAGACTTGAGCACAAAAATCCAGGCTGACATTCCAGTGCAGTGCTGAGGGAGTGCGGCACTGTCGGAGGTGCGGTCTTTCAGATGAGATGTTAAATTGAGGCCCTGTTTGCTCTCTCAGGTGGATGTAAAAGATCCCATGGCATTATTTCAGGAAAGAAAGACTTGCATTTATATAGTGCCACCAGATATCCTAAAGTGCTTTACAGCCAATGAAGTACTACAATGAAGTAGTCACTGTTGGTAATGTGGGAAAGAGCAGGGGAATTATCCCCAGTGTCCGAGTCAATGTTTATCCCTCAATCGACATAAAAAATGATAGATTATCTGGTCATTATCACATTGCTGTTTGTGGGATCTTGCTGTGCGCTAACTGACTGCCGCATTTCCTACATTACAACAGTGACTACACTGCAAAAGTACTTCATTAGCTGCAAAGCACTTTGGGACGTCCGGTGGTGGTGAAAGGCGCTATATAAATGCAAGTCTTTCTTCCTTCACTGGTCTCACCAGCGACCTCTTCTGGCGGTTGGTGGATTGACAGCCGAGAGCCCGCGCATGCGCACACGGAGCGGCGGTTTGGGCCGAGTCCGGCACAGCGACCCCGCCCGGTCACCAAGGGTAATGTAAGAAGTCACACAACACCAGGTTATAGTCCAACAGCTTTATTTGAAATCACAAGCTTTCGGAGCGCTGCTCCTTCTTCAGGTGAAGTGGAGAAATGCATAAAGACACAGCTTATATAGTCAGAGAATCATGTCAGATGTTTACAGGTAACCTTTCCAACTGCCATTTATCGCACCTCGGCAGAGAGATAATCACAGCAGTCAAAGGTGTGAATGGTGTCCAAACAGGTCAGTCAGGGAAACATTACATCAAAGAACAATGAGGTGGGGTCACAAGGGGTCAAATATTGCAGATGCTGGGGTCTGTATGAAAAACAAAAAAACAGACAAAAAACATTTTTTTTGGCTGGAAATCACAGCAGGTCCGGCCGCAGACTGAGGGGCGGGGCTTGCGGCACCCAGTGGGCGGGGCTGGAGGTGCGAGCCGGCGGCGGGTCCTGCAACCAATCGGGGAGCCCGAGGGGCGGGACTAGCGACAGCCAGTGGGCGGGTAAGGAGTAGCGAGCCGGCGGCGGGTCCTCCAACCAATCGGGGAGCCCGAGGGGCGGGACTAGCGCCGGCTGATTGTCTGATCCGCGGGGCAGCGAGTTTCTCCAGTCCCTTGTTCAGGGCCCGGGGAGGCTGTGGGCCTTTATTCCCCGCATTGGACACAAGGCTCTTTGTCTCAGGCATGTGGTGACGTCGCACTGAAACTTTCCTCCCTCCTTTACAAAGATGGCTGCCGTTAACCTGGGCCTGTATATGTTCCGATGTACTCCTCCCACCACTGGGAGCGACAGTGATGCGTTCGTGCGACATAGCTCTACCGCGCAGGCGCAGTACCGCTCCCTTTCCTCTCTCCCTCCCTCGCAGGCGCAGTGCCGCTCCCTTACTCCCCCCCGCGCAGGCGCAGTGCCGCTCCCTTGCTCTCTCCCGCGCAGGTGCAGTGCCGCTGCCCTACCCGCAGGCGCAGTGCCGCTCCCTTGCTCCCTCTCGCGCGCAGGCGCAGTGCCGCTCCCTTGCTCCCTCTCGCGCGCAGGCGCAGTGCCGCTCCCCTGCCCTCCGGCGCAGGCGCAGTGCCGCTCCCCTGCCCTCCGGCGAAGGCGCAGTGCCGCTCCCCTGCCCTCCGGCGCAGGCGCAGTGCCGCTCCCCTGCACTCCGGCGCAGGCGCAGTGCCGCTCCCCTGCCCTCCGGCGCTGGCGCAGTGCCGCTCCCCTGCACGCAGGCGCAGTGCCGCTCCCCTGCACTCCGGCGCAGGCGCAATGCCGCTCCCCTGCACTCCGGCGCAGGCGCAGGCACAGTGCCGCTCCCCTGCTGTGTGCTGGGCCGGGCGGCGCGATTTGATCGGTGCGTGAGGGTCAGACACAGGCTGGTTGCCCGGGTTACAGGGCCCGTTCTGTGACTGAGGGAACTCGGCCCGACAGCGGCTACTCAGCCCCGAGTTTAGATCACAGCGCGGGAGGGTCACCGCTCCGGGCAGTAACTCCGCACAGAAAATGGCGCATTTCCGCCCAGAGCAGTGAGAATGGGGGAGTCTCAGGAGGCCGGAAATTTACTGTGAGCAAAATCTCCAAACTAAACACACAGCCCGCAACTGGGGATCTGAGCAAAATCTCCAAACTAAACACACAGCCCCGCAACTGGGGATCTGAGCAAAGGCACAAATTCAAACAAATACTCCGCCTTCACATTGGATTATTAGTAAGCAGATTAAAAGTCTACATTACATTATTTCACGCTTTCAATATTGTTCTTATTTTCTGCTTTGCCACAATTAGATCTCCTGGTGAATGATGGTGTGATTGACGAAGGTGCTCACCTCGAAGTAAACAGGGATTGTCGACTGAGGAACAACAGCCGGTTAACCAGCACAGGATTGTGAGCACCAACCGGAGAGAACCCTTCCGATTCAAAGAGCTTCCAGAGACCGACTGGGGAGCAAGGTAAGAGAAAGTCCCATTGACTCAGATACACACTGGTCCTGGAGATGGACTGGGGAGAAAGGTCAGAGAGAGTCTCATTGACTCAGATACACACTGGTCCTGGAGATGGACTGGGGAGCAAGGTAAGAGAAAGTCCCATTGACTCAGATACACACTGGTCCTGGAGATGGACTGGGGAGAAAGGTCAGAGAGAGTCTCATTGACTCAGATACACACTGGCCCTGGAGATGGACTGGGGAGAAAGGTCAGAGAGAGTCCCATTGACTCAGATACACACTGGTCCTGGAGATGGACTGGGGAGAAAGGTCAGAGAGAGTCTCATTGACTCAGATACACACTGGTCCTGGAGATGGACTGGGGAGAAAGGTCAGAGAGAGTCTCATTGACTCAGATACACACTGGTCCTGGAGATGGACTGGGGAGAAAGGTCAGAGAAAGTCCCATTGACTCAGATACACACTGGTCCTGGAGATGGACTGGGGAGAAAGGTCAGAGAAAGTCCCATTGACTCAGATACACACTGGTCCTGGAGATGGACTGGGGAGAAAGGTCAGAGAGAGTCTCATTGACTCAGATACACACTGGTCCTGGAGATGGACTGGGGAGAAAGGTCAGAGAGACCCATTGACTCAGGTACACACTGGTCCTGGAGATGGACTGGGGAGAAAGGTCAGAGAAAGTCCCATTGACTCAGATACACACTGGTCCTGGAGATGGACAGGGGAGAAAGGTCAGAGAGAGTCCCATTGACTCAGATACACACTGGTCCTGGAGATAGACTGGGGAGAAAGGTCAGAGAGTCCCATTGACTCAGATACACACTGGTCCTGGAGATGGACTGGGGAGAAAGGTCAGAGAGTCCCATTGACTCAGATACACACTGGTCCTGGAGATGGACTGGGGAGAAAGGTCAGAGAGTCCCATTGACTCAGATACACACTGGTCCTGGAGATAGACTGGGGAGAAAGGTCAGAGAGAGTTCCATTGACTCAGATACACACTGGTCCTGGAGATGGACCGGGGAGAAAGGTCAGAGAGAGTCCCATTGACTCAGATACACACTGGTCCTGCAGATGGACTGGGGAGAAAGGTCAGAGAGAGTCCCATTGACTCAGATACACACTGGTCCTGGAGATGGACTGGGGAGAAAGGTCAGAGAGTCCCATTGACTCAGATACACACTGGTCCTGGAGGTAGACTGGGGAGAAAGGTCAGAGAGTCCCATTGACTCAGATACACACTGGTCCTGGAGATGGACTGGGGAGAAAGGTCAGAGAGTCCCATTGACTCAGATACACACTGGTCCTGGAGATGGACTGGGGAGAAAGGTCAGAGAGAGTCCCATTGACTCAGATACACACTGGTCCTGGAGATGGACTGGGGAGAAAGGTCAGAGTGAGTCACATTGACTCAGATACACACTGGTCCTGGAGATGGACTGGGGAGAAAGGTCAGAGAGAGTCCCATTGACTCAGATACACACTGGTCCTGGAGATGGACTGTGGAGAAAGGTCAGAGAGAGTCCCATTGACTCAGATACACACTGGTCCTGGAGATGGACTGGGGAGAAAGGTCAGAGAGAGTCCCATTGACTCAGATACACACTGGTCCTGGAGATAGACTGGGGAGAAAGGTCAGAGAGTCCCATTGACTCAGATACACACTGGTCCTGGAGATAGACTGGGGAGAAAGGTCAGAGAGAGTCCCATTGACTCAGATACACACTGGTCCTGGAGATGGACTGGGGAGAATGGTCAGAGAGAGTCCCATTGACTCGGATACACACTGGTCATGGAGATGGACTGGGGAGAAAGGTCAGAGAGAGTCCCATTGACTCAGATACACACTGGTCCTGGAGATGGACTGGGGAGAAAGGTCAGAGAGAGTCCCATTGATTCAGATACACACTGGTCCTGGAGATGGACTGGGGAGAAAGGTCCGAGAGTCCCATTGACTCAGATACACACTGGTCCTGGAGATGGACTGGGGAGAAAGGTCAGAGAGAGTACCATTGACTCAGATACACACTGGTCCCGGAGATAGACTGGGGAGAAAGGTCAGAGAGTCCCATTGACTCAGATACACACTGGTCCTGGAGATGGACTGGGGAGAAAGGTCAGAGAGAGTCTCATTGACTCAGATACACACTGGTCCTGGAGATGGACTGGGGAGAAAGGTCAGAGAGAGTCCCAGTGACTCAGATACACACTGGTCCTGGAGATGGACTGGGGAGAAAGGTCAGAGAGTCCCATTGACTCAGATACACACTGGTCCTGGAGATGGACTGGGGAGAAAGGTCAGAGAGAGTCCCATTGACTCAGATACACACTGGTCCTGGAGATGGACCGGGGAGAAAGGTCAGAGAGAGTCCCATTGACTCAGATACACACTGGTCCTGGAGATGGACTGGGGAGAAAGGTCAGAGAGAGTCCCATTGACTCAGATACACACTGGTCCTGGAGATGGACTGGGGAGAAAGGTCAGAGAGAATCCCATTGACTCAGATACACACTGGTCCTGGAGATGGACTGGGGAGAAAGGTCAGAGAGAGTCCCATTGACTCAGATACACACTGGTCCTGGAGATGGACTGGGGAGAAAGGTCAGAGAGTCCCACTGACTCAGATACTCACTGGTCCTGGAGATAGACTGGGGAGAAAGGTCAGAGAGTCCCATTGACTCAGATACACACTGGTCCTGGAGATGGACTGGGGAGAAAGGTCAGAGAGAGTCCCATTGACTCAGATACACACTGGTCCTGGAGATGGACTGGGGAGAAAGGTCAGAGAGAGTCCCATTGACTCAGATACACACTGGTCCTGGAGATAGACTGGGGAGAAAGGTCAGAGAGAGTCCCATTGACTCAGATACACACTGGTCCTGGAGATGGACTGGGGAGAAAGGTCAGAGAGAGTCCCATTGACTCAGATACACACTGGTCCTGGAGATGGACTGGGGAGAAAGGTCAGAGAGAGTCCCATTGACTCAGATACACACTGGTCCTGGAGATGGACTGGGGAGAAAGGTCAGAGAGAGTCCCATTGACTCAGATACACACTGGTCCTGGAGATGGACTGGGGAGAAAGGTCAGAGAGAGTCCCATTGACTCAGATACACACTGGTCCTGGAGATGGACCGGGGAGAAAGGTCAGAGAGTCCCATTGACTCAGATACACACTGGTCCTGGATATGGACTGGTGAGAAAGGTCAGAGAGTCCCATTGACTCAGATACACACTGGTCCTGGAGATGGACTGGGGAGAAAGGTCAGAGAGAGTCCCATTGACTCAGATACACACTGGTCCCGGAGATGGACTGGGGAGAAAGGTCAGAGAGAGTCCCATTGACTCAGATACACACTGGTCCTGGAGATGGACTGGTGAGAAAGGTCAGAGAGTCCCATTGACTCAGATACACACTGGTCCTGGAGATGGACTGGGGAGAAAGGTCAGAGAGAGTCCCATTGACTCAGATACACACTGGTCCCGGAGATGGACTGGGGAGAAAGGTCAGAGAGAGTCCCATTGACTCAGATACACACTGGTCCTGGAGATGGACTGGGGAGAAAGGTCAGAGAGAGTCCCATTGACTCAGATACACACTGGTCCTGGAGATGGACTGCGGAGAAAGGTCAGAGAGAGACCCATTGACTCAGATACACACTGGTCCTGGAGATGGACTGGGGAGAAAGGTCAGAGAGAGTCCCATTGACTCAGATACACACTGGTCCTGGAGATGGACTGGGGAGAAAGGTCAGAGAGAGACCCATTGACTCAGATACACACTGGATCTGGAGATGGACTGGGGAGAAAGGTCAGAGAGAGTCCCATTGACTCAGATACACACTGGTCCTGGAGATGGACTGGGGAGAAAGGTCAGAGAGAGTCCCATTGACTCAGATACACACTGGTCCTGGAGATGGACTGGGGAGAAAGGTCAGAGAGAGTCCCATTGACTCAGATACACACTGGTCCTGGAGATGGACTGGGGAGAAAGGTCAGAGAGAGTCCCATTGACTCAGATACGCACTGGTCCTGGAGATGGACTGGGGAGAAAGGTCAGAGAGAGTCCCATTGACTCAGATACACACTGGTCCTGGAGATGGACTGGGGAGAAAGGTCTGAGAGTCCCATTGACTCAGATACACACTGGTCCTGGAGATGGACTGGGGAGAAAGGTCAGAGAGAGTCCCATTGACTCAGATACACACTGGTCCTGGAGATGGACTGGGGAGAAAGGTCAGAGAGTCCCATTGACTCAGGTACACACTGGTCCTGGAGATGGACTGGGGAGAAAGGTCAGAGAGTCCCATTGAATCAGATACATACTGGTCCTGGAGATGGACTGGGGAGAAAGGTCAGAGAGAGTCCCATTGACTCAGATACACACTGGTCCCGGAGATGGACTGGGGAGAAAGGTCAGAGAGAGTCCCATTGACTCAGATACACACTGGTCCTGGAGATGGACTGGGGAGAAAGGTCAGAGAGAGTCCCATTGACTCAGATACACACTGGTCCTGGAGATGGACTGGGGAGAAAGGTCAGAGAGTCCCATTGACTCAGATACACACTGGTCCTGGAGATGGACTGGGGAGAAAGGTCAGAGAGAGTCCCATTGACTCAGATACACACTGGTCCTGGAGATGGACTGGGGAGAAAGGTCAGAGAGAGTCCCATTGACTCAGATACACACTGGTCCTGGAGATAGACTGGGGAGAAAGGTCAGAGAGTCCCATTGACTCAGATACACACTGGTCCCGGAGATGGACTGGGGAGAAAGGTCAGAGAGTCCCATTGACTCAGATACACACTGGTCCTGGAGATGGACTGGGGAGAAAGGTCAGAGAGTCCCATTGACTCAGATACACACTGGTCCTGGAGATGGACTGGGGAGAAAGGTCAGAGAGAGTCCCATTGACTCAGATACACACTGGTCCTGGAGATGGACTGGGGAGAAAGGTCAGAGAGAGTCCCATTGACTCAGATACACACTGGTCCCGGAGATGGACTGGGGAGAAAGGTCAGAGAGTCCCATTGACTCAGATACACACTGGTCCTGGAGATGGACTGGGGAGAAAGGTCAGAGAGAGACCCATTGACTCAGATACACACTGGTCCTGGAGATAGACTGGGGAGAAAGGTCAGAGAGAGTCCCATTGACTCAGATACACACTGGCCCTGGAGATAGACTGGGGAGAAAGGTCAGAGAGAGCCCCATTGACTCAGATACACACTGGTCCTGGAGATGGACTGGGGAGAAAGGTCAGAGAGAGTCTGATTGACTCAGATACACACTGGTCCTGGAGATAGACTGGGGAGAAAGGTCAGAGAGAGTCCCATTGACTCAGATACACACTGGCGCTGGAGATAGACTGGGGAGAAAGGTCAGAGAGAGTCCCATTGACTCAGATACACACTGGTCCTGGAGATGGACTGGGGAGAAAGGTCAGAGAGAGTCCCATTGACTCAGATACACACTGGTCCTGGAGATGGACTGGGGAGAAAGGTCAGAGAGTCTCCCATTGACTCAGATACACACTGGTCCTGGAGATGGACTGGGGAGAAAGGTCAGAGAGAGTCTCATTGACTCAGATACACACTGGTCCTGGAGATGGACTGGAGAGAATGGTCAGAGAGAGTCCCATTGACTCAGATACACACTGGTCCTGGAGATGGACTGGGGAGAAAGGTCAGAGAGAGTCCCATTGACTCAGATACACACTGGTCCTGGAGATGGACTGGGGAGAAAGGTCAGAGAGTCTCCCATTGACTCAGATACACACTGGTCCTGGAGATGGACTGGGGAGAAAGGTCAGAGAGAGTCCCATTGACTCAGATACACACTGGTCCTGGAGATAGACTGGGGAGAAAGGTCAGAGAGAGTCCCATTGACTCAGATACACACTGGTCCTGGA
Organism: Somniosus microcephalus; assembly: GCF_052327205.1. Classification (NCBI taxonomy): domain Eukaryota; kingdom Metazoa; phylum Chordata; class Chondrichthyes; order Squaliformes; family Somniosidae; genus Somniosus; species Somniosus microcephalus. The sequence continues at coordinate 161,838,756 of NW_028225179.1, read as the reverse complement.
GATGGACTGGGGAGAAAGGTCAGAGAGAGTCCCATTGACTCAGATACACACTGGTCCTGGAGATGGACTGGGGAGAAAGGTCAGAGAGAGTCCCATTGACTCAGATACACACTGGTCCTGGAGATGGACTGGGGAGAAAGGTCAGAGAGTCCCATTGACTCAGATACACACTGGCCCTGGAGATGGACTGGGGAGAAAGGTCAGAGAGAGTCCCATTGACTCAGATACACACTGGTCCTGGAGATGGACTGGGGAGAAAGGTCAGAGAGTCCCATTGACTCAGATACACACTGGTCCTGGAGATGGACTGGGGAGAAAGGTCAGAGAGAGTCCCATTGACTCAGATACACACTGGTCCTGGAGATAGACTGGGGAGAAAGGTCAGAGAGTCCCATTGACTCAGATACACACTGGTCCTGGAGATGGACTGGGGAGAAAGGTCAGAGAGAGTCCCATTGACTCAGATACACACTGGTCCTGGAGATGGAACGGGGACAAAGGTCAGAGAGTCCCATTGACTCAGATGCACACTGGTCCTGGAGATGGACTGGGGAGAAAGGTCAGAGAGAGTCCCATTGACTCAGATACACACTGGCCCTGGAGATGGACTGGGGAGAAAGGTCCGAGAGAGTCCCATTGACTCATTTACACACTGGTCCTGGAGATAGACTGGGGAGAAAGGTCAGAGAGAGTCCCATTGACTCAGATACACACTGGTCCTGGAGATGGACTGGGGAGAAAGGTCAGAGAGAGTCCCATTGACTCAGATACACACTGGTCCTGGAGATGGACTGGGGAGAAAGGTCAGAGAGAGTCCCATTGACTCAGATACACACTGGTCCTGGAGGTAGACTGGGGAGAAAGGTCAGAGAGTCCCATTGACTCAGATACACACTGGTCCTGGAGATGGACTGGGGAGAAAGGTCAGAGAGTCCCATTGACTCAGATACACACTGGTCCTGGAGATAGACTGGGGAGAAAGGTCAGAGAGTCCCATTGACTCAGATACACACTGGCCCTGGAGATGGACTGGGGAGAAAGGTCAGAGAGAGTCTCATTGACTCAGATACACACTGGTCCTGGAGATGGACTGGGGAGAATGGTCAGAGAGAGTCCCATTGACTCAGATACACACTGGTCCTGGAGATGGACTGGGGAGAAAGGTCAGAGAGAGTCCCATTGACTCAGATACACACTGGTCCTGGAGATGGACTGGGGAGAAAGGTCAGAGAGAGTCCCATTGACTCAGGTACACACTGGTCCTGGAGATGGACTGGGGAGAAAGGTCAGAGAGAGTCCCATTGACTCAGATACACACTGGTCCTGGAGATGGACTGGGGAGAAAGGTCAGAGAGAGTCTCATTGACTCAGATACACACTGGCCCTGGAGATGGACTGGGGAGAAAGGTCAGAGAGAGTCCCATTGACTCAGATACACACTGGTCCTGGAGATGGACTGGGGAGAAAGGTCAGAGAGAGTCCCATTGACTCAGATACACACTGGTCCTGGAGATGGACTGGGGAGAAAGGTCAGAGAGAGTCCCATTGACTCAGATACACACTGGTCCTGGAGATGGACTGGGGAGAAAGGTCAGAGAGAGTCCTATTAAGAACATAAGGAGCAGGAGTAGGCCATATGGCCCCTCGGGCCTGCTCCGCCATTCAATAGGATCATGGCTGATCTGAACCTAGACTCACGTCCACTTCCCTGCCCTCTCCCCGTAACCTCTAATTCCCTTTTCTGCTAGGAAAATGTCTATCTCCGTTTTAAATTTATTTAATGTCGCAGCTTCCACAGCTCTCTGAGGTAGCAAATTCCATAGATTTACTACCCTCTCAGTGAAGGAGTTTCTCCTCATCTCAGTTTTGAAAGGGCAGCCCCTTATTCTAAGATTATGCCCCCTAGTTCTAGTCTCACCCATCAGTGGAAACATCCTCACCGCATCCACCCGATCAAGCCCCCTCACAATCTTATATGTTTCGATAAGTTCGCCTCTCATTCTTCTGAACTCCAATGAGTAGAGGCCCAACCTACTCAACCTTTCCTCATAAGTCAACCCCCTCATCTCCGGAATCAACCGAGTGAACCTTCTCTGAACCGCCTCAAGGGCAAGTATATCTTTTCTTAAATATGGAAACCAAAACTGCACGCAGTATTCCAGGTGTGGCCTCACCAATACCCTGTATAACTGCAGCAAGACTTCCCTGTTTTTATACTCCATCCCCCTTGCAATAAAAGCCAAGATTCCATTGGCCTTCCTGATCACCTGCTGCACCTGCATACTAACTTTTTGTGTTTCATGCACCAGGACCCCCAGATCCCTTTGTACTGTAGTACTTTGCAGTTTCTCTCCATTTAGATAATAACTTGCTCTTTGATTTTTTCTGCCAAAGTGCATAACCTCACACTTTCCAACATTATATTGCATCTGCCAAATCTCTGCCCACTCACTTAGCCTGTCTATGTCCTTTTGCAGGTTTTTTATGTCCGCCTCACTCACTGCTTTCCCTCCCATCTTTGTATTGTCGGCAAACTTGGATATGTTGCACTCGGTCCCTTCCTCCAAATCGTTAATATAGATTGTAAAGAGTTGGGGTCCCAGCACTGACCCCTGCAGAACACCACTAGTTACTGATTGCCAGCCCGAGAACGAACCATTTATCCCAACTCTTTGTTTTCTGTTAGATAGCCAATCTTCCACCCATGCCAGTATATTACCCCCAATCCCGTGATTTTTTATCTTGATCAGTAATCTTTTGTGTGGAACCTTGTCAAATGCCTTTTGGAAGTCCAAATACACTACATCCGCTGGTTCCCCTTTATCCACCCTGTATGTTACATCCTCAAAGAATTCGAGCAAATTTGTCAAACATGACTTCCCCTTCGTAAAACCATGCTGACTCTGTCCTATTAAATTATGTTTATCCAAATGCTCTGTTACTGTTTCCTTAATAATGGACTCCAACATTTTGCCAACCACAGATGTTAGGCTAACTGGTCTATAGTTTCCAGCTTTTTGTCTACTTCCCTTCTTGAATAAGGGTGTTACATTAGCAGTTTTCCAATCTGCCGGGACCTTTCCTGAGTCCAGGGAGTTCTGGAAAATGATCACCAATGCATCCACAATCCCTACCGCCACTTCTCTCAAGACCCTAGGATGTAGGCCATCAGGTCCGGGGGATTTATCCGCCTTAAGTCCCATTATTTTACTGAGTACCATCTCCTTAGTGATTTTAATCGTGTTTAGTTCCTGCCCCCCCATTGCCCCCTGTTTGTCCAGTGTTGGGATATTTTTAGTGTCCTCTACTGTTAAGACTGATACAAAATATTTGTTTAGTGTCTTTGCCATCTCCATGTTCCCCATCACTAGTTTCCCGGTCCCATCCTCTAAGGGACCAACGTTCACTTTAGCCACCCTTTTTCTTTTTATATAGCTGTAGAAACTCTTGCTATCTGTTTTTATATTTTTTGCTAGTTTACTTTCATAATCTATCTTCCCTTTCTTAATTAATCTTCTAGTTATTGTTTGCTGGCTTTTAAATGCTTCCCAATCTTCTATCCTCCCACTAGATTTGGCTACTTTATATGCCCTTGTTTTCAGTCAGATACTATCCTTTATTACTTTACTAAGCCACGGATGGCTGTCTTTTCTTTTACTCCCCTTTTTCCTCAGTGGAATATATTTATCTTGAAAGATGTGAAATGTCTCCTTGAATGTAGACCACTGCTCTTGTGCCGTCTTACACTTTCATCTGTTTTCCCAGTCCACTTTAGTCAATTCTACTCTCATACCTTCATAGTCTCCTTTATTTAAGCTTAGTACGCTGGTTTGAGTTCCAACTCTCTCACCCTCAAACTGAATTTGGAATTCAACCATATTATGGTCACTCAGTCCAAGGGGATCCTTTACTAGGACATTTTTTATTAATCCTGTCTCATTACACAGGACCCGATCTAAGATTGCCTGCCCCCTGGTTGGTTCAGTTACATACTGCTCAAGGAACCCGTCCCTAATACACTCTATGAACTCTTCCTCAATGCTGCCATGCCCAATTTGATTAGTCCAGTCAATATGAAAGTTAAAATCCCCCATGATTATAGCTGTTCCCTTATTACAAGCCCCAACTATTTCCTGATTTATACTCCGACCAGCAGAGTTGCAACTGTTAGGAGGCCTATAGACTACGCCCACTAGTGACTTTTTCCTCTTATTATTCCTTATCTCCACCCAAACTGTTTCACTATCCTGATCCTTTGACCCAATATCATTTCTGACTATTGCAGTGATTCCATCCTTGATTAACATAGCAACCCCACCTCCCTTTCCTTCCTGTCTGTCCTTCCTAATTGTCAAATACCCTTGTATGTTTAGTTCCCAGTCATGATTATCTTGCAGCCATGTTTCCGTAATGGCCACCAGATCATACCCATGTGTAGTTATTTGCACCGTCAACTCATCAATTTTGTTACGAATGCTGCATGCATTCAGATAAAGAACTTTCAAATATGTTTTCTGACAATTTATTCCTGCTTTTACCCCTTTTACTACTTTACCTTTATCATTATTCATTCTGTCCCTTCCTGACATGCTCTGGTTTTTAATTCCCCCACTGCTACCTTGCTCTATTGCCTTCTCCGCTGTCATTTTTATTTTTCGCTCTCTTGAAACCTCCCCCCCACTAATTAGTTTAAAGCCCTCTCTACAGCCCTAGTTATTCGATTCGCCAGGATTCTAGTCCCAGCACTGGCCAAGTGAAGTCCATCCCAACGGAACAGCTGTCTCCTGTCCCAGTACTGATGCCAGTGTCCCAGGAAGCAAAACCCATTTCTCCCACACCAGTCTTTGAGCCACGCATTTAACTCTCTAATTTTATTTACCCTAGCCAAATTTGCACGTGGCTCAGGTAGTAATCCAGAGATTATTACCCTTGTGGTTCTGCTTTTTAATTTGGCCCCTAGCTGCTCAAACTCCCTCAGCAGAACCTCCTTCCTTGTCCTATCTATGTCGTTGGTACCAACATGGACCACGACAACTGGATCCTCCCCCCTCCCACTCCAAGTTTCTCTCTAGCCCAGAGGAGATGTCCTTAACCCTGGCACCGGGCAGGCAACACAGCCTTCAGGACTCTCGCTCTCGGCTGCAAAGAACTCTATCTATCCCCCTAACGATACTATCCCCTACCACTACAACATTTCTTTTAACTCCCCCCACTTGAATGGCCCCCGGCTCCACGGTGCTGTGGCCAAGTTGCTCATCCTCCCCGCAGTCCCTGTTCCCATCCTCACAGGGAGTAAGAGCCTCAAACCTGTTGGACAAGAGCAAGGGCTGCGGCTCCTCCAACACTACCTCCTGGATCCCCGTACCTGCCTCACTTCTAGTCCCTGGCCACGGACTACATCTGAATTAATTAATCTAATTGGTGTGACTACCTCCTGATACACAGAGTCCAGGTAACTCTCCCCCTCCCTGATATGTCTCAGTGTTTGAAGCTCGGACTCCAGCTCTTCAACACGGAGCCGGAATTCCTCGAGCAGCCAACACTTACTGCAAATGTGATCACCGTGAGCATCAATGGTGTCCACCAGCTCCCACATATTGCAGCAGCAACACATCACCTGATCTCCCATTCTATGTAATTAATTACGTTTATTAATATTATTTTTAAATACCCTCTGCTCTGATTCTAGATGATGAATATCGCACCTTCGAAACTATAAATCAGAGTTTAAGCTTAAAAAAAAAGAGAAATACCTACCAACCAATCACTTACCAGCTTTCTGATGACGTCACACTTGGATTAATTTTTACCTCTCTCCTTCCCTCCGAGTTCGGAGACTGGTTGGCCTTACCTGGTCTCTGGGGCCTTTTATAGCCCCGCTCTGCCGCTCGAGATTCCCCCCGACACTGTGAGGCCTTACCTGGTCTCTGGGGCCTTTTATAGCCCCGCTCTACCGCTCGAGATTCCCGCCGACGCTGTGAGGCCTTACCTGGTCTCTGGGGCCTTTTATAGCCCCGCTCTGCCGCTCGAGATTCCCGCCGACGCTGTGAGGCCTCACCTGGTCTCTGGGGCCTTTTATAGCCCCGCTCTGCCGCTCGAGATTCCCGCCGACGCTGTGAGGCCTTACCTGGTCTCTGGGGACTTTTATAGCCCCGCTCTGCCACTCGAGATTCCCGCCGACACTGTGAGGCCTTACCTGGTCTCTGGGGCCTTTTATAGCCCCGCTCTGCCGCTCGAGATTCCCACCGACACTGTGAGGCCTTACCTGGTCTCTGGGCCTTTTATAGCCCCGCTCTGCCGCTCGAGATTCCCGCCGACGCTGTGAGGCCTTACCTGGTCTCTGGGGCCTTTTATAGCCCCGCTCTGCCGCTCGAGATTCCCGCCGACGGTGTGAGGCCTTACCTGGTCTCTGGGGCCTTTTATAGCCCCGCTGCCGCTCGAGATTCCCGCCGACGCTGTGAGGCCTTACCTGGTCTCTGGGGCCTTTTATAGCCCCGCTCTGCCGCTCGAGATTCCCGCCGACGCTGTGAGGCCTTACCTGGTCTCTGGGTCCTTTTATAGCCCCACTCTGCCGCTCGAGATTCCCGCCGACACTGTGAGGCCTTACCTGGTCTCTGGGGCCTTTTATAGCCCCGCTCTGCCACTCGAGATTCCCGCCGACGCTGTGAGGCCTTACCTGGTCTCTGGGTCCTTTTATAGCCCCGCTCTGCCACTCGAGATTCCCGCCGACGCTGTGAGGCCTTATCTGGTCTCTGGGGCCTTTTATAGCCCCGCTCTACCGCTCGAGATTCCCGCCGACGCTGTGAGGCCTTACCTGGTCTCTGGGGCCTTTTATAGCCCCGCTCTGCCGCTCGAGATTCCCGCCGACGCTGTGAGGCCTTACCTGGTCTCTGGGGCCTTTTATAGTCCCGCTCTGCCGCTCGAGATTCCCGCCGACACTGTGAGGCCTTACCTGGTCTCTGGGGACTTTTATAGCCCCGCTCTGCCGCTCGAGATTCCCGCCGACACTGTGAGGCCTTACCTGGTCTCTGGGGCCTTTTATAGCCCCGCTCTGCCACTCGAGATTCCCGCCGACGCTGTGAGGCCTTACCTGGTCTCTGGGGCCTTTTATAGCCCCGCTCTGCCGCTCGAGATTCCCGCCGACACTGTGAGGCCTTACCTGGTCTCTGGGGCCTTTTATAGCCCCGCTCTGCCACTCGAGATTCCCGCCGACGCTGTGAGGCCTCACCTGGTCTCTGGGGCCTTTTATAGCCCCGCTCTGCCACTCGAGATTCCCGCCGACACTGTGAGGCCTTACCTGGCCTCTGGGGCCTTTTATAGCCCCGCTGCCGCTCGAGATTCCCGCCGACACTGTGAGGCCTTACCTGGTCTCTGGGGCCTTTTATAGCCCCGCTCTGCCGCTCGAGTTTCCCGCCGACGCTGTGATATACACTGGTCCTGGAGATGGACTGGGGAGAAAGGTCAGAGAGAGTCCCATTGACTCAGATACACACTGGTCCTGGAGATAGACTGGGGAGAAAGGTCAGAGAGAGTCCCATTGACTCAGATACACACTGGCCCTGGAGATGGACTGGGGAGAAAGGTCAGAGAGAGTCCCATTGACTCAGATACACACTGGTCCTGGAGATGGACTGGGGAGAAAGGTCAGAGAGAATCTCATTGACTCAGATACACACTGGTCCTGGAGATGGACTGGGGAGAAGTTCAGAGAGGGTCCCATTGACTCAGATACACACTGGTCCTGGAGATGGACTGGGGAGAAGTTCAGAGAGGGTCCCATTGACTCAGATACACACTGGTCCTGGAGATGGACTAGGGAGAAAGGTCAGAGAGAGTCCCATTGACTCAGATACACACTGGTCCTGGAGATAGACTGGGGAGAAAGGTCAGAGAGTCCCATTGACTCAGATACACACTGGTCCTGGAGATGGACTAGGGAGAAAGGTCAGAGAGAGACCCATTGACTCAGATACACACTGGTCCTGGAGATGGACTGGGGAGAAAGGTCAGAGAGAGACCCATTGACTCAGATACACACTGGCCCTGGAGATGGACTGGGGAGAAAGATCAGAGAGAGTCCCATTGACCCAGATACACACTGGTCCTGGAGATGGACTGGGGAGAAGTTCAGAGAGGGTCCCATTGACTCAGATACACACTGGTCCTGGAGATGGACTAGGGAGAAAGGTCAGAGAGAGACCCATTGACTCAGATACACACTGGTCCTGGAGATGGACTGGGGAGAAAGGTCAGAGAGAGACCCATTGACTCAGATACACACTGGTCCTGGAGATGGACTGGGGAGAAAGGTCAGAGAGAGTCCCATTGACTCAGATACACACTGGTCCTGGAGATGGACTGGGGAGAAAGGTCAGAGAGTCCCATTGACTCAGATACACACTGGTCCTGGAGATGGACTGGGGAGAAAGGTCAGAGAGAGTCCCATTGACTCAGATACTGGGATTGTCAGAGTCTGAAAGGCTTAGAGGGTGCAGTATTCTTAAAGTGCATCCAGGAGAGCTTTTTGAGCCAGCATGTAGAAAGTCCTACAAGAGAGGGGGCGGTACTGGATCTAATTCTCGGGAATGTGGCCGGCCAAGTGGAAGAAGTGTTCGTAGGAGAGCACTTTGGTGACAGTGACCATAATTCAGTGAGATTTAAGGTAGCCATGGAAAAGGACAGAGATGGACTGGAAATAAAGGTTCTAAATTGGGGGAAGGCCGATTTTAATAGGATAAGGCAGGATCTGGCCAAAGTGGACTGGGATCAGCTACTTGTAGGAAAATCCGCATCGGAGCAATGGGAGTCTTTCAGAAGGGAAATTGAGATCGTACAATGGCAACATGTTCCCGTAAAGGTCAAGGGTGGGCCCAAAAACCCCAGGGAACCTTGGATGACAAGGGATATACGAGAATGGATTAGGAAAAAAAGGAGGGCTTTTGGCAGATACAAAAGGCTAAAGACAGAGGAAGCCCTAGAGGAGTATAAAAAGTGCAGGGGGATACTTAAAAAAGAAATTAGGAGAGCGAGGAGGGGCCATGAAATAACACTGGCGAGCAAAATCAAGGAAAATCCTAAGATGTTTTATAAGTATATTAAGGGTAAGAGGATAACTAGGGAAAGAGTAGGGCCCATTAGGGACCAAAGTGGCAATCTGTGTGTGGAGCCGGAAGATGTAGGTGGGGTTCTAAATGAATTTTTTGCATCTGTTTTCACTATGGAGAAGGACGATGTAAACATAGATATAGGGCAGGGGGACTGTGATATACTCGAACATATTAGCATCGAGAAGGAGGAGGTATTGGCGGTTTTAGCAGGCTTAAAAGTGGATAAATCCCCAGGCCCGGACGAGATGTATCTCAGGCTGCTGTGTGAGGCAAAAGAGGAGATTGCAGGGGCTCTAACACAAATTTTCAGAACCTCTCTGGCCACAGGGGATGTGCCGGAGGACTGGAGAACAGCTAATGTAGTACCATTATTCAAGAAGGGTAGTAGGAATAAACCAGGGAACTACAGGCCAGTGAGCCTAACATCAGTGGTAGGGAAATTATTGGAAAAAATTCTGAGGGACAAAACTAGTCTCCACTTGGAGAGGCAAGGATTAATCAGGGATAGTCAGCATGGCTTTGTCAAGGGAAGATCATGTCTGACTAATTTGATTGAATTTTTTGAAGGGGTGACTAGGTGTGTGGAAGAGGGTAGTGCAGTGGATGTGGTATACATGGATTTCAGTAAGGCTTTCGATAAAGTCCCGCATAGGAGACTGGTCAAGAAGGTAAGAGCCCATGGAATCCAGGGTGCCTTGGCACATTGGATACAAAACTGGCTGAGTGGCAGAAGGCCGAGGGTGATGGTCGAAGGTTGTTTTTGTGACTGGAAGCCTGTGTCCAGTGGGGTACCGCAGGGATCGGTGCTGGGTCCCTTGCTGTTTGTGGTCTACATTAATCATTTAGATGTGAATGTAAAAGGTATGATCAGTAAGTTCGCAGATGACATGAAAATTGGTGGGGTGGTAAATAGCGAGGAGGGTAGCCTCAGTCTGCAGGACGATATAAATGGGTTGGTCAGATGGGCGGAACAGTGGCAAATGGAATTTAACCCTGAAAAGTGTGAGGTGATGCACTTTGGAGGGACTAACAAGGTAAGGGAATACACAATGAATGGTAAGCCCCTAGGTAAGACAGAGGGTCAAGGATTTCACTGAACGGCTGCAGGGCATTCTGAAGGGGGAGGGTGAACAGGCAGAGGTCGTGGTTCACATTGGGACCAATGACATGGGTAGGAAGAGGGATGAGGTCCTGCAGCAAGAATTTAGGGAGCTAGGTAGCAGATTAAAGAGCAGGACCTCAAAGGTTGTAATCTCTGGATTACTCCCGGTGCCACGTGCTAGTGAGTATACGAATAGGAGGATAGAGCAGATGAATGCGTGGCTAAAGAGTTGGTGCAGGAGGGAGGGCTTTAGTTTCCTGGATCACTGGCTCTGCTTCTGGGGAAGGTGGGACTTGTACAAGCCGGACGGGTTGCACCTGAACCAGAGCGGGACAAATATCCTTGCGGGGAGGTTTGCTAGCACTGTTGTGGGGGGTTTAAACTAACCTGGCAGGGGGATGGGATACAGAGTGGAGCTACAATAGGGGGTGATGTACAGCTAAATATAGAGGAAAAAACAAGTCAGTTTGGAAGGAAGGGCAAATATGTAACGGCACAAGGGAGTAGGGCAAGGCTGGATGGCATTTATTTTAATGCAAGGAGTCTTGTGAATAAGGTGGATGAACTGAAGGTGTTGATGAACACATGGGAGTATGATATTGTTGCTATCACGGAGACATGGTTGAGGGAGGGGCAAGACTGGCAGCTCAATATTCCGGGGTATAGAATCTTCAGGCGAGACAGAGGGGGAGGTAAAAGAGGAGGGGGTGTCGCAATATTAATTAAGGAGTCAATTACTGCTATAAGGAGGGATGATATATTAGCAGGTTCCTCTAATGAGGCCATATGGGTGGAACTTAAAAACAAAAAGGGGGCAAGCACTTTGCTGGGAGTGTACTATAGGCCCCCAAACAGTCAGGGGGAAATAGAGGAACAGATATGTAGGCAAATCTCAGAGAAATGTGCAAATAATAGGGTAATAATAGTGGGGGATTTCAACTTCCCCAATATTAACTGGGATAGTCAGAGTGTGAAAGGCTTAGAGGGTGCAGAATTCTTAAAGCGCATCCAAGAGAGCTTTTTGAGTCAGCATGTAGAAAGTCCGATAGCAAAATACTGCAGATGTTGGAAATCCGAAATAACAACAGAAAATGCTGGAAAAACTCAGCAGGTCAGGCAACATCCGTGGAGAGAAATTTGAGTTGACGTTTCGGGTTGGACCCTTCTTCAAAACTGGAAAGAAAAGAAACTAGATCGAAGGCAGGGCTGCGATCGGACAAAAGAATAAAAGAAACAAAAGAAGTAAAAGAGATTAGAAGCTAGACGAGATGGTAATAGGCTGGGATTAGGTGTAAAGTGTACTGGCAGGGCAAAAGATAGCTGCCAGGTGTGAGAGAGAAACAAAAGGAAAGGGGGGGGGGGGAAAGGAGTGGAACAATTACAAGAGAAAATGAAATGGGGGCCGAGCTTATGATCTGAAATTGTTGAACTCGATATTGAGTCCGGAAGGCTGCAGACTGCCTAATCGGAAGATGAGGTGCTGTTCCTCTACACTGGGGAGACCAAACGCAGATTGGGTGACCGCTTTGCGGAACACCTCCGTTCAGTCTGTAAGGGTGACCCCGAGCTTCCGGTCGCCTGTCATTTTAATTCACCGCTCCATTCCCACTCGGACCTCACCGTCCTTGGCCTCTTGTATTGTTCCACGGAAGCTCAACGTAAACTCGAGGAACAGCATCTCATCTTCTGATTCGGCAGTCTGCAGCCTTCCGGACTCAATATCGAGTTCAACAATTTCAGATCATAAGCTCGGCCCCCATTTCATTTCCTCTTGTAATTGTTCCACTCCTTTCCCCCCCCCCCCTTTCCTTTTGTTTCTCTCTCACACCTGGCAGCTATCTTTTGCCCTGCCAGTACACTTTACACCTAATCCCAGCCTATTACCATCTCATCTAGCTTCTAATCTCTTTTACTTCTTTTGTTTCTTTTATTCTTTTGTCCGATCGCAGCCCTGCCTTCGATCTAGTTTCTTTTCTTTCCAGTTTTGAAGAAGGGTCCAACCCGAAATGTCAACTCAAATTTCTCTCCACGGATGTTGCCTGACCTGCTGAGTTTTTCCAGCAATTTCTGTTGTTATGTAGAAAGCCCTACAAGAGAGGGGGCAGTACTGGACCTAATTCTAGGGAATGTGGCCGGCCAAGTGGAAGAAGTGTTAGTAGGAGAGCACTTTGGTGACAGTGACCATAATTCAGTGAGATTTAAGGTAGTCATGGAAAAGGACAGAGATGGACCGGAAATAAAGGTTCTAAATTGGGGGAAGGCCGATTTTAATAGGATAAGGCAGGATCTGGCCAAAGTGGACTGGGATCAGCTACTTGTAGGAAAATCCGCATCGAAGCAATGGGAGTCTTTCAGAAGGGAAATTGAGATCGTACAATGGCAACATGGTCCTGTAAAGGTCAAGGGTGGGCCCAAAAACCCCAGGGAACCTTGGATGTCAAGGGATATACGAGAATGGATTAGGAAAAAAAGGAGGGCTTTTGGCAGATACAAAGGACTAAAGACAGAGGAAGCCCTAGAGGAGTATAAAAAGTGCAGGGGGATACTTAAAAAAGAAATTAGGAGAGCGAGGAGGGGCCATGAAATAACACTGGCGAGCAAAATAAAGGAAAATCCTAAGGTGTTTTATGTATATTAAGGGTAAGAGGATAACTAGGGAAAGAGTAGGGCCCATTAGGGACCAAAGTGGCAATCTGTGTGTGGAGCCGGAAGATGTAGGTGGGGTTCTAAATGAATTTTTTGCATCTGTTTTCACTATGGAGAAGGACGATGTAAACATAGAAATAGGGCAGGGGGACTGTGATATACTCGAACATATTAGCATCGAGAGGGAGGAGGTATTGGCGGTTCTAGCAGGCTTAAAAGTGGATAAATCCCCAGGCCCGGATGAGATGTATCCCAGGCTGCTGTGTGAGGCAAAAGAGGAGATTGCAGGGGCTCTAACACAAATTTTCAGAACCTCTCTGGCCACAGGGGATGTGCCAGAGGACTGGAGAACAGCTAATCTAGTACCATTATTCAAGAAGGGTAGTAGGGATAAACCAGTGAACTACAGGCCAGTGAGCCTAACATCAGTGGTAGGGAAATTATTGGAAAAAATTCTGAGGGACAAAATTAGTCTCCACTTAGAGAGGCAAGAATTAATCAGGGATAGTCAGCATGGCCTTGTCAACGGAAGATCATGTCTGACTAATTTGATTGAATTTTTTTGAGGGGGTGACTAGGTGTGTGGATGAGGGTAGTGCAGTGGATGTGGCAGAAGGCAGAGGGTGATGGTCGAAGGTTGTTTTTGTGACTGGAAGCCTGTGTCCAGTGGGGTACCGCAGGGATCGGTGCTGGGTCCTGTAGTGTATGTACCCGTCTACCTTTAAGAGAACTATTGTATGTAACCGTTCACCTTTAAGAGAACTACTTTAGGTGTGGCACTACTTGTTTGGCTTCTGTATACTGTAATACCGACAGTGACCACACCGGTATATAAGTGCTGTGGCAGGTTTTATTGGGCAGATTCGCCCTGACCTTCGAATAGTAAAGTCCTGTTGTATGTTACTCCTGAAGTCTGTGTCGTAATTAACTGCATAAACCACAGACTTTACAGTGGCGACGAGTCCGATCGTACCCTGCGGCAACAATACTTCCAAAGCAACTAAAGAGCGTCGAAAAGAGGCAACCGCCCTCGTCGTTCTGCTGGGAGAAAACCTCGAGGCTGCAGCAATAGAAAGGAGGAAGACTTTAGCGACAAAAACTTCCATCAGCAACAGGCACTGACTGTCCCTTCTGCCACGGTGCGGAGTGAGCCGATCAGCAAGAAGCAAGGCGGCCACGGTGACTGTGAGTAAGGGAAAGTGAAAAGAATAGCCGGAGGATAAGGGCTGTGCACTCGACCACGGTCGAGGGGGGAAGGAGCCGGACAATAAAAAAAAAGTCGGGTCCAACGGCGTCGTGAGACAGCTAGTCCGCGACCGGCGGGGAAAAGCCGGGCAGTGACCGAAGCCACGAAGCGCTGCGACCGGGAGCGTAGGCGCGGGAAGAGAGAAACTCAGCCGCAGCCGGGGAGGGAAGCACCGGACTGCGAGAGGGCTGGGAGGTGCGATTGGGAGCCGAGCAAGCGGGAGAGGCAGAGCCGACCAAGAGAGACAGCGCGAGAGCCAGTCCAGCGGCTGAACTGTCCTCCGTCAACGGGGTGTACCCAGCGCCGGTAGAGCCGAGCGAGCGGGAGAGACAGACAGAGCCGAGCAAGGGGAACTGTGCGAGAGCCAGCCCAGCGGCTTAACCTGTTCGCCGTCAACGGGGTACCCAGAGCCGGTTGCCCTGCCAGGAAAAAAAAAAGGGGAAAGCCTTGAAGCCGACGCGCAGGCTGTGAACCTGAAAGCCAGCGGCCGTCGCCCGTGGGGAAAGTGTACCCCTCCCGCCAGGGAAGAAACGCGGGAAGCCGCCATTAGGCAGGGAAGAAGACAGAAGCGGGAAACCGCCATTGAAGTGGGCGGGGAGAGGAAATAAGAGCGGGAAACCGCCATCTTAGAAAAAAATAATAATTTAAAGAAATACTTGTATTGTTCCCAAGGAGAGGAAGATGCCTAAGCGTGGTAACATCAACGATTTTAATTCTGAGATAGAAGACTGGGCCACGTACGTGGAACGCATTGAGATACATTGTAAGGCTAATAAAATAGCAAATGATGAAAAAGCTTTAACCTTACTTAACACAATGGGTGCGAACACATTCGGGTTATTGAAGCATCTTCTATCACCAGCTAAACCGGCGGATCAGTCTTTCACGAATATTGTTGCTGTCCTGAAGGATCATTTTAACCCCGAACCACTGATGTTAGTGGAACGATCAAAATTTTATGCGAGAACGCAATGGAAAGAGGAAAGCAACGCGGAGTACCTGATTGAACTGCGTAGGCTAGCGAAAGACTGTCAGTTTAGGGACAACCTGGAAGAGGCACTGAGAGACAAATTCGTGTGCGGAATGTTGAAGGAAGAAACACAAAAACGACTGCTCGAAGAGAACGATCTTACACTTGATAAGGCTCTCCTTATCGCAGCATCAAACGAAGCCGCAGTGAAAGGAACTGCGGAAATGCAGCTAAAGGCAGCGGCACTCGGTGCAACAAATTACTTCGGGTACAACGAAATGCTATCGTTGTGGGAAGACAACACACGACCAGAACCAATGCTGGTTTAAAAACCAAGAATGTAGGAAATGTGGCAAGCTCGGTCACATAGCTAAGGTATGCCGGTCAGGAAAGAAGACCAACAATAATGAGTCACCACAAAAGTGGTACAGAAAGGTACAGGAGGTGACTAGGAAGAGTCCGGAGGAACAGAAGTCGGACTCACACTCCAACTGCAAAGGACTGGATAGTCTGAGAATTCACAATGTGAGTAACGAAGCTGACCGACAAACTATCTGGATCACACTACAGATTGCAAAAGTCCAAGTGAAAATGGAAGTGGACACCGGATCGGCGCTGACGGTCATGAATAAGCATGACTATAAAAAGTTATTCAAGCATATTCCACTGCGGGATACGGAACTAGTACTGCAGATATACACGGGGCACAAAGTATTCCCCATCGGAAAGATAGAAGTCAAGGTGAGATACAAGGACAAAGATCACCAAAGGATGGACCTGTATGTGTTGCCTGAGGGAGGTCCACCACTTCTGAGACGAGAGTGGATCCGGAAAATAAAGATAGACTGGCATTCACTAAACACCATGACGGAAAGGAAGAGGTCAAACCTGAACGGTTGTCCAGAATATTGGACGAAGCTAAAGAGGTATTCCAGCAAGGACTGGGAACACTGCGAGGAATTAAAGCAAAGGTTAAGATTGCAGAACATGCAAGCCCAAAATTTTTCAAAGCCAGATCGGTCCCTTACGCCATACGACCAGCTGTGGAGGCAGAACTGGAAGAACTTGAACGATCAGGGGTACTGTCAAAAGTGGACTGGAGTGAGTGGGCCACGCCCATTGTTCCCGTCATGAAGTCTTCAAGTAATAAGCCAGGGGGACCAGGGAAGGTCCGCATCTGCGGAGACTTCAAGATCACAGTGAATCCGGTGCTGCACACGGTACAATACCCGCTTCCACGGATCGAAGATATCTTTGCTTCGTTAGCTGGAGGGAAACACTTCACCAAGATAGACCTGGCTCAGGCATACTTACAAATGGAAGTCGAGGAAGAGTCACGCCAGTACCTCACCATCAACACACACAGAGGCTTGTATCGTTATAATAGACTGGTTTTTGGGGTAGCTTCGGCTCCAGTAATTTGGCAGAGGGCCATGGAGCAGGTATTACAAGGAATTCCAAGCACGCAGTGCTACTTAGACGATATCCTGATTACGGGAGAAGACGAGGAAGAACACCTCACAAATTTGAAACTGGTGCTCACCAGGTTGAAGGAATATGGCCTTCGAGTCAATCGCAAGAAGTGTGAGTTTTTCCAAAAACGGATCTCGTACTGCGGTCATGTCATTGACCGAGAGGGGCTGCACAAGTCACCTGACAAGATAGAAGCTGTCGTGAAGGCCCCCGCTCCAGAAAACGTATCACAGTTAAGATCATTCTTGGGGTTGATTAATTATTATCACAAGTTTCTGCCAAATCTATCCACGGTGCTGCATCCGCTGAATGCTCTGTTGCGGAAAGAAATACCATGGAAGTGGAGTGAGGAATGTAAAAAGGCTTTTCGCAGAAGCAAGGAGTTGATTACCTCTGAAGAAGTGTTGGCTCATTTCAACCCAACGTTACCCCTTCGTCTAGCTTGTGATGCTTCCCCTTATGGAATTGGAGCAGTACTTTCACACAAGTTACCAAATGGCTCGGAAAGGCCAGTGGCATTCGCGTCCCGATCATTGACCTCCGCGGAGCGAAATTATGCTCAAATAGATAGGGAGGCCCTCAGCCTTGTGTGGGGCGTGAAGAAATTCAATCATTACCTGCAAGGTAAGAAGTTCACATTACTGACAGACCACCAGCCGTTGGTGTCCATATTCAACCCAAACAAGGCCGTTTCCACCATGACAGCACAAAGGTTACAAAGGTGGTCCGTGTTACTTGGGGCACACCAATATGACATAGAATACAAAAGGTCCAAACAGCATGGAAATGCTGATGGGTTATCGCGCTTGCCATTGCCGATAGTAGAAGAAGCGACTACAGTGGACCCGGTAGAGATGTTCCACTCATCCATAGTGGAGTGTCTACCAATAACAAATTCGATGATCGAAAATGAAACAAGAAATGACCCGACTCTTTCACGAGTCTATGATTTAACGGTGGAGGGATGGCCAGCACAGGGCGAATCAATGCTGCAAGCATTTTCACAGAGGAAAGAACAGCTGTCAGTGTGTCGAGGAACCCTGATGTGTGGATCTAGAGTGGTGATTCCACCCAAACTTCAAAAGAAGGTGTTAAAGGAGCTGCACGAGGGACATCTGGGTGGAGTGAAGATGAAGAACCTAGCAAGAGCGTTTGTATGGTGGCCAGGCATTGATGGAGACATCGAAGAAATCACTAAGAACTGCCTAGGATGTCAGAAGGTTCAGAACGCGCCACCACAGGCTCCTCTGCATCCATGGGAGTGGCCCTCATCTCCTTGGCAAAGGGTACACATCGACTTTGCTGGTCCATTTATGGACTCAATGTTCCTAATAGCGGTGGATGCACACTCCAAGTGGCCGGAGGTAATAAAGATCACCACCACCACCACAGAAAAAACCATCACAGTGTTAAGGACTATGTTTGCTAGGAATGGCCTGCCGGAACAGATCTGTTCTGATAATGGACCGCAATTTGTGTCCGAAGAATTCAAGAAATTCTTAAAGAGCAATGGGGTTAAGCACTACACGTCAGCCCCGTACCATCCCGCCTCCAATGGATTGGCTGAAAGGTTTGTCCAGACCTTCAAGAAGGCCATAAAGGCCATGGGTAATGAAGACATTAACTTACAACATAAGGTGGATAGCTTCTTGTTGGCGTACAGGAATGCAACACATGCGGTCACAAATCAAACTCCCGCCATGATGTTTTTTAATAGACGACTAAGATGCCGGCTGGATTTGCTCAAGCCAAACGTCAGAAGGGACGTAGAGAACCGGCAATTCCAGGGCATGAATGAAAGGGCCACTAGATCTTTTCAGATAGGTCAACAAGTTTTGGCCCGGGACTACCGTACCGAGAAATGGCAGCCTGGAACTATTGGAAAAAGGCTAGGCCCGTTGATGTATACGGTGGACCTTGGGGACAGTATAATAAGGCGCCATGTTGACCAGATCATAGGGTCAGCCACAAATGGCCAGCCTACTTCACCACCTTACCCGGTTACTGTTGAAACAGAGATACCCAGAACACCTACCTCCGATCTGGTAATACTGGAATCAGAGGAACCTGAGACTGTCTTTCAAGCCAAATCGACTTTGCCAGAAGCACCTACTACCCCGCCGGGAATGACGACACCACTGAGGCGTTATCCGGACAGAGTCCGGAAACCTCCAGAGAGACTGAATCTGTGAACTGTCTTGCATAAAGTTGTATATATGTTATAATGTATGTTTAATGGGAAATCAGTATGTTGTAAGCTAAAAAGGGAGGATTGTAGTGTATGTACCCGTCTACCTTTAAGAGAACTATTGTATGTAACCGTTCACCTTTAAGAGAACTACTTTAGGTGTGGCACTACTTGTTTGGCTTCTGTATACTGTAATACCGACAGTGACCACACCAGTATATAAGTGCTGTGGCAGGTTTTATTGGGCAGATTCGCCCTGACCTTCGAATAGTAAAGTCCTGTTGTATGTTACTCCTGAAGTCTGTGTCGTAATTAACTGCACAAACCACAGACTTTACAGGTCCCTTGCTGTTTGTGGTCTACATTAATGATTTGGATGTGAATGTAAAAGGTATGATAAGTAAGTTCGCAGATGACACGAAAATTGGTGGGGTGGTAAACCACTGTTTGTATTCCACTGTGTACATGCCTGTACATGCCTCGGCTGACTCCTCCCACAAATCCTGGTGTAAAGGTGACTGCTCCGCAGCCCCTTTGTATTCTGGACCGGTCGACCACTCGAGGCACACCTTCATTCTCTTGTTAATAAAAGCCTGTTAATTACTCGCTTAATCTCAGTCTTTTGAGTTATTGATAGCGCATCAGGTGCTAAATAGCGAGGAGGGTAGTCTCAGTCTGCAGGACGATATAGATGGGTTGGTCAGATGGGCGGAACAGTGGCAAATGGAATTTAACCTGGAAAAGTGCGAGGTGATGCACTTTGGAGGGACTAACAAGGCAAGGGAATACACAATGAATGTTAAGACCCTAGGTAAGGCGGAGGGTCAGAGGGACCTTGGTGTGCATGTACATAGATCCCTGAAGGCAGCAGAACAGGTGGATAAGGTGGTTAAAAAGGCATATGGGATACTTGCCTTCATTAGCCGAGGCATAGAATATAAGAGCAGGGAGGTTATGATGGAGCTGTATAAAACGCTAGTTAGGCCACAGCTGGAATACTGTGTGCAGTTCTGGTCGCCACACTATAGGAAGGATGTGATTGCTTTGGAGAGGGTGCAGAGGAGATTCACCAGGATGTTACCTGGGCTGGAGCGCTTCAGCTATGAAGAGAGACTGGACAGGCTGGGGTTGTTTTCCTTGGAGCAGAGAAGGCTGAGGGGGGACCTGATTGAGGTGTACAAAATTATGAGGGGCATAGATAGGGTAGATAGAAAGGAGCTTTTTCCCTTAGTAGAGGGGTCAATAACAAGGGGGCATAGATTCAAGGTAAGGGGCAGGAGGTTTAGAGGGGATTTGAGGAAGAAATTTTTCACCCAGAGGGTGGTTGGAATCTGGAACTCACTGTCTGAAAGGATGGTGGAGGCAGAAACCCTCACAACAGTCAAGAAGCATTTGGATGAGCACTTGAAATGCCATTGCATACAAGGCTACGGACCAAACGCTGGAAAATGGGATTAGGTTAGACAGGGCTTGATGGCCGGCACCGACGCGATGGGCCGAAGGGCCTCTTTCCGTGCTGTATAACTCTATGACTCTATGACTACAGTTCATTCTATGACACCCACAAGTCGTGTACTCAAACGGATCAAGCTTGGGGTTTGATGTGGTAGAAGGCGAACGAGATGAGAATGGAAATAATCTCGAGTAAGAAAAGGCCCAAAAATTAAACAGTCTGGAACAGAACATCAATTCGTCTTCTCTTATCATGGAGAAATCAAATATTTGACACACTGTGTTTGAAACAAAGCTTATTTATTCACTGAAATAACAACAGAAAATGCTGGAAATACTCAGCAGGCCAGGCAGGATCCGTGGAGAGAGAAACAGAGTTAACGTTTCAGGTCTGCGACCCTTCATCAGAACTGGAAAAAGCTGGAGATGTAACAGATATTGCTAAGGTAAGAGGCAGGAAAGTTATCCTGGGTGGATCTGAAACACGAAGGGTGGAAGTTCAGTTGGAATCCACGTGGAATAAGTTGGAACTGGAGACAGGTGCTGAGGAAAGAGATGTGGCTGTGAAACCGAGTCTTGGAAAATGTTGCAAATGGGGAATGGCAAAATCATACAGCATGAAAAATGGGAGTAAGGGTTAAAGTCTGAAATTGTTGAACTCAATGTTGAGTCCAGAAGGCTGTAAAGTGCCGAATCGAAAGATGAGGTGCTGTTCCTCGAGCTTTATTTATTCACTATTTAAACAGAATATTAATCTCCAGCGCAGATACAGGGGTTATTAAGATCAGCAGAAACAAACCATGACTACTAGAATGAACATGGTTCAGTCCTCAATCTGATCACAGTAAATCATGTTCCATTCACTAATCTGGTCTTTTACCCAGCATTCCCTGCAGTGGACCACGTGCCGCACCCAGACTACAAGAGCCCAGTGCGCAGGCGCGGGAGGTGCCGGTATATTGAGCATGCGCAGTGCGTTACTGGAGATGGAGAGGAGCTGAAGCCGGGAGGGCGATGGTGCAGCGGGTAAGAATCGCGACGGAGGGAGTAATGGACCGGTAGGTGGGTGGGGAGGCTTCATAAACAACTCGTGCAGGAGGCAAGCCCCCGAATAATAACCTGAAGATCCCGTGTTTGCAGTTGTGGGGATTTCTTCCCCTTACAGGCCCAGGTTAACGGCAGCCATCTTTGTAAAGGAGGACGGAAAGTTTCAGTGCGATGTCACCCTGTGCCTGAGGCAAAGAGCCATCTTTGTAAAGGAGAGCGGAAAGTTCCAGTGCGACGTCACCCTATGCCTGAGACAAAGAGCCACCTTTGTAAAGGAGGACAGAAAGTTTCAGTGCGACGTCACCCTGTGCCTGAGACAAAGAGCCATCTTTGTAAAGGAGAGCGGAAAGTTTCAGTGCGACGTCACCCTGTGCCTGAGACAAAGAGCCATCTTTGTAAAGGAGAGCGGAAAGTTTCAGTGCGACGTCACCCTGTGCCTGAGCCAAAGAGCCTTGTGTCCAATGCGGGGAATAAAGGCCCACAGCCGCCCCGGGCCCTGAACAAGGGACTGGAGAAACTCGCTGCCCTGCGGATCAGACAATCAGCCGGCGCTAGTCCCGCCCCTCGGGCTCCCCGATTGGTTGGAGGACCCGCCGCCGGCTCGCTCCTCCAGCCTCGCCCCGCTCGCTCCCTATTGGTGGGAAGCTGCCGTCAATCAGGCTGCGGGCCCGGGTGACGTGTCCCCGAGGAGATCACGTGCACCGTCCAAGTGCCGCCGCTCGGTCCGGAGCCTCGCAGACTCTCTGGTTTTTCTATTTCTCTCGATTCTCTCCCGATCCACCCCGCGCCATTCTCCACCCAATCGGAGCGGAGAAAACTCACTTCGCGTCACCGATCGCGACTCTGGAACCGACACCAAGGCCTTTCCCCGGAATGGCCCCGCGCCGACTCCGTCCGGCAGGATCCGAGTGCGCAGGTGCAGCTCCGAGTGGGGGAGGGGGGTTGGTCTCCTCTGGGCATGCGCGGTTGTTACCCTTGGTGACCGGGAGGGGTCGCTGTGCCGGACTCGGCCCAAACCACTGCTCCCTGTGCGCATGCGCGGACTCTCGGCTGTCAATCCAGCAACCGCCAGAAGAGGTTGCTGGTGAGACCAGTGAAGGAAGAAAGACTTGCATTTATATAGCGCCTTTCACCACCACCGGACGTCCCAAAGTACTTTACAGCTAATGAAGTACTTTTGCAGTGTAGTCACTGTTGTAATGTAGGAAATGTGGCAGTAAATTAGCGCACAGCAA
Organism: Somniosus microcephalus; assembly: GCF_052327205.1. Taxonomy (NCBI): domain Eukaryota; kingdom Metazoa; phylum Chordata; class Chondrichthyes; order Squaliformes; family Somniosidae; genus Somniosus; species Somniosus microcephalus. The sequence goes on along the minus strand of NW_028225179.1, from coordinate 161,816,290 downwards.
GCTCCCACAGACAGCAATGTGATAATGACCAGATAATCTATCATTTTTTTATGGTGATTGAGGGATAAACATTGGCTAGGACACTGGGGATAATTCCCCTGCTCTTTCCCACATTACAACAGTGACTACTTCATTGTAGTACTTCATTGGCTGTAAAGCACTTTAGGATATCTGGTGGCACTATCTAAATGCAAGTCTTTCTTTCCTGAAATAATGCCATGGGATCTTTTACATCCACCTGAGAGAGCAAACAGGACCTCAATTTAACATCTCATCTGAAAGACGGCACCTCCGACAGTGCCGCACTCCCTCAGCACTGCACTGGAGTGTCAGCCTGGATTTTTGTGCTCAAGTCTCTGGAGTGGGACTATGAACCCACAACTTTCTGACTCAGAGGCGCGAGTGCTACCCACTGAGCCACTGGCTGACACTAAAGAGCAAGCAGTTCTGACGAAAGGTCATCGACCTGAAACGTTAACTCTGTTTCTCTCTCCACAGATGCTGCCTGACCTGCTGAGTATTTCCAGCATTTTCTGTTTTTATTAAAGAAATGAGGGAGTGATTGCTGACGGGAAGAATGTTGGGTCGTCCTGCGCATACGCACCTCCCTGTGGCTGAGGCGAAACACCGACTCGCCCCCACCTGAGCCGCTCACACGTACCAGATGTTGCGGCTCCGCATGCACGCCCGATGTTCCAACCGCGGGGTTTTGTGTGCTGAGCATGCGTGTTGCGGACCGATCGGGACGGGCGATTGTAGAGCAGGAAGGAGAGCGCGGGGGCCATGAGCACATGCGCGGGACTCGGAGTCAACAGAGTGCTTTCTGGAGCGCGGGGGCTTGTGTGCATTACAGCCGCCTTTACTGCTGATCCTTTCAACCAACCTGGGGCCTGAAAATCAGCTTCACTGCCCCTAGGTTCGGAAAGGGGAAAATTAAACAACAGTTTGCCTCTGATCCTTTTCTGATCTCAATTTACAGGGTTATAGAAGTGGAGCAGTCACAGGCGGGAAGCTCAGACCAAACATCACGTCAAGATCTGACAGAGTCGCTGGATTCATCAGGACCTGAATATCATCGGCCTTTGCACATGGAAGGAGAGAGCAGGGATCGCAACGCAGACAAACCGCACACGTGTTCAGTGTGTGGACGCGGATTCAGCCGATCGCTTGACCTGGTGAGACACGTGCACCGTCACACCAGGGAGAAACCGGGTAAAGGTGGGGACGGCGGGAAGGGCTTCAGTTCCCCGTCAGCATTGGAAGTTCAACGGCACAGTCACACCAGGGACAGTCTGTTCACCTGCTCCGTGTGTGGAAAGGGATTTGTTTGTTCATCCCACCTGCAAACACACCAGGGAGTTCACACTGGGGAGAGACCATTTCAGTGTTCTGACTGTGGGAAGAGTTTTAAAAACCCCAGGGAACTAAAGCAGCACCAACTTGTCCACACTGATGAGAGACCATTTCCATGTTCTGACTGTGGGAAGAGCTTTAAAAGCGCTCATTATCTGAAGAGACACTGGCGCCTACACACTGGGGAGAGGCCGTTCACCTGCTCTGTGTGTGGGAAGGGATTCACTCAGTCATCCAACCTGCTGACACATCAGCGAGTTCACACTGACGAGAGGCCCTTTAAATGTTCTGACTGTGGGAAGAGCTTTAAAAGCTCCGGGGAGCTGAAGGGACACCAGCGAGTTCACACTGGGGAGAGACTCTTTCAATGTTCTGAGTGTGGGAAGAGTTTTAAAAGCTCCGGGGAGCTCAAGAGACACCAACACCTACACACGGGGGAGAGGCCGTTCAGATGCTCTGTGTGTGGGAAGGGATTCGCTCATTCATCCCACCTGCTGGTACATCAGCGAGTTCACACTGGGGAGAGTCCATTCACCTGCTCCGTGTGTGGGAAGGGATTCGCTCATTCATCCCACCTGCTGCTACATCAGCGAGTTCACACTGGGGAGAGACCGTTCACCTGCTCCGTGTGTGGGAAGGGATTCACTCAGTCATCCAACCTGCTGATACATCAGCGAGTTCACACTGACGAGAGGCCCTTTAAATGTTCTGACTGTGGGAAGAGCTTTAAAAGCTCCGGGGAGCTGAAGGGACACCAGCGAGTTCACACTGGGGAGAGACTCTTTCAATGTTCTGAGTGTGGGAAGAGTTTTAAAAGCTCCGGGGAGCTCAAGAAACACCAACACCGACACACTGGGGAGAGGCCGTTCACCTGCTCCGTGTGTGGGAAGGGATTCGCTAATTCATACCACCTGCTGCTACATCAGCGAGTTCACACTGGGGAGAGACCGTTCACCTGCTCCGTGTGTGGGAAGGGATTCACTCAGTCATCCCACCTGCTGACACATCAGCGAGTTCACACTGGGGAGAGACCGCTCACCTGCTCCGTGTGTGGGAAGGGATTCACTCAGTCATCCAACCTGCTGACACACCAGCGACTTCACACTGATCATAGAATCTAACAGCACAGAAGGAGGTGATTCGGCCCATCGTGTCTGTGCCCATCGTGTCTTTGAAAGAGCTGTCCAATTTAGTCCCACACCCCAGCTTTATCCCCAGAACTCTGCAAACTAGTCCTCTTTAAGGACTCATCCAATTACTGTTTGAAAATTCCTGTGGAACCTGATTCCAGCATCCTTTCAGATGGTGCGTTCCAGATCTGAACAACCCTCTGTACGAAAACAATTCTCCTCATTTCACCTATAGTTCTTTTAGTAACTATTTTAAATCTGTGACCTTTGGTTACCAACCCACTTGCCAGAGTGAACAGTTTCTCCCTACTTGCTCGATCAAAACCCCTCATCATTTTGAACACCTCTATTAGGTCTCCTCTTAACCTTCTCTGCTCTAAGGGGAACAATCCCAGCTTCTCCAGTCTCTCCACATAACTGAAGTCCCTCATCCCTGGTACCATCCTGGTCAACCTCCTCTGCACCCTCTCCAAGGCCTTGACATCCTTCCTAAAGTGTGGTGCCCAGAACTGTACACAAGACTCCAGCTGAGGCCAAAACTCTGCAGCTGTACAAAACCCTGGTTAGACCACACCTGGAGCACTGTGAGCAGTTCTGGGCACCACACCTTAGGAAGGATATATTGGCCTTGGAGGGAGTGCAGCGTAGGTTTACCAGAATGATACCCGGACTTCAAGGGTTACGTTACGAGGAGGGATTACACAAATTAGGGTTGTATTCCCTGGAATTTAGAAAGTTAAGGGGTCATCTGATCGAAGTTTTCAGGATATTAAGGGGAACAGATAGGGTAGATAGAGAGAAACTATTTCCGCTGGTTGGGGATTCTAGGACTGGGGGCAGAGTCTAAAAATTAGAGCCAGACCTTTCAGGAGTGAAATTAGGAAACACTTCTACACAAAGGGTGATAGAAGTTTGGAACTCTCTTCCGCAAACAGCAATTGATGCTCGATCAATTGTTAATTTTCAATCTGAGATTGATAGGTTTTGTTAACCAAAGGTATTGAGGGATATGGGCCAAAGGCGGGTGTATGGAGTTAGGTCACAGATCAGCCATGATCCCATTGAATGGTGGAACAGGCTCGAGGGGCTGAATGGCCTCCTCCTGTCCTATGTTCCTAACTAGTGATTTGTAAAGGTTTAGTGTAACTTCCTTGTTTTTGTATTCAATGGCCCTATTTACAAAGCCAAGTATCCCATACGCTTTCTGAACCGCCTCACCAACTTGCCGCGGCACTTTCAAAGATTTGTGAATATGGGCCCCCAGGTCCCTCTGCTCTTGCACCCCCTCAAAATAGTCCCATTTAGATTATACGGCCTCTCCCTGTTGTTTCTCCCAAAGTGCATCACTTCACACTTATCCTCATTTAATTTCATCTGCCTTGTGTCTGCTCATTTCACAGTCTGTCTCTGTCCTTCTGAAGTCTGCTACTACTACACTCTCAAAACTTGGCAACATAGTAAATAGTATCATCCGTAAACTTTGAAATTGTACACCTATACCCAAGTCCAGGTCAGTTATATATAACAAGAAAAGCAATGGTCCTAATCCCGACCCCTGGGGGAGCCCACTGCATACTTCCCTCCAGTCAGAAAAACATCCCTCAGCACTGCTCACTGCCTCCTCTCCCTTAGCCAATTATATACCCAAATTACCATCAGCCCTTTAATTCCCTCTGCTGCTATTTTCAGAGCAAGTCTCATATGGTATTTTATCAAATGCCTTTTGAAAGTCCATATGTACAACATCTGCTGCACTACCTTCATCAACCCTCTGTTACTTCATCAGAGAACTCAATCAGGATAATCAGACATGATTTACCTTTAACAAATCCATACTGGCTGCCCCTTATTAATCCATGCTTCTCCAAGTGAGAATTAAATTTGTCCTTGACAATGGTCTCTAGTCGTTCACCCACCACTGTAGGGATCGCAAAATCCCCTCAGCCCCCGAAGATCGGGAAATATTAATCCACATCGTGGACGAAGACTTGTGTGATTTAAATTGTCTCTGGGTTGGACAATGTTTTAAAACATACCCAGAACCACAAAAGGCTGCGTTAAAAAGCTCGTAAGCTAGGCAGCACTTGGACACTGGAATCAAAGAACTTTGTGAAAATCGCACACTTTAAGATTGTACATTTTATTAAAAGATGTACTCTTGAGTTTTGGACTGTTTAAATTGCCCAGGGCATAAAAATGGCTGAACAGACCTCATGGAAACAGAATTTTAAAAGGCAGCAGAAAAGGACAGACAGGCTGTTAGCATATGAAAAGCTCAGCGCTGCCCTGTAGTAAGTTTGAATGGAGCCCGAGCTGTCAGTCACCCTGTGGTATTGGGCGGGTCCGGTAACCTACAAGCTGCTTGTTTACACTGGGGAATGGCCCATTTGAATCAGCCAATCATCGGACGGCAAGCAGAATGGGTTGTTAACACACATCCATTCACTGAAATTGACTCTACTATGTGATGTCTCCATGTATGAATGGAGGAAGTTAAAAGCCCTTCTCTTGTGTATTCAGACTTTTCGGCACGAAATTGCGCACGGACCTTTTCGGCGCGAAAACAGCAGGGACTCCCAGGGTATAAAGATTAAGCCCAGGAAGTCCTCTGCCCCCTTTTTTGTCTCTTTTACTCTTTGGACTGCAGGTGAGCAAGGCTTCTGACCCACTAGCAAGACAATCTAGTGAGAAGTAAAGGGGTGGTAATTTAAGGGAAATGTTGCTAAGATTGTAAGGTTAACATTGTAGCCATTTATCCCTCGTTTTTGCCGTCTGCCTTCCCCTGTTAAGCAATTTTACCGTGATTACTTTGATCGTGTGGTGTAGTTTCTTTAGTTTTAATAAAATTTGACTTTCTTGCATCCAGACTATTTGTCCGTTTTTAATATATCATTAATTATAAGTTCCTCCAGTCAGAACTGGAGGCGGGGGGGGGCGGGTTTAGCGATTCAAAACCGCTGATTGGAATTGGTCACCGTGCAGTAGCAAAGGCTGCCTGACCAGGTAAATTACCGTAAACCAGGTAAAGGATGCCCACCTACACCACTGACATTAAACTGATTGGCCTGTAGTTACCAGGTTTGTCCCTCTTCCCTTTTTTTAAACAGGGTGTAACATTTGCAATCCTCCAGTCCTCTGTCACCACTCCCATATATCTGAGGGAGATTGAAAGATTGTGGTCGGAGCTTCTGCTATCTCCACCCTAGCTTCCCTCTGCAATCTAGGATGCATCCACCTGGACTGGGTGACTTGTTAACTTTGAGTGATGACAACCTATTTAGCACCTCCTTTCTATCCATTTTTATCCAATTTCTCTACTCCCCCCTCCTCTACTGCGACATTAACTTCATCCTCTTCTTTTGTGAAGACAGATGCTAAGTACTCATTCAGTACCTCAGTCATGCCCTCTGCCTCCGTATGATGAGCTCCTATTTGGTCCCTAATCGGCCCCACCATTCCTTTAACTATCCTTTTACTTTTCAGATGTTTATAAAAGATTTTTGGGTTCCCTTTTACATTACCCACTAATCTTTTCTTGTCTTCTCTCCCTTGTGCCAGCTGGGGCTCAGTGGGCAGCACTCTCTAGGTGGGAGGGGCTAGGAGTGAGCCAGGTGTGACTGGTTGCCTAATTGCAGCTGGGTGTTGGAGGAAGTTTTGTAAAAAGTTGGTGGAGGGTTTTGGGGTGTTGTTTTCAGGTTTTAGGGTCTTTTTGGCCCACAAAAAGCAGCCAGATGGCTGCTGAGGGGTCCGGAGTGCCGGGCCCCTCAGAGGACAATATTCCCGAGAGGAATTTTATTAGGGAAGAAACTGTGGTGGGAAGGGGAAAAAAAAGGTCCAAAGATTTGGGCCGGGACCTCAGGAGGTTTGGTAAAGAAAATACGGTGGTGGTGCAATGTGAAGATAAGAAGATTCGAGCCTGGGATATAATCCAGGCGGTTCATGAGGACTGTGGTGAGGGAAGCTGTTTTGCCTGCCGACCAAAACCAAATGTGGGATTTGAGGTGACGGTCAGTGGCCGTGAGGAGGTGGAAAAACTGCAGCTCAGTCTGAAAGTTGGGGTGAAATTTTTGGAGGTGACTCTGCTATATTCAGAGGAGGTGGTGGTTTCATTTTTGAACTTGCCTGTGTACATCGAGGACGAAGTGCTGAGCAAAAAGTTGGAGTCGTGGGACATTAAAATCTGTTCCGAAATAAAGAGGAGGTACTATCCGGGAACACAGGTAGCAGACAGAACCCGGTATGTAAAGGTGCGGTTTCCAGAGGGGGTGAGGTCTTTGCCTTACAGTATGAAGTTCGAGACACTGAAAGGAGTGCAGTACTTTCGTGTGCTGCATGATAACCAAGTAAAGGTGTGTTACTATTGTCTGGGACATGACCATCTCGTGAGAAACTGTCCAGATTTGTATTGTTACAATTGCGGTGAGTCAGGACATATCGCGCAGAGCTGCAAGGCGGAGAGCTGTGGGGTGTGTTGTAAAGGCCCCACCTGCTGTGAGTGTGTGGCAGAAGGGAGCAAAATGAGTGATGAGGAGATGGGAGAAGGAGCAGGAGAGGAGTGTGGAACGGCCGGAGGTGCGGTGCAGTCGGAGGATACAGCCGGTAAAATGAAGCAAAAAGGAGCACAGGACGAGGCATAGGTTGGCGGAGATCGAGATGGAGTTGGCAGAAACCACGGCGAGTGCTATGGAGGGGAACAAAGACAGGAGCGGGCAGCAAGGGTCGAGTGCAGACTCGAGCCTTAGTGTAGTTCAGCTCCCCCTGGGGAGTCTGATGTCTGCGGGGGGAGAGGAGGCAGGAGCGGGGTGTGTGGTGGAAGTGAGTGCTCCGGGGAGAGGCAGGGAGTCGGATATTTTGGTGAGCGGGAGGAGGCAGGGCGGGGAGAGGGTGCAAGAGGCAGGAGCCTTAAAGGGACAGCAGAATGGGATCGGCGAGATAGGGATGTCAGAAGGGAACAATTTAGGTGCGCCATTGTCCCATGGAGTGAGGGAACAAGGTGCAAGGGTCAGAGGTAGAGACGTGGTCGAAGGGGGCAGCACAGTGGGAGAAACTGCGATAGCAGGAAGACTCTATGGGAGATGAAGTATCTGACGGGGAGCAGGATTATGTATCTGATGGGGAGCAGGCACAGGGGGACAGAGACATGGAAGTCGGGGATGGGGTGGCATCATGTGGAAAGGGAAAGGTTAGTGAGGGGCAGAAGGAGGGAGAAAGGGCAGCTCCTGGGTCCAAACTTAAGGCAAGGAAGAGCCTGAAACAGCAGGGAGGGGTCAAACAGGAGGGGAAAAAGAGCCAGAGGCTACAGGAAAAAGCAACAGCTGCCCGAAAAGTTGAGAAGGAGCATGAGAGGAGGGAAGAGCCAGAGATTAAATGATGGGGAGATTATTGGGCATACTTCCCTTCTTTGGAGCCATGATTACATTGGTCTCGATCAATGTGAACGGACTGAGGGGTGAGAAGAATTTACAGCAGTTGTTGCAGGGTTTTAAAGGCATGGACTTGTTGTGTCTGCAAGAAACCTTTTGGGATGAGGATATTCTAGAAAGAGTTCAGAAGGTTTGGAAGGGAGAGGTGTTTGCAAGTTGTGTAAACAATAACCGTAGAGGGGTGGCTGTTTTGGTGAGTCCGTCCATTGAAGAGAACGTTGCCTTGGTGGACAAGGACACTGAGGGGAGGTTTTTACGGCTAAGGGTAAAATTGGAGGGATTTAATTGTGATCTTTTTAATATCTATGCACCGAACGACCATTGCAAGCATCGCGAGTTTTTTCGGGGGTTATTCACTGAAGTGGCAGAGGTGGAAAATCCTTGTATAGTGGGGGATTTTAATGTATTTTTATCTTGGATGGACATTTCAGCCCAGATGACCTTTAAAGAGGATAACTCCAGAGGGATGATTATAAAAATGATGACAAATTTAAATTTGAGAGACTTATGGAGGGACCGGAACCCCATAAAAAGGGAGTTCTCCAGAGCAGGTTGGGTGGGTGATGTTTTAAAACAGAGCCGAATAGATTTTGTGTTAATGCGGGAAGGGTTAAGTTCAGAGGTGATGGAGATTTATTATAAAAAAGTATTTTTTAGCGATCACTTGGCTTTGGTTCTTAGAATTAGGAACAGCAGAGTTAAGATCGGTTCAGGGGTGTGGATTTTAAACAATCAATACCTGAAGGAAAGTGCTTATAAAGAAGGGATTATAAATATAATAAGGAATGCTCGGAAGGAACTTTTGTTCTTGAAAGAAAGAAGAGTTTGGTGGGACAATTTCAAATATGAGGTCAAAGTTTTTTCGGTACGTTATGGGAAAAAGAGGGCGGCAGCTAACCGGCATCGAGAAGAGAATATAAACAAAAGGTTTACGGATGTCTGTAAAGCAGTTGACGGAGGGGATAAGGGAGCAGAGACTAAGTTCCGGGTGCTAAAGGAAGAGTGGGAATTATTGCAAGCTGAAAAATGCAAGGGGGCCATTCTCCGTGCAAAGGCTAGAGATGCATTGGAGGGCGAAAGATGCACTAGATATTTTCTAGAGCAAGAGAAGCTGCGACAGAGATTATCGTTAATTGAGGAGTTGAAGGTTGGGGAGAAGATCATTCATGAAAGTGAGGAGATTTTGGAGGCGGCTAGCAGCTTTTATCAAGAGCTATATACAAAAGAAGACATTTCCAATTTGGAGATGGAGAAGGTTACTGCTTTTATTGAAAAGGGTTTAAAGGAGGATGAGAGAAGCATGTGTGATAAAGAAGTAGGATTAGCGGAAATAAAAATAGCAATAAGTGGAATGAAGGGGGGGAAAAGCCCAGGGTCCGATGGACTAAGTGCAGAATTTTATGAGGAATTTTTCGAGATTTTAAGTCCATTGCTCTTAGAAGTTTTTAAGGAAATTAAAATTGAGGGAAGCCTGGCCCCATCAATGAGGAGAGGTATCATAAGCTTAGCTTATAAAAATAAAGGGGATAGACGGGATCTGAAGAATTGGAGGCCCATCACACTATTAAATGTGAATTATAAGATCTTGGCGAGGGTTATGGCAAATCGTTTGAAGGAGGTTTTACTGGAGATAGTTTGGCCCTCTCAGTCCTATGGAGTCATTGGCCGGGACATCGCAGACTCTGTGGTCTCAATCCGAGATGCGATAGAGCTCATGGAAGAGAGTGGGAGGGAGGCGTATGTATTAAAGATAGATCAAGAGAAAGCCTTTGATAGGGTCTCTCATGAGTTTTTATTGAAGGTTTTGGAAGCATTTGGTTTCAAGGAAAATTTCATTCAGTGGATAAGGATTTTTTATTCAAACATATTTAGCTGTGTTAAATGTAATGGTTTTTTATCCAAGTATTTTCCGATACAGAGATCAGTGAGACAGGGTTGTCCCCTGTCCCCACTGCTGTACACATTGGTAGCAGAACCATTAGGTTACATGATGCGAAAGAAACAAGGTGTAGTTGGGATTGTGGTCCCCAGTTCTGGGCTGGTGTCGGTGATACACCAATATGCAGATGACACAACCTTAACATTGAGAAATGGGGAGTCAGTGAGGAAAGCTATGGAGGTAGTGGAGGAATATTGTCGAGCTTCAGGTGCCAGAGTGAATTATCGTAAGTCCCAATGCCTGGTTGCAGGGAGGGGTAGGGGGGAATGGTTGGGGGAATGTCCCTTTAAGGTGGTGGAGGTTTTGGAAGTTCTGGGGGTGCATATGGGGTGCAAGAAAGACAGGGATGAAGTGGATCGATTAAATTGGGAACTGAAGGTTATGAAAATTAAAAAGATTTTGGGAAGATGGGAAAGAAGGTGGTTGAAAGTGCAAGGAAGAGCGACAGTGGTGTCTGCCCTCCTGCTATCTAAGCTATGGTACTTATTGACGGTGGAAGATATTCCTGAGTGGGTGGAAAAGTCCATCCGAGAGGCTTGTGTGAGGTTTTTATGGGAAGGGAAACCAGCCATGGTGGCTTACAATACCATCATTGGACGGAGAAATCAGGGAGGACTCAATTTCCCAGATATTGATATGAAGAAAAAATCCTTTAGAATCAAATAGGTGAAGAGATTTCTTCAGAAGTCAAATGCAAGTTTTTGGAAGAGTTGTTTTGAGCATTTTTTCAAACGAAGTGGGATAGGAGTGCAGGGGATATTGTATATGGAATACAATAATATGTTTTGGAAATCGATTAAACTTCTCCCTAGGTTTTATAAGGGGGCTGTAGAGACTTGGGCTCAATTTTTAAAAAGTGTGCAGTTTATGCCCAAGGGGGCTGAGGAATTTTTAGAACAGCCCTTATTTTTGAACAGGTGGGTCAACATCGAAGGAGAGGTTTTATTTAATCAAGCTTTTATAAAAGCTGGGATTATATCTGTGAAAAATGTATTATACGAGGTGATTCCAGGTTGGTTGCCGGAAGCGATAATGAGGGACATGGTGTGGGAGGAGGATCAGGAGGTAGAGGAAAAAGCAATAGGAATTATGTATGAGAAGATTGTGAGGGCAATGCCGCAGGATTGGATGGAAGAAATAAATGTGGAAATCTCCAAAGGAAGTAAAATGCGTCCTGCTTTTCCAAGCTTTGTACTGGAGAAAGGGGGAGAGTTGGTCCAATTTGACATCTGTAATACTCGAGATTTCTATGAGGTATTCAGAGAATGGAGATTCAAGACACCTGCTGGTCAGGAGTTTTGGCAGAGTATATACCCACAGCTGGACTTCAACAGGATTTGGAAGGGAGTGTGGGCGAATTTTAAATGTCCAGAGTGGATTGAACTGGATTTCAAATTGGCTCATAACTGGATTTTTACCATGACGGTCTTGTGCAAGATTGGGCGAGTGGAGGCGGCAACTTGCCCAATGTGTGGGACACAGGATGAGACTCTGTCCCATTTACTGGTGTTATGTCCGCAGTTAAGTGACTTTAAGCACTATGTTCGACAGTTGTGTGAAGTTTTTTTGCTGGGTGGGGACCGAAGAGCGAGAATGGGCATCCCGTGGGACTCAATTTTGAGATGGGGATTGCAGGAGAGTCTGGCCGAGTCTAACGGAGCGGCAATTAATTTAATGTTCAGTTTGGCTAGATTCGTGATTGTGCAAAGAAGGAATGCGCTGTTTTTTAAGGGGAGGAGAATCAATCTAAAAGAGTTTTTTAAATATAAGCTAAAAGATCATTATAAGGCTCTGTGGATGTTTTATTCAGAAAGGAATTTAAGGATAGTATTTTACAAACAATTTTTAAAGTAAAATTGATTAATATATGTTACAGGTGACAAATTAAACTTCAGGTTTTGATGTTAAAATGTGGTGGCGGAATTGATTTGTATCATACAATGAAAAGATCAAGATGTTGTAAATCTTCTTCATGTTCAATAAAGTATAGTTATAAAAAAAAAAGTGGGTAGCACTCTCGCCACTGAGTCAGAAGGTTGTGGGTTCAAGTCCCACTCCAGAGACTTGAGCACCAAAATCCAGGCTGACACTCCAGTCAGTGCTGTGGGAGTGCTGCACTGCCAGAGGTGCCGTCTTTCGGATGAGACATTAAACTGAGGTCCTGTCTGCTCTCTCAGGTGGATGTAAAAGATCCCATGGCATTATTTCAAGAAAGAAACATAGAAACATAGAAGACAGGAGCAGGAGTAGGCCATTCAGCCCCTCGAGCCCGCTCCGCCATTCAATGAGATCATGGCTGATCATCCAAACTTGGTACCCTGTCCCTGTTTTCTCCCCATATCCCTTGATCCCTTTAGCCTTAAGAAATATATCTAACTCCTTCTTGAATATATTTAATGAACTGGCCTCCACCGCCTTCTGTGGCAGAGAATTCCACAGGTTCACCACTCTCTGGGTGAAGAAATTCCTCCTCATTTCAGTCCTAAATGGCTTACCCCTTATCCTTAGACTATGACCCCTGGTTCTGGACTCCCCGGCCATCAGAAACATCCTTCCTCCATCTAGACTGTCTAGTCCTGTTAGAATTTTATAAGTTTCAATGAGATCCCCTCTCATTCTTCTAAACTCCAGTGAGTATAAGCCCAATCGACACAAACGCTCCTCATATGTCATTCCTACCATCCCAGGTATCAGCCTGGTGAATCTTTGCTGCACTCCTTCCATGGCAAGAACGTCCTTCCTCAGATAAGGCGACTAAAACTGCATACAATACTCAAGGTGCGGTCTCACCAAGGCCCTGTGCAACTGCAGCAAGACATCCTTGTTCCTGTACTCGAACCTTCTTGCTACGAAGGCCAACATACCATTTGCCTTCTTAACCGCCTGCTGCACCTGCATGCTTACCTTCAGCGACTGGTGCACAAGAACACCCAGGTCTCTTTGCACTTCCCCTTCTCCCAATCTATTGCCATTCAAAAAATAATCTGCCTTCCTGTTTTTGCCACCAAAGTGGATAACCTCACATTTATCCACATTATAGTGCATTTGCCATGTTTCTGCCCAATCACCCAACCTGTCCAAATTGTACTGGAGTTTCACGACATCCTCCTCACAGCATACCCTCCCACCCAGCTTTGTGTCGTCTGCAAATTTGGAGATATTACATCCAATTCCCTCGTCCAGATCATTAATACAATATTGTGAACAGCTGGGGTCCTTGGACCGATCCTTGCGCTACCCCACTAGTCACTGCCTGCCACTCAGAAAATGACCCGTTTATTCCAACTCTGCTTTCTGTCAGACAGCCTTGGTCACTCTGCAAAAAAAACTGTTTAACAATTCATCATAACTCCCCTGCTTTAGGAGAGGCTTAGAGTGCAAAAGCAAGGAAGTTATGATGAAACTGTGTAAAAGACTGGAGTCAGCTGTGGCTCAGTGGATAGCAGAGTCAGAAGGTTGTGGGTTCAAATCCCGCTCCAGGGACTTGAGCACATAAAGCGAGGCTGACCCTCCAGTGCGGTCCTGAGGGAGTGCCGCACTGTCAGAGGGGCAGTACTGAGGGAGCGCCGCACTGTCGAAGGGGCAGTACTGAGGGAGCGCCGCACTGTCAGAGGGGCAGTACTGAAGGAGCACTGAACTGTCAGAGGGGCAGTACTGAGGGAGCGCTGCACTGTCGGAGGGGCAGTACTGAAGGAGCACTGAACAGTCAGAGGGGCAGTACTGAGGGAGCGCTGCACTGTCGGAGGGGCAGTACTGAAGGAGCACTGAACAGTCAGAGGGGCAGTACTGAGGGAGCGCTGCACTGTCGGAGGGGCAGTACTGAGGGAGCGCCGCACTGTCGGAGGGGCAGTGCTGAGGGAGCGCCGCACTGTCAGAGGGGCAGTACTGAGGGAGCGCTGCACTGTCGGAGGGGCAGTGCTGAGGGAGCGCCGCACTGCCGGAGGGGGAGTACTGAGGGAGCGCCGCACTGTCGGAGGGGCAGTACTGAGGGACCGCCGCACTGTTGGAGGGGCAGTACTGAGGGAGCGCAGCACTGTCGGAGGGGCAGTACTGAGGGAGCGCCGCACTGTCGGAGGAGCAGTACTGAGGGAGCGCCGCACTGTCGGAGGGGCAGTACTGAGGGAGCGCCGCACTGTCGGAGGGGCAGTACTAAGGGAGCGCTGTACTGTCAGAGGGGCAGTACTGAGGGAGCGCCGCACTGTCGGAGGGGCAGTGTTGAGGGAGCGCCGCACTGTCAGAGGGGCAGTACTGAGGGAGCGCTGCACTGTCGGAGGGGCAGTACTGAAGGAGCACTGAACAGTCAGAGGGGCAGTACTGAGGGAGCGCTGCACTGTCGGAGGGGCAGTACTGAAGGAGCACTGAACAGTCAGAGGGGCAGTACTGAGGGAGCGCTGCACTGTCGGAGGGGCAGTACTGAGGGAGCGCCGCACTGTCGGAGGGGCAGTGCTGAGGGAGCGCCGCACTGTCAGAGGGGCAGTACTGAGGGAGCGCTGCACTGTCGGAGGGGCAGTGCTGAGGGAGCGCCGCACTGCCGGAGGGGGAGTACTGAGGGAGCGCCGCACTGTCGGAGGGGCAGTACTGAGGGACCGCCGCACTGTTGGAGGGGCAGTACTGAGGGAGCGCAGCACTGTCGGAGGGGCAGTACTGAGGGAGCGCCGCACTGTCGGAGGAGCAGTACTGAGGGAGCGCCGCACTGTCGGAGGGGCAGTACTGAGGGAGCGCCGCACTGTCGGAGGGGCAGTACTAAGGGAGCGCTGTACTGTCAGAGGGGCAGTACTGAGGGAGCGCCGCACTGTCGGAGGGGCAGTGTTGAGGGAGCGCCGCACTGTCAGAGGGGCAGTACTGAGGGAGCGCCGCACTGTCAGAGGGGCAGTACTGAAGGAGCACTGAACTGTCAGAGGGGCAGTACTGAGGGAGCGCTGCACTGTCGGAGGGGCAGTACTGAAGGAGCACTGAACAGTCAGAGGGGCAGTACTGAGGGAGCGCTGCACTGTCGGAGGGGCAGTACTGAGGGAGCGCCGCACTGTCGGAGGGGCAGTGCTGAGGGAGCGCCGCACTGTCAGAGGGGCAGTACTGAGGGAGCGCTGCACTGTCGGAGGGGCAGTACTGAGGGAGCGCCGCACTGTCGGAGGGGCAGTACTGAGGGAGCGCCGCACTGTCGGAGGGGCAGTACTGAGGGACCGCCGCACTGTTGGAGGGGCAGTACTGAGGGAGCGCAGCACTGTCGGAGGGGCAGTACTGAGGGAGCGCCGCACTGTCGGAGGAGCAGTACTGAGGGAGCGCCGCACTGTCGGAAGGGCAGTACTGAGGGAGCGCCGCACTGTCGGAGGGGCAGTACTAAGGGAGCGCTGTACTGTCAGAGGGGCAGTACTGAGGGAGCGCCGCACTGTCGGAGGGGCAGTGTTGAGGGAGCGCCGCACTGTCAGAGGGGCAGTACTGAGGGAGCGCCGCACTGTCAGAGGGGCAGTACTGAAGGAGCACTGAACTGTCAGAGGGGCAGTACTGAGGGAGCGCTGCACTGTCGGAGGGGCAGTACTGAAGGAGCACTGAACAGTCAGAGGGGCAGTACTGAGGGAGCGCTGCACTGTCGGAGGGGCAGTACTGAGGGAGCGCCGCACTGTCGGAGGGGCAGTGCTGAGGGAGCGCCGCACTGTCAGAGGGGCAGTACTGAGGGAGCGCTGCACTGTCGGAGGGGCAGTACTGAGGGAGCGCCGCACTGTCGGAGGGGCAGTACTGAGGGAGCGCCGCACTGTCGGAGGGGCAGTACTAAGGGAGCGCTGCAGTGTCGGAGGGGCAGTACTGAGGGAGCGCCGCACTGTCGGAGGGGCAGTACTGAGGGAGCGCCGCACTGTCGGAGGGGCAGTACTGAGGGAGCGCCGCACTGTCGGAGGGGCAGTACTGAGGGAGCGCCGCACTGTTGGTGGGGCAGTACTGAGGGAGCTATGCACTGTCGGAGGGGCAGTACTAAGGGAGCGCTGCAGTGTCGGAGGGGCAGTACTGAGGGAGCGCCGCACTGTCGCAGGGGCAGTACTGAGGGAGCGCTGCAGTGTCGGAGGGGCAGTACTGAGGGAGCGCTGCACTGTCGGAGGGGCAGTACTAAGGGAGCGCTGTACTGTCGGAGGGGCAGTACTGAGGGAGCGCCGCACTGTCGCAGGGGCAGTACTGAGGGAGCGCCGCGCTGTCGGAGGGGCAGTACTGAGCGACCGCCGCACTGTCGGAGGGGCAGCACTGAGGGAGCGCCGCACTGTCGCAGGGGCAGTACTGAGGGAGCGGCGCACTGTCGGAGGGGCAGTACTGAGGGAGCGCCGCACTGTCGGAGGGGCAGTACTGAGGGAGTGCTGCACTGTCGGAGGTGCCGTCCTACGGATGAGACGTTAAACCGAGGCCCCCGTCTGCCCCCTCAGGTGGATGTAAAAGATCCCGTGGTGCTATTTCGGAGATGTTATCCCCGGTGTTTTGAGCCCAATATTTATCCCTCAATCAACATGACGAAAACACAGATTATCTGGTCATTATCACATTGCTGTTTGTGGGAGCTTGCTGTGCGCAATTTGGCTGCCGCGTTTCCCACATTACAACAGTGACTACACTTCAAAAGTACTTCATTGGCTGTAAAGCGCTTTGGGACGTCCGGTGGTCGTGAAAGGCGGTTAAGAAGGCAAATGGTATGCTGGCCTTCGTTACAAGAGGATTTGAGTACAGGAGTAAAGTAGTCTTACTCCAATTATATCTTCTTCTTAGGCAGTCCCTCGGAACCGAGGATGACTTGCTTACATATTAAAAATGAGTTCTCAGGTGACTGATGAGTCCAATGCGGGACCTACAGTCTCTGTTACAGGTTGGGCAGACGGTGGTTGAAGGGGCGGGTGGGTGGGGTGCTTGGGTTGACGTTCGCTCCTTCCGCTTGGCTTCCGCTTGCTCCCGGTGAAGAGACTCGAGGTGTTCGGCGCCTTCCCGGATGCTTCTCCACTTTGTGCGGTCTTGGGCCAGGGATTCCCAGGTGTCAGTGGGGATGTTACACTTTTTCAAGGAGGCTTTGAGGGTGTCCTTGAAGCATTTCCTCTGCCCACCTGGGGCTCTCTTGCCTTGCCGGAGCTCCGAGTAGAGCGCTTGTTTTGGGAGTCTCGTATCGGGTATGCGGACAATGTGACCCGTCCATCGGAGCTGATGAAGCGTGGTCAAAGCTTCGATGCTGGGGATGTTGGCCTGAGCGAGAACGCTGATGTTGGTGCGTCTATCCTGCCAATGAATGTGCAGGATCTTGCGGAGGCAGCATTGGTGGTACCTCTCCAGTGCTTTGAGGTGCACTGGAGAGGTACCACCAATGCTGCCTCCAATTATATAGGGCCTTGGTGAGACCACACCTGGAGTACTGTGTACAATTTTGGTCTCCTTACCTAAGGAAGGATATACTTGCCATAGAGGGAGTGCAACAAAGGTTCACGAGATTGATTCCTGGGATGGCGGGACTGTCGTATGAGAAGGTTGAGAGGAGATTAGATGGAGGTGTTCAAAATCATGAGGGGGTCTGGACAGAGTCGAATGAGGGAAACGGTTCCCATTGGCGGAAGGCTCGAGAACCAGAGGACACAGATTTAAGGTGATTGTCAGAAGGTCCAAAGGCTCCTCACAGCTTACTGTCTCACCTAGCTTTGTATCATCAGCAAACTTGGATACATTACACTCGGTCCCTTCATCTAGGTCATTAAGATAGATTGTAAATAGCCGCGGCCCCAACACTGATCCATGCGGCACCCCACTAGATACCACCTGCCAACCTGAAAAAGGTCCATTTATCCCTACTCTGTTTTCAGTCCGTTAACCAATCCTCTATCCATGCTACTATATTACCCCCAACCCCATGAGCCCTAATCTTGTGTAATAACCTTTTATGTGGCACCTTATCGAATGCCTTTTGGAAATCCAAATATACTACATCCACTGGTTCCCCTCCATCTACCCTGCTAGTTACATCCTCAAAAAACTCTAATAAATTTGTCAAACACGATTTCCTTTTCATAAAACCATGTTGACTCTGCCGAATCATGTTATGATTTTCGAAGTGACTTGATACCACTTCCTTAACAATGGATTCCAGCATTTTCCCGATGACTGATTGAAATAAAGAGTAGATTGCCTTTCAAAAGCTAGGCTTTATTAACCTTAAAAAACCAGCAAGTACATGTTGAGCACCCAGTCTCAACCAAACTGTAGAAAACTGAATTTAAGATGGCCACCACAGGTCACATGGAATCAACTAACCAATAAGTTTACAGCATATATCTCAAGGCAGGAAAACAGGCAACCAATTACAATGCTTCTTATAAAACAAGAATAATCACCACATTCACCCCTCCTTTTAAAATATACTTCAACCTAGGTAGCCTTTACAGTTTACAATTAGTTATTTATGACTAGAGCAATACATGTATAATGCCTTCAACAATTTTAAAATTTTACTATTAAATTATTAATTATTTTAAAAGTCCATTTTTAATCGGTCGACCGGATATCTTGTTCGTGTCGACCTTCTTAGCCTTGGTGGAGTTCCTTGCCCTCCCACACCAGGAGACACAGAAATATCTTCTGCAGGGAGGCTATCAATATCCCAATTATCAACGGTTTCCGGATTGGAAGTCCCATTAGAAGGTAGACTGGGAGGGTCATGAACATCCATCGGGGGCAGACTAAGAGAATTGTAAGTGCCTGCAATAGGATTGGAAATGTTCGTAGTATCTGTGACGACATCAACATTATCTGAATTATGGCTATTGTTAATGTCCTCAGGAGAGGGCTGGCCACCACAAGGAGCTAAGTCTTTAACTTAAACCGTACTTTCTTTCCCATCTTGGAATCGAATGTGAGCATATTGGGAATTTGCCTCCAATAGCTCCACCTCCTCCACTAAAGGATCATACTTTGACAGTCTAACATGGCATCGGAGCAGCACAGGTCCCTGCATAGTAAGCCATGAAGGTACCGAATATCCCATAGTGGATCTCCGCGAATAGTTGAAGAGCCTTTCATGGGGGGTCACATTAGTAGCTGTTGAAAGCAATGATCTAATGGAATGCAGGGCATCAGGCAGTACCATTTCCCACTGTGTATTCTTAAGGTTCCGGGATGTCAAAGCCAACATAACTGCCTTCCAGATCACCCCATTGTATCATTCGCACTGTCCATTACCCTGGGGATTATATGGGGTAGTTCTGCTAGTAGAAATTCCCCAACTCTGGAGGTATTCCTTCAACTGGGAAGACATAAAAGAACTTCCCTGATCCAAATGGATATACGCAGGCATCCCAAAGATGACAAAAAGTTGAGTCAGACATTTGATAACTGTAGCAGCTGATACATCTGCACAAGGAAAAGCAAAAGGGAACCTTGAAAACTCATCCACAACAGTAAATATATATCGATTCTGAGTCGTTGAAGGAAGAGGCCCCTTAAAATCAACGCTCAGGCATTCAAAGGGAGAAGTAGCCTTTATAAGATGAGCTCGTTGAGGCTTAAAGAAATGCGGTTTACACCGGGCGCAGACAGAGCATGACGAAGTCATCCGCTTGACGTCTTCAACTGAAAAGGGCAAATTCTTACTGCGCACGAAGTGTATCATCCTCGTAACACCAGGATGGCACAAAGCATTATGAAGATTAATAAGCGTATCTCCGTGAAGCACAGAACAATAAGCCCTTGACAGTGCATCAGCGGCAACATTATCCTTCCCCGGATGATAGACTATATCGAAATGGTAGCATGCCAACTCAATCCTCCACCTCATTATTTTATCATTCTTAATCTTTCCGAAATGTTTGACATCAAACATGAAGGACACAGATTTTTGGTCAGTTACTAACGTAAAATGTCGCCCAGATAAATAATGTCTCCATTTACGCAGTGCTTCTACTATTGCGTACGCCTCTTTCTCTATTGATGAATGTCTCTGCTCACTATTGCTCACAGTACGTGAGAAAAAGGCCACAGGTCTTCCATTTTGGTTCAGGGTAGCCCCAATTGCAAAATCAGAAGCATCCGTCTCAATCACAAAGGGAACCTGCTCATCAATAGAATGCACAACTGCTCCAAGGATATCCTTTTTAAGATTATCAAAACACATCCTGGCCTCCCATGATAGAGGATATGTCATAACCCGAATAAGGGGCCGGATCTTCTGCGAGAAGTTTGCAATCCAATTAGAATA
The DNA here is from genome assembly GCF_052327205.1 of Somniosus microcephalus. NCBI lineage: Eukaryota > Metazoa > Chordata > Chondrichthyes > Squaliformes > Somniosidae > Somniosus > Somniosus microcephalus. The sequence continues at coordinate 161,796,244 of NW_028225179.1, read as the reverse complement.
ATAAGAAAACAGTCCAACAACTCGTTGCAAGGCCTTAGAATTAGTAGGGCAAGGTAAATCAATCAGTGGTCGCAACCGTTCTGGATCTGGTTTAATCTTGTTTCCCGAGATAATATACCCCAGTAAATTTACCTCGGTGGTCGAAAAGATACACTTCTCTTTATTGAAAGTTAAGCCAACTTTTTCTGCAACTTGAAGGAATGTTTCTAGATTAAAATCATGCTCCACCCTTGATTTGCCACACACCGTGATGTCACCTAAATATGAGAAGGTGTCAGAGAGAGAGTTATCACTTATAAAAGCATCCATTGCCCGTTGAAAACAGGCGACACCGTTAGTAACACCGAATAGTACTCGGCAAAACTGGTACAGCTTTCCGCCAGCTTCAAAGGCCGTATATGCTTTGTCCCTCTTAACGATAGGAATCTGATGATAAGCACTCTTTAGGTCAATAGTGCTAAAAACCTTATATTGAGATACTTTATTGATAAGCTCATCAATCTTAGGCAGGGGGTACGCATCTAATTGAGTATACCTGTTAATAGTTTGAGAGTAGTCTATCACCATTCGCTTCTTATGTCTCTCATTAGTGGTGACAACTACCTGTGCCCACCAGGGCGAAAAACTAGATTCAATGATTCCTTCCGATAAAAGACGTTGAACTTCAGAATTAATAAATTCTTTATCCTGACTGCTATACCTTCTTGACTTGGTAGCAATTGGCTTACAGTCCGGCATCAAATTGGAAAAAAGTGATAATGGAGAAATGAATAAAGAAGTTAATCCACAAATAGACAAAGGTGGCTTGGTTCCTCCGAAAGAAAAACTGAGGGACATCATGACCAATCAAAATGTCCGCACAGAGATTAGGCAGAACGGATAGGCGTATATCAGTATACGTATTACCTAGGAGAATTAATTTCACAAGGCAACAACCAGCTACTTGTGAGGTGAGAGTCGTCTGAGCCATACATACCTGATAGGAAACAGGCGAAATTTTCAAACGCTTCTCCCTCACAAACTGAAGACTTATAAAGCTCTCAGTACTGCCCGTATCTATAAGGGCCTTCACTTCTAACCCATTAACTTGGGCTATAACTATAGCTTTGTTTAGGCCATGGGAAAAGGCGGCAGAAACTGATGCAATAAACGCCCATCTAAAGGCTGAATGGTCGCAGAGGAGGCAACCGATTTGCAAACAGCTGGTGCAGTCGGGAGAGCAGGAGGCCAGTAACTCTTATATAGGTGGAGCTGTTGCTAAACCCGAAACACTACAGTGTAGTGTCTCCCACCCTTCCACCTCCTCTAACCTTTTAGGGGTTAGGGGAAGTTGAAAAGGTAGGTTCAATTTATTTTATTTCAGGAGCCTAACCTAGGTGGAAAAGGTTCCAGGACAGGAGGCGGCAGTGAAAATACAACACCAGAAAACAGGTAGGTGACTGGTTGGTGAGTACTTTCACAAACTTATTCTAAGTAGAATTCAATAATTAAGCTAAATCGTAGTAAATAAAAGGGTATTGTAAGGGTTAAGTCATGGAAGGGCAGCTCGGACCCGTGTCATGCTCCTCCTGTGCCATGTGGGAAATCAGGGACACTGTCCCTGACAACTATGTGTGCAGGAAGTGTGTCCAGCTGCAGCTCCTAGCGGACCGCATGGCGGCGCTGGAGCTGCGAATGGACTCACTCTGGAGCATACGCGATGCTGAGGATGTTGTGGATAGCACATTCAGTGAGTTGGTCACACCGCAGGTAAAGGCTAGCTCAGACAGTAAATGGGTGACCAAAAGGCAGGGTAAAGGCAGGAAGGTAGCGCAGGAGTCACCTGCGGTCATCTCCCTCCAAAACAGGTTTACCGTTTTGGGTACTGTTGGGGGAGATGACTTATCAGGGGAAGGCACCAGCAGCCAGGTTCAGGGCACCATGACTGGCTCTGCTGCACAGAAGGGCGGGAAAAAGAGGGATAGGGCTATAGTGATAGGGGATTCAATTGTAAGGGGGATAGAAAGGAGTTTCTGTGGCCGAGACCGAGACTCCAAGATGGTATGTTGCCTCCCTGGTGCAAGGGTCAAGGATGTCTCGGAGCGGGTGCAGAGCATTCTGAAGGGGGAGGGGGATCAGCCAGTTGTCGTGGTACATGTAGGTACCAACGATGTAGGTAAAAAGAGGGAGGAGGTCCTACAAGCTGAATTTAGGGAGTTAGGAGCTAAATTGAAAAGTAGGACCTCAAAGGTAGTAATCTCTGGATTGCTACCAGTGCCACGAGCTAATAAGTTTAGAGAGAGTAAGATAGATAAGCTAAATACGTGGCTTGAGCAGTGGTGCAAGGGAGAGGGATTTAAATTCTTGAGGCATTGGAACCAGTTCTTGGGGAGGAGTGACCTGTACCAAGGGGACGGTCTACACCTGAACTGTGAGGGAGCCGATGTCCTCGGGGTAATATTTTCTAGGGCGGTTCGGGAGGATTTAAACTAATTTGGCAGGGGGATGGGAACCTAGGTAGTGGAAAAGAGGGAAGTCATATGAAGTCAGAAATAGATGGTAGAAAGGTGAGAAGCAATAAGCAAAGGAGAGAAACACAAAGGGCCAAACTAATTCATAATGAGAGTGTGAAAAAAGCAAGCCTGAAGGCTTTGTATCTTAATGCTAGAAGCATTAGGAACAAGGTGGATGAATTAGTTGTGGAAATAGAGGTAAACAAGTATGATTTGATTGGGATTACAGAAACGTGGCTGCAGGGTGGGCAAGGCTGGGAACTTAACATCCAGGGATATACAATATTTAGGAAGGATCGGCAAAAAGGTAGGGGAGGTGGGGTAGCATTGCTGGTAAAGGAGGGGATTAATGCAATGGAAAGGAAGGATATTAACTCGGATGAAACGGAATCTGTAAGGGTAGAAATGAGAAATAGCAAGGGGAGGAAAACGTTAGTGGGTGTGATATATAGGCCTCCAAATAGTAATATGGAGGTGAGGGAAGGCATAAAAAGGGAAATTAGAGAAGCGTGCGATAAGAGCACAGCTGTCATCATGGGTGACTTTAATTTACATATTGATTGGACTACCCAAATTAGTAAAAATTCTGAGGAGGAGGAATTCCTGGAATGTTTTCGGGACGGTTATCTGGACCAATATGTCGAGGAGCCGACTCGAGATCAGGCCATTTTAGACTGGGTATTGTGCAATGAGAAGGGACTTATCAGCAATCTTCTTGTACGAGGCCCCTTGGGTCAGAGCGATCATAATATGATCGAGCTCTCAGTCGAGATGGAGAGTGAGGAAATTGAATCAGAGACTAAGGTCCAGAACTTAAATAAAGGGAATTACGAGGGTATGAGACGGGAATTGGGTAAGATTGATTGGGTGGTGTTTCTGGGGGGATTGACAGTGGATAGACAATGGCAAGCATTCAAAGATAGAATGGAAGAATTCCAGAACATGTTTATACCGGTTTGGCATAAAAATAAACCTAAAAAGGTGACTCAACCGTGGATAACGAGGGAAATTAGGGACAGCATAAAATCAAAAAAAAGGGCATATCAACTGGCAAAAAAAAGCACCAGACCGGAAGATTGGGGGCAGTACAGGATACAGCAAAAGAGGACAAAGGGATTAATCAGGAAGGGGAAAATAGAATACGAAAGTAAACTTGCAGCAAACATAAAGACAGACTGCAAAAGCTTTTATCGGTATATCAGGAGGAAAAGACTGGTAAAATCCCAAGTCGGTCCCTTGCAGTCCGATTCGGGAGAATATATAATGGAGAATAAGGAAATGGCAGACCAATTAAACTCATACTTTGGTTCTGTATTCACAAAGGAGGACACAAATAACCTCCCAGGAATATCGGCATAGGGACTAATGAGAGGGAGGAGCTGACAGAAATTAGTATCTCTAGGGATATGGTGTTGGGTAAGTTGAGGGGACTGAAGGCCGACAAATCCCCGGGGCCTGATAAACTACATCCTAGGGTACTTAAGGAGGTGGCCCTGGAGATAGCAGATGCTCTAAGGATCATCTTCCGGAACTCCATTGACTCGGGAACAGTACCCGTGGATTGGAGGGTAGCTAATGTTACCCCAATATTTAAAAAGGGGGGTAGAGAGAAAGCAGGGAATTATAGACCAGTAAGCCTTACATCGGTTGTGGGCAAAATGCTAGAGTCCATTATTAAGGATAAAATAGCGGAGCACTTGACAAATGGGGAAAGGATCGGACAGAGTCAACATGGATTTACAAAGGGTAAATCGTGTTTGACTAATCTGTTGGAATTTTTTGAGGAAGTAACTGGTAAAATAGATGGGGGAGAGCCAGTGGATGTGGTGTACCTTGACTTCCAGAAAGCCTTCGATAAGGTTCCACACAAAAGATTATCATGCAAAATTAAGGCTCATGGGATTGGGGGCAAAATATTAACGTGGATAGAGAACTGGCTGGCGGATAGAAAACAGAGAGTTGGAATAAACGGCTCATTTTCGGAGTGGCAGGCAGTGACCAGCGGGGTGCCGCAAGGATCTGTCCTGGGACCCCAGCTGTTCACAATATATATAAATGATCTGGATCAGGGAATTGGATGCAATATTTCCAAATTCGCTGACGACACTAAACTAGGAGGAGGGGTGGGCTCTGATGAGGATGTCAGGAGGCTACAGTGCGATTTGGACAGGTTGGGGGAATGGGCGGATACGTGGCAGATGCACTATAATGTGGATAAATGCGAGGTTATCCACTTTGGGGGTAAAAACAGGAGGGTAGATTATTATCTAAATGGCAATAGATTGGGAGATGGGGAAGTGCAGAGGGACCTGGGTGTTCTTGTGCACCAGTCACTGAAGGAGAGCATGCAGGTGCAACAGGCGATTAAGAAGGCAAATGGTATGTTGGCCTTCATATCAAGGGGGTTCGAGTATAGGAATAGGGATACCTTACTACAGCTGTACAAGGTGCTGGTGAGACCGCATCTGGAGTATTGTGTACAGTTTTGGTCGCCCCATCTGCGGAAGGATGTTCTTGCCATGGAAAGAGTGCAACGGCGATTCACCAGGCTGATACCTGGAATGGCGGGAATGACCTACGAAGAGAGATTAAATAGTTTGGGCTTGTACTCACTGGAGTTTAGAAGATTGAGAGGGGATCTCATCGAAACATATAAAATTATGGCAGGCCTGGACAGGCTGAATTCAGAGAGAATGTTTCCAATGGCCGGGGAGCACAGAACCAGGGGCCACAGTCTAAAAATAGCGGGCAAATCATTTAAAACAGAGATGAGGAAGAATTTCTTCACTCAAAGAGTGGTGAGCCTGTGGAATTCCCTGCCACAGAGGGCTGTGAAGGCTAATTCAATAAATATTTTCAAGAGAGAATTGGATATATTTCTGAAGGCTAAGGGGATTAAGGGTTACGGAGAAAAGGCGGGGACGGGGTACTGAACTGGTAAGATCAGCTATGATCTCAGACGAAGATCAGCCATGATCTCATTGAATGGCGGAGCAGGCTCGAAGGGCCGAATGGCCTACTCCTGTTCCTATCTCTATGTTTCTATGTAATGACCTCCCTTGCTGCATTTACTACACACAGCCTCCCGGGCAGGGCACTTCAGACGGGGGTGCCGGGCGTTCCCACAAAAATAACACTTCTGAATCCTAGAGGCAACAGCTGCCGAAGTAGAAACTGTTTTGGAATCTGGTAAACCACTCCTATTAAATCCACGTAACTCCCTTTCATCCGGAACTGCCGAAACCATGGTCGCAGGCCGATCAAAAAGAGCATAAGAATCCGAACTTCTCTGAGCCAAATCCAATGTAGAGGCTTGCTCAAAAGCACTCTCAAGATCCAAGGTCTTATTTTCTAATAACCGCTGACGAATTGATCTAGACAGTAATCCATTAATAAATGCATCCCGTACCGACTCTTCCCTATGTTCTTCTGCAGACACGGCCTTATAATTACAGTTAGCACCAAGGCGCCGGAGTGCTTGTAAATAAGCATCCAAAGATTCTCCCGCCTGCTGCCTACGGGCAGATAAAAGGTGACGTGCAAATACCTCATTTTTGGGTTTAACAAAAATTTTTTCCAACGTAGCAATAGCCAATTCATAAGTTTCACAGTCCAAAATATACTTATACACATCTGGAGCAATGTAGTTGATTAGTATATCCAACTTATTTAGAGATTGCTGATCCAACACACCCAAAAAGTTTTTAAATGTACGATACCAATGTTTCCATTGATCATCCACTCCTGCAGAATTAGGGTCAGCATTAAATCGTTCCGGTCGAAGATATCGTTCCATTATAGCAAAAGGTTAATAAATTGAAATAAAGAGTAGATTGCCTTTCAAAAGCTAGGCTTTATTAACCTTAAAAAACCAGCAAGTACATGTTGAGCACCCAGTCTCAAACAAACTGTAGAAAACTGAATTTAAGATGGCCACCACAGGTCACATGGAATCAACTAACCAATAAGTTTACAGCATATATCTCACGGCAGGAAAACAGGCAACCAATTACAATGCTTCTTATAAAACAAGAATGATCACCACACTAATGTAGCTTTCAAAGGCTCTTATAATAATGTGTCCGTGACTACACAAACCACTCTGGGTACAGGTATATTGTGTATCAGTAAAACAGGTTTATTAAGCATTAAACATCCGGTACAAAGAAGTAGTACTTAACAAGAAGATAGTCACAGTCTGTTCGTTCAAACCCCGGCGTTCCTTCCGAGTAGCGCGGCGCAAGTCTCCTGATGTATCTTGCTGTGATCTGTTGACCGAAGCTCCTATCAATCTCTGGTTACACGGTGCATGCTTTCGATGTTCAAAACCTGTATCTTTATACACTTTTCCCTCTTGTTTTGCCTACGTGGTAGTAATTAACCCTCTAACACCTGGTAAAAAGTCTTGCTCCCTCGTTAGCCATCTTATGACCTTGTTTGATCCTTCTGACTTTTTCTCCATGCATAACAAAGTACCCTTATCTCAGATCTTGACTTTTCACAGAACACTTCCGAGCATGTTGACGAAACAGTCCGTCCATCCGATAGCTGGACCAACGAAGGACGTCTCCAACTCTTATCTATCTCTCTAGTTTTATCTCTTTAAGCATAATATTGCTGAATTCCTCGTCTCCATAAACTTAGCACAACATTCCATTACTTCAGTAATTTTAAACAGAGCTTTTTAGTCAAGTTGGCATAATCCCATCCTGCTTTGCTCTCGGCCATTCTCCATTTTATACAGGCTTATCGAATCTTAATAATGTTTACTAAATCCTACAGATGCACCCGATCCTACACTGATGTCACGCTAACTGGCCTGTAGTTCCCTGTTTTTCCTCTCCCTCCTTTCTTGAATAGCGGTGTTACATTTGCGACCTTCCAATCCGCTGGGACCATTCTACAATCTAGGGAATTTTGGAAGATCAAAACCAATGCATCCACTATCTCTTCAGCCACCTCTTTTACAACCCTAGGATGTAGGCCGTCGGGTCCAGGGGATTTGTCGGCTTTTAGTCCCATTAGTTTTCCGAGTACCTTTTCTCTACTTATATTAATTACGTTAAGTTCCTCACCCTCATTACACCCTTGGTTCCCCACCATTGTTGCTGTGCTTTTTGTGTCTTCTACTGTGAAGACATTTTTTTAATGTTTCTGCTATTTTCTTATTCCCCATAATAATTTCTGCTGTCTCAGCCTCTTAGGGACCAACGTTTACTTTTGCCACTCTTTTCCTTTTTACATACTTGTAGAAACTCTTACAATCTGCTTTTATATTTCTTACTAGTTTTCTCTCATTCTATTTTTCCCTTTTTTATCAATTTTTTGTCAACCTTTACTGGTTTCTGAAACTCCCAATCCTCAGGCTTACTATTATTCTTTGCAACATTATAAGCTTCTTCTTTCAATCTAATGCTATCCTTAACTTCTTTAGTTAGCTACGGTTGGATCACTTTTCCTGTGGAGTTTTTGTTTCTCAATGGAATGTATTTTTGTTGAGAATTATGAAATATTTCTTTAAATGCTAGCCACTGCTTATCTACTGCTATACCTTATAATCTATTTTTCCAATCTACCTTAGCCAACTCGCCCCTCATACCTGTGCAATAGGCTTTATTTAAGTTTAAGTCTCTAGTTTTGGAGTGAGGCAAGTCGCTTTCAAAATTAACGTGAAATTCTATCATATTATGATCACTCTGCCCCAGAGGATCCTTTACTATGAGATTGCTAATTAACCCTGTCTCATTACACAACACATGATCTAAAATAGCCTGTTCCCTGGTTGGTTCCATGACATAGTTTTTTAGGAAACTGTCCCAAATGCATTCCATGAACTCATCCTCCAGACTGCCTTTACCAATTTGATTTGTCCATTCTATAGAAACATAGAAGATAGGAGCAGGAGTAGGCCATTCAGCCCCTCGAGCCTGCTCCGCCATTCAATGAGATCATGGCTGACCATCCAAATTCAGTACCCGGTCCCTGCCTTCTCCCCATATCCCTTGATCCCTTTAGCCTTAAGAAATATATCTAACTCCTTCTTGAATATATTTAATGAATTGGCCTCCACTGCCTTCTGTGGTAGAGAATTCCACAGGTTCACCACTCTGTGGGTGAAGAAAGTCCTCCTCATCTCTGTCCTAAATGGCTTACCCCTTATCCTTAGACTGTGACCCCTGGTTCTGGACTCCCTGACCATCGGGAACATCCTTCCTGCATCTAGTCTGTCTAGTCCTGTTAGAATTTTATATATGAAGATTAAAGTTCCCCAAGATTATTGCATTACTTTTGTAGCAAGCTCCTACTATTTCTTGATTAATATTCTGTCCAACGGTTTAGCTATGGTTAGGGGGCCTATATACTACTACCAGTGTTTTCTACCCCTTGTTATTCCTTAGCTCCTTATTCTACTTCCTGATCTTCTGAGTCGAGATCATTTCTCGCTTCCGTTTTTCAAAATGACGGCCACGGGATCTTTTACGCCCCCCTGAGATGGCAGAGGGGGCCTTGGTTTAACGTTGCATCCGAAAGATGTCACCGCTGACAGAGCAGCTCTCCCTCAGTACTGCCCTGGAGTGTCAGCCTAGATTACGTGCTCAAGTCTCCAGAGTGGGACTCAAACCCACGACCTTCTGACTCTAGAGGTGAGAGTGTCACCCACTGAGCTGAGGCTGACCCCTCTTAAACTCCAGCCTAGTTACTGGGGTTATTATCAGCATCTTCAAACCGCCCCCCCGCCCCCCAACTCCGTAATTGCCATTATTAACACAGAACAGTCCTTCATGTGATTAACAGCAGAATGGGACCAGTGCGCTCAGGTGTGAACTCGCTGGTGTCTCAGCAGGTGAGTTGAAGTGGTGAATTCCTTTTCACACACACAGCAGGTGAACAGCCTCTCCCCGGTATGAACTCGCCGGTGTCTCAGCAGAGCAGATTGTGCAGTGAATCCCTTCCCGCACACAGAGCAGGTGAACGGCCATTTCACAGAGTGACTGCGTTGATGAGTCTCCAGCTCGGAAAGGCAACTGAATCCTATCCCGCATTCCCAACATTTGCACGGACTCTCCTCGCTTTGGTTACACTTGTGCCTCCCCAGGCTGCACCTTCGGTTGAATCCACGTCCACACACAAGACACGTGTGCAGTTTGCCCGCACTCTGATTGCTGCTTTCCGCTTCCATATGTCGATGATATTCAGGTCCTGATGAATCGAGTGACTCTGTCAGATCTTCGTGTGAAGTTTGCGTTAAGCTGCCCGTCTGTAATTCCTCCCCTTGCAAGAGACAGTAAAAGAGGTTTATATAAGTAATTAATGCAAATACAGGAAAGAAAATAAAGAAAGACTGGCCTTTATACAGCGCCTTTCACGACCAACGGTTTTACAGTCAATGAAGTACTTTCTGAAGTGTAGTCGCTGTTGTAATGTGGGAAACACTGCAGCCAATTTGCATGATCAATAATGGCCAGGACACCGGGGATAACTTTCCTGCCCTTCTTCGAAATAATGGGATCTTTTATGTCCACCTGAACGTCTCTTCCGAAAGACGGCCCTCCGACAATGCGGTGCTCCCTCAGTACTGCTCCTCTGACAGTGTGGCGCTCCCTCAGTACTGCCCCTCCAACAGTGCGGCGCTCCCTCAGTATTGCCCCTCCGAGAGTGCAGCGCTCCCTCAGTACTGCCCCTCCGACAGTGCAGCGCTCCCTCAGTACTGCCCCTCCGACAGTGCGGCGCTCCCTCAGTACTGCCCCTCCGACAGTGCGGCACTCCCTCAGTACTGCCCCTCCGACAGTGCGGCGCACCCTCAGTACTGCCCCTCCGACAGTGCGGCGCTCCCTCAGTACTGCCCCTCCGACAGTGCGGCGCACCCTCAGTACTGCCCCTCCGACAGTGCGGCGCTCCCTCAGTACTGCCCCTCCGACAGTGCGGCGCTCCCTCAGTACTGCCCCTCCCACAGTGCGGCGCTCCCTCAGTACTGCCCCTCCCACAGTGCGGCGCTCCCTCAGTACTGCCCCTCCGACAGTGCGGCGCTCCCTCAGCACTGACCCTCCAACAGTGCGGCGCCCCCTCAGTACTGCCCCTCTGACAGTGTGGCGCTCCCCCAGCACCACACTGGAGTGTCAGCCTCGCTTTATGTGCTCAAGTCCCTGGAGCGGGATTTGAACCCACATCCCTGGAGCGGGATTTGAACCCACAACCTTCTGACTCTGCTATCCACTGAGCCACAGCTGGCTCCAGTCTTTTACACAGTTTCATCATAACTTCCTTGCTTTTGCACTCTACGCCTCTCCTAAAGCAGGGGAGTTATGATGAATTGTTAAACAGTTTTTTTTGCAGAGTGACCAAGGCTGTCTGTAGGAAACAATTTTACATTTCAAAGAAGCTTGTATTGTGAAGCTTCTGCCCCTTTGCCAGGCCCGCTGCCTGCGGCCCCACTCCCAGATTCCAGCCCCAGCTCTGTGCTGCCTGCGGCCCCTCTCCCAGATTCCAGCCCCAGCTCTGTGCTGCCTGCGGCCCCTCTCCCAGATTCCAGCCCCAGCTCTGTGCTGCCTGCGGCCCCTCTCCCAGATTCCAGCCCCAGCTCTGTGCTGCCTGCGGCCCCTCTCCCAGATTCCAGCCCCAGCTCTGTGCTGCCTGCGGCCCCTCTCCCAGATTCCAGCCCCAGCTCTGTGCTGCCTGCGGCCCCTCTCCCAGATTCCAGCCCCAGCTCTGTGCTGCCTGCGGCCCCTCTCCCAGATTCCAGCCCCAGCTCTGTGCTGCCTGCGGCCCCTCTCCCAGATTCCAGCCCCAGCTCTGTGCTGCCTGCGGCCCCTCTCCCAGATTCCAGCCCCAGCTCTGTGCTGCCTGCGGCCCCTCTCCCAGATTCCAGCCCCAGCTCTGTGCTGCCTGCGGCCCCTCTCCCAGATTCCAGCCCCAGCTCTGTGCTGCCTGCGGCCCCTCTCCCAGATTCCAGCCCCAGCTCTGTGCTGCCTGCGGCCCCTCTCCCAGATTCCAGCCCCAGCTCTGTGCTGCCTGCGGCCCCTCTCTCAGATTCCAGCCCCAGCTCTGTGCTGCCTGCGGTCCCTCTCCCAGATTCCAGCCCCAGCTCTGTGCTGCCTGCGGCCCCTCTCCCAGATTCCAGCCCCAGCTCTGTGCTGCCTGCGGCCCCTCTCCCAGATTCCAGCCCCAGCTCTGTGCTGCCTGCGGCCCCTCTCCCAGATTCCAGCCCCAGCTCTGTGCTGCCTGCGGCCCCTCTCCCAGATTCCAGCCCCAGCTCTGTGCTGCCTGCGGCCCCTCTCCCAGATTCCAGCCCCAGCTCTGTGCTGCCTGCGGCCCCTCTCCCAGATTCCAGCCCCAGCTCTGTGCTGCCTGCGGCCCCTCTCCCAGATTCCAGCCCCAGCTCTGTGCTGCCTGCGGCCCCTCTCTCAGATTCCAGCCCCAGCTCTGTGCTGCCTGCGGTCCCTCTCCCAGATTCCAGCCCCAGCTCTGTGCTGCCTGCGGCCCCTCTCCCAGATTCCAGCCCCAGCTCTGTGCTGCCTGCGGCCCCTCTCCCAGATTCCAGCCCCAGCTCTGTGCTGCCTGCGGCCCCTCTCCCAGATTCCAGCCCCAGCTCTGTGCTGCCTGCGGCCCCTCTCCCAGATTCCAGCCCCAGCTCTGTGCTGCCTGTGGCCCCTCTCCCAGATTCCAGCCCCAGCTCTGTGCTGCCTGCGGTCCCTCTCCCAGATTCCAGCCCCAGCTCTGTGCTGCCTGAGCTGCTCTCACCTGGGGACAGCGCGTCACAATCGGCCCCAGCGCACCTGAGCTGGAGAAGAGGCCCCGCCCCCTTGCCGCGCCACCATTGGTTGGAGGACCAGGCCACCCAGTTCAGTCCTCCCACCTCAGCCGTCTTCCTATTGGTCAGAGCTCCCGTCAGTCACAGGCCGGGTCGGGCCTCCATCCACTTGATTGGGCCTCTTCCTCTGATGACGTCACAATCGGGCCCCAGCCTCAGCGCCGGAGAGGAGGCCCCGCCCCCTTGCCGCGCCGCCATTGCTTGGAGGACCAGGCCGCCCAGTTCAGTCCTCCCAGCTCAGCCCTCTTCCTATTGGTCCGCGCTCCCGTCAGTCAGAAACACGTTGCTCCGGCTCACTCCGCCCCCCCGAGCGGCTCAATCCGCTCCGTTCGGGCTCCGCGGAGGTCCCGCCCGACTCTCAGGTTTGGTTTTTCCCGTATTTTACTTTATAATCTCGCTCTCCGCTCCCCGCTCACCTCAATTTAAATCGATTCCCCAACACTTTACTTTACCCCGGCCGCTGATTCCGCCTCTTCCACGGGCCCGGCCTTCAGGCTGCTCCCCGGAGGCCCCGCGCAGGCGCACTGGCAGCCTGGTGTTGTGGTGAGGGGGCCGAATGAGCATGCGCGGCCCCGCCTCTCCACATTTAAAGGGACACCCACCGCCCTCCACATTTAAAGGGACACCCACCCCCTCCACATTTAAAGGGACTCCCTCCCCCCTCCACATTTACAAGAGCATAAGAAATAGGAGCAGGAGTAGGCCATACGGCCCCTCGGGCCTGCTCCGCCATTCAATAGGATCATGGCTGATCCGAATCTAGACTCACGTCCACTTCCCTGCCCACTCCCCGTAACCCCTAATTCCCTTATCAGCTAGTTTCTATAGTTATATAAAAAGAAAAAGGGTGGCTAAAGTAAATGTTGGTCCCTTAGAGGATGAGACCGGGAAATTAATGGTGGGAAACATGGAGATGGCAAAAACACTGAACAATTATTTTGTTTCAGTCTTTACGGTAGAGGACACTAAGAATATCCCAACACTGGACAAACAGGGGGCTCTGGGGGGGGGAGGAGCTAAATACGATTAAAATCACTAAGGAATTTGTTAAGTCTGTGTGTTAGAATGAGAATTACTACACAGACCACCAGAGTAAATTTTAACAGGACTTTACTATTCGAAGGTCAGGGCGGAACTGCCCAATAAATCATTACACAGCACTTATATACCGGTGTGGTCACCACCGGTATTACAGTATACAGCAGCCAAGATAAAGTAGTGCAACCCTTAAAATAGTTCTCTTAAAGGTGGAACAGTTACATACACTACAATCCTCCCTTTTTAGCTTAACAGTATATATATTCCCCATTAAACATAACATCATAACATATATACACAACTTCATGTAAAAACAGTTCACAGATTCAGTCTCTGCGGAGGCGCCTCCTGTGCTTCCTGACTCGGTCCGGATAACGCCTCGATGGTGTAGTAGTTCTCGGTGGTGTAGTAGGTTCTCGTTGCTGGGGTGACTCATCTAATAGTCCTTCACTGGACTTAACAGCGTGAACTTTCGTAACTTCAGAACCAGCATTGCTGACTTCTAAAGGCTCGAGTACCTTGGGAAGTTTTTCTACTTCCAGACTGATTTGGCTCAGTTCGGAGGGACCACGTGCGTGACCTGGTAGGGGTGATAATGGTTCAGATGAGTCATCATCTTCTGCTTCCTCTCTATTGTCTTCTATTTCCTCCATCACTTCAGCTTTTGCCTCTGCCACCAATTCCCTGAGTGGCTTATTACTGCTGACACTGCTCACAAAAGGGTGCTCTTTCTTCTTAGCTTTCAACTGATCGATGAATTTGACATATTCCCTTTCTTGCTCAGCTTTGATTCGTTTGGCCTCATCGCGCAGACGGTTTGTGTGTTCCTGCTCCATTTTCTCAATCAGCTGCTTCTGCTGTCTTCCCAGATTCTCCAACTCTGTGTCAAAGAACTTTTTCTTTGCATTCATCTCTTGCTCAAAACGACGAATCATTTGTTCTAATTGCTGTTGTAGTTGGAGATTGAGTTGAGTTCGAGCCCGGTGTTCCTCAGAAATGTGCCTGTCTGTAGACTGGACAGACTCAGAATTCTCTGTCAAACTATGTTGTTGTTGTTCAGTGGAATTCTGTTCTGATACTTTGTTCTCTTCTGAAGCATTTATGCACTCCTTCGTTTTTCCATCATTAGTCTGCAAGTCCATTTTAGACTTGTCTTTTGCACATGGGCTGGTCTTACCATCATCAGTTCCAGAGTCTGAGCTGATTGTCTTCACCGAGTTCTCACTCTCTGCTTTGTCACTGTCACTGCTGCATATGCCCTCATCCAATATTCTGGACAATCGTTCAGGTTTGACATCTTTCTTTTTCCCGGAATCTACCGTTATTGCTTTTAGGGAGTGCCAGTCCATATTTATTTTCCTGATCCACTCCCGTCCCAGAAGTGGTGGACCTCCCTCAGGTAGTACATATATGTCCATTCCTTGGTGTGCTTTGCCCTTGTGTACCACCTTGACTTTTATCTTTCCGATGGGGTATACTCTTTGCCCCGTGTATGACTGCAATACTATCTCTGTATCCCGTAGGGGAATATGTGTGAATAACTTTTTGTAATCTTGCTTATTCATGACCGTCAACGCCGATCCGGTGTCCAATTCCATCTTCACGTGGACTCCTGCTATCTGCAGTGTGACCCAGATAGTTTGTCGGTCAGCTTCCTTACTCACATTGTGAATTCTCAGACTACCCAGTTCCTTGCTGTTGGAGTCTGAATCCGAATTCTGTTCATCCAAACTCTTCTCAGCCACCTTATGCACCTTTCTACACTTTTCCTGCGGTGACTTTTTGTTGCTGGTCTTCTTTCCTGACCAGCATACTTTAGCTATGTGACCAAGCTTGCCACATTTTCTACATTCCTGGTTTTTAAACCAGCATTGGTTCTGATCGTGTGTTGTCTTTCCACAACGATAACATTTCGTTGTACCCAAAGCCATTTGATCTACGCCGAGTACCGCTGCCTTCAGCTGCATTTCTGCAGTGCCTCTCGCTGCGGCTTTGTGCGATGCTGCAATAGTGACAGCCTTATCAAGTGTAAGATCATTCTCTTCAAGCAGCCGCTTTTGTGTTCCTTCTTTCGACAATCCACACACGAATTTGTCTCTCAGTGCCTCTGTCAGTCTTTCCCCAAACTGACAGTATTTCGCTAGCTTACGCAGTTCAATTAAATACTCCGCGTTGCTTTCCTCTTTCAGTTGCGTTCTCGCATAAAATTTAAATCGTTCCGCTAACATCAGCGGTGTGGGGTTCAAATGATTCTTCAGGACAGCAACAATATTAGCGAAAGTCTGATCCGCCGGTTTAGCTGGTGATAGAAGATGCTTCAATAGCCCGTATGTCTTCGCACCCATTGAGTTTAGTAAGGTTAATGCTTTATCTTCATTTGATATTTTATTTGCCTTACAATATATCTCTATGCGTTCTACATACGTGGCCCAATCTTCAACATCGGGATCGAAATCGTTGATGTTACCACGCTTAGGCATCCTCGCAATCTTCTTGAGAAACAAAAAGAAATTTTCCTTTTATATTTTTTTTTCAAAATGGCGGTTTCCCGCGCTTGTCTTCTTCCCCCGCCTACGAAAATGGCGGCTTCCCGCGTTTGTCTTTCTCCCCCGCTGGCTGTAATGGCGATTGCCGTATTGCTGCGTTCGCCCTCCCCAGCGGTTCTCAAATCGTGCCTCCCAGCCCCTCTTGCAGTCCGGTCCTTTCCCCCCCGGCTGCGGCTGAGTTCTCCGCGGTTTTTTAAAAATTTTCTCCCGCGCCTTACGATCGTGCCTCCCAGCCCCTCTTGCAGTCCGGTCCTTTCCCCCCCGGCTGCGGCTGAGTTCTCCGCGTTTTTTAAAAAATTTTCTCCCGCGCCTTACGCTGTCCCGGTCGCTGTGCCTCGCGGCCTCGGTAGCTGCCCGGCCTTTTTCACCGGTCGCGGTCGAGCTCTCTCTCGATGCTGTTGCGTCTCCCAGCCCGCTATTTTCTCCCGCGCCTTACACTGTCCCGGTCGCTGCGCCTCGCGGCCTCGGTAGCTGCCCGGCCTTTTTCACCGGTCGCGGTCGAGCTCTCTCTCGACGCTGTTGCGTCTCCCAGCCCGCTTGCAGCCCGGTCTCTCACACCGGCTGCGTTTGTATTCACCGCGGCTTCCGTGCCTTACGCTGCCCCAGTCTCAGCGCCTCTGGCCCCGACTTCTGTCCGGCTCTTTTCCCCGGCCGTGGTCGAGTTCTCCGCCCTTATACCCTCCGTTTTTCCCTCCCCTACTTCACAGTCAACGTGGCCGACTTGCTGCTCGTCGCTGATCGGCTTACACACCACCGTGATAGAGGGGATGATCACTGCCTGTTGCTGATGGAAGGCTTCGTGTCAGAATTCTTCCTTTGCTCTGCAGACCCGAGTCTTTTCTCAGCAGAATGATGAGGGCAGATGCCTCCTCTCGACGCCCGTTAAACTGCCTTGGATGTATCTCTGCCGCAGGGTAAGATCGTACTCGTCGCCACTGTTAAGTCTGTGTGTTAGAATGAGAATTACTACACAGACCACAAGAGTAACTTTTAACAGGACTTTACTATTCGAAGGTCAGGGTGGAACTGCCCAATAAATCATTACACAGCACTTATATACCGGTGTGGTCACCACCGGTATTACAGTATACAGCAGCCAAGATAAAGTAGTGCAACCCTTAAAATAGTTCTCTTAAAGGTGGAACGGTTACATACACTACAGAATTGGTACTCGGTAAAATAATGGGACTCAAGGCGGATAAATCACCTGGACCTGATGGCTTACATCCTAGGGTCTTGAGGGAAGTAGCGGTAGGGATTGTGGATGCATTGGTAATAATTTTCCAAAACTCCCTGGACTCAGCAAAGGTCCCGGCAGATTGGAAAACTGCTAATGTAACACCCTTATTTAAAAAGGGTAGTAGGCAGAAGGCTGGAAACTATAGACCGGTTAGCCTAACATCTGTGGTTGGTAAAATTTTGGAGTCCATTATTAAGGAGACAGTAACGGGACATTTGGATAAACATAATTTAATAGGACAAACTCAGCATGGTTTTATGAAGGGGAAGTCCTGTTTCACAAACTTGCTTGAGTTCTTTGAGGATGTAACATACAGGGTGGATAAAGGGGAACCAGTGGACGTAGTGTATTTAGACTTCCAAAAGGCATTTGACAAGGTGCCACACAAAAGATTATTGCTCAAGATAAAAAATCACGGGATTGGGGGTAATATTCTGGCATGGGTGGAGGATTGGCTCTCTAACAGAAAGCAGAGAGTTGGGATAAATGGTTCATTCTCAGACTGGCAATCAGTAACTAGTGGTGTTCCGCAGGGGTCAGTGCTGGGTCCCCAACTCTTTACAATCTATATTAACGATTTGGAGGAGGGGACCGAGTGTAACCTATCAAAGTTTGCAGATGATACTAAGATTGGAGGGAAAGTAGTGAGTGAGGAGGACATAAAAAACCTGCAAAGGGACATAGACAGGCTAAGTAAGTGGGCAGAGATTTGGCAGATGGAATACAATACTGGAAAGTGTGAGGTTATGCACTTTGACAGGAAAAATCATAGAGCAAGTTATTATTTTAATGGCAAGAAACTGGAAAGTACTGCAGTACAAAGGGATCTGGGGGTCCTGGTGCGCGAAACTCAAAAAGTTAGTATGCAGGTGCAGCAGGTGATCAAGAAGGTCAATGGAATGTTGGCTTTTATTGCTAGGGGGATAGAATATAAAAACAGGGAGGTATTGCTGCAGTTATACAAGGTATTGGTGAGACCGCACCTGGAATACTGCATACAGTTTTGGTGTCCATACTTAAGAAAAGACATACTTGCTCTCGAGGCAGTACAAAGAAGGTTCACTCGGTTAGTCCCGGGGATGAGGGGGTGGACGTATGAGGAGAGGTTGAGCAGATTGGGACTCTACTCATTGGAGTTCAGAAGAATGAGAGGCGATCTTATTGAAACATATAAGATTGTGAAGGGGCTTGATCTGGTGGATGCGGTGAGGATGTTCCCAATGAAGGGTGAAACTAGAAGTAGGGGGCATAATCTTAGAATAAGGGGCTGCTCTTTCAAAACTGAGATGAGGAGAAACTTCTTCACTCAGAGGGTAGTAGGTCTGTGGAATTTGCTGCCCCAGAAAGCTGTGGAAGCTACATCATTAAATAAATTTAAAACAGAAATAGACAGTTTCCTAGAAGTAAAGGGAATTAGGGGTTACGGGGAGTGGGCAGGAAATCGGACATGAGTCTAGGTTCGGATTGGTCATGGCCCTGTGGGTGGCGGAGCGGGCCCAGGGGCCGTGTAGCCTGGTCCTGCTCCTACTTCTTGTGTTCTAATTCTGTGTTAGATTTCAGGAGATGGTTCTATTCACAGGGATTAGTGGAGACCTCGGGAACAGGCTGCCAGCTAGGAGTCCTTCAAGAGTAAATTGGGCCTGTTCCTGGCTGGGGTGGAGATCACCTTTTACAGAAGGTAAGTACTGCAGGAAATACAGGGACAGGGTGATCTCCTGGACGAGTTTCGATCACCTAGATGGGTCGGAGAGGAATTTCCCAGATTTTTTCACCCAAATTAGCCATTGGGTTTTTTATCTGGTTTTTCGCCTCTCCCGGGAGATCACATGGGTTCGGGTGGGATGGAGATTGGAAGTAGATTTGAGGTTAGGATCAGATCAGCCATGATCTTATTGAATGGCGGAGCAGGCTCGAGGGGCCGATTGGCCTACCCCTGCTCCTATTTCTTATGTTCTTATGTAAACTGTCTGTCTCCGTTTTAAATCTATTTAATGTTGCAGCTTTCTGGGGCAGCAAATTCCATAGATTTACCACCCTCGGAGTGAAGAAGTTTCTCCTCATCTCAGTTTTGAAAGGGCAGCCCCTTATTCTAAGATTATGCCCCCTAGTTCTAGTCTCACCCATCAGTGGAAACATCCTCACCGCATCCACCCGATCAAGCCCCCTCACAATCTTATATGTTTCAATAAGATCGCCTCTCATTCTTCTGAACTCCAATGAGTAGAGGCCCAACCTACTCAACCTTTCCTCATATGTCAACCCCCTCATCTCTGGAATCAACCAAGTGAACCTTCTCTGAACTGCCTCGAGAGCAAGTATATCTTTTCTTAACTATGGAAACCAAAACTGCACGCAGTATTCCAGGTGTGGCCTCACCAATACCCTGTATAACTGCAGCAAGATTTCCCTGTTTTTATACTCCATTTAAAGGGACACGCACCCCCTCCACATTTAAAGGGATACCCACCCCCTCCACATGTAAAGGGACACCCACCCCCTCCACATTTAAAGGGATACCCACCCCCTCCACATGTAAAGGGACACCCACCCCCTCCACATTTAAAGGGATACCCACCCCCTCCACATTTAAAGGGACACCCACCCCCTCCACATTTAAAGGAACACCCACCCCCCCTCGCATGTCCTCTACTGTGGAGGAGGAATTCCTGGAGTGTTTACGGGATGGTTAGACTGGGTATTATGTAACGAGAAAGGATTAATTAGCAATCTTGTTGTACGAGGCCCCTTGGGTCGGAGTGATCATAATATGATCGAATTCTTCATTAAGATGGAGAATGAAGTTGTTGACTCAGAGACTAGGGTCCTAAATTTAAATAAAGGAAACTACGATGGTCTGAGGAGCGAGTTGGGTAGGATTGATTGGGGAATGTCACTCAAAGGGTTGACGGTGGATAGGCAATGGCAAACATTCAAAGACCGCATGGATGAACTACAGAATTTGTTCATCCCGGTTTGGCATAAAAATAAAACAAAAAAGGTGACTCAACCGTGGCTAACAAGGGAAATTAGGGATAGCATAAGATCCAAGGAGAGGACATATAAATTGGCCAGAAAAAGCAGTAAACCTGAGGATTGGGAGCAGTTTAGGATTCAACAAATGAGGACAAAGGGATTAATTAAGAAAGGGAAAATAGAATATGAGAGTAAGCTTGCTGGGAACATAAAAACTGACTGTAAAAGCTTTTATAGATATGTGAAGAGAAAAAAATTGGTGAAGTCAAGCGTAGGTCCCTTGCAGTCAGAATCAGGGGAATTTATAATGGGGAACAAAGAAATGGCAGAACAATTAAATACATATTTTGGTTCTGTCTTCACAAAGGAGGACACAAATAACCTCCCAGAGATGTCGGGAAACATAGGGGCTGATGAAAGGGAGGAACTGAAAGAAATCAGTATTTGTAGGGAAATGGTGTTAGGGAAATTGATGGGATTGAAGGCCGATAAATCCCCAGGGCCTGATAATCTACATCCTAGGGTACTTAAGGAAGTGGCCCTAGAAATAGTAGATGCATTGCTAATCATCTTCCAACATTCGATGGAATCTGGAACAGTACCCATGGATTGGAGGGTAGCTAATGTTACCCCACTATTCAAAAAAGGTGGTAGAGAGAAAATGGGGAATTACAGACCGGTAAGCCTGACATCGGTAGTGGGGAAAATGCTAGAGTCCATTATAAAAGATGTAATAGCAGAGCACTTGGAAAACAGTAACAGGATCGGACAAAGTCAAATTGTGCTTGACTAATCTACTGGAATTTTTTGAGGATGTAACTAGTAAAATAGATAAGGGAGAACCAGTGGATGTGGTGTATTTGGACTTTCAGAAGGCTTTCGATAAGGTCCCACATAAGAGATTAGTGTGTAAAGTTAAGGCACATGGGATTGGGGGCAAGGTATTGATTTGGATAGAGAACTGGTTGGCAGATAGAAAGCAAAGAGTTGGAATAAACGGGTCTTTTTCCAAGTGGCAGGCAGTGACTAGTGGGGTACCGCAGGGATCGGTCCTTGGACCCCAGCTATTCACAATATATATTAATGATCTAGACAAGGGAATTAGATGTAATATCTCCAAATTTGCATATGACACAAAGCTGGGTGGGCGTGTGTGCTGTGAAGAGGATGCCGAGAAACTACAGGATGATTTGGACAGGTTGGGTGATTGGGCAGAAACATGGCTGATGCAATATAACGTGGATAAATGTGAGGTTATCAACTTTGGTGGCAAAAACAGGAAGGCAGATTATTATCTGAATGGCAATAGATTGGGAGAAGGGGAAGTGCAACGAGACCTGGGTGTCCTTGTGCACCAGTCGCTGAAGGTAAGCATGCAGGTGCAGCAGGCGGTTAAGAAGGCAAATGGTATGTTGGCCTTCGTAGCGAGAGGGTTTGAGTACAGGAACAAGGAGGTCTTGCTGCAGTTGTACAGGGCCTTGGTGAGACCACATCTTGAGTATTGTGTGCAGTTTTGGTTGCCTTTTCTGAGGAAGGATATTCTTGCCATGGAAGGAGTTCAGCGAAGATTCACCAGGCTGATACCTGGGATGGCAGGAATGACGTATGAGGAGAGATTGGGATGATTGGGCTTGTACTCGCTGGAGTTTAGAAGAATGAGAGGGGATCTCATTGAAACTTATAAAATTCTGGCAGGACTGGACAGACTCGATGCAGGGAGGATGTTCCCGATGGTTGGGGAGTCCAGAACTAGGGGTCACAGTCAAAGGATAAGGGGTAGGCCTTTCAGGACAGAAATGAGGAGGAATTTCTTCACCCAGAGAGTGGTGAAGCTATGGAATTCTCTACCACAGAAGGCAGTAGAGGCCAATACATTAAATATATTCAAGAAGGAGTTGGATATATTTCTTAAGGCTAAAGGGATCAAGTGATATGGGGAGAAAGCAGGGACCGGGTACTGAACTTGGATGATCAGCCATGATCGCATTGATGGGCAGCACGGTGGCATAGTGGTTAGCACTGTTGCCTCACAGCGCCAGGGACCCGGGTTCGAATCCGGCTTCGGGTGACTGTCTGTGTGGAGTTTGCACATTCTCCCCGTGTTTGCGTGGGTTTCCTCCGGGTGCTCCGGTTTCCTCCCACAGTCCAAAGATGTGCGGGTTAGGTTGATTGGCTATGATAAATTGACCCTTAGTGTTAGGGGGATTAAATACGTGGGGTTACGGGGATAGGGTGGGATATGTGTTGGTGTAGGGGTTATGGGGATCGGGTGGGATATGTGTCGGTGCAGGCTCGATGGGCCGAAATGGCCTCTATCTGCACTGTGAGGTTTCTGTGATTTCTGTGATTCTGTGAATGGCGGAGCAGGCTCGAGGGGCCGAATGGCCTACTCCTGCTCCTATCTTCTATGTTTCTAAGTTTCTATGTAATTTTACATTAAGTTTGAGAGTGATGTAGTCCAATCCGAAACTAAGGTCTTCAATCTAAACAGAGGAAACTACAAGGGTATGAGGGACAAGTTGGCCATGGTAGATTGGGAGACTACACTAAAAGGTATGAAGGTGGACATACAATGGCTAACATTCAAGGAAATAATGCATAATTTGCAACAAACATATATTCCTCGAGGGCATAAAAACTCAAAAGGAAAAGTGATCCAACCATGGCTAAAAGAAATTAAAGTGAGTATTAAGTCAAAGAAGGAAGCTTATAAAGTTGCCAGAAAAAACGGTCAGCCTGAGGATTGGGATCTGTTTAGAAATCAGCAAAGGGGGACTAAGAAATTGACAAAAGGGAAAATGGATTATGAGCACAAACTAGCGAAAATATAAAAACGGATTTAAAAGCTTCTATAGGTATGTGAAAAGGTAAAGACTGGCGAAGGTAAATGTAGGTCCTTTACAGTCAGAGATGGGAGAATTTATAATGGGGAATGAGGAAATGGCAGAGAAATTAAATAAATACTTTGTTTCTGTCTTCACGGGGGAAGACACAAAAAACCTCCCAGAAATACGAGAAAACCAAGGGTGTGGCGAGAATGAGGAACTTAAAGAAATTATTATTTGTAATAAAACAGTACTAGCAAAATTAATGGGACTAAAAGTCGATAAATCCCAAGGACCGGATGACCTACATCCTAGGGTTTTGAAAGAGGTGGCCGTTGGGATAGTGGACGCATTGGTTGTCATCTTCCAAAATTCTATAGCTTCTGGAACGGTTCCTGCAGATGGGAGGATAGCAAATGTAACCCTGCTATTTAAGAAAGGAGGGAGAGGGGGAACTACAGACCTGTTAGCCTCACATCAGTAGTTGGGAAAATGCTGGAATCTATTATAAAGGATGCAATAACTGGGCACTTAGAAACTAATAGTAAGATTGGGCAGAGTCAACCTGGATTTATGAAAGGGAAATCCTGTTTGACAAACCTATTGGAGTTCTTTGAGGATGTAACTAGTGGAGTAGACAAAGGGGAACCAGTAGATGTGGTGTATCTGGATTTTCTGAAGGCCTTCGATAAGGTCCCACACAAGAGGCTGGTGAACAAAATTAGGGCACATGGAATTGGGGGTAATATACTAGCATGGATTGAGAACTGGTTAACAGACAGAAAACAAAGAGTAGGGATAAACGGGTCTTTTTCAGGATGGCAGGCTGTGACTAGTGGGGTACCGCAAGGATCGGTGCTTGGGCCCCAGCTATTCACAATCTACATCAATGATTTGGATGAGGGGACTAAATGTAAAATTTCCAAATTTGCTGATGATACAAAGCTAGGTGGCAGTGTCAGTTGTGAAGAGGATGTGAAGAGGCTTCAAGGGGATCTCGACAGGCTCAGTGAGTGGGCGAGAACATGGTAGATGGAATATAATGTGGATAAATGTGAAGTTATCCACTTTGGTAGAAAAAACAGAAAGGCAGAGTATTTCCTAAATGGTGAAAGATTGGGGAATGCAGATGCTCAAAGGGACCTGGGTGTCCTTGTACATGAGTCACTGAAAGTGAATGTGCAGGTGCAGCAAGCCATTAGGAAGGCAAATGGTATGCTGGCCTTCATTACAAGAGGATTTGAGTACAGGAGTCTTACTCCAATTATATAGGGCCTTGGTGAGACCACACCTGGAGTACTGTGTACAGTTTTGGTCTCCTTACCTAAGGAAGGATATACTTGCCATAGAGGGAGTGCAACGAAGGTTCACGAGATTGATTCCTGGGATGGCGGGACTGTCGTATGAGAAGAGATTGAGTAAACTAGGCCTGTATTCTCTTGAATTCAGAAGAATGAGAGGGGATCTCATTGAAGCATACACAATTATTACAGGGCTTGATAGGGTGGATGCTGGGAGAATGTTTCCCTTGGCTGGGGAGTCTAGAACCAGGGGCCACAGCCTCAGGATAAAGGGTCGGCCATTCAGGACTGAGATGAGAAGAAATTTCTTCACACAGAGGGTGGTGAATCTTTGGAATTCTCTACCCCAGAGGGCTGTGGAGGCTCAGTCATTGGGTCTATTCAAAACAGAAGTCGATAGATTTCTGACTAGTAAGGGCATCAAGGGATATGGCGATAGGGCCGGTGAATGGAGTTGAGGCAGAAGATCAGCCATGATCTCATTGAATGGCGGAGCAGGCTCGAGGGGCCGAATGGCCTGCTCCTGCTCCTGTTTCTTATGTTCTTAAACCCTCATAAATCACTGGTTAGGCACCAGCTGGAGTATTGTGTCCAGTTCTGGGAACCACACTTTAGGAAGGATGTCAAGTCCTTGGAGAGGGTGCAGAGGAGATTTACCAGGATGGTTCCAGGGTAAAGTGGAAAAACTGAAGAAGCTGGGGTTGTTATCCTTAGAGCAGAAGGTTAAGGAGAGATTTAATAGAGGCGTTCAAAATCATGAAGGGTTTGGATAGAGTAAATAAGGAGAAACTGTTTCCAGCGGCAGGAGGGTCGGTAACCAGAGGACACAGATTGAAGATAATCGGTAAAAGAACCAGAGGTGACATGAGGAAACAGTTTTTTACACAGCGAGTTGTTGTGATCTGGAACGCGCTGCCTGAAAGGGCGGTGGAAGCAGATTCAATAGTAACTTTCAAAAGAGAATTGGATCGATACTTTAAGGGGAAAAATTTGCAGGGATATGAGGGGAGTGGGATTAATTGGAGAGCTCTTTCAAAGACTCCAAGGGTTAAGTTATGAGGAGAGATTACACAAACTAGGGTTGTATTCCCTAGAATGTAGAAGGTTAAGGGGCGATCTGATGGAAGTTTTCGAGATATTGAGGGGAAATAGAGAGGGGCGATAGAGAGAAACTATTTCCGCTGGTTGGGGATTCTAGGACTGGGGGCAGAGTCTAAAAATTAGAGCCCGACCTTTCAGGAGTGAAATTAGGAAACACTTCTACACACAAAGGGTGGTAGAGGTTTCGAACTCTCTTCCGCAAACAGCAATTGATGCTCGATCAATCGTTCATTTTAAATCGGAGACTGATAGATTTTTGTTAACCAAAGGTATTAAGGGATATGGGCCAAAGGCGGGTGTATGGAGTGAGGCTGCAGACCAGCCATGATCTCATTGAATGGCAGAACAGGCTCGAGGGACTGAATGGCCTCCTCCTGCCCTGTATAGAAACATAGAAGATAGGAGCAGGAGTAGGCCATTCAGCCCCCGAGCCTGCTCCACCATTCAATGAGATCATGGCTGATCATCCAAATTCAGTACCCTGTCCCTGCCTTCTCCCCATACCCCTTGATCCCTTTAGCCTTAAGAAATATATCTAACTCCTTCTTGAATATATTTAATGAATTGGCCTCCACTGCCTTCTGTGGTAGAGAATTCCACAGGTTCACCACTCTCTGGGTGAAGAAATTCCTCCTCATTTCTGTCCTAAATGGCTTACCCCTTATCCTTAGACTGTGACCCCTGGTTCTGGACTCCCCGACCATCGGGAACATCCTTCCTGCATCTAGTCTGTCTAGTCCTGTTCGAATTTTATAAGTTTGAATGAGAGCCCCTCTCATTCTTCTAATCTTCAGCTAATATAAGCCCAATCGACACAATCTCTCCTCATACGTCATTCCTGCCATCCCAGGTATCAGCCTGATGAATCTTCACTGAACTCACTCCATGGCAACGAAATAACAACAGAAAATGCTGGAAAAACTCAGCAGGTCAGGCAACATCCGTGGACAGAAATTTGAGTTGACGTTTCGGGTCGAACCCTTCTTCAAAACTGTAAAGAAAAGATAGATCGGAGGCAGGGCTGCGATCGGACAAAAGAATAAAAGAAACAAAAGAAGTAAAAAAGAGACAATAAAAGGTGTTAGAAGCTAGACGAGATGGTAATAGGCTGAGATTGGGTGTAAAGTGTACTGGCAGGGCAAGGGATAGCTGCCAGGTGTGAGAAACAAAAGGAAAGGGGGGGGGGAAAGGAGTGGAAAAATTACAAGAAAAAAAGTAATAGGGGCCGAGGTTATGATCTGAAATTGTTGAACTCGATATTGAGTCCGGAAGGCTGCAGAGTGCCTAATCGGAAGATGAGGTGCTGTTCCTCGAGTTTACGTTGAGCTTCCGTGGAACAATACAAGAGGCCAAGGACGGTGAGGTCCGAGTGGGAATGGAGCGTTGGAGTAAAATGACAGGCGACCGGAAGCTCGGGGTCACCCTTACGGACTGAACGGAGGTGTTCCGCAAAGCGGTCACCCAATCTGCGTTTGGTCTCCCCAATGTAGAGGAGACCGCATCGTGAGCAGCGAATATAGTACACTAGATTGCGAGAAGTACAAGTAAATTGCTGTTTCACCTGGAAGGGGTGTTTGGGGCCCTGGACAGTGGGAAGGGGGGAGGTATAGGGGCAGGTGTTACATCTCCTGCGCTTGCACGGGGAGGTGCCAGGCGAAGGGGAAGGGCTGTTTGGGGTGATAGAGGAGTGGACTAGGGTGTCTCGGAGGGAGCGGTCCCTGCGGAATGCTGAAAGGGGAGGGGAGGGGAAGATGTGCTTGGTGGTGGGATCACTTTGGAGGTAGCGGAAATGCCGGAGGATGATCCGTTGAATGTGGAGGCTGGTGGGGTGAAAGGTGAGGACAAGGGGAACCCTATCGTGGTTCCGGGAGGGAGGGGCAGGGGTGAGGGCAGAAGTGCGGGAGATAGAACTGACACGGTCGAGGGCAGTGTCAACCATGGTAGAGGGGAATCCTCGGTTGTGGAAAAAGGAAGACATGTCTGAAGCACTGGTGTGGAAGGTGGCATCGTCGGAGCAGATACGGCGGAGACGGAGAAACTGGGAGAATGGAATAGAGTCCTTACAGGAGGTGGGGTGGGAGGAAGTGTAGTCCAGGTAGCTATGGGAGTCAGTGGGCTTGTAGTGAATATTGGTTGATAACCTATCTCCAGAGATGGAGACGGAGAAGTCGAGGAAGGGAAGGGAAGAGTCAGAGATGGACCATGTGAAGGTGAGGGAAGGGTGGAAATTGGAGGCAAAGTGAATGAAATTGTCAAGTTCGGGACGAGAGCAGGAAACGGCACCGATACAGTCATCAATGTATTGGAAAAAGAGGTGAGGGAGGTGTGGTAAACCACGTTCACTATCGTATCACTGTTAGTAGTTAGCACTGTTCACCACTGTTCGTTATAACTGTATCACTGACCACTATTGTATCACGGTACGAGGTCGCCTCTTGCCACACTGCTATACCTGGGATGACCACTGCCGACTCCGCCTTGGTTCCACCCACCAGGCCAGGTATAAAGGTGAGCGACTGGCTGGTATTCCTCCTGCTTGGATCGGATCACCCACGAGAGTGGGCTCTGTTATTTAGTCAATAAAAACCTTTAGTCACCTTCGTAACTCTTCGCCTTTTATTGGAGGAATTGATAGGTATATCAATTTTATTGACTAAATTTAATGATGTCCGACAACGAGTCACAACCGGCGGAGGAGCCACCAGCGCAGCTCCCAGGAGCACAGCCACACCAGCCAGCTTGGCTGCGAGCCCTCAGACCGCCGTACCTGGACCTGAACCCACGAGCAGCAAACTCAGCCGCAGACTTTAAACACTGGCTGGTCTGCTTCGAATCATACCTGAGAGAATCCAGCGTCCCTCAGGCATCCAAACTAAGTGTCCTGCAGGCACAACTGAGCCCGAGAGTATACACTCTCATCGAGGACATGACTACCTACGAGACCGCCATCAACCTGCTGAAACAGAAGTACCGGACCCCGGTAAACTACATGTACGCTAGGCACCTCCTAAGATCACGGCCGCAACAGCCAGGAGAATCAGTAGCCGAATTCTCACAGGCGCTATATGCACTCGCCAGGAACTGTGACTTTAAATCGGTGTCGGCAGCCGAAAATACTGAAGATAATATCCGCGACGCATTCCTGAAAGGCCTACGGTCCGAGTACTCACGGCAAAGACTGCTGGAAGCTAAAGACCTCAGCATGGAAAAAGCTGAAGCCCTCGCTATCTCCCTGGAAGTGGCCCACCAAGATCAGGAAGCATTCACCAGGTACTGCTCGCGACCCTGGGACTCGGGCCCGACCCCTACCACAGCACCCTTCCCAGCGCCGCCCCCGGGACCTACCTCTGCGTCGGCGTCCCGGACCCGACCGGCCCCGCCACCCCCGGCACCGGCCCCGACATCGGGCATCCGCGATCGGGCCGCCGGCTGTTTTTTTTGTGGCCAGGAGAAGCACCCGAGGTCGCGCTGCCCAGCCAAGAACTCCATATGCAAAACCTGCCTGAAGAAAGGCCACTTCTCCAAGGCCTGCAGGAGCGGATCCTCAGAGGCCAGCAGTGCCGCATGCGAACTATGGGGGCGGCCATCTTCGTTTAGGGCAACTGAGGCCAGCATCCCCACACATGAATCATGGGGGCGGCCATCTTTGTTTAGGGCAACTGAGGCCAGCATCCCCACACATGAGTCATGGGGGCGGCCATCTTTGATTAAGGCAACCGACCCCAATAGTGCCTCATGGGGCCCTACCTCGTGGGAGATGCCATTTTACTCACCACGCCCGACCGCCTCGCCCGCAGATGACAACGACTCGCTCAGCTACACACTAGCTTCCGTCACCCTGGACCAAGCCCGCCCGCACCATCTGTCCAAGTCAATGATGGACATCAAAGTGAACGGCCACGCCACGACCTGCCTGTTCGACAGCGGAAGCACGGAGAGCTTCATCCACCCAGACACGGTGAGCCACTACTCCCTCTCTGTCCTACCAACGCGCAGCCGAATCTCGATGGCATCGAGGTCCCACGCCACGGACATCAGCGGCTACTGTGTCGTGACCCTGTCGGTTAAGGGCACGGAGTATAAAAACTTTAAACTCCTCGTCCTCCCCCATCTCTGCGCTGCCGTCCTACTAGGGCTGGACTTCCAATCCCACCTCCAAAGCGTAACCCTAGCATACGGTGGACCCCTCCCCCCACTCACAGTCAACAACCAGCAAACGTTAAACCGCCCACCGCGTAACACCTGCAGCCTCTCCACCCTCAAGGTCCCGCCACCCTCTCTGTTTGCTAACCTTACCCCTGACTGCAAACCCGTCGCTACCAAGAGCAGGCGGTATAGCGCCGGGGACAGAGCCTTCATTAGCTCTGATGTGCGGCGCCTCCTGAAAGAGGGCATTATCGAGGGGAGCAGCAGCCCCTGGCGTGCCCAGGTCGTAGTTGTAAAGACCGGCGATAAAAACCGCCTGGTCATCGACTACAGCCAGACCATAAACAGATATACCCAGCTGGACGCATACCCCCTCCCCCGCATATCTGACATGGTCAATCAGATTGCACAGTATAAAGTATTCTCGACCATCGACCTGAAGTCGGCCTACCACCAACTCCCTATCCACCCTGAGGACCGCCAGTATACCGCCTTCGAGGCGAATGGGCGCCTATACCACTTCCTTAGGGTCCCCTTCGGTGTCACTAATGGGGTCTCGGTCTTCCAAAGGGAGATGGACCAGATGGTTGACCAGAACGAACTGCAGGCTACATTCCCCTACCTAGATAACGTCACTATCTGCGGCCGCGACCGGCAGGAACATGACGCGAATCTGGAGAAATTCCTCCGTACGGCCCAATGGCTGAACCTCACCTACAATAAGGAGAAATGCGTGTTTAACACCACGCGCCTTGCCATCCTCGGCTGCGTAGTGGAGAACGGAATCATCGGCCCCGACCCAGAAAGAATGCGCCCCCTCATGGAGCTACCCCTCCCCCACTGCCCTAAAGCACTTAGGAGAACCCTGGGGCTTTTCGCCTACAATGGGTACCCAATTACGCGGACAAAGCCAGACCCCTCCTGAAAGCCACTTCCTTCCCCCTCACGGAGGAGGCGTGCGCGGCCTTCTCCCTCATTAAGGGAGACATAGCCAAGGCCACGATGCACGCAGTGGACGAGTCCATCCCCTTCCAGGTGGAGAGCGACGCATCCGACTTCGCCTTAGCCGCCACCCTAAACCAGGAGGGGAGGCCAGTGGCCTTCTTCTCAAGGACCCTACAGGGCCCCGAGATCCGACATTCGTCTGTCGAGAAAGAGGCCCAGGTGATCGTGGAGGCAGTACGGCGCTGGAGGCACTACCTGGCAGGCAAACGATTTACCCTCCTCACCGACCAGCGTTCGGTGGCTTTCATGTTTAATAACAAGCTGAAGGGCAAAATCAAGAATGACAAGATTTTGAGATGGAGAATCGAGCTCTCCACCTACGATTATGAGATCTTGTACCGGCCAGGCAAGCTGAACGAATCCCCTGATGCCCTTTCACGAATGACATGCGCCAGCGCGCATATCGATAGGCTTCAGACCCTCCACGACCAGCTCTGCCACCCCGGAGTCACCAGACTCTACCATTTCATTAAGGCCCGCAACCTGACCTACTCCATCGAGGAGGTCAGGACCATGACCAGGAACTGCCAGACCTGTGCGGAGTGCAAACCGCACTTCTATAGGCCGGACCGAGCAAGCCTGATCAAGGCCACCCGCCCCTTCGAGCGCCTGAGCATCGACTTTAAGGGGCCCCTCCCGTCCTCTGACCGTAATGTGTACTTCCTCAACATCGTTGATGAGTACTCCCGTTTCCCCTTTGCCTTCCCCTGCCCCGACATGACCAGTAGCACGGTCATTAAGTGCCTGAATGCCCTCTTCGCCTTGTTCGGGTTCCCGAACTATATACACAGCGACCGGGGCTCCTCCTTCATGAGCGAGGAACTCCGGCAATTCCTCCTAGAGAGAGGTATTGCAGCAAGCAGGACCACCAGCTACAACCCCAGAGGTAACGGTCAGGTGGAAAGAGAGAACGCGACGGTATGGAAGGCCGTCCTCTTAGCCTTAAAGTCTAAGGGCCTCCCAACCTCCCGCTGGCAAGAAGTCCTCCCGACAGCGCTGCACTCCATCCGGTCATTACTTTGCACGGCCACTAACACCACCCCCCATGAACGAATGTTCGTTTTCCCCAGGAAGTCGACTACGGGAACCACTCTACCAACCTGGCTGACCGCCCCGGGGCCGGTCTGGCTGCGGAAACACGTGAGGACCCATAAAACGGACCCCCTGGTCGAGAGGGTGAACCTCCTGCACGCCAACCCCCAGTACGCCTACGTGGCTTACCCAGACGGGCGGGAGGACACTGTCTCCCTACGAGACCTCGCACCCTCAGCCGATCCGGAAACACCGCCACCACCCCCCCCAACCTCAGTCCAGGTAGACGGCATGCCGGAACCCCACGAGCCCTCGCCGACCACGCAAACACCAGCATCAACACTGGATAAGGCACCAGCACCGGATAAGGCAACACCACCGCTGCGGCGATCGGAGAGGCTTACGAAGCCTCCGGACAGACTGACCTACCAGAATTGGTAGTACACTTCACCCCGCCGGACTTAATTCTAAACAAGGGGTGAATGTGGTAAACCACGTTCACTATCGTATCACTGTTAGTAGTTAGCACTGTTCACCACTGTTCGTTATAACTGTATCACTGACCACTATTGTATCACGGTACGAGGTCGCCTCTTGCCACACTGCTATACCTGGGATGACCACTGCCGACTCCGCCTTGGCTCCACCCACCAGGCCAGGTATAAAGGTGAGCGACTGGCTGGTATTCCTCCTGCTTGGATCGGATCACCCACGAGAGTGGGCTCTGTTATTTAGTCAATAAAAACCTTTAGTCACCTTCGTAACTCTTCGCCTTTTATTGGAGGAATTGATAGGTATATCAGGAGGGGACCCGAGTAGGACTGGAACAGAGATTGTTCCACATAGCCCACGAAAAGGCAGGCATAGCTAGGACCCATGCGGGTACCCATGGCAACACCTTTAATTTGGAGGAAATGAGTGGAGTTAAAGGAGAAGTTGTTCAATGTGAGAACAAGTTCAGCCAGGCGGAGGAGGGTGGTGGTGGATGGGGACTGGTCGGGCCTTTGTTCAAGGAAGAAGCGGAGCACCCTCAGGCCATCCTGGTGGGGGATGGAGGTGTAGAGGGATTGTACGTCCATGGTGAAAAGGAAGCGGTTGGGGCCAGGAAACTGGAAACTGTTAAAGTGGCGGAGGGCATCCGAAGAGTCGCGGATGTAGGTGGGAAGAGACTGGACAAGGAGAGAAAAGATAGAGTCGAGATAAGAAGAGATAAGTTCCGTGGGGTAAGAACAGGCTGAAACGATGGGTCTACCAGGGCAGTCCTGTTTGTGGATCTTGGGAAGGAGGTAGAAGCGGGCTGTGCGGGGTTGGGGAACTATGAGGTTGGTGGCAGCGGGGGGAAGATCTCCAGAGGAGATGAGGTCAGTGACAGTCTTGGAAACGGTGGTTTGATGTTCGGTAGTGGGGTCATGGTCCAGGGGGAGGTAGGAGGAGGTGTCGGAGAGTTGGCGTTCAGCTTCTGCTAGGTAGAAGTCAGTACGCCAAACAACAACAGCACCACCCTTGTCAGCAGGTTTAATGACAAAGGGCCAGAAATTGGTGAACGGGGCTTGCAGCCCCGTTTCTGCACTTACCCCGCGCTACTGCCGATCAGCTCCAGGGACGCCTGGAATTGGTGTTTCCAGAAGAAGAATCCTGGGCAGCGTATGACGTCACGCCGCCCAGGAGTGCAGCCAGCGCGAAGCCAGGAGCGTGCAGTGCAAGTGAGACACGCCCCTTGAGGTCTCAGTTTCACTGGACACGCCCCCAATGTTTCTGTCTTCTGCTAAGCATTTTTACATGCAAAGCAGCAGTTTAAATAGGTTTTTGGAAGTTTTTTGAAGATTTTGGTAACTTTTATAAACTTTTTAAAATGTTTACATTATTTTGAGTAATCTGAAGTAGTTTTAAACAGAATTAAAGCAATTTAAAGACTTTTAAAAGCCCTAAAAGAATTTTTTTAATTCCATTTATTTATTTAGCAATGTCGTCGTCATACGTGTCTTCACACTGTTCCCTTTGGGGAACTGTATGAAGTGGTGGAAGGATTTATGGCCATGATTAACGCTCATTCCGTGACCGTAACCATCTTTGAACCAGGCATTAGAGCGGTTAGTCCTATGGCGGGAGGGTTTTATGGGCTCCCACAAGCTATACAAGGAGGGGGGGCCACCCACACCCACGGACGCAAATATTCCACTGGATGTCAACCCAGAATTTAGAGCCGGAGCTCCGACTCCACTTGCCGGGACTGTCTGGAGCGGGGTTCGAAACCCTACCCTGATCTGGCCCAGCGGCAGGGATCCTACCGCTATGACAAAGGCCCAATCCGATTAGCAACGTGAAATGGCAGCATAGGGCTCCAGTCATGGGGAGGGAAAAGGCACAGGAAACATATGGGTGTCACCTTTTGTGCGGAGTGGGCCTTTTGCGTAGCAGTAAGCATCCCCGCCGCTGGGCCAGAAGGAGTAGGGTTTTGAACCCCACTCCAGACAGTCCCGGCAAGTGGAGTCAGAGCTCCAACTTTAAATTCTGGGTGGACATCCAGCGGGATACTTGCGTCCGTGGGTGTTGGTGGCCCCCCCCCCCCCTCAGATGGGTTGTGGGAGCCCGTAAAACCCTCCCGCCATAGGACTAACCACCCTAATGGCTGGTTCAAAGATGGTTACGGTCACGGAATGAGCGTTAATCACGGCCATAAATCCTTCCACCACTTCATACAGTTCCCCAAAGGGAACAGTGTGAGGATACGTACGATGATGACCTCTTGCGCAATGCACCTCCTTGGACCCTCAGTCGCAGATGCGAGGGGGCAAGTCGTGCAATTGTTAACATTTTTCATTTTAATGACATGTAAAATGTTGGCCCAGTAATTCCCTTCCAACTGCGCGAGTACGGTCGGGGTACTTACGCATCTGGCCGGATGAAATGCCGGTTTTCAGCATGCACAGTGCTTTTGGGGAAAACCGGCATTTCCTGTCCTCTGAACGAAGGGGTTCAGAGGCAGAATGCGTGCGACTGCACAGGCAGCGCGTGCGCAGTATAATTCGCCGCTTTCATTACTGCTTTCAGTGAGGTCAAGTCCTTACAACTTACACATGAAAAAAGCATGGGTACAGTTGCTCCAGAGGCTGCGGAGGAAGATATTTCTTATCGTGGAGCTTCTGAAAGTATGTATGTCTGTATATATTCCTTTGCGTGTTATGTATATATTCCTTTACTTATGTGTATGAATGTATTATTTAATTATGACTTTCAGAGAAAGTAACTTATTGGAAAATCATAATTAAAAACATACATTCATACACATTAGTAAAGGAATATAAAACATACATACATATACGTAAAGGAATATATGTGGACATACATACATAACTCATTCTCACATTCCATTCACACAGCCACAATTGCTCCTTCTACCTACCGTTCTGAAAACCCTTTTAAAAAAAAAAAAAAAATTTTAACTTTAAAACTTACTTAAAATTTCTTAAAATAACTTCCCTCCCTTTCCCAAACAAAAATATTGCATTTCAGAAGCTCCACGATAAAATGTTTCTTCCTCCGCAGCCAATGAACCACTTTACACTTGCTTTTTTCAAGTGTAACTTCTGAGGACTTACCCTCACGGATTTCATGAATGAAATCTACGAAGTTCACTGCGCAAGCGCTGCCTGTGCAGTCGCACGCGCTCGAGGTCTGGAAATGCCGGCGTTCCCCGCATGCGCTGTTCATGCTGAACGCCGGCATTTCCAACGGCCAGATGCGTGAGTACCCCGAGCGCACTCACGCCTTTGGCCGCGAATTTCTGGCCCAATGTCAGGGTTGGATCTAAGAGAATGGAGTGCTGCAAGTTCAGAGGGAGTTAGGTTGGAGTGAGTGAGGGGAGCAGAGAAATGGAGACGGCCGATGTCACGGTGGCAATTAGCGATGAAAAGATCTAGAGAGGGTTCAGGGCCTGGGGAGGCTGTGGGCCTTTATTCCCCTCATTGGACACAAGGCTCTTTGTCTCACAACACACTGGCTCAGGTTTTAATACAGACTTTTTAAATTCATCAATAAAAGCAGATAAACCCCGTGCTTCTGTGGAACAAACTTTTTAATATTTGGGAGTAAAAGGACAAGTTTTTTTCCCTCTGGGGAATTTATTATTAGTTTCAGGAAACAACAACAACCACTTGTATTTATAAAGCGCCTTTAATGTAGTAAAATGTCCCAAGGATCTTCACAGGATCGTTGGAAAACAAAATTTGACACCAAGCCACGTAAGATATTCGGGCAGATGACCAAAAGCTTGGTCAAAGAGGAGCATCTTAAAGGAGAGAGAGGTAGAGAGATGGAGAGGTTTAGGGAAGGAATTCCAGAGCTTAGGGCCCAGGCAGCTGAAGGCACGGCCACCAATGGTGGAGCGATTAAAATCGGGGATGCTCAAGAGGGCAGAATTAGAGGAGCGCTAATATCTCGGGAGGTTGTAGGGGCTGAAAGAAATTACAGGGATAGGGAGGGGGCGAGGCCACGGAGGGATTTGAAAACAAGGATGAGAATTTTAAGGATGAGACACTTGAGGAAAAGCAGGGAGTGGGGGAGGGTCAAGCCCTTATGGGACAGGGTTGCTAATTCTGTTCTGCGACAGTTACTGGGACAGACTGTATCTCCCCTCTCCTCCACACAGGGATGTGTGGTAGTTAAAGGGACAGCGATTCTCCTTGTTCTGTGAGATTGTAATTAAAGGGACACTACTCTGAGATGGCTACGAATCTTTAGTGCTGCCGGCCTTTCTAAAACATGTTCCTTTCTTTGAGGATCTGTGTGAACTCGCTGGTGACTCAGCAGGTTGGATGAACTCTGAAACCTCTTTGCACAGTCAGAACATTTAAAGGGTCTCTCATCGGTTCTGGGACAGGAGGGATCTGGTTAACAGTGATCACAATATCATTAGGTTTAAAGTAGTTATGGAAAGGGACAAAGAAAAATCAACAGTGAAAATACACAACTGGAAGAGAGCCAATTTCAGTGATTTGAGAAGGGATCGAGCACAGGTGGACTGGAAACAAAGATGGTCCAGGAAAACAGTGAATGATCAATGGCAGGTCTTCAAGGCTGAGATAGTTCGGGTACAAACCAAACATATTCCCATAAGGAGGAAAGATGGGTCATCCAAAGCTAGGGCTCCCGATGACAAAGGACATCGAGGTTAGAATAAAACAGAAAAAGGAGGTTTACGACAAATGTCAGGTACAGAATACAGTCAAAAACCAGGAGAATACAGAGAGTGCGGTGCAAATTGAAACAGGATATAAGGGCAAAGAGGCATTACGAAAAAAGATTAGCGGGTAACATAAAAGAGAACCTAAAAATCTTCTATAAACATATGAAAAGTAAAAGGATAGTTAAAGGAATGGTGGGGCCGATTAGGGACCAAATAGGAGATATTTCACATCTTTCAAGATAAATATATTCCACTGAGGAAAAAGGGGAGTAAAAGAAAAGACAGCCATCCGTGGCTTAGTAAAGTAATAAAGGATAGTATCCGACTGAAAACAAGGGCATATAAAGTAGCCAAATCTAGTGGGAGGATAGAAGATTGGGAAGCATTTAAAAGCCAGCAAACAATAACTAAAAGATTAATTAAGAAAGGGAAGATAGATTATGAAAGTAAACTAGCAAAAAATATAAAAACAGATAGCAAGAGTTTCTACAGCGATATAAAAAGAAATAGGGTGGCTAAAGTGAACGTTGGTCCCTTAGAGGATGAGACCGGGCAACGAGTGGTGGGGAACATGGAGATGGCAAAGACGCTGAACAAATATTTTGTATCAGTCTTTACAGTAGAGGACACTAAAAATATCCCAACACTGGACAAACAGGGGGCAATTGGGGGGGAGGAGCTAAACACGATTAAAATCACTAAAGAGATGGTACTCAGTAAAATAATGTGACTTAAGGCGGATAAATCCCCCGGACCTGATGGCCTACATCCTAGGGTCTTGAGAGAAGTGGCGGTAGGGATTGTGGATGCATTGGTGATCATTTTCCAGAACTCCCTGGACTCAGGAAAGGTCCCGGCAGATTGGAAAACTGCTAATGTAACACCCTTATTTAAGAAGGGAAGTAGACAAAAAGCTGGAAACTATAGACCAGTTAGCCTAACATCTGTGGTTGGCAAAATGTTGGAGTCCATTATTAAGGAAACAATATCAGATCATTTGGATAAACATAATTTAATAGGACAGAGTCAGCATGGTTTTACTAAGGGGAAGTCATGTTTGACAAATTTGCTCGAATTCTTTGAGGATGTAACATACAGGGTGGATAAAGGGGAACCAGTGGATGTAGTGCATTTGGACTTCCAAAAGGCATTTGACAAGGTTCCACACAAAAGATTACTGATCAAGATAAAAAATCACGGGATTGGGGGTAATATACTGGCATGGGTGGAAGATTGGCTATCTAACAGAGAACAAAGAGTTGGGATAAATGGTTCGTTCTCGGGCTGGCAATCAGTAACTAGTGGTGTCCCACAGGGATCAGTGCTGGGACCCCAACTCTTTACAATCTATATTAACGATTTGGAGGAAGGGACCGAGTGCAACATGTCCAAGTTTGCCGACGATACAAAGATGGGAGGGAAAGCAGTGAGTGAGGAGGACATAAAAAACCTGCAAAAGGACATAGACAGGCTAAGTGAGTGGGCAGAGATTTGGCAGATGCAATATAATGTTGGAGAGTGTGAGGTTATGCACTTTGGCAGAAAAAATCAAAGAGCAAGTTATTATCTAAATGGAGAGAAACTGCAAAGTGCTACAGTACAAAGGGATCTGGGGGTCCTGGTGCATGAAACACAAAAAGTTAGTATGCAGGTGCAGCAGGTGATCAGGAAGGCCAATGGAATCTTGGCTTTTATTGCAAGGGGGATGGAGTATAAAAACAGGGAAGTCTTGCTGCAGCTATACAGGGTATTGGTGAGGCCACACCTGGAATACTGCGTGCAGTTTTGGTTTCCATATCTAAGAAAAGATATACTTGCTCTCGAGGCGGTTCAGAGAAGGTTCACTCGGTTGATTCCAGAGATGAGGGGGTTGACGTATGAGGAAAGGTTGAATAGGTTGGGACTCTGCTCATTGGAGTTCAGAAGAATGAGAGGCGATCTTATCGAAACATATAAGATTGTGAGGGGGCTTGATCGGGTGGATGCGGTGAGGATGTTTCCACTGATGGGTGAGACTAGAACTAGGGGGCATAATCTTAGAATAAGGGGCTGCCCTTTCAAAACTGAGATGAGAAACTTCTTCACTCAGAGGGTAGTAAATCTATGGAATTTGCTACCCCAGAGAGCTGTGGAAGCTGCAACATTAAATAAATTTAAAATGGAGATAGACATTGTCCTAGCAGATAAGGGAATTAGGGGTTACGGGGAGAGGGCAGGGAAGTGGACGTGAGTCTAGATTCAGATCAGCCATGATCCTATTGAATGGCGGAGCAGGCCCGAGGGGCCGTATGGCCTACTCCTGCTCCTATTTCTTATGTTCTTATGTTCATCATACGGAGGCAGAGGGCGTGGCTGAGGTACTGAATGAGTACTTAGCATCTGTCTTCACAAAAGAAGAGGATGAAGTTAATGTCGCAGTAGAGGAGGGGGGAGTAGAGAAATTGGATAAAAATGGATAGAAAGGAGGTGCTAAATAGGTTGTCATCACTCAAAGTTAACAAGTCACCCAGTCCAGGTGGATGCATCCTAGATTGCAGAGGGAAGCTAGGGTGGAGATAGCAGAAGCTCCGACCACAATCTTTCAATCTCCCTCAGATATATGGGAGTGGTGCCAGAGGACTGGAGGATTGCAAATGTTACACCCTGTTTAAAAAAAGGGAAGAGGGATAAACCTGGTAACTACAGGCCAATCAGTCTAATGTCAGTGGTGGGTTAACGACTAGAGACCATTGTCAAGGACAAAATTAATTCTCATTTGGAGAAGCATGGGTTAATAAGGGGCAGCCAGTATGGATTTGTTAAAGGTAAATCGTGTCTGACTAACCTGATTGAGTTCTCTGATGAAGTAACAGAGGGTTGATGAAGGTAGTGCAGCAGATGTTGTAAATATGGACTTTCAAAAGGCATTTGATAAAATACCACATAAGAGACTTACTCTGAAAATAGAAGCAGAGGGAATTAAAGGGCTGATGGTAATTTGGGTATATAATTGGCTAAGGGAGAGGAGGCAGTGAGCAGTGCTGAGGGATGTTTTTCTGACTGGAGGGAGGTATGCAGTGGGCTCCCCCAGGGGTCGGAATTAGGACCATTGCTTTTCTTGTTAGATATAACTGACCTGGACTTGGGTATAGGTGAACAATTTCAAAGTTTACGGATGATACTATTTACTGTGTTGCCAAGTTTTGTGAGTGTAGTAGTAGCAGACTTCAGAAGGAGACTGTGAAATGAGCAGACACAAGGCAGATGACATTAAATGAGGATAAGTGTGAAGTGATACACTTTGGGAGAAACAACAGGGAGAGGCCATATAACCTAACTGGGACTATTTTGAGGGGGTGCAAGAGCAGAGGGACCTGGGGGTCCATATTCACAAGTCTTTGAAAGTGCCACGGCAAGTTGGTGAGGCGGTTCAGAAAGTGTATGGGATATTTGGCTTTGTAAATAGTGCCATTGAATACAAAAACAAGGAAGTTACACTAAACCTTTACAAATCACTAGTTAGGAACATAGGACAGGAGGAGGCCATTCAGCCCCTCGAGCCTGTTCCACCATTCAATGAGATCATGGCTGATCTGTGACCTAACTCCATACACCCGCCTTTGGCCCATATCCCTTAATACCTTTGGGTAACAAAACCTATCAATCTCAGATTGAAAATTAACAATTGATCGAGCATCAATTGCTGTTTGTGGAAGAGAGTTCCAAACTTCTACCACCCTTTGTGTGTAGAAGTGTTTCCTAATTTCACTCCTGAAAGATCTGGCTCTAATTTTTAGACTATGCCCCCAGTCCTAGAATCCCCAACCAGCAGAAATAGTTTCTCTCTATCTACCCTATCTGTTCCCCTTAATATCCTGAAAACTTCGATCAGATCACCCCTTAACTTTCTAAATTCCAGGGAATACAACCCTAATTTGTGTAATCCCTCCTCGTAACTTAACCCTTGAAGTCCAGGTATCATTCTGGTAAACCTACGCTGCGCTCCCTCCAAGGCCAATATATCCTTCCTAAGGTGTGGTGCCCAGAACTGCTCACAGTGCTCCAGGTGTGGTCTAACCAGGGTTTTGTACAGCTGCAGAGTTTTGGCCTCAGCTGGAGTCTTGTGTACAGTTCTGGGCACCACACTTTAGGAAGGATGTCAAGGCCTTGGAGAGGGTGCAGAGGAGGTTGACCAGGATGGTACCAGGGATGAGGGACTTCAGTTATGTGGAGAGATTGGAGAAGCTGGGATTGTTTCCCTTAGAGCAGAGAAGGTTAAGAGGAGACCTAATAGAGGTGTTCAAAATGATGAGGGGATTTGATCCGAGCAAGTAGAGAGAAACTGTTCACTTTGGCAAGTGGGTCGGTAACCAAAAGATCACAGATTTAAAATAGTTACTAAAAGAACTAGAGGGGAAATGAGGAGAATTGTTTTCATACAGAGGGTTGTTAAGATCTGGAACGCACCATCTGAAAGGATGCTGGAATCAGGTTCCACAGGAACTTTCAAACAGTAATTGGACGAGTCCTTGAAGAGGACTAGTTTGCAGAGTTCTGGGGATAAAGCTGGGGTGTGGGACTAAATTGGACAGCTCTTTCAAAGACACGATGGGCCGAATCACCTCCTTCTGTGCTGTTAGATTCAATGATCAGTGTGAAGTCGCTGGTGTCTCTTCAACTCCCCGGAGCTTTTAAAGCTCTTCCCACAGTCAGAACATTTAAAGGGCCTCTCGTCAGTGTGAACTCGCTGATGTGTCAGCAGGTTGGATGACTGAGTGAATCCCTTCCCACACACGGAGCAGGTGAACGGCCTCTCCCCAGTGTGTAGGTGTTGGTGTCTCTTGAGCTCCCAGGAGCTTTTAAAACTCTTCCCACAGTCAGAACATTTAAAGGGCCTCTCGTCAGTGTGAACTCGCTGATGTCCCTTCAGCTCCCCGGAGCTTATAAAGCTCTTCCCACAGTCAGAACATTTAAAGGGCCTCTCCCCAGTGTGAACTCGCTGGTGTACCAGCAGGTAGGAGGGCCGAGCGAATCCCTTCCCACACACGGAGCAGGTGAACAGTCTCTCCCCAGTGTGTAGGTATTGGTGTCTCTTCAGATCCCTGGAGCTTTTAAAGCTCTTCCCACAGTCAGAACATTTAAAGGGCCTCTCGTCAGTGTGAACTCGCTGGTGTGTCAGCTGGTGGGATGACCGAGTGAATCCCTTCCCACACACGGAGCAGGTGAACGGTCTCTCCCCAGTGTGAACTCGCTGGTGTCTCTTCAGCTCCCTGGAGCTTTTAAAGCTCTTCCCACAGTCAGAACATTTAAAGGGCCTTGCGTCAGTGTGAACTTGCTGATGTGTCAGCAGGTGGGATGACCGAGTGAATTCCTTCCCACACACAGAGCAGGTGAACGGTCTCTCCCCAGTGTGAACTCGTTGATGTGCCAGCAGGTTGGATGACACAGTGAATCCCTTCCCACACACGGAGCAGGTGAATGGCCTCTCCCCAGTGTGTAGGTGTTGGTGTTTTTTGAGCGCCCCGGAGCTTTTAAAACTATTCCCACACTCAGAACATTGCATGAGTCTCTCCCCAGTGTGAACTCGCTGGTGTCCCTTCAGCTCCCCGGAGCTTTTGAAGCTCTTCCCACAGTCAGAACATTTAAAGGGTCTCTCGTCAGTGTGAACAAGTTGGTGTTGCTTTAGTTCCCCGGGGCTTTTAAAGATCTTCCCACAGTTAGGACACTGAAATGGTCTTTCATCAGTGTGAACAAGTTGGTGTAGCTTTCGTTCCTTGGGGCTTTTAAAGCTCTTCCCACAGTCAGAACATTGAAATGGTCTCTCATCAGTGTGAACAAGTTGGTGTAGCTTTAGTTCCTTGGGGCTTTTAAAGCTCTTCCCACAGTCAGAACATTGAAATGGTCTCTCATCAGTGTGAACAAGCTGGTGTCCCTTCAGATACTGAGCGCTTTTAAAGCTCTTCCCACAGTCAGAACATTGAAATGGTCTCTCATCAGTGTGGACAAGTTGGTGTAGCTTTAGTTCCTTGGGGCTTTTAAAGCTCTTCCCACAGTCAGAACATTGAAATGGTCTCTCATCAGTGTGAACAAGCTGGTGTCCCTTCAGATACTGAGCGCTTTTAAAGCTCTTCCCACAGTCAGAACATTGAAATGGTCTCTCATCAGTGTGGACAAGTTGGTGTAGCTGTAGTTCCCCGGGGCTTTTAAAGCTCTTCCCACAGTCAGAACATTGAAATGGTCTCTCATCAGTGTGGACAAGTTGGTGTAGCTTTAGTTCCCCGGGGCTTTTAAAGCTCTTCCCACAGTCAGAACATTGAAATGGTCTCCCATCAGCGTGAACTCCCTGGTGTGTTTGCAGGTGGGATGAACAAACAAATCCCTTTCCACACACGGAGCAGGTGAGCAGACTGTCCCTGGTGTGACTGCGCCGTTGAACTTTCAATGCAGACGGGGAACTGAAGCCCTTCCCGCCATCCCCACCTTTACCCGGTTTCTCTCCGGTGTGACGGTGCACGTGTCTCACCAGGTCAGGCGATCGGCTGAATCC
Organism: Somniosus microcephalus; assembly: GCF_052327205.1. NCBI lineage: Eukaryota > Metazoa > Chordata > Chondrichthyes > Squaliformes > Somniosidae > Somniosus > Somniosus microcephalus. Next base: position 161,753,026 of record NW_028225179.1, on the reverse strand, counting down.
GCGTCCACACACTGAACACGTGTGCGGTTTGTCATCGCTGCGATCGCTGCTCTCTCCTTCCATGTGCAAAGGCCGATGATATTCAGGTCCTGATGAATCCAGCGACTCTGTCGGATATTGACGTGATGTTTGGTCTGAGCTTCCCGCCTGTAACTGCTCCACTTCTGTAACCCTGTAAATTGAGATCAGAAAAGGATCAGACAAACTGTTGTTTAATTTTCCCCATTCCGAACCTAGGGGCAGTGAAGCTGATTTTCAGGCCCCAGCTGCTGCACAGGTTGGTTGAAAGGATCAGCAGTAATGGTGGCTGTAATACCCACAAGCCCCCGGCTCTCCAGAAACCACTCTGTTGACTCTGAGTCCCGCGCATGTGCTCATGGCCCCCGTGCTCTCCCTCCTGCTCTACAATCGCCCGTCCCGATTGGTCTGCAACACGCATGCTCAGCACACAAAACGCCGCGGTTGGAACATCGGGCGTGCATGCGGAGCCGCAACATCTGGTACGCGTGAGCGGCTCAGGTGGGGGCGAGTCGGTGTTTCGCCTCAGCCACCAGGGAGGTGCGCATGCGCAGGACGACCCAACATTCTTCCCGTCAGCAATCACTCCCTCGTTTCTTTAATAAAAACAGAAAATGCTGGAAATACTCAGCAAGTCAGGCAGCATCTGTGGAGAGAGAAACAGAGTTAACGTTTCAGGTCGATGACCATTCGTCAGAACTGCTTGCTCTTTAGTGTCAGCCAGTGGCTCAGTGGGCAGCACTCTCGCCTCTGAGTCAGAAAGTTGTGGGTTCATAGTCCCACTCCAGAGGCTTGAGCACAAAAATCCAGGCTGACACTCGAGTGCAGTGCTGAGGGAGTGCGGCACTGTCGGAGGTGCCGTCTTTCGGATGAGATGTTAAATTGAGGCCCTGTTTGCTCTCTCAGGTGGATGTAAAAGATTCCATGGCATTATTTCAAGAAAGAAAGACTTGCATTTATATAGTGCCACCAGATATCCTAAAGTACTTTACAGCCAATGAAGTACTACAATGAAGTAGTCACTGTTGTAATGTGGGAAAGAGCAGGGGAATTATCCCCAGTGTCCGAGCCAATGTTTATCCTTCAATCAACATAAAAAATGATAGATTATCTGGTCATTGTCACATTGCTGTTTGTGGGAGCTTGCTGTGCGCTAATTGACTGCCGCATTTCCTACATTACAACAGTGACTACATTGCAAAAGTACTTCATTGGCTGTAAAGTACTTTGGGACGTCCGGTGCTGGTGAAAGGCGCTATATAAATGCAAGTCTTTCTTCCTTCACTGGTCTCACCAGCGACCTCTTCTGGCGGTTGGTTGCTTGACAGACGAGAGCCCGCGCATGCGCACACGGGACGGCGGTTTGGGCCGAGTCCGGCACAGCGACCCCTCCCGGTCACCAAGGGTAATGACCGCGCATGCCCAGAGGAGACCAACCCCCCTCCTCCACTCGGAGCTGCGCATGCGCACTCGGATCCTACCGGACTGAGTCGGCGCGGGGCCATTCCGGGAAAAGGCCTTGGTGTCGGTTCCAGAGTCGCGATCGGTGACGCGAAGTGAGTTTTCTCCGCTCCGATTGGGTGGAGAATGGCGCGGGGTGGATCGGGAGAGAATCGAGAGAAATAGAAAAACCTCAGAGTCCGCGAGGCCCCGGACCGAGCGGCGGCACTTGGACGGTGCACGTGATCTCCTCGGGGACACGTCACCCGGGCCCGCAGCCTGATTGACGGCAGCTTCCCACCAATAGGGAGCGAGCGGGGCGGGGCTGGTGGAGCGAGCTGGCGGCGGGTCCTCCAACCAATCGGGGAGCCCGAGGGGCGCGACTAGCGGCACCCAGTGGGCGGGGCTGGAGGAGCGAGCCGGCGGCGGGTCCTCCAACCAATCGGGGAGCCCGAGGGGCGGGACTAGCGGCACCCAGTGGGCGGGCCTGGAGGAGCGAGCCGGCGGCGGGTCCTCCAACCAATCGGGGAGCCCGAGGGGCGGGACTAGCGGCACCCAGTGGGCGGGGCTGGAGGAGCGAGCCGGCGGCGGGTCCTCCAACCAATCGGGGAGCCCGAGGGGCGGGACTAGTGCCGGCTGATTGTCTGATCCGCGGGGCAGCGAGTTTCTCCAGTCCCTTGTTCAGGGCCCGGGGCCCGGGGAGGCTGTGGGCCTTTATTCCCCGCATTGGACACAAGGCTCTTTGTCTCACAACACACTTATAAGAAGTCACACAACACCAGGTTATGGTCCAACAGCTTTATTTGAAATCACAAGCTTTCGGAGCGCTGCTCCTTCGTCAGGTGACTTCAGACTTCACCTGACGAAGGAGCAGCGCTCTGAAAGCTTGTGATTTCAAATAAAGCTGTTGGACCATAACCTGGTGCTGTGTGACTTCTTACATTTGTCCACCCCAGTCCAACTCCGGCATCTCCACACCATCACAACACACTGGCTCAGGTTTTAATAGAGACTTTTTAAATTCATCAATAAAAGCAGATAAACCCTGTGCTTCTGTGGAACAAACTTTCTAATATTTTATAGAATCATAGAATGGTTACAGCACAGAAGGAGGCCATTTGACCCATCGAGCCCGTGCTCGCTCTCTGCAAGACCACTTCAGCGAGTCCCACTCCCCGCCATTTCCCCGTAACCCTGCAAATTTCTTTACTTCAGATACTTATCCAATTCCCTTTTGAAAGCCGTGATTGAATCGGCCTCCACCACCCTTTCAGGCAGTGCATTCCAGATCCTAACCACTCGCTACGTAAAAATGCTTTTCCTCATGTCGCCTTTGGTTCTTCTGCCAATCACCTTAAATCTGTGTCCTCTGGTTCTCGACCCTTCCAGCAATGGGAACAGTTTCTCTCTATCTACTCAGACCTGGATGAGGATTGCAGCGCGAGGCGGAGCTTATAACCAGCAGCGAACGAGGCCCGACCAGAGCATCGGACCTGGGTGAGGATTGCAGCGCGAGGCAGAGCTTATAACCGGCAGCGAACGAGGCCTGACCAGAGCATCGGCCCTGGGTGAGGATTGCAGTGCGAGGCGGAGCTTATAACCGGCAGCAAACGAGGCCCGACCAGAGCATCGGACCTGGGTGAGACTTGCAGCGCGAGGCGGGGCTTATAACCGGCAGCGAACGAGGCCCGACCAGAGCATCGGACCTGGGTGAGGATTGCAGCGCGAGGCGGAGCTTATAACCGGCAGCGAACGAGGCCCGACCAACTCAGCAGCAGGGAGAGAGGTAAAAAGTAATCAAAGTGTGACGTCAGCAGGAAGCAGGTAAGTGATTGGTTGGTGAGTATTTCTCTCTTTTTTAAACTTTAACTCTGGTTTATAGTTTCTAAGGTCTCTCTGGTGTAGTGGGGACTGTTGGTAAACTATTTAACTGTAGTGTAATTAGTGGGATTGATTGATTTAATTTAAATTCAATTAATTAAAGGGTAAATCATGGCAGGACAGCCCGGGCACGTGATATGCTCCTGCGATATGTGGAAACTCAGGAACACTTCCTGTGTCCCTGCCAACTACGTGTGCAGGAAGTGCACCCAGCTGCAGCTACTGACAGACTGCATTGCAGCGCTGGAGCTGCGATTGGATGCATACTGGAGCATTCACGATGCTCGGGACATCGTGAATAGCACGTTTAGGGAGTTGGACACACCACAGGTCGAGGTTGGACAGGAAGAAAGGGAACGGGTGACCAACAGGCAGAGTACTAGGCGCAGGCAGGTAGTGCAGGGGTCCCCTGTGGCCATCCCCCTCTCCAACAGATACAACACTTTGAGTGCTGTTGGGGGGGATGGCTTATCAGAGGAAGGCAGCAGCAGCCAACTTCCTGGCACCAGAGGTGGCTCTGCTGCACAGAATGGGAGGAAGAAGAGTGGTAGAGCTACAGTAATAGGGGATTCAATTGTAAGGGGAATAGATAGGTGTTTCTGCGGCCGCAAGCGAGACTCCAGGATGGTGTGTTGCCTCCCTGGTGCAAGGGTCAAGGATGTCTCCGAGTGGCTGCAAAACATCTTGGAAGGGGAGGGTGAACAGCCAGTTGTCGTGGTGCATATAGGCACCAACGATATAGGTAAAAAGCGGGATGAGGTCCTAAAAGCGGAATATAGGGAGTAAGGAGGCAAATTAAAAACAGGACCTCAAAGGTAGTAATCTCAGGATTGCTACCAGTGCCACATGTTAGTCAGAGTAGAAATAGAAGGATACTTCAGATGAATACGTGGCTAGAGGAATGTTGCAAGGGGGAGGGATTCAAGTTCCTGGGACATTGGAACCAGTTCTGGGGGAGGTGGGACCAGTTCAAACCGGACGGTCTGCACCTGGGCAGGGCTGGAACCGATGTCCTAGGGGGTTTGTTTGCTAGTGCTGTGGGGGAGGGTTTAAACTAAAATGGAAGGGGGTTGGGAACCTGAGCAGGGAGACAGAGGAAAGGGAAACAAGGATAAAAGCAAAAGATAGGAAGGAGAAAAACAAAAGTGGCAGTCAGAGAAATCAACGGTTTAACTCAAACGTGGCCACAGTAAATAATAATTGTGGTAAACCACTTTTATCGTTCACTATCGTTACACTATAGTTATCACTGTTGTATTGTTATCACTGCTCTCACTGTTGTATCACTATACGAGGTCGCCTCTTGTCACGCTGTTATACCTGGGCTGACCACCTCCGACTCCGCCCATGGCTCCACCTACCTGCCCAGGTATAAAGGTAGTCGACTGGCTGGTATTCCTCCTTGTTGGACCCGATCACCCACGAGGGTGGGCTCTGTTATTTAGTCAATAAAAACCTTTAGTTACGTTCCTAACTCGTCGCTTTTTATTGGACGAATTGATAGGTATATCAATTTTATTGACTAAATTTTAAAGATGTCTACTACTGGCCAGCCAGAAGCCCTCCCAGAAGCACAGCCACAACAGCTTTCAGACACCGGGCTACACCAGCCACACCAGCCGGCTTGGCTGCAAGCCCTCAAACCACCGTACCTGGATCTAAACCCACAGGCAGCAAACTCAGCCCTCAACTTCAAACACTGGCTGGGCTGCTTCGAATCCTACCTGGAAGAATCCGGCGTCCCTCAGAGATCCAAATTAAGAGTTCTGAACGCCCAAGCGAGCCCGAGAGTATACGCACTCATCCAGGACACGACTACATACGAGGCCGCTATCAACCTACTGAAACAGCAGTACCGGAGCCCGGTAAATTACATGTACACCAGGCACCTCCTAAGATCCCGCCCGCAACAGCCAGGAGAGTCTGTAGCTGAATTTTTACGGGCGCTAAGAGCACTCGGCAGGAACTGTGACTTTAAAGCGGTGACGGCTGTTGAAAATACGGAAGATAATATCCGCGATGCCTTTGTGAAAGGCCTACGGTCCGACCACTCACGGCAAAGACTGCTTGAAGCTAAAGACCTCGACCTGGACAAAGCTGAAGCCCTCGCTCTCTCCCTAGAGGTGGCCCATCAGGACCAGGAGGCGTTTTCCAGGTACTGCTCGCGACCCTGGGACTCAGGCCCGACCCCTACCGCAATACCCTTCGCAGCGCCGCCCCCGGGACCTACCTCAGCGTCGGCGTCCCGGACCCGACCGGGACCGCCACCCCCGGTACCGGCTCCGACATCGGGCACCCGCGATCGGGCCGCCAGCTGCTTCTTTTGCGGCCAGGAGAAGCACCCGAGGTCGCGCTGCCCAGCCAGGAACTCTACCTGCTCAACCTGCAGGAAGAAAGGCCACTTCTCTAAGGCCTGCAGGAGCGGATCTTCAGAGGCCAGCAGTGCCTCATGCGAACTGTGGGGGCGGCCATCTTCTTTCAAGGCAACTGAGGCCAGCATCCCCACACGTGAGTCATGGGGGCGGCCATCTTTGATCAAGGCAACCGACCCCAATAGTGCCTCACGTGAGTTATGGGAGCAGCCATCTTCTCCGCCATTTTGTCCTACCTCGTGGGAGACGCCATTTTACCCACCACGCCCGACTGCCACCGGGCCTCCGGACCCGACGACCGCCTCGCCCGCAGACGACAACGACTCGCTTACCTACACACTAGCCTCCGTCACTCTGGATCAAGCCCGCCCACACCACCTGTCCAAGTCGATGATGGACATCAAAGTAAACGGCCACGCCACGACCTGCCTGTTCGACAGCGGAAGCACGGAGAGCTTCATCCACCCAGACACGGTGAGCCACTACTCCCTCCCTGTCCTGCCAACGCGCAGCCGAATCTCGATGGCATCGAGGTCCCACGCCACGGACATTAGCGGCTACTGTGTTGTGACCTTGTCGGTTAAGGGTACGGAGTATAAAAATTTTAAACTCCTCGTCCTCCCCCAGCTCTGCGCTGCCGTCCTACTAGGGCTGGACTTCCAATCCCACCTCCAAAGTGTAACCCTAGCATACGGTGGACCCCTCCCCCCACTCACAGTCGACAACCAGCGAAGGTTAAACCGCCCACCGCGTAACACCTGCAGCCTATCCACCCTCAAGGTGCCGCCACCTTCCCTGTTCGCTAACCTCACCCCCGACTGCAAACCCATCGCTACCAAGAGCAGGCGGTACAGCGCTGGGGACAGAGCCTTCATTAGCTCTGAGGTGCGGCGCCTCCTGAAAGAGGGCATTATCGAGGGGAGCAACAGCCCCTGGCGTGCCCAGGTCGTGGTCGTTAAGACCGGCGATAAAAATCGCCTGGTCATCGACTACAGCCAGACCATAAACAGATACACCCAGCTGGACGCATACCCCCTTCCCCGCATATCTGACATGGTCAATCAGATTGCACAATACCGCGTATTCTCGACCATCGACCTTAAGTCGGCCTACCACCAACTCCCTATCCACCCCGAGGACCGCCAGTACACCGCCTTCGAGGCAAATGGGCGCCTATACCACTTCCTTAGGGTCCCCTTCGGTGTCACCAACGGGGTCTCGGTCTTCCAAAGGGAGATGGACAGGATGGTTGACCAGAACGGACTGCAGGCCACATTCCCCTACCTAGATAACGTCACCATCTGCGGCCGCGACCGGCAGGACCATGACGTGAATCTGGAGAAATTCCTCCGTACGGCCCAACGGCTGAACCTCACCTACAATAAGGAGAAATGTGTGTTTAACACCTCGCGCCTTGCCATCCTTGGCTGTGTAGTAGAGAACGGACTCATCGGCCCCGACCCCGAAAGAATGCGCCCCCTCATGGAGCTACCCCTCCCCCACTGCCCTAAGGCACTTAAGAGAACCCTGGGGCTCTTCGCCTACTATGCCCAATGGGTGCCCAATTATGCAGACAAAGCCAGACCCCTCATGAAGTCCACATCCTTCCCCCTCACGGAGGAAGCGTGCGCGGCCTTCTCCCTCATCAAGGGAGACATAGCCAAGGCCACAATGCACGCAGTGGATGAGTCCATCCCCTTCCAAGTGGAGAGCGATGCATCCGACTTCGCCCTAGCCGCTACCCTTAACCAGGAGGGGAGGCCGGTGGCCTTCTTCTCAAGGACCCTACAGGGCCCCGAGATCCGACACTCGTCGGTCGAGAAGGAAGCCCAGGCAATTGTGGAGGCGGTACGGCGCTGGAGGCATTACCTGGCAGGCAAACGATTTACCCTCCTCACCGACCAACGTTTGGTTGCTTTCATGTTTAATAACAAGCTGAGGGGCAAAATCAAGAATGACAAGATCTTGAGGTGGAGAATCGAGCTATCCACCTACGATTATGATATCTTGTACCGGCCAGGTAAGCTGAACGAACCCCCTGATGCTCTTTCACGAATTACATGCGCCAGCGCGCATATTGATAGACTTCAGACCCTCCACAACGACCTCTGCCATCCCGGGGTCACCAGACTTTACCATTTCATTAAGGCCCGCAACCTGACCTACTCCATCGAGGAGGTCAGGACCATGACCAGGAACTGCCAGACCTGCGCCGAGTGCAAACCGCACTTCTATAGGCCGGACAGAGCAAGCCTGATCAAGGCCACCCGCCCCTTCGAGCGCCTGAGCATCGACTTTAAGGGGCCTCTACCGTCATCTGACCGCAATGTGTACTTCCTCAACATCGTTGATGAGTATTCCCATTTCCCTTTTGCCTTCCCCTGCCCAGACATGACCAGTACCACGGTCATCAAGTGCCTGAACGACCTCTTCGCCTTGTTCGGGTTCCCGAACTATATACATAGTGACCGGGGCCCCTCCTTCATGAGCGAGGAACTCCGTCAGTTCCTACTAGCGAGAGGTATTGCAGCAAGTAGGACCACCAGCTACAACCCCCGAGGGAACGGCCAGGTGGAAAGAGAGAACGCGACGGTATGGAAGGCCGTCCTCTTAGCCTTAAAGTCTAAGGGCCTCCCAACCTCCCGCTGGCAGGAAGTCCTCCCGACAGCGCTGCACTCCATCCGGTCACTACTTTGCACTGCCGTTAACGCCACCCCCCATGAACGAATGTTTGTTTTCCCCAGGAAGTCGACTACGGGAACCACTCTACCAACCTGGCTGACCTCTCCGGGGCCCGTCTTGCTGCGAAAGCACGTGAGGGCCCATAAAACGGACCCCCTGGTCGAGAGGGTGAACCTCCTGCACGCCAACCCCCAGTACGCCTACGTGGCTTACCCAGACGGGCGGGAGGACACTGTCTCCTTACGAGACCTCGCACCCTCGGGCACTCCGGAGACACCACCTTTACCCCCCCCCACCACCCCCCCAATTCCAGCCCAGGTAGACGGCATGCCGGAACCCCACGAGCCTTCGCCGACCACGCAGACACCAGCATTAACACCGGATAATGCAGCACCGCCGCTGTGACGATCGGAGAGGCTTACGAGGCCTCCGGACAGACTGACATACCAGAACTGGTAGTACACTTCACCCCGCCGGACTCAAATCTAAACAAGGGGTGAATGTGGTAAACCACTTTTATCGTTCACTATCGTTACACGATAGTTATCACTGTTGTATTGTTATCACTGCTCTCACTGTTGTATCACTATACGAGGTCGCCTCTTGTCGCGCTGTTATACCTGGGCTGACCACCTCCGACTCCGCCCATGGCTCCACCTACCTGCCCAGGTATAAAGGTAGTCGACTGGCTGGTATTCCTCCTTGTTGGACCCGATCACCCACGAGGGTGGGCTCTGTTATTTAGTCAATAAAAACCTTTAGTTACGTTCCTAACTCGTCGCTTTTTATTGGACGAATTGATAGGTATATCAATAATTCTAATAGGTCTACGAGCGTTAAAAAAACAAGCCTGAAGGCTTTGTGTCTTAATGCGAGGAGCATTTGTAATAAGGTGGATGAATTGGCTGCGCAAATAGAGGTAAATGAATATGATTTGGTTGGGATTACGGAAACGTGGCTCAAGGATGGCCAAGTCTGGGAACTCAACATCCAGGGGTATTCGATATTCAGGGAAGATAGGCAAAAAGGAAAGGGAGGTGGGGTAGCATTACTGGTTAAAGAAGGGATTAACACAATTGTAATGAAGGATATTAGCTCTGATGATGTGGAATCTGTATGGGTAGAATTGAGAAATACTAAGGGGAAAAAAACATTAGTGGGAGTGGTATATAGACCTCCAAACAGTAAGGCGGAGGTTGGGGATGGCATTAAAAGGGAAATTAAAGAAGCGTGCAATAAGGGCACAGCAGTCATCATGGGTGACTTTAATCTACATATAGATTGGGCTAACCAAATTAGTAACAATACTGTGGAGGAGGAATTCCTGGAGTGTTTACGGGATGGTTTCCTGGACCAGTATGTCGAGGAACCAACCAGAGATCAGGCCATCTTAGACTGGGTATTATGTAACAAGAAAGGATTAATTAGCTATCTTGTTGTACGAGGCCCCTTGGGTCGGAGCGATCATAATATGATCGAATTCTTCATTAAGATGGAGAATGAAGTAGTTGACTCAGAAACTAGGGTCCTCAATTTAAATAAAGGAAACTACGATGGTCTGAGGAGCGAGTTGGGTAGGATTGATTGTCGAATGGCACTCAAAGGGTTGACGGTGGATAGGCATGGCAAACATTCAAAGACCGAATGGATGAACTACAGAAGTTGTTCATCCCAGTTTGGCATAAAAATAAAACAAAAAAGGTGACTCAACCATGGCTAACAAGGGAAATTAGGGATAGCATAAGATCCAAGGAGAGGACATACAAATTGGCCAGAAAAAGCAATAATCCTGAGGATTGGGAGCAGTTTAGGATTCAACAAAGGAGGACAAAGGGATTAATTAAGAAAGGGAAAATAGAATATGAGAGTAAGCTTGCAGGGAACATAAAAACTGACTGTAAAAGCTTTTATAGATATGTGAAGAGAAAAAGATTGGTGGAGTCAAGCGTAGGTCCCTTGCAGTCAGAATCGGGGGAATTTATAATGGGGAACAAAGAAATGGCAGACCAACTAAATACATATTTTGGTTCTGTCTTCACAAAGGAGGACACAAATAACCTCCCAGAGATGCCGGGGAACATAGGGTCTGATGAAAAGGTGGAACTGAAAGAAATCAGTATTTGTAGGGAAATGGTGTTAGGAAAATTGATGGGACTGAAGGCCGATAAATCCCCAGGGCCTGATAATCTACATCCCAGGGTACTTAAGGAAGTGGCCCTAGAAATAGTAGATGCATTGCTGGTCATCTTCCAGAACTCGATAGACTCTGGAACAGTACCCATGGATTGGAGGGTAGCTAATGTTACCCCACTATTCAAAAAAGGTGGCAGAGAAAAAGCGGGGAATTATAGACCGGTAAGCCTGACATCGGTAGTGGGGAAAATGCTAGAGTCCATTATAAAAGATGTAATAGCAGAGCACTTGGAAAGCAGTGACAGGATCAGACAAAGTCAACATGGATTTACAAAAGGTAAACCATGCTTGACTAATCTACTGGAATTTTTTGAGGATGTAACTGGTAAAATAGATAAGGGAGAACCAGTGGATGTGGTGTATTTGGACTTTCAGAAGGCTTTCGATAAGGTCCCGCATAAGAGATTAGTATGCAAAATTAAGGCACATGGGATTGGGGGCAAGGTATTGACTTGGATAGAGAACTGGTTGGCGGACAGAAAGCAAAGAGTTGGAATAAACGGGTCGTTTTCCGAGTGGCAGGCAGTGACTAGTGGTGTACCCCAGCTGTTCACAATATATATTAATGATCTGGACGAGGGAATTGAATGTAATGTCTCCAAATTTGCAGACGACACAAAGCTGGGTGGGAGGGTATGCTGTGAGGAGGATGTCATGAAACTCCAGTACGATTTGGACAGGTTAGGTGATTGGGCAGAAACATGGCAAATGCACTAATGTGGATAAATGTGAGGTTATCCACTTTGGTGGCAAAAACAGGAAGGCAGATTATTATTTGAATGGCAATAGATTGGGAGAAGGGGAAGTGCAAAGAGACCTGGGTGTTCTTGTGCACCAGTCGCTGAAGGTAAGCATGCAGGTGCAGCAGGTGGTTAAGAAGGCAAATGGTATGTTGGCCTTCGTAGCAAGAGGGTTCGAGTACAGGAACAAGGATGTCTTGCTACAGTTGTACAGGGCCTTGGTGAGACTGCACCTTGAGTATTGTGTGCAGTTTTGGTCGCCTTATCTGAGGAAGGACGTTTTTGCCATGGAAGGAGTGCAGCGAAGATTCACCAGGCTGATACCTGAGATGGCAGGAATGACGTATGAGGAGAGATTGTGCCGATTGGGCTTATACTCACTGGAGTTTAGAAGATTGAGAGGGGATCTCATCGAAACCTATAAAATTCTGTCAGGCCTGGACAGACTAAATGCTGGAAGGATGTTCCCGATGGTCGGGGAGTCCAGAACCAGGGGTCATAGTCTAAGGATAAGGGGTTGGACATTTAGGACTAAAATGAGGAGGAATTTCTTCCCCCGAAGAGTGGTGAACCTGTGGAATTCTCTGCCACAGAGGGCGGTGGAGGCCAGTTCATTAAATATATTCAAGAAGGAGTTGGATATATTTCTTAAGGCTAAAGGGATCAAGGGATATGGGGAGAAGGCAGGGATAGGGTACTGAATTTGGATGATCAGCCATGATCTCATTGAATGGCGGAGCAGGCTCGAAGGGCCGAATGGCCTACTCCTGCTCCTATCTTCTATGTTTCTATGTTACTCTATCCAGAACCCTCATGACTTTGAACACCTCTATCAAATCTCCTCTCAACCTTCTCTGCTCTAAGGAGAACAACCCCAGCTTCTCCAGTCTAACAACATAACTGAAGTCCCTCATCCCTGGAACCATTCTTGTAAATCTTTTCTGCACCCTCTCTAAGGCCTTCACATCCTTCATAAAGTGCGGTGCCCAGAATTGGACACAATTCACTAGTTGAGGCCGAACCAGTGTTTTATAAAGGTTCATCATCACCTCCTTGCTTTTGTACTCTATGCCTCTATTTATAAAGCCCAGGATCCCATATGCTTTTTTAACCACTTTCTCAACCTGCCCTGCCACCTTCAACGATTTGTGCACACATACCCCCAGGTCTCTCTTTCATGCACCCACTTTAGAATTGTACCATTTAGTTTATATTAGCTCACTTGGTTCTTCCTACCAAATGTATCACTTTGCACTTTTCTGCATTAAATTTAATCTGCCACATGACTGCCCATTTCACCAGCCTGTCTATGTCCTCTTGAAGTCTATCACTATCCTCCTCACTGTTCACTTTACTTCCAAGTTTTACGTCATCTGCAAATTTTGAAATTCTGCCCTGTACACCCAAGTCCAAGTCATTAACATATATATATCAAGAAAAGCAGTGGTCCTAGTACCGACTCCTGGGGAACACCGCAGTGTACCTTCCTCCAGTCTTAAAAACAACCGTTCACCACTGCTCTCTGTTTTCTGTCACTTTGCCAATTTTGTATCCATGCTGCCACTGTCCCTTTCATTCCATGGCCTTCAATTTTGCTGGCAAGCCTATTATGTGGCACTTGTCGAAAGCCTTTTGGAAATCCATGTACACCACGTTAACCGCATTGCCCTCATCAACCCTCTCTGTTACCTCATCAAAAAACTCAATCAGAATCAGAGCAGCCGGGCCCGGCGGACGTGCGGCCAGGGCCCCGGCACCAGGAAACCCAGGGTGCAGTGCCTTCCCCATCCGAGCCGTCGCTTCCCGGTTTCTTCAGCCAGTTCCACTGAGTCCGACTCGGGAAAAGGACAGGAGCCAGGCTCCCAGAATGGCCCGCGGCCCCGGGGAGCATGCGCACTCTCAGCAGGGAAATCAGCGCATTGGATAGAGCGGTTTCTGGGGTGCGGGGAATTGTGGGTGCTGCGGCCGCCATTAGTCAGCGGCTGTGGGGAAGAGTTTTATTGCAGGCTGACGGAAGGTAGGTCCCTGGCCGCCTGTGTAGGTCTTTTTGTTGCTTCAGTTTGAGCTGGAGTGGAGATGGGGGAGAAGCTGCTGGGTTTAACCCCCAGTACTTCTGAGTCCAGGAGGACCCAACAATTTCCAATGTGAGACTGTCAAGGGAGGTGGATTCTGGGGGAGATTAGGTTGTTAGACACTGTCCCTACAATGTAAAAGAGTATTGTTTTAGGAACAAGTATTTCTGTACAGGCTTTTAATCCAGTTTACATCTGCAGATTTGTTTTAATTCATTCTTGGGATGTAGGCGTCGATCGCAAGACCAGAATATATTGCCAATCCCCATCTTCCCGTTGAGACGGTGATGGTGGGCCGCCTTCTTGAACTGCTGCAGTCCGTGTGGTGAAGGTACTCCCATAATGCTGTTGTGTAAGGAGTTCCAGGATTTTCACCCAGTGATGATGTAGCAATGGCGATATATGTCCAAGTCAGGATGGTTTGTGACTGGGAGAACTTGGAGGTGATGGTGCTCCCAGGCACCTTCTGCCTTTGTCCTTCTAGGTGCTGGAGGTTGCGGGTTTTGGAGGTTCTGTCAAAGTTCTGGTCGAGTTGCAGATGTATAAAGTCCATCTCCTTCACCCCCCTCCCACTCCCACCTCTCTCTCTCTCTCTCTCTATCTCTCCTCCCATAGGGGCCAGAGGCCCAGACCAGGTGGCAGATTCCCTTCACTGAGGGACATTAGTGAACCAGTGGGATTTTATGACAATCCGGCAGCTTTCATGGTCACATTTTTCTAATGCCGGCCCCACAAATAACCAGATTCATTGAGCTCAATTTCACAACCTGCCTCTTTAGTGGGTTCTCTCTCACGCTCCCTGTTTTAAATTCATTTTACAGGGTATTAGAAGGGGAGGATTTGCAGATGGGAAACTCAAACCACACATCACGTCAAGATCTGACAGTCACTCGATTCATCAGGAACTGAATATCATCGGCCCTTGAATATGGAAGCAAAAAGCACCGTTCACACCGGGGAGAAGCCGTTCACCTGCTCTGAGTGTGGGAAGAGATTCACTCAGTCATCCACCCTGCTGACACACCAGCGAGTTCACTCTGGGGAGAGGCCGTTCACCTGCTCCGTGTGTGGGAAGGGATTCACTAATTCATCCCACCTGCTGAATCACCAGCGAGTTCACACTGATGAGAGACCTTTTAACTGCTCGGAAGTCGGGAGCAGCGGGAGCAGCGAGGAGGAGCTCGGGAGGAAACCCGGCGACCAGCGAGGCCCGAGACCAGTCGGGAGCAGTGATTCAGAGCTGGTATAAAAACCGGAGAGAGGCGAGGCCCGAGACCAGTCGGGAGCAGCGGGAGCAGCGAGGAGGAGCTCGGGAGGAAACCCGGCGACCAGCGAGGCCCGAGACCAGTCGGGAGCAGTGATTCAGAGCCGGTATAAAAACCGGAGAGAGGCGAGGCCCGAGACCAGTCGGGAGCAGCGGGAGCAGCGAGGAGGAGCTCGGGAGGAAACCCGGCGACCAGCGAGGCCCGAGACCAGTCGGGAGCAGTGATTCAGAGCCGGTATAAAAACCGGAGAGAGGCGAGGCCCGAGACCACAGCTGGTGCAGACGGGAGAGCAGGAGGCCAGTAACTGGTGAGTTTAAAAGCTCACCTTTCGCGGGCTTTTTCTTTCACAGCTGGTGCAGACGGGAGAGCAGGAGGCCAGTAACTCTTATATAGGTGGAGCTGTTGCTAAACCCGAAACACTACAGTGTAGTGTCTCCCACCCTTCCACCTCCTCTAACCTTTTAGGGGTTAGGGGAAGTTGAAAAGGTAGGTTCAATTTATTTTATTTCAGGAGCCTAACCTAGGTGGAGAAGGTTCCAGGACAGGAGGCGGCAGTGAAAATACAACACCAGAAAACAGGTAGGTGACTGGTTGGTGAGTACTTTCACAAACTTATTCTAAGTAGAATTCAATAGTTAAGCTAAATCGTAGTAAATAAAAGGGTATTGTAAGGGTTAAGTCATGGAAGGGCAGCTCGGACCCGTGTCATGCTTCTCCTGTGCCATGTGGGAAATCAGGGACACTGTCCCTGACAACTATGTGTGCAGGAAGTGTGTCCAGCTGCAGCTCCTAGCAGACCGCATGGCAGCGCTGGAGCTGCGAATGGACTCACTCTGGAGCATACGCGATGCTGAGGATGTTGTGGATAGCACATTCAGTGAGTTGGTCACACCGCAGGTAAAGGCTAGCTCAGACAGTAAATGGGTGACCAAAAGGCAGGGTAAAGGCAGGAAGGTAGTGCAGGAGTCACCTGCGGTCATCTCCCTCCAAAACAGGTTTACCGTTTTGGGTACTGTTGGGGGAGATGACTTATCAGGGGAAGGCACCAGCAGCCAGGTTCAGGGCACCATGACTGGCTCTGCTGCACAGAAGGGTGGGAAAAAGAGGGATAGGGCTATAGTGATAGGGGATTCAATTGTAAGGGGGATAGATAGGAGTTTCTGTGGCCGAGACCGAGACTCCAAGATGGTATGTTGCCTCCCTGGTGCAAGGGTCAAGGATGTCTCGGAGCGGGTGCAGAGCATTCTGAAGGGGGAGGGGGATCAGCCAGTTGTCGTGGTACATGTAGGTACCAACGATGTAGGTAAAAAGAGGGAGGAGGTCCTACAAGCTGAATTTAGGGAGTTAGGAGCTAAATTGAAAAGTAGGACCTCAAAGGTAGTAATCTCTGGATTGCTACCAGTGCCACGAGCTAATAAGTTTAGAGAGAGTAAGATAGATAAGCTAAATACGTGGCTTGAGCAGTGGTGCAAGGGAGAGGGATTTAAATTCTTGAGGCATTGGAACCAGTTCTTGGGGAGGAGTGACCTGTACCAAGGGGACGGTCTACACCTGAGCTGTGAGGGAGCCGATGTCCTCGGGGTAATATTTTCTAGGGCGGTTCGGGAGGATTTAAACTAATTTGGCAGGGGGATGGGAACCTAGATAGTGGAAAAGAGGGAAGTCATATGAAGTCAGAAATAGATGGTAGAAAGGTGAGAAGCAATAAGCAAAGGAGAGAAACACAAAGGGCCAAACTAATTCATAATGAGAGTGTGAAAAAAGCAAGCCTGAAGGCTTTGTATCTTAATGCTAGAAGCATTAGGAACAAGGTGGATGAATTAGTTGTGGAAATAGAGGTAAACAAGTATGATTTGATTGGGATTACAGAAACGTGGCTGCAGGGTGGGCAAGGCTGGGAACTTAACATCCAGGGATATACAATATTTAGGAAGGATCGGCAAAAAGGTAGGGGAGGTGGGGTAGCATTGCTGGTAAAGGAGGGGATTAATGCAATGGAAAGGAAGGATATTAACTCGGATGAAACGGAATCTGTATGGGTAGAAATGAGAAATAGCAAGGGGAGGAAAACGTTAGTGGGTGTGATATATAGGCCTCCAAATAGTAATATGGAGGTGAGGGAAGGCATAAAAAGGGAAATTAGAGAAGCGTGCGATAAGAGCACAGCTGTCATCATGGGTGACTTTAATTTACATATTGATTGGACTACCCAAATTAGTAAAAATTCTGAGGAGGAGGAATTCCTGGAATGTTTTCGGGACGGTTATCTGGACCAATATGTCGAGGAGCCGACTCGAGATCAGGCCATTTTAGACTGGGTATTGTGCAATGAGAAGGGACTTATCAACAATCTTCTTGTACGAGGCCCCTTGGGTCAGAGCGATCATAATATGATCGAGCTCTCAGTCGAGATGGAGAGTGAGGAAATTGAATCAGAGACTAAGGTCCAGAACTTAAATAAAGGGAATTACGAGGGTATGAGACGGGAATTGGGTAAGATTGATTGGGTGGTGTTTCTGGGGGGATTGACAGTGGATAGACAATGGCAAGCATTCAAAGATAGAATGGAAGAATTCCAGAACATGTTTATACCGGTTTGGCATAAAAATAAACCTAATAAGGTGGCTCAACCGTGGATAACGAGGGAAATTAGGGACAGCATAAAATCAAAAAAAAGGGCATATCAACTGGCAAAAAAAAGCACCAGACCGGAAGATTGGGGGCAGTACAGGATACAGCAAAAGAGGACAAAGGGATTAATCAGGAAGGGGAAAATAGAATACGAAAGTAAACTTGCAGCAAACATAAAGACAGACTGCAAAAGCTTTTATCGGTATATCAGGAGGAAAAGACTGGTAAAATCCCAAGTCGGTCCCTTGCAGTCCGATTCGGGAGAATATATAATGGAGAATAAGGAAATGGCAGACCAATTAAACTCATACTTTGGTTCTGTATTCACAAAGGAGGACACAAATAACCTCCCAGGAATATCGGCAAACATAGGGACTAATGAGAGGGAGGAGCTGACAGAAATTAGTATCTCTAGGGATATGGTGTTGGGTAAGTTGAGGGGACTGAAGGCCGACAAATCCCCGGGGCCTGATAAACTACATCCTAGGGTACTTAAGGAGGTGGCCCTGGAGATAGCAGATGCTCTAAGGATCATCTTCCGGAACTCCATTGACTCGGGAACAGTACCCGTGGATTGGAGGGTAGCTAATGTTACCCCAATATTTAAAAAGGGGGGTAGAGAGAAAGCAGGGAATTATAGACCAGTAAGCCTTACATCGGTTGTGGGCAAAATGCTAGAGTCCATTATTAAGGATAAAATAGCGGAGCACTTGACAAATGGGGAAAGGATCGGACAGAGTCAACATGGATTTACAAAGGGTAAATCGTGTTTGACTAATCTGCTGGAATTTTTTGAGGAAGTAACTGGTAAAATAGATGGGGGAGAGCCAGTGGATGTGGTGTACCTTGACTTCCAGAAAGCCTTCGATAAGGTTCCACACAAAAGATTATCATGCAAAATTAAGGCTCATGGGATTGGGGGCAAAGTATTAACGTGGATAGAGAACTGGCTGGCGGATAGAAAACAGAGAGTTGGAATAAACGGCTCATTTTCGGAGTGGCAGGCAGTGACCAGCGGGGTGCCGCAAGGATCTGTCCTGGGACCCCAGCTGTTCACAATATATATAAATGATCTGGATCAGGGAATTGGATGCAATATTTCCAAATTCGCTGACGACACTAAACTAGGAGGAGGGGTGGGCTCTGATGAGGATGTCAGGAGGCTACAGTGCGATTTGGACAGGTTGGGAGAATGGGCGGATACGTGGCAGATGCACTATAATGTGGATAAATGCGAGGTTATCCACTTTGGGGGTAAAAACAGGAGGGTAGATTATTATCTAAATGGCAATAGATTGGGAGATGGGGAAGTGCAGAGGGACCTGGGTGTTCTTGTGCACCAGTCACTGAAGGAGAGCATGCAGGTGCAACAGGCGATTAAGAAGGCAAATGGTATGTTGGCCTTCATATCAAGGGGGTTCGAGTATAGGAATAGGGATACCTTACTACAGCTGTACAAGGTGCTGGTGAGACCGCATCTGGAGTATTGTGTACAGTTTTGGTCGCCCCATCTGCGGAAGGATGTTCTTGCCATGGAAAGAGTGCAGCGGCGATTCACCAGGCTGATACCTGGAATGGCGGGAATGACCTACGAGGAGAGATTGAATAGTTTGGGCTTGTACTCACTGGAGTTTAGAAGATTGAGAGGGGATCTCATCGAAACATATAAAATTATGGCAGGCCTGGACAGGCTGAATTCAGAGAGAATGTTTCCAATGGCAGGGGAGCACAGAACCAGGGGCCACAGTCTAAAAATAGCGGGCAAATCATTTAAAACAGAGATGAGGAAGAATTTCTTCACTCAAAGAGTGGTGAGCCTGTGGAATTCCCTGCCACAGAGGGCTGTGAAGGCTAATTCAATAAATATTTTCAAGAGAGAATTGGATATATTTCTGAAGGCTAAGGGGATTAAGGGTTACGGAGAAAAGGCGGGGACGGGGTACTGAACTGGTAAGATCAGCTAAGATCTCAGAGGAAGATCAGCCATGATCTCATTGAATGGCGGAGCAGGCTCGAAGGGCCGAATGGCCTACTCCTGTTCCTATCTCTATGTTTCTATGTTTTCTATGCTTTAAAAGTTCCAGGGAAATGATACGCCATCAACGTTTTCACACTGGGGAGAGACCGTTCAGGTGCTCGCACTGTGGGACTGGGTTCAGGCGGACATCTGAGCTCACTGTACACCAGCGCACTCACACTGGGGAGAGACCGTTCACCTGCTCCGTGTGTGGGAAGGGATTCACTCGCTCATCCACCCTGCTTACACACCAGCGAGTTCACTCTGATGAGAGACCTTTTAAATGCTCGGACTGTGGGAAGTGCTTTAAAGGTTCCGGGGAACTAATACACCATCAACGTGTTCACACTGACGAGAGACCGTTCAGGTGCTCTCACTGCGGGACTGGGTTTAGGCAGTCATCTGACCTCACTGTACACCTGCGCAGTCACAGTGGGGAGAGGCCATTCACCTGCCCTGAGCGTGGGAAGGGATTCACTCAGTCATCCCACCTGCTGAGACACCAGCGAGTTCACACTGGGGAGAGGCCGTTCACCTGCCCTGAGTGTGGGAAGGGATTCACTCAGTCATCCAACCTGCTGACACACCAGCGAGTTCACACTGGGGAGAGGCCTGAGGAAATGTGAATAAAATGGACGATGAATTGGCTTACAAAAATGGCTTCGCACAAGGAAAGTCTAGATTAGATTAAAGAGCAGCCCCAGCTTTGCAAAGTGCAAAGCTAGCAGAAAAGAGAGACACCTGCCCCAGCCTGCGGCCAAGTGTTAACGAGCAATAAAGGTCACTGAAAAGGCTTAACTGCTAGCTAGAAGATGATTGACTAGCTATTGTGTGGTGCCCAATCACGATCCGCTACTTCAGGAAGGCATATGCAGCAGTGAGACAAGTCAGGACTTGCCCGCCAGACTGAAGACCAGATCATGGCCAAACTGAAAGGGCTTAAGTGATCCCCATTGGAGAACGCTTGTTGCCAGGGAAGTGATGTAATGACCCTTGTCCCACCGTATAAAAGGGGCTTCCCTACCGGTATTCGCTCTTAGCCAGAAGACGTGTGGATCATCAAGAGAGTCAGACACCTCCCGGGGAAGTAAATGCTGGCAACACGTGCCTAACCCGGT
Organism: Somniosus microcephalus; assembly: GCF_052327205.1. Taxonomy (NCBI): domain Eukaryota; kingdom Metazoa; phylum Chordata; class Chondrichthyes; order Squaliformes; family Somniosidae; genus Somniosus; species Somniosus microcephalus. The sequence goes on along the minus strand of NW_028225179.1, from coordinate 161,732,597 downwards.
GTGACTCTTGGGACACGAATGTACTGCAAAAGACCTCAATATACCGTGTGACCACTGTGAACAGTTGGAAGTAATAAAATGTTGTTTTAACTCTCCGAAACCTCGAGCCTGAAATCATTCTTCGTACTACGGAACTCAAGACGAGGACCAGGAAAACCCGGTTCTAACAACTTGGCGTAGTCGGCAGGATCGCAAGACATCAAGAAAGGGGAAAAAGGTAAGCACTATAATTTATTGTGCCCTTTTTGCACCCTGTCTCTGTGATCTTTATTGAACGAACCAACCGGGTAGCGTACCCTCTGGCTGGCGGTTAACGAAGCACAGTGCCCCATTGCTAGCACGCGACAGAGTCCGGGACTCTGATCTATCAATAAACTTATTCGTTAAGTCTACGACCTGTGGCAACATGACAGAACCAAGTAAAAAACCAACGACGGAAGAAGGAGGCAGAGCCCCTCCCGAAACCACGTTAGAAGAAATAGTAATCCAACTTAAACAGTATATAGAAAGTACATTCGATGTCCCACAACATGAATATAATATCGAACAAAAATTTGGTGCCTCAAAAGGACAATGGTCCCTTGATGATATAAAAAGAGCATGGGGCAAGACCACCCGTATGAAAGGAGGGAAAAGAAAAACGGGCTGGGTATTGGCCACCTTGAAACAGTGTAGGCAGAGAGGGGAAATAACTCGGAAGGCGGCAGAGGCCAAAGAGAAAGAACAAAAAACAGCTCTCCGTGAACAAATAACAAAATACAAAACCGAGTTAGAGAAACACCAGAAATGCCTTGAAAAAGCAAACGAAAGAGCAGAAAAGTGGAAGGCAAAAATCAAGAAGGAAAGGGAGGCACACAGGGAAAGCCCAAAAGTGGTGACGATTACCCCGATGCCCTTGTACCCTACCTATCCTGCAGCCCCCCCTACAGCCCCTCCGACATATGAACAGCCCACGCCCCAACCCCGATCAAACAAAGCCCATATTGCTAAAATAAATACTCCTCTTACGGACTCATCAGATGAAGAAGATATAACCGAGAAACCACCCCCACGCCTTGCCCCCATCAGGTTACAAAAACATGAAGTAGGCGGCTGAAATCTCCGAATTTATACCTATTACCCGGCCAACCCAAAAGATATAGATCAATGGGCAACTGATATGCCGCACCCAAAGAAAAGCGGAGTAAAAGCCTGGCAGTTCTTGGAACGAAAAAGAACAATCTATAACCTGCACCCATTTGATGGATGCCAGGTTATAGCAGTAGTAGTTAGCGCAAGAGAGTCGGCCGCCCTGACGGCAATAGTAAATATGGCCGTCACCAGACGAGCAAACGCCCTACTTAACGCAGCCAGACAAGCACACCAAGCGGCATTAGCGGCACATCAAGCAGCCAACCCACCTCCAGCTGCCGGAGCCGCACTCCCTGCCGTACCACCTCCAGCTCCACCAGTCCTAATAGTCCCCCCTGACCTAGCTATGATAGAATCAGAAGCCGATAGGACAGAAGGGTGGACGGCCATTAGAAATTGGCTACAGGAAAGGGGCCCGACCAATCCAGACTGGTCCAAAATAGCCTCCTGTGTCCAAAAAGAAAAAGAAGACCCCAATGACTTCGCCGTTCGTTTCGCTAACCAGTGGGTAGAGTACTCTGGCATGGGACAGAATACCAAAGCAGAGGTGGATGCCTGCACCCATGAACCATTGAAAAACGCATTTATGAATGGTTTGAGACCTGACCTGGCAAAATTGGTCAAATTAACAATGGCAAACTGGAAAACAAACGCAGTTTCTTTTGCGAACCTGAAACCCAGGATAGAGAACACTGTGCCAATCTCCGAGTCATGAAACTAAACCCCCCGGAGCGAGCAAGCTCTGCACACCCTTCGGGAAACCTAGATAAGAAACCAGGCACTTGCTACAAATGTGGGAAAGAGGGACACTGGGCTAGAACATGCCGAGTGGGCAACAGGGGTAGAGGAAGAAGCAATAACGGAGGAAGAGGTGGGGGAGGACAATGGCAAGGACAGGCAGTCCCAGATAATCAACCCGGCACAAATCCGTGGCAGACCCTGGGTGCCGCCGGCCTGTATGACACCCAGACAATTACCCCCTCCCCACCGACCCTTAGCCCTGGAGAGATGGCGATGGTAGAAATGTACCGGAACTCAAACTCCACCAGAAGGGAAACCTTCGATAGCATGGCCTGACAGCAAGCAAAAAACCAATAGACCCCACCAACGAACCCCCGAAGGTAGAGGTACCTTGGCAACTAAGAGCTTTAATCACCCAAGCCAGGGACGGCCTCTATATGACTTTGTTGGTGGGAAAAACAGATAACTCACCCCCACTGAAAGTAGACTGCCTATTGGACACAGGAGCAGAATTGATGGTCTTCCCCACACAATATGCCCAAGACTGCCTGCTAGATGGGAAAACTGAGAAAGCCTTAGGGGCCAGTGGAGAAGACATCATCTTACATAGAACCCACAAAATGACCTTGTGTTTCGGCCCCCATGAAACAAGGGAACACATATGGATTGGACCCGTCACCACCCCCAATCATTGGGACAAGTGGAAAGAGCAAACAGGACAATTAAACAACGGCTCACTAAGTATCACTCTGAAGGAGTGCCATGGCCTCAGGCCCTACCCCTTGTCCTATGTAGTATTCGAGCCACCCCGAAAAGGACCACTGGACTCAGTCCCTATGAGGTCGTTACCGGTAGACCAATGTCGCTACCCGGAACAATAGATCTACGTAGGGCTGACATTCATCTTCTAAGTGACACAGTACTAAAGTATTGTAAAGATCTAACAGATGCTGTCAGTTTTGCTTCCCAACAGGTCAGCGCAGCTTGGCAAGAACCCCCACCGGGAGGACACAGTTTAGTCCCCGGGCTACAAGTTTGGGTAAAGAAAATAAAGCCAGCCCCCCTGGAAGACAAGTGGGAAGGTCCGTATGTCATCCTGTTGACCACAGGACCACAGCTGTGAAAGAACAAGGAAAAAAAGCTTGGATACACGCGACACACGTGAAAAGAGATACGACAGGAGCCCCAACAGAAGAATAAATTGGACTTATTGTGTACCATGATTCCCATCAGCATAATTATTATTTTTGTAAATATTATCAAATGTTGTATAAGTCGTGCAGGAGCTACTATACTCCCTCGCCTCTCCCGAATTAGGGTAGAAGTAGACTCAGCAGAGGAGGGGAAACCCCCAGAGGAAGCCTGTTCGGTCCTACACAGTTATCTGTAAACTCGAAATTAAAACCCATTTGTTTGTGTTCATGGCCAGAACACAAACAAAACGGAGCCACGGGGTATGGTCTTGATAAAGTGCACTATCAGGAGGATACCTTGTATATGATGATTCTTGGAGATTGTACAAAGAATCAAAGGGAAGAATGTGGAAATGTGAATAAAATGGACGATGAATTGGCTTACAAAAATGGCTTCGCACAAGGAAAGTCTAGATTAGATTAAAGAGCAGCCCCAGCTTTGCAAAGTGCAAAGCTAGCAGAAAAGAGAGACACCTGCCCCAGCCTGCGGCCAAGTGTTAACGAGCAATAAAGGTCACTGAAAAGGCTTAACTGCTAGCTAGAAGATGATTGACTAGCTATTGTGCGGTGCCCAATCACGATCCGGTACTTCAGGAAGGCATATGCAGCAGTGAGACAAGTCAGGACTTGCCCGCCAGACTGAAGACCAGATCATGGCCAAACTGAAAGGGCTTAAGTGATCCCCATTGGAGAACACTTGTTGCCAGGGAAGTGATGTAATGACCCTTGTCCCACTCTATAAAAGGGGCTTCCCTTCCGGTATTTGCTTTTTAGCCAGAAGACGTGTGGATCATCAAGAGAGTCAGACACCTCCCGGGGACGTAAATGCTGGCAACACGTGCCTAACCCGGTGTGACTCTCGGGACACGAATGTACTGTAAAAGACCTCAGTATACTGTGTGACCACTGCGAACAGTTGGAAGTAATAAAATGTTGTTTTAACTCTCCGAACCCTCGAGCCTGAAATCATTCTTCATACTACGGAACTCAAGACGAGGACCAGGAAAACCCGGTTCTAACAGTACCATCTCCTTAGTGATTTTAATCGTGTTTAGCTTCTCCCCCCCTAGAGCCCACTGTTTGTCCAGTGTTGGGATATTTTTAGTGTCCTCTACTGTAAAGACTGATACAAAATATTTGTTCAGTGTTTTTGCCATCTCCATGTTCCCCACCACTAATTTACCAGTCTCGTCCTCTAAGGGACCAACATTCACTTTAGCCACCTTTTTTCTTTTTATATAACTGTAGAAACTCTTGCTATCTGTTTTTATATTTTTTGCTAGTTTACTTTCATAATCTATCTTCCCTTTCTTAATTAATCTTTCAGTTATTCTTTGCTGGCTTTTAAATGCTTCCCAATCTTCTATCCTCCCACTAGATTTGGCTACTTTATATGCCCTTGTTTTCAGTCGGATACTATCCTTTATTACTTTACTTAGCCACGGATGGCTGTCTTTTCTTTTACGCCCCTTTTTCCTCAGTGGAATATATTTTTCTTGAAAGTTGTGAAATATCTCCTTGAATGTACACCACTGCTCATGTACCGTCTTACACCTTAATCTATTTTCCCAGTCCACTTAATCAACTCTGCTCTCATACCTTCATAGTCTCCTTTATTTAAGCTTAGTACGCTGGTTTCAGATCCAGCTCTCTCACCCTCCAACTGAATTTGGAATTCAACCATGTTATGGTCACTCATTCCAAGGGGATCCTTTACTAGGACATTTTTTATTAATCCTGTCTCATTACACAGGACCAGATCTAAGATTGCCTGTCCCCTGGTTGGTTCTGCAACATACTGCTCAAGGAACCCGTCCCTAATGCACTCTATGAACTCTTCCTCAAGGCTGCCCTGCCCAATTTGATTTGTCCAGTCAATATGAAAGTTAAAATCTCCAATAATTATAGCTGTTCCCTTATTACAAGCCCCAACTATTTCCTGATTTATACTCCGACCAATAGAGTTGCAACTGTTAGGTGGCCTATAGACTACGCCCACTAGTGACTTTTTCCCCTTATTATTCCTTATTTCCACCCAAACCGTTTCACTATCCTGATCCTTTGACCCAATATCATTTCTCACTATTGCAGTGATTCCATCCTTTATTAACACAGCCACCCCACCTCCTTTTCCTTCCTGTCTGTCCTTCCTAATAGTCAAATACCCCTGGATGTTTAATTCCCAGTCATGGTCACCCTGCAGCCATGTCTCCGTAATGGCCAACAGATCATACCTATGTGCAGTTATTTGTACCGTCAACTCGTCTGTTTTGTTACGAATGCTGCGTGTATTCAGATAAAGAACTTTTAAATATGTTTTGTTACAATTTATTCCTGCTTTTACCCCCTTTATTACTTTACCTTTATATATTCTGTCCCTTCCTGACATGCTCTGGTTTTTAATTCCCCCACTGCTACCTTGCTCTATTGCCTTCTCCGCTGACATTTTTATTTTTCGCTCTCTTGAAACCTCCCCCCCCACTAATTAGTTTAAAGCCCTCTCTACAGCCCTAGTTATTCGATTCGCCAGGATTCTAGTCCCAGCACTGGACAAGTGAAGCCCGTCCCAACGGAACAGCTCTCTCCTGTCCCAGTACTGGTGCCAGTGTCCCAAGAAGCAAAACCCATTTCTCCCACACCAGTCTTTGAGCCACGCATTTAACTCTCTGATATTATTTACCCCAGCCAAATTTGCTCGTGAGGGCAGGTAGAGCACGGGTTAGATACAGAGTAAAGCTCCCTCTACACTGTCCCATCAAACACTCCCAGGGCAGGTACAGCACGGGTTAGATACAGAGTAAAGCTCCCTCTACACTGTCCCATCAAACACACCCAGGGCAGGTACAGCACGGGTTAGATACAGAGTAAAGCTCCCTCTACACTGTCCCATCAAACACACCCAGGGCAGGTACAGCACGGGTTAGATACAGAGTGTCAGCCGTGTCTCAGGCAGTAGCACTCTCTCCTCTGAGTCAGAAGGTTGTGGGTTGAAGTCCCACTCCAGAGACTGGAGTCTAAAACTCTGTGCTGCCCCTCCAGTGCAGTGCTGAGGGAGTAAAGCCCAGTGCAGAGTAAAGTTCCCTCTGCACTGCTCCACTAACAGGCCTGAGCCCCAAACTCACAAGAGCGCCCTCTGCTGCATTCCACTTGTCTCAGCAGCGGGAGAAGCAGGCGGCGGAAGTCCCGCCCCTCGGACACCCCGATTGGTTGGAGGACCCGCCGCCACCGCAGTCCTCCAAGCTCCGCCCGCTCTCTCCCTATTGGTCGGAGCTCCCGTCAGTCACCGCCGTGGAGTTGATGACGTGCCCCAGTCCGGCTCCCTGCAGAAGACAAGGGGCTGCGGCCGCTCAATCCGCTCCGCTCGGTGCCGGGAGGGCGCTGGGACGGTCCGGTTTGTATTTTCTTTTTATTTATCTCCCCGCCCGCGCTTCTCGCCACTATATATAAAAAAAACCTCATAAAACTCACTTTCCGCCGGTGATCCGGAGTTTCGCGGTTGCCCGGGCCGACCCAGAATGCGAGGCCCTGCGCAGGCGCGGTAGCGGCTCATCCACAGCAGCGGGGCCCGGCGGCGCATGCGGAGTAGGGGGAGGGGCCTGTTCAGAGCCTGCGCTCACCTTGGAGCGGAGCATGCGGAGTAGGGGGAGGGGGCGAGGCCTGTTCAGAGCCCGTGCTCACCTCGGAGCAGCGCATGCAGAGTAGGGGGAGGGGGCGAGGCCTGTTCAGAGCCCACGCTCACCTTGGAGTGGCGCATGCGGAGTAGGGGGAGGGAGCGGGGCCTGTTCAGAGCCCGCGCTCCCCTTGGAGCGGAGCATGTGGAGTAGGGGGAGGGGGCGGGGCCTGTTCAGAGCCCGCGCTCACCTTGGAGCGGCGCATGCGGAGTAGGGGGAGGGGGCAGGGCCTGTTCAGAGCCCGTGCTCACCTTGGAGCGGAGCATGCGGAGTAGGGGGAGGGGGTGGGGCCTGTTCAGAGCCCGCGCTCACCTTGGAGCGGAGCATGTGGAGTAGGGGGAGGGGGCGGGGCCTGTTCAGAGCCCGTGCTCACCTTGGAGCGGAGCATGTGGAGCAGGGGGAGGGGGCGGGGCCTGTTCAGAGCCCGCGCTCACCTTGGAGCGGCGCATGTGGAGTAGGGGGAGGGGGCGGGGCCTGTTCAGAGCCCGCGCTCACCTTGGAGCGGAGCATGTGGAGTAGGGGGAGGGGACGAGGCCTGTTCAGAGCCCGCGCTCACCTTGGAGCGGAGCATGTGGAGTAGGGGGAGGGGGCGGGGCCTGTTCAGAGCCCGCGCTCACCTTGGAGCGGAGCATGTGGAGTAGGGGGAGGGGGCGGGGCCTGTTCAGAGCCCACGCTCACCTTGGAGCGGAGCATGTGGAGTAGGGGGAGGGGGCGGGGCCTGTTCAGAGCCCACGCTCACCTTGGAGCGGAGCATGTGGAGTAGGGGGAGGGGGCGAGGCCTGTTCAGAGCCCGCGCTCACCTTGGAGCGGTGCATGTGGAGTAGGGGGAGGGGGCGGGGCCTGTTCAGAGCCCGCGCTCACCTTGGAGCGGTGCATGTGGAGTAGGGGGAGGGGGCGGGGCCTGTTCAGAGCCCGCGCTCACCTTGGAGCGGTGCATGTGGAGTAGGGGGAGGGGGCGGGGCCTGTTCAGAGCCCGTGCTCACCTTGGAGCGGCGCATGTGGAGTAGGGGGAGGGGGCGGGGCCTGTTCAGAGCCCGTGCTCACCTTGGAGCGGAGCATGCGGAGTAGGGGGAGGGGGCGGGGCCTGTTCAGAGCCCGTGCTCACCTTGGAGCGGTGCATGTGGAGTAGGGGGAGGGGGCGGGGCCTGTTCAGAGCCCGTGCTCACCTTGGAGCGGAGCATGTGGAGTAGGGGGAGGGGGCGGGGCCTGTTCAGAGCCCGTGCTCACCTTGGAGCGGAGCATGCGGAGTAGGGGGAGGGGGCGAGGCCTGTTCAGAGCCCGTGCTCACCTTGGAGCGGCGCATGTGGAGTTGGGGGAGGGGGCGGGGCCTGTTCAGAGCCCGCGCTCACCTTGGAGCGGTGCATGCGGAGTAGGGGGAGGGGGCGGGGCCTGTTCAGAGCCCGTGCTCACCTTGGAGCGGAGCATGTGGAGTTGGGGGAGGGGGCGGGGCCTGTTCAGAGCCCGCGCTCACCTTGGAGCGGAGCATGTGGAGTAGGGGGAGGGGGCGGGGCCTGTTCAGAGCCCGCGCTCACCTTGGAGCGGAGCATGTGGAGTAGGGGGAGGGGCGGGGCCTGTTCAGAGCCCGCGCTCACCTTGGAGCGGAGCATGTGGAGTAGGGGGAGGGGGCGGGGCCTGTTCAGAGCCCGCGCTCACCTTGGAGCGGAGCATGTGGAGTAGGGGGAGGGGGCGGGGCCTGTTCAGAGCCCGCGCTCACCTTGGAGCGGTGCATGTGGAGTAGGGGGAGGGGGCGGGGCCTGTTCAGAGCCCGCGCTCACCTTGGAGCGGCGCCTGTGGGGGAGGGGGCGGGGCCTGTTCAGAGCCCGCGCTCACCTTGGAGCGGTGCATGCGGAGTAAGGGGAGGGGGCGGGGCCTGTTCAGAGCCCGCGCTCACCTTGGAGCGGAGCATGCGGAGTAAGGGGAGGGGGCGGGGCCTGTTCAGAGCCCACGCTCACCTTGGAGCGGAGCATGCGGAGTAGGGGGAGGGGGCGGGGCCTGTTCAGAGCCCGTGCTCACCTTGGAGCGGAGCATGCGGAGTAGGGGGAGGGGGCGGGGCCTGTTCAGAGCCCGTGCTCACCTTGGAGCGGAGCATGCGGAGTAGGGGGAGGGGGCGGGGCCTGTTCAGAGCCCACGCTCACCTTGGAGCGGAGCATGTGGAGTAGGGGGAGGGGGCGGGGCCTGTTCAGAGCCCACGCTCACCTTGGAGCGGAGCATGTGGAGTAGGGGGAGGGGGCGGGGCCTGTTCAGAGCCCACGCTCACCTTGGAGCGGAGCATGTGGAGTAGGGGGAGGGGGCGGGGCCTGTTCAGAGCCCACGCTCACCCTGGAGCGGAGCATGTGGAGTAGGGGGAGGGGGCGGGGCCTGTTCAGAGTCAGAGCCCGCGCTCACCTTGGAGCGGAGCATGCGGAGTAAGGGGAGGGGGCGGGGCCTGTTCAGAGCCCGCGCTCACCTTGGAGCGGAGCATGTGGAGTAGGGGGAGGGGGCGGGGCCTGTTCAGAACCCGCGCTCACCTTGGAGCGGAGCATGTGGAGTAGGGGGAGGGGGCGGGGCCTGTTCAGAGCCCACGCTCACCTTGGAGCGGAGCATGCAGAGTAGGGGGAGGGGGCGGGGCCTGTTCAGAGCCCACGCTCACCCTGGAGAGGCGCATGTGGAGTAGGGGGAGGGGGCGGGGCCTGTTCAGAGCCCACGCTCACCTTGGAGCGGTGCATGCGGAGTAGGGGGAGGGGGCGGGGCCTGTTCAGAGCCCGCGCTCACCTTGGAGCGGAGCATGCGGAGTAGGGGGAGGGGGCGGGGCCTGTTCAGAGCCCACGCTCACCTTGGAGTGGTGCATGTGGAGTAGGGGGAGGGGGCGGGGCCTGTTCAGAGCCCGCGCTCACCTTGGAGCGGAGCATGTGGAGTAGGGGGAGGGGGCGGGGCCTGTTCAGAGCTCACCTCCAACAATGAGAACAACAACAACTTGTATTTCTATAGCGCCTTTAACGTAGGAACACGTCCCACGGCGCTGCACAGGAGTATTGTAAGACATTGAAAAATGTGAACCCGAGCCACATAAGGGGAAATTAGGGCAGATGGCCAACAGCTTGGTCACAGAGGTGGGTTTTGATCAGCCATGATCTCATTGAATGGCGGAGCAGGCTCGAGGGGCCGAATGGCCCACTCCTGCTCCTACTGTCTATGAAAGAGAGGCGGAGAGGTTCAGGGAGGGAATTCCAGAGCTTAGGGCCGAGGCAACAGAAGACACGGCCACTGATGGTGTAGCGATTATAATCAGGGATGCTCAAGAGGGCAGAATTGGAGGAGCGCAGATGTCTCGGGGGGGGGGGAGGAGGTTGTTTTCTTTGGAACCGAGGAGGCTGAGGGGAGACCTGATTGAGGTGTATAAAATTCTGAGGGGGCCGAGATAGGAAGGACCTATTTCCCTTGGCTGAGGGGTCCACAACCACGGGGCACAGATTTAAAGTAATTGGTCGGAGGTTTAGAGGGGAGTTGAGGAGAAATGTTTTCACCCAGTGGGTGGTGGGGGTCTGGAACTCACTGCCTGACAGGGTGGTAGAGGCAGAAACTCTCATCACATTTTAAAAGGTACTTGGATGTGCACCTGAAGTGCCGTAACCTACAAGGCTACGGACCAAGTGCTGGAAAGTGGGATTGGTGTGGATAGCATTTAATCGGCCGGCACGGACAAGATGGGCCGAATGGCCTCCTTCTGTGCCGTAATTTTTCTGTGATTCTATCGCCAGGGGGCGGTGGTTGTGAGGCTGAAGGGAATAACTAAGATAGGGAGGGGCGAGGCCATGGAGGGATTTGAAAACAAGGATGAGAATTTTGAAATCCAGGCATTAATTTACCTGGTCAGGCAGCCTTTGCCACTGCACTGTGACCAATTCCAATCAGCGGCTTTGAATCGCTTAAACCCCCCCCCCCACCCGCCTCCAGTTCTGACTGGAGGAACTTATAATTAATGATATATTAAAAACGGACAAATAGTCTGAATGCAAGAAAGTCAAATTTTATTAAAACTAAAGAAACTACACCACACGATCAAAGTAATCACGGTAAAATTGCTTAACGGGAAGGCAGACGGCAAAAACGAGGGATAAATGGCTACAATGTTAACCTTACAATCTTAGCAACATTTCCCTTAAATTACCACCCCTTTACTTCTCACTAGATTGTCTTGCTGGTGGGTCAAAACCTTGCTCACCTGCAGTCCAAAGAGTAAAAGAGACAAAAAAGGGGGCAGAAGACTTCCTGGGCTTAATCTTTATACCCTGGGAGTCCCTACTGTTTTTGCGCCGAAAAAGTCCGTGCGCAATTTCGTGCCGAAAAGTCTGAATACACAAGAGAAAGGCTTTTAACTTCCTCCATTCATACATGGAGACATCACGTAGTAGAGTCAATTTCAGTGAATGGATGTGTGCAAACAACCCATTGTGCTTGCTGTCCGATGATTGGCTGATTCAAATGGGCTACTCCCCAGTGTAAACAAGCAGCTTGTAGGTTACCGGACCCACCCAATACCACAGGGTGACTGACAGCTCAGGCTCCATTCAAACTTACTACAGGGCAGTGCTGAGCTTTTCATATGCTAACAGCCTGTCTGTCCTTTCCTGCTGCCTTTTAAAATTCTGTTTCCATGAGGTCTGTTCAGCCATTTTTATGCCCTGGGTAATTTAAACAGTCCAAAACTCAAGAGTACATCTTTTAATAAAATGTACAATCTGAAAGTGTGCGATTTTCACAAAGTTCTTTGATTCCAGTGTCCAAGTGCTGCCGAGCTTACGAGCTTTTTAACGCAGCCTTTTGCGGTTCTGGGTATGTTTTAAAACATTGTCCAACCCAGAGACAATTTAAATCACACAAGTCTTCGTCCACAATGTGGATTAATATTTCCCAATCTTCGGGGGCTGAGGCGATTTTGCGACCCCGACAGTGGTGGGTGAACAACTAGAGACCATTGTCAAGGACAAAATTAATTCTCACTTGGAGAAGCATGGATTAATAAGGGGCAGCCAGTATGGATTTGTTAAAGGTAAATCGTGTCTGATTAACCTGATTGAGTTCTCTGATGAAGTAACAGAGGGTTGATGAAGGTAGTGCAGCAGATGTTGTATATATGGACTTTCAAAAGGCATTTGATAAAATACCACAAGAGACTTACTCTGAAAATAGAAGCAGAGGGAATTAAAGGGCTGATGGTAATTTGGGTACATAATTGGCTAAGGGAGAGGAGGCAGTGAGCAGTGCTGAGGGATGTTTTTCTGACTGGAGGGAAGTATGCAGTGGGCTCCCCCAGGGGTCGGGATTAGGACCATTGCTTTTCTTGTTATATATAACTGACCTGGACTTGGGTATAGGTGAACAATTTCAAAGTTTACGGATGATACTATTTACTATGTTGCCAAGTTTTGTGAGTGTAGTAGTAGCAGACTTCAGAAGGACAGAGACAGACTGTGAAATGAGCAGACACAAGGCAGATGACATTAAATGAGGATAAGTGTGAAGTGATGCACTTTGGGAGAAACAACAGGGAGAGGCCGTATAATCTAAATGGGACTAGTTTGAGGGGGTGCAAGAGCAGAGGGACCTGGGGGTCCATATTCACAAGTCTTTGAAAGTGCCACGGCAAGTTGGTGAGGCGCTTCAGAAAGCATATGGGATACTTGGCTTTGTAAATAGTGCCATTGAATACAAAAACATGGAAGTTACACTAAACCTTTACAAATCACTAGTTAGTAACATAGGACAGAAGGAGGCCATTCAGCCCCTCGAGCCTGTTCCACCATTCAATGAGATCATGGCTGATCTGTGACCTAACTCCATACACCCGCCTTTGGCCCATATCCCTTAATACCTTTGGTTAACAAAAACCTATCAATCTCAGATTGAAAATTAACAATTGATCGAGCATCAATTGCTGTTTGCGGAAGAGAGTTCCAAACTTCTACCACCCTTTGTGTGTAGAAGTGTTTCCTAATTTCACTCCTGAAAGGTCTGGCTCTATTTTTAGACTCTGCCCCCAGTCCTAGAATCCCCAACCAGCAGAAATAGTTTCTCTCTATCTACCCTATCTGTTCCCCTTAATATCCTGAAAACTTCGATCAGATGACCCCTTAACTTTCTAAATTCCAGGGAATACAACCCTAATTTGTGTAATCCCTCCTTGTAACTTAACCCTTGAAGTCCAGGTATCATTCTGGTAAACCTACGCTGCACTCCCTCCAAGGCCAATATATCCTTCCTAAGGTGTGATGCCCAGAACTGCTCACAGTGCTCTAGGTGCGGTCTAACCAGGGTTTTGTACAACTGCAGGGTTTTGGCCTCAGCTGGAGTCTTGTGTACAGTTCTGGGCACCACACTTTAGGAAGGATGTCAAGGCCTTGGAGAGGGTGCAGAGGAGGTTGACCAGGATGGTACCAGGGATGAGGGACTTCAGTTATGTGGAGAGACTGGAGAAGCTGGGATTGTTCCCCTTAGAGCAGAGAAGGTTAAGAGACCTAATAGAGGTGTTCAAAATGATGAGGGGTTTTGATCGAGCAAGTAGAGAGAAACTGTTCACTCTGGCAAGTGGGTTGGTAGCCAAAGGTCACAGATTTAAAAGAGTTACTAAAAGAACTATAGGTCATAGAGTCATAGAGTTTTACAGCACAGAAAGAGGCCCTTCGGCCCATCGTGTCTGCGCCGCCCATCCATCCCTGTCCAGTCTAATCCCATTTTCCAGCATTTGGTCCATAGCCTTGTATGCAATGGCATTTCAAGTGCTCATCCAAATGCTTCTTGAATGTTGTGAGGGTTCCTGCCTCTACCACCCTTTCAGGCAGTGAGTTCCACATTCCAACCACCCTCTGGGTGAAAAAGTTCCTCCTCAAATCCCCTCTAAATCTCCTGCCCCTTACCCTGAATCTATGCCCCCTTGTTATTGACCCCCCTACTAAGGGGAAAAGTTCCTCTTTGTCTACCCTATCTATGCCCCTCATCATTTTGTACACCTCAATCAGGTCCCCCCTCAGCCTTCTTTGCTCCAAGGAAAACAACCCCAGCCTGTTTAGTCTTTCTTCATAGCTGAGGCGCTCCATCCCAGGTAACATCCTGGTGAATCTTCTCTGCACCCTCTCCAAGGCAATCACATCCTTCCTATAGTGAGGCGACCAGAACTGCACACAGTACTCCAGCTGTGGCCTCACCAGCGTTTTGTACAGCTCCATCATAACCTCCCTGCTCTTATATTCTATGCCTCGGCTAATGAAGGCAAGTATCCCCTATGCCTTTTTAACCACCTTATCTACCTGTTCCGCTGCCTTCAGGGATCTATGTACATGTACACCAAGGTCCCTCTGACCCTCTGTACTTCCTAGGGTCCTACCACTCATTGTGTATTCCCTTGCCTTATTTGTCCGTCCAAAATGCATCACCTCGCACTTTTCAGGGTTAAATTCCATTTGCCACTTTTTCGCCCATCTGACCAACCCATTTATATCGTCCTGTAGCCTGAGGCTTTCCTCCTCGCAATTTACCACCCCACCAATTTTCGTGTCATCTGCGAACTTACTGATCATACCTTTCACATTCTCATCCAAATCATTTATGTAGATCACAAACAACAAGGGACCCAGCACCGATCCCTGAGGTACCCCACTGGACACAGGCTTCCAGTCACAAAAGCAACCTTCGACCATCACCCTCTGCCTCCTGCCACTCAGCCAGTTTAGGATCCAACGCGCCAAGGCACCCTGGATCCCATGGGCTCTTACCTTCTTGACCAGTCTCCTATGCAGGACTTTGTTAATGAGTGAAATGAGGAGAATTGTTTTCATACAGAGGGTTGTTCAGATCTGGAATGCACCATCTGAAAGGATGCTGGAATCAGGTTCCACAGGAATTTTCAAACAGTAATTGGATGACTCCTTGAAGAGGACTAGTTTGCAGAGTTCTGGGGATAAAGCTGGGATTTGGGACTAAATTGGACAGCTCTTTCAAAGACACGATGGGCCGAATCACCTCCTTCTGTGCTGTTAGATTCTATGATCAGTGTGAAGTCGCTGGTGTCTCTTCAACTCCCCGGAGCTTTTAAAGCTCTTCCCACAGTCAAAACATTTAAAGGGCCTCTCGTCAGTGTGAACTCGCTGATGTGTCAGCAGGTTGGATGACAGAGTAAATCCCTTCCCACACACGGAGCAGGTGAACGGTCTCTCCCCAGTGTGAACTCGCTGATGTGTCAGCAGGTGGGATGACTGAGTGAATCCCTTCCCACACACGGAGCATGTGAACGGTCTCTCCCCAGTGTGAACTCGCTGATGTGTCAGCAGGTGGGATGACTGAGTGAATCCCTTCCCACACACGGAGCAGGTGAACGGCCTCTCCCCAGTGTGTAGGTGTTGGTGTTTCTTGAGCTCCCCGGAGCTTTTAAAACTCTTCCCACACTCAGAACATTGAAAGAGTCTCTCCCCAGTGTGAACTTGCTGGTGTCCCTTCAGCGCCCCGGAGCTTTTAAAGCTCTTCCCACAGTCAGAACATTTAAAGGGCCTCTCGTCAGTGTGAACTCGCTGATGCATCAGCAGGTCGGATGACTGAGTGAATCCCTTCCCACACACGGAGCAGGTGAACGGTCTCTCCCCAGTGTGAACTCGCTGATGTAGCAGCAGGTGGGATGAATGAGCGAATCCCTTCCCACACACGGAGCAGGTGAACGGTCTCTCCCCAGTGTGAACTCGCTGATGTAGCAGCAGGTGGGATGAATGAGCGAATCCCTTCCCACACACAGAGCATCTGAACGGCCTCTCCCCAGTGTGTAGGAGCCAGTGTCGCTTCAGATACTGAGCGCTTTTAAAGCTCTTCCCACAGTCAGAACATTGAAATGGTCTCTCCCCAGTGTGAACTCGCTGGTGTCCCTTCAGCTCCCCGGAGCTTTTAAAGCTCTTCCCACAGTCAGAACATTTAAAGGGCCTCTCGTCAGTGTGAACTCGCTGATGTGTCAGCAGGTTGGATGACTGAGTGAATCCCTTCCCACACACAGAGCAGGTGAACGGCCTCTCCCCAGTGTGTAGGAGCCAGTGTCTCTTCAGATACTGAGCGCTTTTAAAGCTCTTCCCACAGTCAGAACATTGAAATGGTCTCTCCCCAGTGTGAACTCCCTGGTGTGTTTGCAGGTGGGATGAACAAACAAATCCCTTTCCACACACGGAGCAGGTGAACAGACTGTCCTTGGTGTGACTGTGCCGTTGAACTTCCAATCCTGACGTGGAACTGAAGCCCTTCCCGCCGTCCCCACCTTTACCCGGTTTCTCCCCAGTGTGACAGTGCACGTGTCTCACCAGGTCAGGCGATCGGCTGAATCCGCGTCCACACACTGAACACGTGTGCAGTTTGTCTGCATTGCGATCCCTACTCTCTCCTTCCATGTGCAAAGGCCGATGATGTTCAGGTCCTGATGAATCCAGCGACTCTGTCGGATCTTGACGTGATGTTTGGTCTGAGCTTCCCGCCTGTAACTGCTCCACTTCTATAACCCTGTAAATTGAGATCAGAAAAGGATCAGAGGCAAACTGTTGTTTAATTTTCCCCTTTCCGAACCTAGGGGCAGTGAAGCTGATTTTCAGGCCCCAGCTGCTGCACAGGTTGGTTGAAAGGATCAGCAGTAATGGTGGCTGTAATACCCACAAGGCCCCGGCTCTGCAGAAAGTGCTCTGTTGACTGAGTCCCGCGCATGTGCTCATGGCCCCCGCGCTCTCCCTCCTGCTCTACAATCGCCCGTCCCGATCGGTCCGCAACACGCATGCTCAGCACACAAAACCCTGCGGTTGGAACATCGGGCGTGCCTGCGGAGCCGCAACATCTGGTACGCGTGAGCGGCTCAGGTGGGGGCGAGTCGGTGTTTCGCCTCAGCCACAGGGAGGTGCGTATGCGCAGGACGACCCAACATTCTTCCCGTCAGCAATCACTTCCTCATTTCTTTAATAAAAACAGAAAATGCTGGAAATACTCAGCAGGTCAGGCAGCATCTTTGGAGAGAGAAACAGAGTTAACGTTTCAGGTCGATGACCTTTCGTCAGAACTGCTTGCTCTTTAGTGTCAGCCAGTGGCTCAGTGGGCAGCACTCTCGCCTCTGAGTCAGAAAGTTGTGGGTTCATAGTCCCACTCCAGAGACTTGAGCACAAAAATCCAGGCTGACACTCCAGTGCAGTGCTGAGGGAGTGCGGCACTGTCAGAGATGCCGTCTTTCAGATGAGATGTTAAATTGAGGCCCTGTTTGCTCTCTCAGGTGGATGTAAAAGATCCCATGGCATTATTTCAGGAAAGAAAGACTTGCATTTGTATAGTGCCACCAGATATCCTAAAGTGCTTTACAGCCAATGAAGTACTACAATGAAGTAGTCACTGTTGTAATGTGGGAAAGAGCAGGGGAATTATCCCCAGTGTCCGAGCCAATGTTTATCCCTCAATCAACATAAAAAATGATAGATTATCTGGTCATTATCACATTGCTGTTTGTGGGATCTTGCTGTGCGCTAACTGACTGCCGCATTTCCTACATTACAACAGTGACTACACTTCAAAAGTACTTCATTGGCTGTAAAGCACTTTGGGACGTCCGGTGGTGGTGAAAGGCGCTATATAAATGCAAGTCTTTCTTCCTTCACTGGTCTCACCAGCGACCTCTTCTGGCGGTTGGTGGATGGACAGCCGAGAGCCCGCGCATGCGCACACGGGACGGCGGTTTGGGCCGAGTCCGGCACAGCGACCCCGCCCGGTCACCAAGGGTAATGTCCGCGCATGCACAGAGGAGACCAACGCCCCTCCCCCACTGGAAGCTGCGCCTGCGCACTCGGATCCTGCCGGACGGAGTCGGCGCGGGGCCATTCCGGGGAAAGGCCTTGGTGTCGGTTCCAGAGTCGCGATCGGTGACGCGAAGTGAGTTTTCTCCGCTCCGATTGGGTGGAGAATGGCGCGGGGTGGATTGGGAGAGAATCGAGAGAAATAGAAAAACCTCAGAGTCCGCGAGGCCCCGGACCGAGCGGCGGCACTTGGACGGTGCACGTGATCTCCTCGGGGACACGTCACCCTGGCCGGCCGCCTGATTGACGGCAGCTTCCCACCAATAGGGAGCGAGCGGGGCGGGGCTGGAGGCGCGAGCCGGCGGCGGGTCCTCCAACCAATCGGGGAGCCCGAGTGGCGGGACTAGCGGCACCCAGTGGGCGGGGCTGGAGGAGCGAGCCGCGGGCGGGACAAGCGGCACCCAGTGGGCGGGGCTGGAGGCGCGAGCCGGCGGCGGGTACTCCAACCAATCGGAGAGCCCGAGGGGCGGGACTAGTGGCACCCAGTGGGCGGGACTGGAGGAGCGAGCCGGCGGCGGGTCCTCCAACCAATCGGGGAGCCCGAGGGGCGGGACTAGCGGCACCCAGTGGGCGGGGCTGGAGGGGCGAGCCGGCGGCGGGTCCTCCAACCAATCGGAGAGTCCGAGGGGCGGGACTTGCGCCGGCTGAGTGGGACAGAGGAGGCTGAAGGGAGATTTAATTTAAATGAATTTAATTTCCCGCCTGCTCCAACCGCCCACCCTGCAACGTCACGACGTCGCCGGCGTACACCGACTGACACTCAGCTCGCCACCAATGAGCGAGGGAAGGCGGAGCCTGGAGGACCGACCGAAGGGCTTTGGTCCTCCAACCAATCGCGGCGAAGGAGGAGGCGGGGCCTGGGATCGGCCCGCCGCCATTTTGTAAAGCGGCCTGGTCAGGATCTGTGAGCCTGGGAAAGTTTATTTTTAATGTTCCTTTCACATTTTACAGCTCAAACTAATTGAATATGGAATTCAACCATGTTATGGTCACTCATTCCAAGGGGATCCTTTACTAGGACATTTTTAATTAATCCTGTCTCGTTACACAGGACCAGATCGAAGGTTGCTTGCCCCCTGGTCGGTTCAGCTACATACTGCTCAAGAAACCCATCCCTAATACACTCAATGAACTCATCCTCAAGGCAGCCCTGCCCAATTTGATTTGTCCAATTAATATGATAGTTAAAATCCCCCATAATTATAGATGTTCCCTTATTACAAGCCTCAACTATTTCCTGATTGATACTCCGTCCAACAGAGTTGCCACTGTTCGGAGGCCTATAGACTACGCCCACTAGTGTTTTTTCCCCTTATTATTCCTTACCTCCACCCAAACTGTTTCATTATCCTGATCTTTTGACCCAATATCATTTCTCTGTATTACAGTGATTCCTTCCTTTATTAACATAGCCACCCCACCTCCCCTTCCTTCCTGCCTGTCCTTCCTGATCGTTAAATAACCTGGTATGTTTAATTCCCAGGCATTGTCACCCTGCAGCCATGTTTCTGTAATGGCCACAAGATCATACCCATATGTAGATATTTGTGCCATTAACTCATCTATTTTGTTACGAATGCTACGTGCATTCAGATAGAGGACTTTCAAAGATGTTTTGTGACACTTAGTTCCTGCTTTTGCACTTTTTATTACTTTACCTTTTACTCCATACCTTCTGCCCCTTCCTGACACGCTCTGGTTTTTAATTTCCCCACTGCTACCTAAGTCTATGACCTTCTCTGTTGTCATTTTTATTATTTGCTCTCTAGGAACCTCCCCCCCCACTAGTTAGATTAAAGCCCTCTCTACAGCCCTAGTTATATGATCCGCCAGGACTCTAGTCCCAGCACTGGCCAAGTGAAGCCCATCCCAACGGAACAGCTCCCTCCTGCCCCAGTACTGGTGCCAGTGTCCCAGGAAGCAAAACCCATTTCTCCCACACCAGTCTTTGAGCCACGCATTTAACTCTCTAATTTTATTTGTCCTAGCCAAATTCGCTCGTGGCTCAGGTAATTATTACCCTTGTGGTTCTGCTTTTTAATTTGGCCCCTAGCTGCTCAAACTCCCTCAGCAGAACCTCCTTCCTTGTCCTATCTATGTCGTTGGTACCAACATGGACCACGACAACTGGATCCTCCCCCTCCCACTCCAAGTTTCTCTCCAGTCCAGAGGAGATGTCCTTAACCCTGGCACCGGGCAGGCAAACACAGCCTTCGGGACTCTCGCTTGCGGCTGCAAAGAACTCTATCTATCTCCCTAATGATACTATCCCCCACCACTACAACATTTCTTTTAACTCCCCCCACTTGAATGGCCCCCTGCTCCACGGTGCTGTGGTCAGGTTGCTCATCCTCCCCGCAGTCCCTGTTCCCCGACATCTCTGGGAGGTTATTTGTGTCCTCCTTTGTGAAGACAGAAGCAAAATATGTATTTAGTTGGCCTGCCATTTCTTTGTTCCCCATTATAAATTCCCCTGATTCTGACTGCAAGGGACCTACTCTTGACTTCACCAATCTTTTTCTCTTCACATATCTATAAAAGCTTTTACAGTCAGTTTTTATGTTCCCTGAAAGCTTACTCTCATACTCTATTTTCCCCTTCTTAATTAATCCCTTTGTCCTCCTTTGTTGAATCCTAAATTGCTCCCAATCCTCAGGATTATTGTTTTTTCTGGCCAATTAAAATGTCTCTCCTTGGATCTTATGCTATCCCTAATTTCCCTTGTTAGCCACGGTTGAGTCACCTTTTTTGTTTTATTTTTATGCCAAACTAGGATGAACAAATTCTGTAGTTCATCCATTCGGTCTTTGAATGTTTGCCATTGCCTATCCACCGTCAACCCTTTGAGTGACATTCCCCAATCAATCCTACACAACTCATGCCTCAGACCATCGTAGTTTCCTTTATTTAAATTGAGGACCCTAGTCTCTGAGTCAACTACTTAATTCTCCATCTTAATGAAGAATTAAATCATATTATGATCACTCCGACCCAAGGGGCCTCGTACAACAAGATTGCTAATTAATCCTTTCTCGTTACATAATACCCAGTCTAAGATGGCCTGATCTCTGGTTGGTTCCTCGACATATTGGTCCAGGAAACCATCCCGTAAACACGCCAGGAATTCCTCCTCCACAGTAGAGGACATGAGAGGGGGGGAGGGAGTCCCTTTAAATGTGGAGGAGGTGGGTGTCCCTTTAAATGTGGAGGGGGTGGGTGTCCCTTTAAATGTGAAGGGGTGGGTGTCCCTTTAAATGTGAAGGGGGTGGGTGTCCCTTTAATTGTGAAGGGGGTGGGTGTCCCTTTAAATGTGGAGAGGCGGGGCCGCGCATGCTCATTCGGCCCCTCCACAACACCAGGCTGCCAGTGCGCCTGCGCGGGGTCTCCGGGGAGCAGACGGAAGCCCGGGCCCGGGGAAGAGGCGGAATCAGCGGCCGAGGTAAAGTCAAGTGTTGGGGAATCGATTTAAATCGAGGTGAGGGGGGAGCGGAGAGCGAGATTATAAAGTAAAAGACGAGAAAATCCAAACCTGAGAGGCGGGCGGGCGGGACCTCCGTGGACGCCGGACGGAACGAATTGAGCCGCGCGGGGTGGCAGAGTGAGCCGGACCAATGTGATTCTGACTGACGGGAGCTCTGACCAATAGGAAGAGGGCTGAGGTGGGAGGACTGAACTGGGCGGCCTGGCCCTCCAACCAATGGCGGCGCGGCAAGGGGGCGGGGCCTCCTCTCCAGCTCAGGTGCGCTGGGCCCGATTGTGACGCGCTGTCCCCAGGTGAGAGCAGCTCAGTCAGCACAGAGCTGGGGCTGGAATCTGAGAGAGGGGCCGCAGGCAGCACAGAGCTGGGGCTGGAATCTGGGAGAGGGGCCGCAGGCAGCACAGAGCTGGGGCTGGAATCTGGGAGAGGGGCCGCAGGCAGCAGGCCTGGCAAAGGGGCAGAAGCTTTACAATACAAGCTTCTTTCAAATGCAAAATTGTTTCCTACAGACAGCCTGGGTCACTCTGCAGAAAATAACTGTTTAACAATTCATCATAACTCCCCTGCTTTAGGAGAGGCGTAGAGTGCAAAAGCAAGGAAGTTATCATGAAACTGTGTAAAAGACTGGAGTCAGCTGTGGCTCAGTGGATAGCAGAGTCAGAAGGTTGTGGGTTCAAATCCCGCTCCAGGGACTTGAGCATATAAAGCGAGGCTGACACTCCAGTACGGTGCTGAGGAAGCGCCGCACTGTCGGAGGGGCAGTGCTGAGGGAGTGCTGCACTGTCGGAGGGGCAGTACTGAGGGAGCGCCGCACTGTCGGAGGGGCAGTACTGAGGGAGCGCCGCACTGTCGGAGGGGCAGTGCTGAGGGAGCGCCGCTCTGTCGGAGGGGCAGTACTGAGGGAGCGCCGCACTGTCGGAGGGGCAGTACTGAGGGAGCGCCGCACTGTCGGAGGGGCAGTGCTGAGGGAGTGCCGCACTGTCGGAGGGACAGTACTAAGGGAGCGCCGCATTGTCGGAGGGACAGTGCTGAGGGAGCGCCGCACTGTCGGAGGGACAGTGCTGAGGGAGCGCCGCACTGTCGGAGGGGCAGTACTGAGGGAGCGCCGCACTGTCGGAGGGACAGTGCTGAGGGAGCGCCGCACTGTCGGAGGGGCAGTACTGAGGGAGCGCCGCGCCATCGGAGGGGCAGTACTGCGGAAGCGCCGCACTGTCGGAGGGACAGTGCCACGGGAGAGCTGCATTGTCGGAGGGGCAGTGCCACGGGAGAGCCGCATTGTCGGAGGGGCAGTAATGAAGGGGCGCTGCAGTGTCGGAGGTGCCGTCCGAAGGGTGAGACGTTAAACCGAGGCCCCCGCCTGCCCCCTCAGGTGGACGTAAAAGATCCCGTGGTGCTATTTCGAAGAAGTTATCCCCGGTGTTTTGAGCCCAATATTTATCCCTCAATCAACACGACGAAAAAACAGATTATCTGGCCATTATCACATTGCTGTTTGTGGGAGCTTGCTGTGCGCAAATTGGCTGCAGCGTTTCCCACATTACAACAGTACACTTCAAAAGTACTTCATTGGCTGTAAAGCGCTTTGGGACGTCCGGTGGTCGTGAAAGGCAGTTAAGAAGGCAAATGGTATGCTGGCCTTCATTACAAGAGGATTTGAGTACAGGAGTAAAGAAGTCTTACTCCAATTATATCTTCTTCTTTCTTCTTAGGCAGTCCCCCGGAACCGAGGATGACTTGCTTCCACATTAAAAATGAGTTCTCAGGTGTAAGGGGAAACCGGGAGAGCTTCTTCTCCCCGAGACCGACCCTCTGATATAAAGGGTCGACTGGATCCATGTTTATCTGTAATTTAAACAGAGGTCTGGTCGTCTTCCGAGCTCTTTCCCCTAGAGGAGAGGGTAGAATCGGGGTCTTTAGTGTTAAATGGTTTCACCTGGGTCCATTGCTTCCATCACATACCCATCGGTTCCTGTAGACAAACACACGTATCACTTGTCATTAATACAGTACATGGCCCCATCCAACGGCCCCCATTCCCTTTCTTCCGATAACTTGCGTCATTGCTTGTTGACCTATTCTGGGCAACTCATCTGGTTTAAGTCCAGCATTCTGCCTTTCTAGATCTTTAATCTGTTGGTTCCTTACTTCTTTATTTAGGGCTTGTACCTCCTGATTTAGTTGTATTAAGTATCGCCTTAATCTATCTTGCACTGGTCCTGGTCTTAAACACATACTTTGGTTCTGTCTTCACAAAGGAGGACACAAATAACCTCCCAGAGATGTCGGGGAACATAGGGTCTGATGAAAGGGTGGAACTGAAAGAAATCAATATTTGTAGGGAAATGCTGTTAGGGAAATTGACGGGATTGAAGGCCGATAAATCCCCAGGGCCTGATAATCTACATCCTAGGGTACTTAAGGAAGTGGCCCCAGAAATAGTAGATGCATTGCTGGTCATCTTCCAAAATTCGATAGACTCTGGAACAGTTCCCATGGATTGGAGGGTAGCTAATGTTACCCCACAAAAAAGGTGGTAGAGAGAAAACGGGGAATTACAGACCAGTAAGCCTGACATCGGTAGTGGGGAAAATGCTAGAGTCCATTATAAAGGATGTAATGGCAGAGCACTTGGAAGCAAGTGACCGGATCAGACAAAGTCAACATGGATTTACAAAGGGTAAATCATGCTTGACTAATCTACTGGAATTTTTTGAGGATGTAACTGGTAAAATAGATAAGGGAGAACCAGTGGATGTGGTGTATCTGGACTTTCAGAAGGCTTTCGATAAGGTCCCGCATAAGAGATTAGCGTGTAAAGTTAAGGCACATGGGATTGGGGGCAAGGTACTGACTTGGATAGAGAACTGGTTGGCAGACAGGAAACAAAGAGTTGGAATAAACGGCTCTTTTTCCGAGTGGCAGGCAGTTACTAGTGGGGTACCGCAGGGATCAGTCCTTGGACCCCAGCTATTCACAATATATATTAATGATCTGGGCGAGGGAACTAGATGTAATATCTGCAAGTTTGCAGACGACACAAAGCTGGGTGGGCGTGTGTGCTGTGAGGAGGATGCCGAGAAACTCCAGTATGATTTGGACAGGTTGGGTGATTGGGCAGAAGCATGGCAGATGCAATATAACGTGGATAAATGTGAGGTTATCCACTTTGGTGTCAAAAACAGCAAGGCAGATTATTATCTGAATGGCAATAGATTGGGAGAAAGGGAAGTGCAACGAGACCTGGGCGTCCTTGTGCACCAGTCGCTGAAGGTAAGCATGCAGATGTAGCAGGCAGCTAAGAAGGCAAATGGTATGTTGGCCTTCATAGCGAGAGGGTTTGAGTACAGGAACAATGATGTCTTGCTGCAGTTGTACAGGGCCTTGGTGAGACCACATCTTGAGTATTGTGTGCAGTTTTGGTCGCCTTATCTGAGGAAGGATGATCTTGCCATGGAGGGAGTGCAGCGAAGATTCACCAGGCTGATACCTGGGATGGCAGGAATGACGTATGAGAAGAGATTGGGTCGATTGGGCTTATACTCACTGGAGTTTAGAAGAATGAGAGGGGATCTCATTGAAACTTATAAAATTCTAATAGGACTGGACAGACTGGATGCAGGGAGGATGTTCCCGATGGCGCGGGAGTCCAGAACCAGGGGTCACAGTCTAAGGATAAGGGGTAAACCATTTAGGACAAAGATGAGGAATTTCTTCACCCAGAGAGTGGTGAACCTGTGGAATTCTCTACCACAGAAGGCAGTGGAGGCCAATTCATTAAATATATTCAAGAAGGAGTTGGATATATTTCTTAAGGCTAAAGGGATCAAGGGATATGGGGAGAAGGCAGGGACAGGGTACTGAATTTGGATGATCAGCCATGATCTCATTGAATGGCGGAGCAGGCTCGAGGGGCCGAATGGCCTACTCCGGCTCCTATCTTCTATGTTTCTATGAACCCCAGGACCAGGCCCCTATGGGGAATAGGTATGCAGATCTAGCCGCAAAACTAGCTGCGGGAGAAATGCAACCAGAGGACGCGTTCAAAAACGAAATAAATATGGTCATGATAGTCAGTGGGGTACAGGAAGTGAATATAATGGAGCTACAAGAAAATACTCGTAAAGAGCAAAAAGAGAAATGGAGACAAGCTGGTGCGCAATTACAAGATGGAATTTGGAAATGGGGCCCACGTAACCAGGTGGTGGCACCGGAATGTTGTAGACAACAACTGATGGCGCTATACCATGGTGTAACACATACTGGCAGAAGTAACATGTTGCACCTACTGACACAGTACTGGTGGTGGCCAAAGATAGGTCGGGAAGTAGTGAAATATTGCCACCGCTGTATAATATGCGCAAGAATAATGTAGGACAGAGATGTCGAGTTAGAGTAGCAAACCAACCCAGGCCCCAAGGACCCTGGGAAAACTTACAAATTGACTTCGCTGGCCCCTTAGCGCAGGACCGGGGGAAGAAATATTGCCTGGTAATAATTGACCAATTTACCAGGTGGGTGGAAGCCTTTGCCACCCGAGACTGCTCTACAAAAACAGTTGCACTAATATTGGCTACCGAGGTTATACCCCGTTGGGGAGTGCCTCTGCAAATTGACTCAGACAACGGCACTCATTTCACCAGCAAAATAATGAAAGAAATCTGTAAACTGCTACATGTGACACAAAATATCACAAACCATATCACCCCCAGAGCTCGGGGATGGTAGAAAGAATGAATAGGACACTGAAAAACGCGCTGACAGCAGCCATCCAAGAAACAGGGAAGGGATGGTCGGAAATATTACCCAGCATACTAATGGGGCTGTGAGCCACCCCAGGACGAACGACCAGACTGACCCCCTATGAATTAATGACAGGACGAGCTATGAGACTACCAGAGGATTTGGCTGGAGGGGTGGGAAACATAGAAACATAGAAGATAGGAGCAGGAGTAGGCCATTCGGCCCCTCGAGCCTGCTCCGCCATTCAATGAGATCATGGCTGATCATATATCAAGGAGCGCAGAGATCGGGGAGGGTTGTGGGGCTGGAGGAGGTTACAGAGATAGGGAGAGACCGAGGGCCATGGAGAGATTTGAGAACAAGGATGAGATCACTGGACCGGGAGCCAATGTAGGTCAGCGAGCACAGGGTGAACGGGACTTGGTGCGAGTTAGGGTACGAACAGCCGAGTCTGGAGGTAACAAAGGTTTGGATGAGGGTTTCAGGCAGGAAACGTGGCAGTGAATTCACTCACACCAAGCTCACACAGATAGTAGTGTGATAATGACTGGATAAGCTGTATTGGTGATGTTGGGTGAGCGATAAACATTGGCCCCAGGACACAGGGAGAACTCCCCCTGCACTTTTTAGTTTTTTAACTGTCATTCAAGTTTCCCTCCCTCTGTTGTGAAGGGTGGGGATCCGCTGGGATACAGTCACTGGTTGCCTTCTGGTGCCCCTATGAGTGGCCAATGTGTGAGGGTGTGCAGGGATTGTTGGCAGCCTATTCAACCTTGGGGGCATCACAGACAAAATCAAGCCCCCTTTGCAGACTCGGCCTTTGCTGCCGGGGTGACTGGACAGTGATCAGTAGCAGGAGCCCAGGGCACTGAGGCTAACTGCAGTCTCCCCAACTGCATCCCAGGCCGGGATCAGCTGAGCACCCCCACAGTGAGCAGCTGGAATGGGCAACCTATCCTGGGGAGCGGGGGAAAGGGAGGTCAAGGGTCAGCACGGACTGTCAGTCAACCTTGACCCCCAGGTTCCCTCACTCATAGAATCATAGACATTTACAGCACAGAAGGAGGCCATTCGGCCCATCATGTCCATGCCGGCCGACAAAGAGCTATCCACCCTAATCCCACTTTCCAGCACTCGGTCCGTAGCCCTGTAGGTTACGGCACTTCAAGTACACATCCAAGTACTTTTTAAATGTGATGAGGGTCTCTGCCTCTACCACCCTGTCAGGCAGTGAGTTCCAGACCCCCATCACCCTCTGGGTGAAAAAATTTTGCCTCAAATTCTCTCTAAACCTCCGACCAATTACTTTAAATCGATGCCCCCTGGTTATTGACCCTTCTGCCAAGGGAAATAGGTCCTTCCTACCCACTCTATCTAGGCCTCTCATAATTGTATACACCTCAGTTAAGTCTCCCCTCAGCCTTCTCTGTTGCAAAGAAAACAACCCCAGCCTATCCAATCTTTCCTCATAGCTAAAATTCCCCAGCCCAGGCAACATCCTGGTAAATCTCCTCTGTACCCTCTCTAGTGCAATCACATCCTTCCTGTAATGTGGTGACCAGAACTGCACGCAGTACTCTAGCTGTGGCCTAACTAATGTTTTATACAGTTCGAGCATAACCTCCCTGCTCTTATATTCTGCGCCTCAGCTAATAAAGGCAAGTATCCCGTGTGTCTTCTTAACCACCTTATCTACCTGTCCTGCTACCTTCAGGGATCTGTGGACATGCACTCCAAGGTCCCTCTGATCCTCTGCACTTCTCAGTGTCCCACCATTTATTGTGTATTCCCTTGCCTTGTTAGCCCTCCCCAAATGCATTACCTCGCACTTCTCTGGATTGAATTCCATTTGCCTCTGTTCTGCCCACCTGACCAGTCCATTGATATCTTCCTGCAGTCTGCAGCTTTCTTCTTCATCCACCACACGGCCAACTTTTGCATCATCTGCAAACTTCATACTTGCTCTGTTCAAGACCAACTCATTGATGTACAGCACTCAGCAGAAACACGTTATGACACCTGCACTTTTTATGACATCAAGACGTTGGAGAGCGCATCACCCGCCGCCTGCCCACTGCTCCCGCGATCTCTCTCCCTATTGGTCGGCGGACACATCAATCCCACCCGCTGCCCACGGTCACGTGCCCCTGAGGCACTCTCCGGCTCCGCCCGAGTGAAGTCGCTCCATTCAGTGCCTGCAGAGCCCTCGGACTCTCAGGTTTGGATTCCCCTTTATTCTCTCCCCTCCTCTGATCTCAATCGGATCTGGGGGAAAACTCACTTTCCCTCACTGATTGCGGCTCTTCACCAACACCGACTTTACAAAGAAAGCCCCGTGCAGCAGCCTGGAGCTCAGGGGCTGAAATAAAGAATAGATTTGCCTTCCAAAGCTAGGCTTTATTAACTTTAAAATCTGCAGCACATCTTCCCACATCCAGTCCCAACCAAAGCTGGAAAAGAACTGAATTTAAGGTGGCCACAACACATCATGTGATCATCAACTACCAATGAGATTACAACATATATCCCAAGGCAGTTAACAAACAACCAATCACAATACTTTTACTAAACAAGGAATTATCACCACATTCACCCCTCCTTTTAAAATATACTCCAACCTAAATAACCTTTACAATTTATAATTAATTATTTACAACTAAAACTATGCACAACAAGAATAAAACTGTTCACATGACACAATACTAAGTGAACAACAACAAATAGTAACATTGCACATAAGTATTAAGTATCTCTCAACTAAAACAATATACTATAATATTTCAACAATTTTAAAACATTACTATCAATTTAAAAGTCCATTTTCAATCGGTCGACCGGATATCTTGTTCGTGTCGACCTTCTTAACCTTGGTGAAATTCCTTGCCCTCCCACACCAGAAGGCACAGAAGTATCTTCAGCAGGAAGGCTATCCATATCCCGATTTTCAACGGTTTCCGGATTAGAAATCCCATCAGAAGGTAAACTGGGACGGTCATAAACATCTATCAAGGGCTGACTAATAGAAGTATAATTATCTGCAATCGGATTGGAAATATTCGTAATATCTGTAACAGCATCCACATTATCTGAATCATGACTATTGTTAATATCCTCAGAAGAGGGCTGGCCCCCACAAGGAGCCAAGTCTTTAATTGAAACAGTACTTTCTTTCCCATCTTGGAATCGAATATGAGCATATTGGAAATTTGCCTCCAACAGCTCCACCTCCTCCACCAAAGGATCATATTTTGACAATCTAACATGGCGTCGAAGCAGCACAGGTCCCTGCATAGTAAGCCATGAAGGTACCAAATATCCCGTAGTAGATCTCCGCGGATAGTTAAAGAGCCTTTCATGGGGGGTCACATTAGTAGCCGTTGAAAGCAATGATCTAATGGAATGCAGGGCATCAGGCAATACCTTTTCCCACTGTGTATTCTTAAGGTTCCGGGATATCAAAGCCAACATAACTGCCTTCCAGATCACCCCATTGTATCGTTCGCACTGTCCATTACCCTGGGGATTATACGGGGTAGTTCTACTAGTAGAAATTCCCCGACTCTGAAGGTATTCCTTCAACTGGGAAGATATAAAAGAACTTCCCTGATCCGAATGGATATACGCAGGCATCCCAAAGATGAGAAAAAGTTGTCAGACATTTAATAACTGTAGCAGCTGATACATCTGCACAAGGAAAAGCAAAAGGGAACCTTGAAAATTCATCCACAACAGTAAATATATATCGGTTTTGAGTAGTTGAAGGAAGAGGCCCCTTAAAATCGACGCTCAAACGTTCAAAAGGAGAAGTAGCCTTTATAAGATGAGCTCGTTGAGGCTTAAAGAAATTCGGTTTACACCGAGCACAGATAGAACATGATGAAGTCATCCGCTTGACGTCTTCAACTGAAAAAGGCAAGTTCTTACTGCGTACAAAGTGTATCATCCTCGTAACCCCAGGATGACATAAGGCATTGTGAAGATTAATAAGTGTATCTCCGTGAATCACAGAACAATAAGCCCTCGACAGTGCTTCAGCAGCAACATTATCCTTCCCCGGACAATAAACTATGTCAAAATGGTAACATGCCAACTCAATCCTCCA
This sequence comes from Somniosus microcephalus, assembly GCF_052327205.1. Lineage (NCBI taxonomy): Eukaryota > Metazoa > Chordata > Chondrichthyes > Squaliformes > Somniosidae > Somniosus > Somniosus microcephalus. The sequence goes on along the minus strand of NW_028225179.1, from coordinate 161,702,712 downwards.
TCTCATTATTTTATCATTTTTGATCTTTCCAAAATGTTTAACATCAAACATAAAGGACACAGATTTTTGATCAGTTACCAACGTGAAATGTCGCCCCGATAAATAATGTCTCCATTTACGCAATGCTTCTACTATTGCGTATGCCTCTTTCTCTATTGAAGAATGTCTTTTTTCACTATTGTTCAAAGTACGTGAGAAAAAGGCCACAGGTCTTCCATTTTGGTTCAGAGTAGCCCCAATTGCAAAATCTGAAGCATCCGTCTCGATCACAAAGGGAACCTGCTCATCAATAGAATGCACAACTGCTCCTAAAATATCCTTTTTAAAATTCTCAAAACATGTCCTGGCCTCCCATGATAGAGGATATGTCGTAACCCGAATAAGAGGCCGGATCTTCCGTGAAAAATTTGCAATCCAATTAGAATATTAAGAAAACAGTCCAACAACTCGTTGCAAAGCCTTAGAATTAGTAGGACAAGGTAAATCAATCAATGGTCGCAGACGTTCTGGATCTGGTTTAATCTTGTTTCCCGAGATAATATACCCCAATAGATTTACCTCAGTAGTCGAAAAGATACATTTCTCTTTGTTAAAAGTTAAACCAACTTTTTCCGCAGCTTGAAGGAATCTTTTAAAATTAGAATCATGCTCCACCCTTGATTTGCCACACACTGTGATGTCATCTAAGTATGAAAAGGTGTCAGAGAGGGAGTTATCACTTATAAAAGCATCCATTGCCCGTTGAAAACAAACAACACCATTAGTAACACCAAATGGTATTCGGCAAAACTGATACAGCTTTCCACCAGCCTCAAAGGCCGTATATGGTTGATCCTTCTTAACAATGGGAATCTGATGATAAGCACTCTTTAAATCAATAGTGCTAAAAACCTTATACTGAGATACTTTGTTGATAAGCTCATCAATCTTAGGCAAAGGGTACGCATCTAATTGAGTATACCTATTAATAGTTTGGGAATAGTCTATCACCGTTCGCTTCTTGTGTCTCTCGTTAGTCGTGACAACTACCTGTGCTCGCCAAGGCGAACAACTAGGTTCAATGATTCCTTCCAATAAGAGACGTTGAACTTCAGAATTAATAAATTCTCTATCCTGACTACTATATCTTCTTGACTTGGTAGCAATTGGCTTACAATCCGACATCAAATTGGAAAAAAGTGATAATGGAGAAATAGATAAAGAGGTTAATCCACAAATAGATAAAGGTGGCTTAGTCCCTCCAAATGAAAGACTAAGAGACTCGTGTAACTGAAGCACATCATGTCCAATCAAAATATCCGCACAGAGATTAGGCAAAACAGATAGGCGTATATCAGTATACGTATTACCTAGAAGAACCATTTTCACAAAGCAACAACCAGCTATTTGTGAAGTAAGGGTCGTCTGAGCCATACACAGCTGATACGTAACAGGCAAAATTTTCAAATGCTTCTCCTTCGCAAACTGAAGACTTATAAAACTCTCAGTACTGCCCGTATCTATAAGGGCCTTCACTTCCAACCCATTAACTTGAGCCGTAACTATAGCTTTGTTTAGGCCATGAGCAAATGCAGCAGAAATTGATGCAATAAACGTCCTATCTAAAGGCTGAATAGTCACAGAGGAGGTAGTGGAGGAGGGCCCTCCCACACCAGGAGAGGAGGAGGTAATTGAACCTGATGATTTGCACACGCGTGCATAATGACCTCTCTTGCCGCATTTACTACACACAGCCTCCCGAGCAGGACACTTCAGACGAGGGTGCCGGATATTCCCACAAAAATAACACTTCTGAATCCTAGAGGCAACAGCCGCCGAAGTAGAAACTGTTTCAGAATCTAGTAAACCACTCCCATTAAGTCCACATAATTCCTTTTCATCTGAAACTGCCGAAACCATAGTCGCAGGCCGATTAAAAAGAGCATAAGAATCCGAACTTCTCTGAGCCACATCCAATGTAGAAGCTTGCTCAAAAGCACTTTTAAGATCCAAAGTCTTATTTTCTAACAACCGCTGACGAATTGATCTGGACAGTAATCCATTAATAAAAGCACCCCGTACCGATTCTTCCTTATATTCTTCAGCCGTCACGGCCTTATAATTACAGTTAACACTAAGGCACCGAAGTGCTTGTAAATAAGTATCCAAAGATTCTCCCACCTGCTGCCTACGGGCAGATAGAAGGTGACGTGCAAATACCTCATTCTTTGGTTTAACAAAAATCTTTTCCAATGTAGAAATAGCCACTTTATAAGTTTTACAGTCCAAAATATATTTATATACATCTGGAGCAATGTAGTTGATCAGCATATTCAGCTTATTTAGAGACTCTTGATCCAACACACCCAAAAAGTTTTTAAATGTACAATACCAATGTTTCCATTTATCATCCACTCCAGCGGAATTGGGGTCAGCCTTGAATCGTTCTGGTTGAAGATATCGCTCCATTCTAACATAAAGTTAATAAATTGAAATAAAGAATAGATTTGCCTTCCAAGGCTAGGCTTTATTAACTTTAAAATCTGCAGCACATCTTCCCACGTCCAGTCCCAACCAAAGCTGGAAAAGAACTGAATTTAAGGTGGCCACAACACATCATGTGATCATCAACTACCAATGAGATTACAACATATATCCCAAGGCAGTTAACAAACAACCAATCACAATACTTTTACTAAACAAGGAATAATCACCACAGGGGCCCAGCGCGCAGGCAAGGATGATTGACAGGGGCCCAGGGTGTGTGCTGAGCATGCGCGGTGTGGGCCGGGCGCCTGTGGAGGAGGAGAGGGCGGGGCCATGGGGCACATGCGCGGGGTCAGCTACAACTCAGCGCGGCGGCTGGAGCGTGGGAGCTTGTGGGGATTGCAGCCGCCATTACTGTTGATCCTTTCAACCAGTTAGAGTCCAGACGGCTGTGTTGCCTGCCCGGTGCCAGGGTTCGGGACATCTCTTCCGGGCTGGAGAGGAACTTGCAGTGAGAGGGGGAGGAGCCAGTGGCCACGGTCCATGTTGGTACCAACGACATAGGTAGAACTAGGAAAGAGGTTCTGCTGAGAGAGTGTGAGCAGCTAGGGGCTAAATTAAAAAGTAGAACCTCAAGGATAATAATGTCTGCATTCTTACCTGAGCCACGAGCAAATTGGCATAGGGTAAATAAAATTAGAGAGATGAATGCGTGGCTCAAAGACTGGTGTGGGAGAAATGGGTTTCGATTCCTGGGCACTGGCACTACACTGGGGAAAGTGGGATCTGTATCGTTGGGACGGTCTTCACTTGAACCGTGCTGGGACCAGTGTTCTGGCAAGTCATATAACTGGGGCGGTAGAGAGGGTTTTAAACTAAATAGTGGGGGCAAGGGATCAAACTTGTTGAGATGTGGTAAATCAAAGAGTGGAGACAAGGCAACAGAGAAAGGTATTAATATGAGAAATGATAAACAGACCGTGACAGGACGGGATAGAGAGGACAAATCTAAGAGTAAATCAACAGATAAGGCTAGAGGTTACAAAAATAATAAAAGGACAAAACTAAAGGCTCTGCATCTGAATGCACGAAGCATTCAAAACAAAACAGATGAACTGATAGAGCAAATAGGAATAAATAAGTACGACCTGATCGCCATTACAGAAACATGGCTGCAGGGTGACATAGATTGGGACCTGAATATTGAAGGGTACATGACATTTAGGAAGGACAGGAAGGTGGGAAAAGGTGGAGGGGTGGCTCTGTTAATTAATGATGGTAGTAGCACAATAGAGAGGGATGACCCAAGTTCAGGAAACCAGGATGTCAAAGTGGTTTGGGTAGAGATGAGAAATGATAAAGGCAAAATGTCACTTGTGGGAGTGGTGTACAGGCCCCCTAACAGTAGGATGGAGTGTAAAGGAAGAAATAATGAGAGCTTGTCAGAAAGGTATGGCAATAATTGTGGGAGATTTTATTCTACATATAGATGGGAAAAATCAGATGGGCAAAGGTAGCCTAGATGAGGAGTTCATAGAATGTTTTCGGGATAGTTTCTTTGAACAGCACGTTCTGGAGCCAACCAGAGAGCAGGTTATACCAGACCTGGTATTGTGCAACGAGGTAGGATTAATTAATGACCTCATAGTGAAGGCGCCCCTAGGTAGCAGCGATCATAATATGATTGAATTTTACCTTCAGTTTGAGGGAGAGAAGAGTGGGTCCCAGACTAGTATTTTAAACTTAAATAAGGGCAATTCTGAGGGCATGAAAACAGAGCTAGCTAAAGTGAACTGGCAAATTAGGTTAAGGGATCGGTCAATAGAGTTACAGTGGCAGACATTTAAGGGGATATTTCAGAATACAGGAAACTTTCATTTATCCGGAGGTTAAATGTCCGGAAAACTCTATGCCATGGCAAAATTCAGGAGTCAGTTCAGCTAAGTTTTTTTCTTTTCATTGCTTCTTTTCTCCAGTCCTGGCTCTGCAAGCGTCTCTGTAGCTAAGCAACAGCTTCAGCTAGATGCTTGCAAGCTGCTCAGAAGCTCCGTATGTTTTAACATTAGCGCTGGTTTCTCCGGCAGTTTTGATCTAACGGCACCAGCTCGGTCCCATCAGTGCCGGATACCAGAAAGTTTCCTGTACACAGAATAGATACATTCCAACAAGAAAGAAAAATTCCACGGGGAGGACCCACCATCCGTGGTTAACTAAAAAAGTTAAAGATAGTATCAAACTTAAAGAAAAAGCATATAATTGCGCAAAGATGGGTGGCAGGTCAGAAGATTGGACAGAATATAAAAACCAGCAAAGAATGAATATAAGATTAATAAGGAGAGAAAAATGAGAGTACCAGAGAAAGCTAACTAGAAATATAAAAACAGATAGTAAGAGTTTCTATAGATATTTAAAAAAGAGTTAACAAAGTGAGCATTGGTCCTATAGAAAGTGAGTCTGGGGAATTAATAATGGAAAATAAGGAGATGGCAGTTGAATTAAACAGGTATTTTGCATCGGTCTTCATTATAGAGGATTCAAGTAACATCCCAGAAATAGCTGTAAATCAGGAAATGGAAGGGAGGGAGGAATTCAAGAAATTCCTCCCTCCCTGTGTGGAGTTTGCACATTCTCCCCGTGTTTGCGTGGGTTTTCTCCGGGTGCTCCGGTTTCCTCCCACAGTCCAAAGATGTGCGGGTTAGGTTGATTGGCTATGATAAATTGACCCTTAGTGTTAGGGGATTAAATAAGTGGGGTTACAGGGATAGGGTGGGATATGTGTTGGTGTAGGGGTTACGGGGATCGGGTGGGATATGTGTTGGTGTAGGGGTTACGGGGATAGGGTGGGATATGTGTTGGTGTAGGGGTTACGGGGATCGGGTGGGATATGTGTCGGTGTAGGGGTTACGGGGATAGGGTGGGATATGTGTTGGTGTAGGGGTTACGGGGATCGGGTGGGATATGTGTCGGTGTAGGGGTTACGGGGATCGGGTGGGATATGTGTCGGTGTAGGGGTTACGGGGATCGGGTGGGATATGTGTCGGTGTAGGGGTTACGGGGATCGGGTGGGATATGTGTCGGTGTAGGGGTTACGGGGATCGGGTGGGATATGTGTCGGTGTAGGGGTTACGGGGATCGGGTGGGATATGTGTCGGTGCAGGCTCGATGGGCCGAAATGGCCTCTATCTGCACTGTGGGGTTTCTGTGATTTCTGTGATCTGTGAAAATGACAATCACCAGGGAAGTGGTACTGAGCAAATTGTTGGAGCTGCGGCCTGACAAGTCCCCGGGGCCTGATGGCCTTCTTTGGAACTCTCTTCCTCAGAGGGCGGTGGAAGCAGAGGCTTTGAATATTTTTAAGGCAGAGGTAGATAGATTCTTGATAAGCAAGGGGGTGAAAGGTTATCGGGGGTAGGCAGGAATGTGGCGTAATCGGATCAGCCATGATCTTATTGAATGGCGGAGCAGGCTCGAGGGGCCGAGAGGCCGACTCCTGCTCCTAATTCGTATGTTCGTATGTAACCTGTGCAGCAGCTGGGGCCTGAAAATCAGCTTCACTGCCCCTGGGCTGGGAAAGGGGGACATGAGGCAACATTCTCCCTCTTACCCCTTTCTACACTCCTTTTACAGGGTTTTAGAAGTGGAGCATTTACAGACAGGAAGCTCAGACCAAACATCACGTCAAGAACAGACAGAGTCGCTCGATTCATCAGGACCTGATTCAGTCGCTCCTCCAATCTGCTGGCACCCCAGCGAGTTCACAATGATGTGAGGCCTTTTAAATGATCTGAGTGTGGGAAGAGCTTCAAAATCTACAAGTACCTGAAGCGACACCAGTGGCTACACACTGAGGAGAGCCCGTTCACCGGCCCCGTGTGTGGGAAGGGATTCACTCGGTCCTCTAATCTGCTGGCACACCAGCGATATCACACTGATGAGAGACCATTTAAATGTTCTGACTGTGGGAAAGACTTTAAAACCTCTAGGGATCTGAAGGGACACCAGCAAGTTCACACCGATGAGAGACCATTTAAATGTTCTGTCTGTGGGAAGAGCTTTAAAAGCTCCAGGAATCTGAACGGACACCAGCGAATTCACACTGGGGAGAGAATGTTCACCTGCTCCGTGTGTGGGAAGGGATTCACTCAGTCATCCAACCTGCTGACACACCAGTAAGTTCACACTGATGAGAGACTATTTAAATGTTCTGACTGTGGTAAGAGCTTTAAAAGCTCTGGGTAGCTGAAGAGACACCAGCGAATTCACACTGGGGAGAGGCGGTTCACCTGCTCTGTGTGTGGGAAGGGATTCTCTCAGTCCTCGACTCTGCTGACACACCAGCGAGTTCACACTGTTCTGTAGCACAGGGCCCTGCAGACAGCTGGGGTGACATGAACATGGAATGGATGAATGTTTTATAAAATCTTTAAGACTGTTGTGCTGATGATTACCTTTGATTAACTGTTCATGGTGTTACAGGAAAGGAAAATATACGGGCAAAATCAGGGAGGTAGTTTTTATTTTATTCATTCATGGGATCTGGGCGTCGCTGGTAATGCCAGCATTTATTGCCCATCCCTAGTTGCCCTTGAGAAGGTGGTGGTGAGCCGCCTTGAACCGCTGCAGTCCGTGTGGTGAAGGTACTCCCACAGTGCTGTTCGGGAGGGAGTTCCAGGATTTTGACCCAGCGACAATGGAGGATCGGCCGATATACTTCCAAGTCAGGATGGTGTGGCACATGGAGGGGAACTTGGAGGTGGTGGTGTTCCCATGCGTCTGCTGCCCTTGTCCTTCTAGGTGGTAGAGGTCATAGAGTCACAACAGCACAGAAGGAGGCCATTCAGCCCATCAAGTCCGTGCCGGCTCTCTGTAGAGCAATCCAGTCAGTCCCATTCCCCTGCTCTATCCCCGTAGCCCTGCAAGTTTATTTCCCTCAAGTGCCTATCCAGTCTCCCCTTGAAAACATTGAGTGTCTCCACTTCCACCACTTCCGTCGGCAGCGAGATCCAGGTCATCACCACTGGCTGCGTAAAAAAGTTTTTCCTCACATCCCCCCTGTATCTCTTGCCCAAAACCTTAAATCTGTGTCCCCTAGTCCTTGTACCATCAACTAGTGGGAACAGCCTTTCCCTGTCTAGCCTATCCAAACCTGTCATAATCTTGTACACCTCTTATCAAATCACCCCTCAACCTCCTTTGCTCTAATGAAAACAAATCCAGCTTCTCCAACCTGTCCTTGTAGCTAAGATCCCCCATCCCCGGAACCATTCTGGTAAATCTCCTCTGCACCCTCTCAAGGGCCTTCACATCCTTCCTAAAGTGTGGTGACCAGAACTGGACGCAATACGACAGTTGTGGCCTAACCAGCGTTTTATAAAGGTTCAGCATAACTTCTCTACTTTTGTACTCAATACCTCTATTTATTAAGCCCAAGATTGTAGGATTCGCAAAATTGAACATTGTCCTATAAGGGTCTATTGGCAGAAAAGGCCTTAATTTTTTAAAGACTGTTTGAAAAGAAGCCCAGGAAAAGGGGCACACAAAATGGCCACCAGACCCCGTGACCAGCTTTTTGGGACATTTTTAAATGGTTCCTGCAGTCCACAGACAGCTTTTGTGGATTCAGCCCACAGTAAGTTCTGGAATACAATTTCAGAGAATGCGAAACCAGACAGAACCCCATACATATGGATTGGATGCAGATCCAATCAGATCGGCCTGTAGATAAAGGCCATCAAACTGTTTACCCAGACAAAGGGAAACAGCTTCAAGTTCGAAGGGGAACATCAAGACCCATTAAAGACAATACAAGGTCATTCCAGACCAGAGATGGCAGTTACCGGCCATCCTGAAGGTACTTCAAACACAATGACTACCCCACTGTGCTACAAGCCCATCAAAAGTTAAACAAAGACTAACCTTGATATGGTGGGAGATAAGGGCCTCGATGAAAAGTATAACTGGAGACCCGGGGTAGGCATCGGGGGCTATTGATTCGAGATCATCGGAGATTGAGGCCATCGGGAAGGATCGGGAACATCGAGGCCATCAGAGATCATCGGGAGCACTTCTCGAAGGGAGAGCATCCGGGAGATGACCGACGGAGTTGATCGAAAGAGAGCTTTGTAGAGGCATTGGTGGTCCAGGCAGAGTCTGCGTCCAGACCCGGGGTAGCTATCGGGAGATCATCGATAAACCCCGGGCCATTGACGAGACAAAAGACGGCGACCCTCCACAAAGAAACCGATTAAAAAATGGTCAAACAGTTGGTCTCTCTCCACGCCGACGTCCAGGCCTGCTAACATCCAGCCTGGCCGTGTCCATCACCTCGAGGGAGAAAAGAGTCTGTCACTACCCGCTGCGTTCCGCTGACCACGTGGAGACAGGACGCCCGAGAGGACCAAAACGCAGACTTCAAAACCTCTACTTTCTAACTGGGACTGGTGAGCATGTTTCTGGCCCCTCATAATCTAACCTAGCTAGGTTTAGGAGGTGGGCATTTTAAGGGATAATTAACAATGAGTTGTTGTCCCTCGATGTTCCGTGTGTTTCCAATATTTCACGTTGAACCTTGTAAAGTATAATATGCCTGCGGATATATTGGTCAGTACTGTATTATGATTTGTTTTCCCCTCCCATGTATCTTATTGGCTTACATCCAATTTTTCTTCATGCAATAAAATTTCAGTTCGTTTCATTAAACTTGGTCTACAGAGTATTCTCTGCATTGTAGTTCCTGCCTCAAAGTCCAGTGTACAGAACCTAAGGGGCGAGTGGGTCGAAACTCTCGGTAAATTACTGTGTAAAAGAGAGAGGTCTCACGGGAGAGAGAACCAGGACAAAACCCCTTACAAGATCCCAAATGCTTTGTTAACCACACTCTCAATATGACCCGCCACCTTCAGGGACCTACGCACATTAACTCCCAGGTCCCTCTGTCCCTGCACACTCTTTAAAACTGTGCCATTAAGTGTATATTGCCTCTCCCTGTTCCTTCTGCTAAAATGCATCACCTCACACTTCTCTGCATTAAATTCCATCTGCCACTTGTCTGCCCATTCTGCTATTCTTCTATGTCTTGTTGCAGTCGATTGGTATCATCCTCACTGTTTGCCACACCTCCAAGTTTGGTGTCATCGGCAAATTTAGAAATTCTACTCTGTATTCCAATATCCAGGTCATTTATATTTATCCAAAAAAGCAGTGGCCCCAGCACTGCCCCTCGGGGAAGACCACTGTCTACAATCCTCCAGTTTGAAAAACAGCCATTTACCACAACTCGCTGTTTTCAGTCCTTAAACCAATTCCTTATCCAAGCTGCCACTGACCCACATATTCCATGACCCAACCAGTCTTCTATGTGGTCGGGGGAGGGGCGGGGACAGTCTCGGCCATCAGCACAGGACGGGTCGGGGGAGGGGTGGGGACAGTCTCGGCCATCAGCACAGGACGGGTCGGGGGAGGGGCGGGGACAGTCTCGGCCATCAGCACAGGACGGGTCGGGGGAGGGGCGGGGATAGTCTTGGCCATCAGGACTGGTCGGATCGGGGGAGGGGTGGGGACAGTCTCAGCCATCAGGACTGGTCGGGTCGGGGGAGGGGCGGGGACAGTCTCGGCCATCAGGACTGGTCGGGTCGGGAGAGGGGCGGGGACAGTCTCGGCCATCAGCACAGGACGGGTCGGGGGAGGGGCGGGGACAGTCTCGGCCATCAGCACAGGACGGATCGGGGGAGGGGCGGGGATAGTCTCAGCCATCAGGACTGGTCGGGGGAGGGGCGGGGACAGTCTTGGCCATCAGGACTGGTCGGGTCGGGTGAGGGGTGGGGACAGTCTTGGCCATCAGGACTGGTCGGGGGAGGAGCGGGGACAGTCTCGGCCATCAGGACTGGTCGGGTCAGGGAAGGGGTGGGGACAGTCCCGGCCATCAGGACTGGTCGGGTCGGGGGAGGGGCGGGGACAGTCTCGGCCATCAGGACTGGTCGGGTCGGGGGAGGGGCGGGGACAGTCTCGGCCATCAGCACAGGACGGGTCGGGGGAGGGGCGGGGATAGTCTCAGCCATCAGGACTGGTCGGGGGAGGGGCGGGGACAGTCTTGGCCATCAGGACTGGTCGGGTCGGGTGAGGGGCGGGGACAGTCTTGGCCATCAGGACTGGTCGGGTCGGGGGAGGAGCGGGGACAGTCTCGGCCATCAGGACTGGTCGGGTCGGGGGAGGGGTGGGGACAGTCTCGGCCATCAGGACTGGACGGGTCGGGGGAGGGGCGGGGACAGTCTTGGCCATCAGCACAGGACAGGTCGGGGGAGCGGTGGGGACAGTCTCGGCCATCAGGACTGTTCGGGTCGGGGGAGGGGCGGGGAAAGTCTTGGCCATCAGCACAGGACGGGTCGGGGGAGGGGTGGGGACAGTCTCGGCCATCAGGACTGGTCGGGTCGGGGGAGGGGCGGGGACAGTCTCGGCCATCAGGACTGGTCGGATCAGGGGAGGGGCGGGGACAGTCTTGGCCATCAGGACTGGTCGGGTCAGGGGAGGGGCGGGGACAGTCTCGGCCATCAGGACTGGTCGGGTCGGGGGAGGGACGGGGACAGTCTTGGCCATCAGGACTGGTCAGATCAGGGGAGGGGCGGGGACAGTCTTGGCCATCAGGACTGGTCGGGTCAGGGGAGGGGCGGGGACAGTCTTGGCCATCAGCACAGGACAGGTCGGGGGAGGAGTGGGGACAGTCTCGGCCATCAGGACTGGTCGGGGGAGGGGCGGGGACAGTCTCGGCCATCAGGACTTGTCGGGGGAGGGGTGGGGACAGTCTCGGCCATCAGGACTGGTCGGGGGAGGGGCGGGGACAGTCTCGGCCATCAGGACTGGTCGGATCGGGGGAGGGGTGGGGACAGTCTTGGCCATCAGGACTGGTCGGGTCGGGGGAGGGGCGGGGACAGTCTCGGCCATCAGGACTGGTCGGGTCGGGGGAGGGGCGGGGACAGTCTCGGCCATCAGGACTGGTCGGGTCGGGAGAGGGGTGGGGACAGTCTCGGCCATCAGGACTGGTCGGGTCGGGGGAGGGGCGGGGACAGTCTCGGCCATCAGGACTGGACGGGTCGGGGGAGGGGCGGGGACAGTCTCGGCCATCAGGACTGGACGGGTCGGGGGAGGGGCGGGGACAGTCTCGGCCATCAGGACTGGTCGGGTCGGGGGAGGGGTGGGGACAGTCTCGGCCATCAGGACTGGTCGGGTCGGGGGAGGGGCGGGGACAGTCTCGGCCATCAGGACTGGACGGGTCGGGAGAGGGGTGGGGACAGTCTCGGCCATCAGGACTGGTCGGGTCGGGGGAGGGGCGGGGACAGTCTCGGCCATCAGGACTGGTCGGGTCGGGGGAGGGGCGGGGACAGTCTCGGCAATCAGGACTGATCAGGTCGGGTCGGGGGCGGGGCGGGACAGTCTCGGCCATCAGGACTCGTCGGGTCGGCTCGGGGGAGGGGCGGGGACAGTCTCGGCCATCAGGATTGGTCAGGTCGGGCGAGTGGCGGCGACAGTCTCGGCCATCAGGACTGGTCGGGTCGGGTCGGGGGAGGGGCGGGGAGAGTCTCGGCCATCAGGACTGGTCGGGTCGGGCCGGGGGAGGGTCGGGGACAGTCTCGGCCATCAGGACTGGTCGGGTCGGGCGAGTGGCGGGGACAGTCTCGGCCATCAGGACTGGTCGGGTCGGGGGAGGGGCGTGGACAGTCTCGGCCATCAGGACTGGACGGGTCGGGTCGGGGGAGGGGCGGGGCAGTCTCGGCCATCAGGATTGGTCAGGTTGGGCGAGGGGTGGGGACAGTCTCGGCCATCAGGACTGGTCGGGTCAGGTCGGGGGAGGGCAGTCTCGGCCATCAGGATTGGTCAGGTTGGGCGAGGGGCGGGGAAATTCTCGGCCATCAGGACTGGTCGGGTCAGGTCGGGGGAGGGGCGGGGCAGTCGCGGCCATCAGGACTGGTCGGGTCGGGGGAGGGGCGGGGACAGTCTCGGCCATCAGGACTGGTCGGGTCGGGGGAGGGGCGGGGACAGTCTCGGCCATCAGGACTGGTCGGGTCGGGGGAGGGGCGGGGACAGTCTCGGCCATCAGGACTGGTCGGGTCGGGGGAGGGGCGGGGACAGTCTCGGCCATCAGGACTGGTCGGGTCGGGGGAGGGGCGGGGACAGTCTCGGCCATCAGGACTGGTCGGGTCGGGGGAGGGGCGGGGACCGTCTCGGCCATCAGGACTGGTCGGGAGAGGGGCGGGGACAGTCTCGGCCACCAGGACTGGTCGGGTCGGGTCGGGGGAGGGGCGGGGACAGTCTCGGCCATCAGGACTGGTCGGGTCGGGGAGGGGCGGGGACAGTCTCGGCCCTCAGGACTGGTCGGGTCAGGTCGGGGCGGGGCGGGGACAGACTCGGCCAACAGGACTGGCCGGGTCGGGGGAGGGGCGGGGACAGTCTCGGCCATCAGGACTGGTCGGGTCAGGGAGGGGCGGGGACAGTCTCGGCCCTCAGGACTGGTCGGGTCGGATCGGGGACGGGCGTGGACAGTCTCGGCCATCAGGATTGGTCAGGTCGGGCGAAGGGCGGGGACAGTCTTGGCCATCAGGACTGGTCGGGTCAGGTCGGGGGGGCGGGGCAGTCTCGGCCATCAGGACTGGTCGGGTCGGGGGAGGGGCGGGGAGAATCTCGGCCATCAGGACTGGTCGGGTCGGGGGAGGGGCGGGGACAGTCTTGGCCATCAGGACTGGTCGGGTCAGGGGAGGGGCGGGGACAGTCTCGACCATCAGGACTGGTCGGGTCGGGGGAGGGCGGGGACAGTCTCGGCCAACAGGACTGGTCGGGTCAGGGGAGGGGCGGGGACAGTCTCGGCCATCAGGACTGGTCGGGTCGGGGGAGGGGCGGGGACAGTCTCGGCCATCAGGATTGGTCAGGTCGGGGGAGGGGCGGGGACAGTCTCGGCCATCAGGACTGGTCGGGTCGGGGGAGGGGCGGGGACAGTCTCGGCCATCAGGACTGGTCGGGTCGGGGGAGGGGCGGGGGCAGTCTCCGCCATCAGGACTGGTCAGGTCGGGGGAGGGGCGGGGTCAGTCTCGGCCATCAGGACTGGTCGGGTCGGGTCGGGGGAGGAGCGGGGACAGTCTCGGCCATCAGGACTGGTCGGGTCGGGTCGGGGGAGGAGCGGGGACAGTCTCGGCCATCAGGACTGGTCGGGGGAGGGGCGGGGACAGTCTCGGCCATCAGGACTGGTCGGGTCGGGGGAGGGGCGGGGACAGTCTCGGCCATCAGGACTGGTCGGGTCGGGGGAGGGGCGGGGACAGTCTGGGCCATCAGGACTGGTCGGGTCGGGGGAGGGGCGGGGACAGTCTCGGCCATCAGGACTGGTCGGGGGAGGGGCGGGGACAGTCTCGGCCATCAGGACTGGTCGGGGGAGGGGCGGGGACAGTCTCGGCCATCAGGACTGGTCCGGTCGGGGGAGGGGCGGGGACAGTCTCGGCCATCAGGACTGGTCGGGCCGGGGGAGGGGAGGGGACAGTCTCGGCCATCAGGACTGGTCGGGTCGGGGGAGGGGCGGGGACAGTCTCGGCCATCAGGACTGGTCGGGTCGGGGGAGGAGCGGGGACAGTCTCGGCCAGCATGACTGGTCGGGTCAGGGGAGGAGCGGGGACAGTCTCGGCCATCAGGATTGGCCAGGTCGGGTCGGGGGAGGGGCGGGGACAGTCTCGGCCATCAGCACTGGTCGGGTCGGGGGTGGGGCGGGGAGAGTCTCGGCCATCAGGATTGGTCAGGTCGGGTCGGGGGAGGGGCGGCGCCCGTCTCGGCCATCAGGACTGTTCGGGTCGGGGGAGGGGCGGGGACAGTCTCGGCCATCAAGACCGGTCGGGTCGGGGGAGGGGCGAGGACAGTCTCGGCCATCAGGACTGGTCGGGTCGGGGGAGGGGCGGGGTCATTCTCGGCCATCAGGACTGGTCGGGTCGGGGTAGGGGCGGGGCCAGTCTCGGCCATCAGGACTGGTCGGGTCGGGGGAGGGGCGGGGACAGTCTCGGCCATCAGGAATGGTCGGGTCGGGGGAGGGGCGGGGACAGTCTCGGCCATCAGGACTGGTCGGGTCGGGGGAGGGGCGGGGACAGTCTCGGCCATCAGGAATGGTCAGGTCGGGGGAGGTGCGGGGACAGTCTCGGCCATCAGGACTGGTCGGGTCGGGGGAGGGGCGGGGACATTCTCGGCCATCAGGAATGGTCAGGTCGGGGGAGGGGCGGGGACAGTCTCGGCCATCAGGACTGGTCGGGTCGGGGGAGGGACAGTCTCGGCCATCAGGCTTGGTCAGGTTGTGTCGGGGGAGGGGCGGCGCCAGTCTCGGCCATCAGGACTGTTCGGGTCGGGGGAGGGGCAGGGACAGTCTCGGCCATCAGGACTGTTCGGGTCGGGGGAGGGGCGGGGACAGTCTCGGCCATCAGGACTGGTCGGGTCGGGGGAGGGGCGGGGACAGTCTCGGCCATTAGGACTGGTCGGGGCGGGGACATTCTCAGCCATCAGGGCTGGTCGGGTCGGGGACAGTCTCAGACATCAGGACTGGTCGGGTCGGGGGAGGGGTGGGGACATTCTCGGCCATCAGGACTGGTCGGGTCGGGGGAGGGGCGGGGACAGTCTCGGCCATCAGGACTGGTCGGGTCGGGGGAGGGAGAGTCTCGGCCATCAGGACTGGTCGGGTCGGGGGAGGTGCGGGGACAGTCTCGGACATCAGGACTGGTCGGGTCGGGGGAGGGGCGGGGACAGTCTCGGCCATCAGGACTGGTCGGGTCGGCGGAGGGGCGGGGACATTCTCGGCCATCAGGACAGGTCGGGTCGGGGGAGGGGCGGGGACAGTCTCGGCCATCAGGACTGGTCGGGTCGGGGGAGGGGACAGTCTCGGCCATCAGGACTGGTCGGGTCGGGGGAGGGGCGGGGACAGCCTCGGCCATCAGGACTGGTCAGGTCGGGGGAGGGGCGGGGACAGTCTCGGCCATCAGGACTGGTCGTGTCGGGGGAGCGGCGGGGACAGTCTCGGCCATCTGGACTGGTCGGGGGAGGGGCGGGGACAGTCTCGGCCATAGGGACTGGTCGGGTCGGGGGAGGGGCGCGGACAGTCTCGGCCATCAGGACTGGTCGGGTTGGGTGGGGGGAGGGGCGGGGACAGTCTCGGCCATCAGGACTGGTCGGGTCAGGTCGGGGGCAGTCTCGGCCATCAGGACTGGTCGGGTCGGGGGAGGGGCGGGGACAGTCTCGGCCATCAGGACTGGTCGGGTTGGGGGAGGGGCGGGGACCGTCTCGGACATCAGGACTGGTCGGGTCGGGAGAGGGGTGGGGACAGTCTCGGCCATCAGGACTGGTCGGGTCGGGGGAGTGGCGGGGACAGACTCGGCCATCGGGACTGGTCGGGTCGGGGGAGGGGCGGGGACAGTCTCGGCCATCAGGACTGGTCGGATCGGGGGAGGGGCGGGGACAGTCTCGGCCATCAGGACTGGACGGGTCGGGAGAGGGGTGGGGACAGTCTCGGCCATCAGGACTGGTCGGGTCGGGGGAGGGGCGGGGACAGTCTCGGCCATCAGGACTGGTCGGGTCGGGGGAGGGGCGGGGACAGTCTCGGCCATCAGGACTGGTCGGGTCGGGGAAGGGGCGGGGACAGTCTCGGCCATCAGGACTGGTCGGGTCGGGGGAGGGGCGGGGACAGTCTCGGCCATCAGGACTGGTCGGGTCGGGGGAGGGGCGGGGACAGTCTCGGCCATCAGGACTGGACGGGTCGGGAGAGGGGTGGGGACAGTCTCGGCCATCAGGACTGGTCGGGTCGGGGGAGGGGCGGGGACAGTCTCGGCCATCGGGACTGGTCGGGTCGGGGGAGGGGCGGGGACAGTCTCGGCCATCAGGACTGGTCGGGTCGGGGGAGGGGCGTGGACAATCTCGGCCATCAGGACTGGTCGGGTCGGGGGAGGGGCGGGGACAGTCTCGGCCATCAGGACTGGACGGGTCGGGAGAGGGGTGGGGACAGTCTCGGCCATCAGGACTGGTCGGGTCGGGGGAGGGGCGGGGACAGTCTCGGCCATCGGGACTGGTCGGGTCGGGGGAGGGGCGGGGACAGTCTCGGCCATCAGGACTGGTCGGGTCGGGGGAGGGGCGGGGACAGTCTCGGCCATCAGGACTGGTCGGGTCGGGGGAGGGGCGTTGACAGTCTCGGCAATCAGGACTGATCAGGTCGGGTCGGGGGCGGGGCGGGGACAGTCTCGGCCATCAGGACTGGTCGGGGCGGGACAGTCTCGGCCATCAGGACTAGTCGGGTCGGGTCGGGGGAGGGGCGGGGACAGTCTCGGCCATCAGGACTGGGCGGGTCGGGAGAGGGGCGGGGACAGTCTCGGCCATCAGCACAGGACGGGTCGGGGGAGGGGTGGGGACAGTCTCGGCCATCAGCACAGGACGGGTCGGGGGAGGGGCGGAGACAGTCTCGGCCATCAGCACAGGACGGGTCGGGGGAGGGGCGGGGATAGTCTCAGCCATCAGGACTGGTCGGGGGAGGGGCGGGGACAGTCTTGGCCATCAGGACTGGTCGGGTCGGGTGAGGGGCGGGGACAGTCTTGGCCATCAGGACTGGTCGGGTCGGGGGAGGAGCGGGGACAGTCTCGGCCATCAGGACTGGTCGGGTCAGGGAAGGGGTGGGGACAGTCCCGGCCATCAGGACTGGTCGGGTCGGGGGAGGGGCGGGGACAGTCTCGGCCATCAGGACTGGTCGGGTCGGGGGAGGGGCGGGGACAGTCTCGGCCATCAGCACAGGACGGGTCGGGGGAGGGGCGGGGATAGTCTCAGCCATCAGGACTGGTCGGGGGAGGGGCGGGGACAGTCTTGGCCATCAGGACTGGTCGGGTCGGGTAAGGGGCGGGGACAGTCTTGGCCATCAGGACTGGTCGGGTCGGGGGAGGGGTGGGGACAGTCCCGGCCATCAGGACTGGTCGGGTCGGGGGAGGGGCGGGGACAGTCTCGGCCATCAGGACTGGTCGGGCGGGGGAGGGGTGGGGACAGTCTCGGCCATCAGGACTGGACGGGTCGGGGGAGGGGCGGGGACAGTCTTGGCCATCAGCACAGGGCGGGTCGGGGGAGCGGTGGGGACAGTCTCGGCCATCACGACTGGTCGGGTCGGGGGAGGGGCGGGGACAGTCTTGGCCATCAGCACAGGACGGGTCGGGGGAGGGGTGGGGACAGTCTCGGCCATGAGGACTGGTCGGGTCGGGGGAGGGGCGGGGAGAGTCTCGGCCATCAGGACTGGTCGGATCAGGGGAGGGGCGGGGACAGTCTTGGCCATCAGGACTGGTCAGGTCAGGGGAGGGGCGGGGACAGTCTCGGCCATCAGGACTGGTCGGGTCGGGGGAGGGGCGGGGACAGTCTCGGTCATCAGGACTGGTCGGATCAGGGGAGGGGCGGGGACATTCTTGGCCATCAGGACTGGTCGGGTCAGGGGAGGGGCGGGGACAGTCTCGGCCATCAGGACTGGTTGGGTCGGGGGAGGGGTGGGGACAGTCTTGGCCATCAGCACAGGACGGTACGGGGGAGGGGTGGGGACAGTCTCGGCCATCAGGACTGGTCGGGGGAGGGGCGGGGACAGTCTCGGCCATCAGGACTGGTCGGGGGAGGGGCGGGGACAGTCTCGGCCATCAGGACTGGTCGGGGGAGGGGCGGGGACAGTCTCGGCCAACAGGACTGGTCGGGGGAGGGGTGGGGACAGTCTCGGCCATCAGGACTGGTCGGGTCAGGGGAGGGGCGGGGACAGTCTCGGCCATCAGGACTGGTCGGGTTGGGGGAGGGGCGTTGACAGTCTCGGCCATCAGGACTGGACGGGTCGGGAGAAGGGTGGGGACAGTCTCGGCCATCAGGACTGGTCGGGTCGGGAGAGGGGTGGGGACAGTCTCGGCCATCAGGACTGATCAGGTCGGGTCGGGGGCGGGGTGGGACAGTCTCGGCCATCAGGACTAGTCGGGTCGGCTCGGGGGAGGGTCGGGGACAGTCTTGGCCATCAGGATTGGTCAGGTCGGGTGAGTGGCGGCGACAGTCTCGGCCATCAGGACTGGTCGGGTCGGGGGAGGGGCGGGGACAGTCTCGGCCATCAGGACTGGTCGGGTCAGGGGAGGGGCGGGGACAGTCTCGGCCATCAGGACTGGTCGGGTCGGGGGAGGGGCGGGGACAGTCTCGGCCATCAGGAATGGTCAGGTCGGGGGAGGTGCGGGGACAGTCTCGGCCATCAGGACTGGTCGGGTCGGGGGAGGGGCGGGGACAGTCTCGGCCATCAGGAATGGTCAGGTCGGGGGAGGGGCGGGGACAGTCTCGGCCATCAGGACTGGTCGGGTCGGGGGAGGGACAGTCTCGGCCATCAGGATTGGTCAGGTTGTGTCGGGGGAGGGGCGGCGGCAGTCTCGGCCATCAGGACTGTTCGGGTCGGGGGAGGGGCGGCGCCAGTCTCGGCCATCAGGACTGTTCGGGTCGGGGGAGGGGCGGGGACAGTCTCGGCCATCAAGACTGGTCGGGTCGGGGGAGGGGCGGGGACAGTCTCGGCCATTAGGACTGGTTGGGTCGGGGGAGGGGCGGGGACAGTTTCGGCCATCAGGACTGGTCGGGTCGGGGGAGGGGCGGGGAGAGTCTCGGCCATCAGGACTGGTCGGGTCGGGGGAGGGGCGGGGACAGTCTCGGCCATCAGGACTGGTCGGGTCGGGGGAGGGGCGGGGACAGTCTCGGCCATCAGGACTGGTCGGGTCGGGGGAGGGGCGGGGACATTCTCAGCCATCAGGACTGGTCGGGTCGGGGGAGGGGCGGGGACAGTCTCGGCCATCAGGACTGGTCGGGTCAGGTCGGGGGAGGGGCGGGGACATTCTCGGCCATCAGGACTGGTCGGGTCGGGGGAGGGGCGGGGACAGTCTCGGCCATCAGGACTGGTCGGGTCGGGGGAGGGGAGAGTCTCGGCCATCAGGACTGGTCGGGTCGGGGGAGGTGCGGGGACAGTCTCGGACATCAGGACTGGTCGGGTCGGGGGAGGGGCGGGGACAGTCTCGGCCATCAGGACTGGTCGGGTCGGGGGAGGTGCGGGGACAGTCTCGGACATCAGGACTGGTCGGGTCGGGGGAGGGGCAGGGACAGTCTCGGCCATCAGGACTGGTCGGGTCGGGGGAGGGGACAGTCTCGGCCATCAGGACTGGTCGGGTCGGGGGAGGGGCGGGGACAGTCTCGGCCATCAGGACTGGTCGGGTCGGGGGCGGGGACAGTCTCGGCCATCAGGACTGGTCGGGTCAGGTCGGGGGCAGTCTCGGCCATCAGGACTGGTCGGGTCGGGGGAGGGGCGGGGACAGTCTCGGCCATCAGGACTGGTCGGGTTGGGGGAGGGGCGTTGACAGTCTCGGCCATCAGGACTGGACGGGTTGGGGGAGGGGCGTTGACAGTCTCGGCCATCAGGACTGGTCGGGTCGGGGGAGGGGCGGGGACAGTCTCGGCCATCGCGACTGGTCGGGTCGGGGGAGGGGCGGGGACAGTCTCGGCCATCAGGACTGGTCGGGTCGGGGGAGGGGCGGGGACAGTCTCGGCCATCGGGACTGGTCGGGTCGGGGGAGGGGCGCTGACAGTCTCGGCAATCAGGACTGATCAGGTCGGGTCGGGGGCGGGGACAGTCTCGGCCATCAGGACTGGTCGGGTCGGGGCGGGACAGTCTCGGCCATCAGGACTAGTCGGGTCGGGTCGGGGGAGGGGCGGGGACAGTCTCGGCCATCAGCACAGGACTGGTCGGGGGAGGGGTGGGGACAGTCTCGGCCATCAGGACTGGTCGGGTCAGGGAAGGGGTGGGGACAGTCCCGGCCATCAGGACTGGTCGGGTCGGGGGAGGGGCGGGGACAGTCTCGGCCATCAGGACTGGTCGGGTCGGGGGAGGGGCGGGGACAGTCTCGGCCATCAGCACAGGACGGGTCGGGGGAGGGGCGGGTATAGTCTCAGCCATCAGGACTGGTCGGGGGAGGGGCGGGGACAGTCTTGGCGATCAGGACTGGTCGGGTCGGGTGAGGGGCGGGGACAGTCTTGGCCATCAGGACTGGTCGGGTCGGGGGAGGAGCGGGGACAGTCTCGGCCATCAGGACTGGTCGGGTCAGGGAAGGGGTGGGGACAGTCCCGGCCATCAGGACTGGTCGGGTCGGGGGAGGGGCGGGGACAGTCTCGGCCATCAGGACTGGTCGGGTCGGGGGAGGGGCGGGGACAGTCTTGGCCATCAGCACAGGACGGGTCGGGGGAGCGGTGGGGACAGTCTCGGCCATCAGGACTGGTCGGGTCGGGGGAGGGGCGGGGACAGTCTTGGCCATCAGCACAGGACGGGTCGGGGGAGGGGTGGGGACAGTCTCGGCCATCAGGACTGGTCGGGTCGGGGGAGGGGCGGGGACAGTCTCGGACATCAGGACTGGTCGGATCAGGGGAGGGGCGGGGACAGTCTTGGCCATCAGGACTGGTCGGGTCAGGGGAGGGGCGGGGACAGTCTTGGCCATCAGCACAGGATGGGTCGGGGGAGGGGCGTTGACAGTCTCGGCCATCAGGACTGGACGGGTCGGGAAAGGGGTGGGGACAGTCTCGGCCATCAGCACAGGACTGGTCGGGGGAGGGGCGGGGACAGTCTCGGCCATCAGGACTGGTCAGGGGAGGGGTGGGGACAGTCTCGGCCATCAGGACTGGTCGGGGGAGGGGCGGGGACATTCTCGGCCATCAGGACTGGTCGGATCGGGGGAGGGGTGGGGACAGTCTTGGCCATCAGGACTGGTCGGGTCAGGGGAGGGGCGGGGACAGTCTCGGCCATCAGGACTGGTCGGGTTGGGGGAGGGGCGTTGACAGTCTCGGCCATCAGGACTGGACGGGTCGGGAAAGGGGTGGGGACAGTCTCGGCCATCAGCACAGGACGGGTCGGGGGAGGGGTGGGGACAGTCTCGGCCATCAGGACTGGTCGGGTCGGGGGAGGGGCGGGGACAGTCTCGGCCATCAGGACTGGTCGGGTCGGGGGAGGGGCGGGGACAGTCTCGGCCATCAGGACTGGACGGGTCGGGAGAGGGGTGGGGACAGTCTCGGCCATCAGGACTGGTCGGGTCGGGGGAGGGGCGGGGCCAGTTTCGGCCATCAGGACTGGACGGGTCGGGAGAGGGGTGGGGACAGTCTCGGCCATCAGGACTGGTCGGGTCGGGGGAGGGGCGGGGACAGTCTCGGCCATCAGGACTGGTCGGGTCGGGGGAGGGGCGGGGACAGTCTCGGCCATCAGGACTGGTCGGGTCGGGGGAGGGGCGTTGACAGTCTCGGCCATCAGGACTGGTCGGGTCGGGGGAGGGGCGGGGACAGTCTCGGCCATCAGGACTAGTCGGGTCGGCTCGGGGGAGGGTCGGGGACAGTCTTGGCCATCAGGATTGGTCAGGTCGGGCGAGTGGCGGCGACAGTCTCGGCCATCAGGACTGGTCGGGTCGGGGGAGGGGCGGGGACAGTCTCGGCCATCAGGACTGGTCGGTCGGGGGAGGGGCGGGGACAGTCTCGGCCATCAGGACTGGTCGGGTCGGGGGAGGGGCGGGGACAGTCTCGGCCATCAGGAATGGTCAGGTCGGGGGAGGTGCGGGGACAGTCTCGGCCATCAGGACTGGTCGGGTCGGGGGAGGGGCGGGGACAGTCTCGGCCATCAGGAATGGTCAGGTCGGGGGAGGGGCGGGGACAGTCTCGGCCATCAGGACTGTTCGGGTCAGGGGAGGGACAGTCTCGGCCATCAGGATTGGTCAGGTTGTGTCGGGGGAGGGGCGGCGCCAGTCTCGGCCATCAGGACTGTTCGGGTCGGGGGAGGGGCGGGGACAGTCTCGGCCATCAGGACTGTTCGGGTCGGGGGAGGGGCGGGGACAGTCTCAGCCATCAGGACTGGTCGGGTCGGGGGAGGGGCGGGGACAGTCTCGGCCATTAGGACTGGTCGGGTCGGGGACAGTCTCGGCCATCAGGACTGGTCGGGTCGGGGGAGGGGCGGGGACAGTCTCGGCCATTAGGACTGGTCGGGTCGGGGGAGGGGTGGGGACAGTCTCGGCCATCAGGACTGGTCGGGTCGGGGGAGAGGCGGGGACAGTCTCGGCCATTAGGACTGGTCGGGTCGGGGGAGGGGCGGGGACAGTTTCGGCCATCAGGACTGGTCGGGTCGGGGGAGGGGCGGGGAGAGTCTCGGCCATCAGGACTGGTCGGGTCGGGGGAGGGGCGGGGACAGTCTCGGCCATCAGGGCTGGTCGGGTCGGGGGAGGGTCGGGGACAGTCTCAGACATCAGGACTGGTCGGGTCGGGGGAGGGGAGAGTCTCGGCCATCAGGACTGGTCGGGTCGGGGGAGGGGCGGGGACAGTCTCGGCCATCAGGACTGGTCGGGTCGGGGGAGGGGAGAGTCTCGGCCATCAGGACTGGTCGGGTCGGGGGAGGTGCGGGGACAGTCTCGGACATCAGGACTGGTCGGGTCAGGGGAGGGGCGGGGACAGTCTCGGCCATCAGGACTGGTCGGGTCGGGGGAGGGGCGGGGACAGTCTCGGCCATCAGGACTGGTCGGGTCGGCGGAGGGGCGGGGACAGTCTCGGCCATCAGGACTGGTCGGGTCGGGGGAGGGGACAGTCTCGGCCATCAGGACTGGTCGGGTCGGGGGAGGGGCGGGGACAGTCTCGGCCATCAGGACTGGTCGGGTCGGGGGAGGGGACAGTCTCGGCCATCAGGACTGGTCGGGTCGGGGGAGGGGCGGGGACAGTCTCGGCCATCAGGACTGGTCGGGTTGGGGGAGGGGACAGTCTCGGCCATCAGGACTGGTCGGGTCGGGGGAGGGGCGGGGACAGTCTCGGCCATCAGGACTGGTCGGGTCGGGGGAGGGGCAGGGACAGTCTCGGCCATCAGGACTGGTCGGGTCAGGTCGGGGGAGTGGCGGGGACAGTCTCGGCCATCAGGACTGGTCGGGTCGGGGGAGGGGCGGGGACACTCTCGGCCATCAGGACTGGTCGGGTTGGGGGAGGGGCGTGGGCAGTCTCGGCCATCAGGACTGGTCGGGTCGGGGGAGGGGCGGGGACAGTCTCGGCCATCGGGACTGGTCGGGTTGGGGGAGGGGCGTGGGCAGTCTCGGCCATCAGGACTGGTCGGGTTGGGTGGGGGGAGGGGCGGGGACAGTCTCGGCCATCAGGACTGGTCGTGTCGGGGGAGGGGCGGGGCCAGTCTCGGCCATCGGGACTGGTCGGGGGAGGGGCGGGGACAGTCTCGGCCATCGGGACTGGTCGGGTCGGGGGAGGGGCGGGGACAGTCTCGGCCATCAGGACTGGTCGGGTCAGGGAAGGGGTGGGGACAGTCCCGGCCATCAGGACTGGTCGGGTCGGGGGAGGGGCGGGGACAGTCTCGGCCATCAGGACTGGTCGGGTCGGGGGAGGGGCGGGGACAGTCTCGGCCATCAGCACAGGACGGGTCGGGGGAGGGGCGGGTATAGTCTCAGCCATCAGGACTGGTCGGGGGAGGGGCGGGGACAGTCTTGGCGATCAGGACTGGTCGGGTCGGGTGAGGGGCGGGGACAGTCTTGGCCATCAGGACTGGTCGGGTCGGGGGAGGAGCGGGGACAGTCTCGGCCATCAGGACTGGTCGGGTCAGGGAAGGGGTGGGGACAGTCCCGGCCATCAGGACTGGTCGGGTCGGGGGAGGGGCGGGGACAGTCTCGGCCATCAGGACTGGTCGGGTCGGGGGAGGGGCGGGGACAGTCTTGGCCATCAGCACAGGACGGGTCGGGGGAGCGGTGGGGACAGTCTCGGCCATCAGGACTGGTCGGGTCGGGGGAGGGGCGGGGACAGTCTTGGCCATCAGCACAGGACGGGTCGGGGGAGGGGTGGGGACAGTCTCGGCCATCAGGACTGGTCGGGTCGGGGGAGGGGCGGGGACAGTCTCGGACATCAGGACTGGTCGGATCAGGGGAGGGGCGGGGACAGTCTTGGCCATCAGGACTGGTCGGGTCAGGGGAGGGGCGGGGACAGTCTTGGCCATCAGCACAGGATGGGTCGGGGGAGGGGCGTTGACAGTCTCGGCCATCAGGACTGGACGGGTCGGGAAAGGGGTGGGGACAGTCTCGGCCATCAGCACAGGACTGGTCGGGGGAGGGGCGGGGACAGTCTCGGCCATCAGGACTGGTCAGGGGAGGGGTGGGGACAGTCTCGGCCATCAGGACTGGTCGGGGGAGGGGCGGGGACATTCTCGGCCATCAGGACTGGTCGGATCGGGGGAGGGGTGGGGACAGTCTTGGCCATCAGGACTGGTCGGGTCAGGGGAGGGGCGGGGACAGTCTCGGCCATCAGGACTGGTCGGGTTGGGGGAGGGGCGTTGACAGTCTCGGCCATCAGGACTGGACGGGTCGGGAAAGGGGTGGGGACAGTCTCGGCCATCAGCACAGGACGGGTCGGGGGAGGGGTGGGGACAGTCTCGGCCATCAGGACTGGTCGGGTCGGGGGAGGGGCGGGGACAGTCTCGGCCATCAGGACTGGTCGGGTCGGGGGAGGGGCGGGGACAGTCTCGGCCATCAGGACTGGACGGGTCGGGAGAGGGGTGGGGACAGTCTCGGCCATCAGGACTGGTCGGGTCGGGGGAGGGGCGGGGACAGTTTCGGCCATCAGGACTGGACGGGTCGGGAGAGGGGTGGGGACAGTCTCGGCCATCAGGACTGGTCGGGTCGGGGGAGGGGCGGGGACAGTCTCGGCCATCAGGACTGGTCGGGTCGGGGGAGGGGCGGGGACAGTCTCGGCCATCAGGACTGGTCGGGTCGGGGGAGGGGCGTTGACAGTCTCGGCCATCAGGACTGGTCGGGTCGGGGGAGGGGCGGGGACAGTCTCGGCCATCAGGACTAGTCGGGTCGGCTCGGGGGAGGGTCGGGGACAGTCTTGGCCATCAGGATTGGTCAGGTCGGGCGAGTGGCGGCGACAGTCTCGGCCATCAGGACTGGTCGGGTCGGGGGAGGGGCGGGGACAGTCTCGGCCATCAGGACTGGTCGGTCGGGGGAGGGGCGGGGACAGTCTCGGCCATCAGGACTGGTCGGGTCGGGGGAGGGGCGGGGACAGTCTCGGCCATCAGGAATGGTCAGGTCGGGGGAGGTGCGGGGACAGTCTCGGCCATCAGGACTGGTCGGGTCGGGGGAGGGGCGGGGACAGTCTCGGCCATCAGGAATGGTCAGGTCGGGGGAGGGGCGGGGACAGTCTCGGCCATCAGGACTGTTCGGGTCGGGGGAGGGACAGTCTCGGCCATCAGGATTGGTCAGGTTGTGTCGGGGGAGGGGCGGCGCCAGTCTCGGCCATCAGGACTGTTCGGGTCGGGGGAGGGGCGGGGACAGTCTCGGCCATCAGGACTGTTCGGGTCGGGGGAGGGGCGGGGACAGTCTCGGCCATCAGGACTGGTCGGGTCGGGGGAGGGGCGGGGACAGTCTCGGCCATTAGGACTGGTCGGGTCGGGGACAGTCTCGGCCATCAGGACTGGTCGGGTCGGGGGAGGGGCGGGGACAGTCTCGGCCATTAGGACTGGTCGGGTCGGGGGAGGGGTGGGGACAGTCTCGGCCATCAGGACTGGTCGGGTCGGGGGAGAGGCGGGGACAGTCTCGGCCATTAGGACTGGTCGGGTCGGGGGAGGGGCGGGGACAGTTTCGGCCATCAGGACTGGTCGGGTCGGGGGAGGGGCGGGGAGAGTCTCGGCCATCAGGACTGGTCGGGTCGGGGGAGGGGCGGGGACAGTCTCGGCCATCAGGGCTGGTCGGGTCGGGGGAGGGTCGGGGACAGTCTCAGACATCAGGACTGGTCGGGTCGGGGGAGGGGAGAGTCTCGGCCATCAGGACTGGTCGGGTCGGGGGAGGGGCGGGGACAGTCTCGGCCATCAGGACTGGTCGGGTCGGGGGAGGGGAGAGTCTCGGCCATCAGGACTGGTCGGGTCGGGGGAGGTGCGGGGACAGTCTCGGACATCAGGACTGGTCGGGTCAGGGGAGGGGCGGGGACAGTCTCGGCCATCAGGACTGGTCGGGTCGGGGGAGGGGCGGGGACAGTCTCGGCCATCAGGACTGGTCGGGTCGGCGGAGGGGCGGGGACAGTCTCGGCCATCAGGACTGGTCGGGTCGGGGGAGGGGACAGTCTCGGCCATCAGGACTGGTCGGGTCGGGGGAGGGGCGGGGACAGTCTCGGCCATCAGGACTGGTCGGGTCGGGGGAGGGGACAGTCTCGGCCATCAGGACTGGTCGGGTCGGGGGAGGGGCGGGGACAGTCTCGGCCATCAGGACTGGTCGGGTTGGGGGAGGGGACAGTCTCGGCCATCAGGACTGGTCGGGTCGGGGGAGGGGCGGGGACAGTCTCGGCCATCAGGACTGGTCGGGTCGGGGGAGGGGCAGGGACAGTCTCGGCCATCAGGACTGGTCGGGTCAGGTCGGGGGAGGGGCGGGGACAGTCTCGGCCATCAGGACTGGTCGGGTCGGGGGAGGGGCGGGGACACTCTCGGCCATCAGGACTGGTCGGGTTGGGGGAGGGGCGTGGGCAGTCTCGGCCATCAGGACTGGTCGGGTCGGGGGAGGGGCGGGGACAGTCTCGGCCATCGGGACTGGTCGGGTTGGGGGAGGGGCGTGGGCAGTCTCGGCCATCAGGACTGGTCGGGTTGGGTGGGGGGAGGGGCGGGGACAGTCTCGGCCATCAGGACTGGTCGTGTCGGGGGAGGGGCGGGGCCAGTCTCGGCCATCGGGACTGGTCGGGGGAGGGGCGGGGACAGTCTCGGCCATCGGGACTGGTCGGGTCGGGGGAGGGGCGGGGACAGTCTCGGCCATCAGGACTGGTCGGGTTGGGTGGGGGGAGGGGCGGGGACAGTCTCGGCCATCAGGACTGGTCGGGTCAGGTCGGGGGCAGTCTCGGCCATCAGGACTGGTCGGGTCGGGGGAGGGGCGGGGACAGTCTCGGCCATCAGGACTGGTCGGGTTGGGGGAGGGGCGTTGACAGTCTCGGCCATCAGGACTGGACGGGTCGGGAGAGCGGTGGGGACAGTCTCGGCCATCAGGACTGGTCGGGTCGGGGGAGGGGCGGGGACAGTCTCGGCCATCGGGACTGGTCGGGTCGGGGGAGGGGCGGGGACAGTCTCGGCCATCAGGACTGGTCGGGTCGGGGGAGGGGCGTTGACAGTCTCGGCAATCAGGACTGATCAGGTCGGGTCGGGGGCGGGGCGGGGACAGTCTCGGCCATCAGGACTGGTCAGGTCGGGGCGGGACAGTCTCGGCCATCAGGACTAGTCGGGTCGGGTCGGGGGAGGGGCGGGGACAGTCTCGGCCATCAGGAATGGTCGGGTCGGCTCGGGGGAGGGTCGGGGACAGTCTTGGCCATCAGGATTGGTCAGGTCGGGCGAGTGGCGGCGACAGTCTCGGCCATCAGGACTGGTCGGGTCGGGTCGGGGGAGGGGCGGGGAGAGTCTCGGCCATCAGGACTGGTCGGGTCGGGCCGGGGGAGGGTCGGGGACAGTCTTGGCCATTAGGACTGGTCGGGTCGGGGACAGTTTCGGCCATCAGGACTGGTCGGGTCGGGGGAGGGGCGGGGAGAGTCTCGGCCATCAGGACTGGTCGGGTCGGGGGAGGGGCGGGGACAGTCTCGGCCATCAGGACTGGTCGGGGCGGGACAGTCTCGGCCATCAGGACTGGTCGGGGCGGGACAGTCTCGGCCATCAGGACTAGTCGGGTCGGGTCGGGGGAGGGGCGGGGACAGTCTCGGCCATCAGGACTGGGCGGGTCGGGAGAGGGGCGGGGACAGTCTCGGCCATCAGCACAGGACGGGTCGGGGGAGGGGTGGGGACAGTCTCGGCCATCAGCACAGGACGGGTCGGGGGAGGGGCGGGGACAGTCTCGGCCATCAGCACAGGACGGGTCGGGGGAGGGGCGGGGATAGTCTCAGCCATCAGGACTGGTCGGGGGAGGGGCGGGGACAGTCTTGGCCATCAGGACTGGTCGGGTCGGGTGAGGGGCGGGGACAGTCTTGGCCATCAGGACTGGTCGGGTCGGGGGAGGAGCGGGGATAGTCTCGGCCATCAGGACTGGTCGGGTCAGGGAAGGGGTCGGGACAGTCCCGGCCATCAGGACTGGTCGGGTCGGGGACAGTCTCGGCCATCAGGACTGGTCGGGTCGGGGGAGGGGCGGGGACAGTCTCGGCCATCAGCACAGGACGGGTCGGGGGAGAGGCGGGGATAGTCTCAGCCATCAGGACTGGTCGGGGGAGGGGCGGGGACAGTCTTGGCCATCAGGACTGGTCGGGTCGGGTAAGGGGCGGGGACAGTCTTGGCCATCAGGACTGGTCGGGTCGG
Organism: Somniosus microcephalus; assembly: GCF_052327205.1. Taxonomy (NCBI): domain Eukaryota; kingdom Metazoa; phylum Chordata; class Chondrichthyes; order Squaliformes; family Somniosidae; genus Somniosus; species Somniosus microcephalus. Next base: position 161,673,908 of record NW_028225179.1, on the reverse strand, counting down.
GGGAGGGGTGGGGACAGTCCCGGCCATCAGGACTGGTCGGGTCGGGGGAGGGGCGGGGACAGTCTCGGCCATCAGGACTGGTCGGGTCGGGGGAGGGGTGGGGACAGTCTCGGCCATCAGGACTGGACGGGTCGGGGGAGGGGCGGGGACAGTCTTGGCCATCAGCACAGGACGGGTCGGGGGAGCGGTGGGGACAGTCTCGGCCATCAGGACTGGTCGGGTCGGGGGAGGGGCGGGGACAGTCTTGGCCATCAGCACAGGACGGGTCGGGGGAGGGGTGGGGACAGTCTCGGCCATCAGGACTGGTCGGGTCGGGGGAGGGGCGGGGACAGTCTCGGCCATCAGGACTGGTCGGATCAGGGGAGGGGCGGGGACAGTCTTGGCCATCAGGACTGGTCAGGTCAGGGGAGGGGCGGGGACAGTCTCGGCCATCAGGACTGGTCGGGTCGGGGGAGGGGCGGGGACAGTCTCGGCCATCAGGACTGGTCGGATCAGGGGAGGGGCGGGGACAGTCTTGGCCATCAGGACTGGTCGGGTCAGGGGAGGGGCGGGGACAGTCTCGGCCATCAGGACTGGTCGGGTCGGGGGAGGGGTGGGGACAGTCTTGGCCATCAGCACAGGACGGTTCGGGGGAGGGGTGGGGACAGTCTCGGCCATCAGGACTGGTCGGGGGAGGGGCGGGGACAGTCTCGGCCATCAGGACTGGTCGGGGGAGGGGCGGGGACAGTCTCGGCCATCAGGACTGGTCGGGGGAGGGGCGGGGACAGTCTCGGCCATCAGGACTGGTCGGGGGAGGGGTGGGGACAGTCTCGGCCATCAGGACTGGTCGGGTCAGGGGAGGGGCGGGGACAGTCTCGGCCATCAGGACTGGTCGGGTTGGGGGAGGGGCGTTGACAGTCTCGGCCATCAGGACTGGACGGGTCGGGAGAGGGGTGGGGACAGTCTCGGCCATCAGGACTGGTCGGGTCGGGAGAGGGGTGGGGACAGTCTCGGCCATCAGGACTGATCAGGTCGGGTCGGGGGCGGGGCGGGACAGTCTCGGCCATCAGGACTAGTCGGGTCGGCTCGGGGGAGGGTCGGGGACAGTCTTGGCCATCAGGATTGGTCAGGTCGGGCGAGTGGCGGCGACAGTCTCGGCCATCAGGACTGGTCGGGTCGGGGGAGGGTCGGGGACAGTCTTGGCCATCAGGATTGGTCAGGTCGGGCGAGTGGCGGCGACAGTCTCGGCCATCAGGACTGGTCGGGTCGGGTCGGGGGAGGGGCGGGGACAGTCTCGGCCATCAGGACTGGTCGGGTCGGGGGAGGGGCAGGGACAGTCTCGGCCATCAGGACTGGTCGGGTCAGGTCGGGGGAGGGGCGGGGACAGTCTCGGCCATCAGGACTGGTCGGGTCGGGGGAGGGGCGGGGACACTCTCGGCCATCAGGACTGGTCGGGTTGGGGGAGGGGCGTGGGCAGTCTCGGCCATCAGGACTGGTCGGGTCGGGGGAGGGGCGGGGACAGTCTCGGCCATCGGGACTGGTCGTGTCGGGGGAGGGGCGGGGCCAGTCTCGGCCATCGGGACTGGTCGGGGGAGGGGCGGGGACAGTCTCGGCCATCGGGACTGGTCGGGTCGGGGGAGGGGCGGGGACAGTCTCGGCCATCAGGACTGGTCGGGTTGGGTGGGGGGAGGGGCGGGGACAGTCTCGGCCATCAGGACTGGTCGGGTCAGGTCGGGGGCAGTCTCGGCCATCAGGACTGGTCGGGTCGGGGGAGGGGCGGGGACAGTCTCGGCCATCAGGACTGGTCGGGTTGGGGGAGGGGCGTTGACAGTCTCGGCCATCAGGACTGGACGGGTCGGGAGAGGGGTGGGGACAGTCTCGGCCATCAGGACTGGTCGGGTCGGGGGAGGGGCGGGGACAGTCTCGGCCATCGGGACTGGTCGGGTCGGGGGAGGGGCGGGGACAGTCTCGGCCATCAGGACTGGTCGGGTCGGGGGAGGGGCGTTGACAGTCTCGGCAATCAGGACTGATCAGGTCGGGTCGGGGGCGGGGCGGGGACAGTCTCGGCCATCAGGACTGGTCAGGTCGGGGCGGGACAGTCTCGGCCATCAGGACTAGTCGGGTCGGCTCGGGGGAGGGTCGGGGACAGTCTTGGCCATCAGGATTGGTCAGGTCGGGCGAGTGGCGGCGACAGTCTCGGCCATCAGGACTGGTCGGGTCGGGTCGGGGGAGGGGCGGGGAGAGTCTCGGCCATCAGGACTGGTCGGGTCGGGCCGGGGGAGGGTCGGGGACAGTCTTGGCCATTAGGACTGGTCGGGTCGGGGACAGTCTCGGCCATCAGGACTGGTCGGGTCGGGTCGGGGGAGCGGCGGGGAGAGTCTCGGCCATCAGGACTGGTCGGGTCGGGCCGGGGGAGGGTCGGGGACAGTCTTGGCCATTAGGACTGGTCGGGTCGGGGACAGTTTCGGCCATCAGGACTGGTCGGGTCGGGGGAGGGGCGGGGAGAGTCTCGGCCATCAGGACTGGTCGGGTCGGGGGAGGGGCGGGGACAGTCTCGGCCATCAGGACTGGTCGGGGCGGGACAGTCTCGGCCATCAGGACTGGTCGGGGCGGGTCGGGGGAGGGGCGGGGACAGTCTCGGCCATCAGGACTGGGCGGGTCGGGAGAGGGGCGTGGACAGTCTCGGCCATCAGCACAGGACGGGTCGGGGGAGGGGTGGGGACAGTCTCGGCCATCAGCACAGGACGGGTCGGGGGAGGGGCGGGGACAGTCTCGGCCATCAGCACAGGACGGGTCGGGGGAGGGGCGGGGATAGTCTCAGCCATCAGGACTGGTCGGGGGAGGGGCGGGGACAGTCTTGGCCATCAGGACTGGTCGGGTCGGGTGAGGGGCGGGGACAGTCTTGGCCATCAGGACTGGTCGGGTCGGGGGAGGAGCGGGGACAGTCTCGGCCATCAGGACTGGTCGGGTCAGGGAAGGGGTGGGGACAGTCCCGGCCATCAGGACTGGTCGGGTCGGGGACAGTCTCGGCCATCAGGACTGGTCGGGTCGGGGGAGGGGCGGGGACAGTCTCGGCCATCAGCACAGGACGGGTCGGGGGAGGGGCGGGGATAGTCTCAGCCATCAGGACTGGTCGGGGGAGGGGCGGGGACAGTCTTGGCCATCAGGACTGGTCGGGTCGGGTAAGGGGCGGGGACAGTCTTGGCCATCAGGACTGGTCGGGTCGGGGGAGGGGTGGGGACAGTCCCGGCCATCAGGACTGGTCGGGTCGGGGGAGGGGCGGGGACAATCTCGGCCATCAGGACTGGTCGGGTCGGGGGAGGGGTGGGGACAGTCTCGGCCATCAGGACTGGACGGGTCGGGGGAGGGGCGGGGACAGTCTTGGCCATCAGCACAGGACGGGTCGGGGGAGCGGAGGGGACAGTCTCGGCCATCAGGACTGGTCGGGTCGGGGGAGGGGCGGGGACAGTCTTGGCCATCAGCACAGGACGGGTCGGGGGAGGGGTGGGGACAGTCTCGGCCATCAGGACTGGTCGGGTCGGGGGAGGGGCGGGGACAGTCTCGGCCATCAGGACTGGTCGGATCAGGGGAGGGGCGGGGACAGTCTTGGCCATCAGGACTGGTCAGGTCAGGGGAGGGGCGGGGACAGTCTCGGCCATCAGGACTGGTCGGGTCGGGGGAGGGGCGGGGACAGTCTCGGCCATCAGGACTGGTCGGATCAGGGGAGGGGCGGGGACAGTCTTGGCCATCAGGACTGGTCGGGTCAGGGGAGGGGCGGGGACAGTCTCGGCCATCAGGACTGGTCGGGTCGGGGGAGGGGTGGGGACAGTCTTGGCCATCAGCACAGGACGGTTCGGGGGAGGGGTGGGGACAGTCTCGGCCATCAGGACTGGTCGGGGGAGGGGCGGGGACAGTCTCGGCCATCAGGACTGGTCGGGGGAGGGGCGGGGACAGTCTCGGCCATCAGGACTGGTCGGGGGAGGGGCGGGGACAGTCTCGGCCATCAGGACTGGTCGGGGGAGGGGTGGGGACTGTCTCGGCCATCAGGACTGGTCGGGTCAGGGGAGGGGCGGGGACAGTCTCGGCCATCAGGACTGGTCGGGTTGGGGGAGGGGCGTTGACAGTCTCGGCCATCAGGACTGGACGGGTCGGGAGAGGGGTGGGGACAGTCTCGGCCATCAGGACTGGTCGGGTCGGGAGAGGGGTGGGGACAGTCTCGGCCATCAGGACTGATCAGGTCGGGTCGGGGGCGGGGCGGGACAGTCTCGGCCATCAGGACTAGTCGGGTCGGCTCGGGGGAGGGTCGGGGAGAGTCTTGGCCATCAGGATTGGTCAGGTCGGGCGAGTGGCGGCGACAGTCTCGGCCATCAGGACTGGTCGGGTCGGGGGAGGGGCGGGGACAGTCTCGGCCATCAGGACTGGTCGGGTCGGGGGAGGGGCGGGGACAGTCTCGGCCATCAGGACTGGTCGGGTCGGGGGAGGGGCGGGGACAGTCTCGGCCATCAGGAATGGTCAGGTCGGGGGAGGTGCGGGGACAGTCTCGGCCATCAGGACTGGTCGGGTCGGGGGAGGGGCGGGGACAGTCTCGGCCATCAGGAATGGTCAGGTCGGGGGAGGGGTGGGGACAGTCTCGGCCATCAGGACTGGTCGGGTCGGGGGAGGGACAGTCTCGGCCATCAGGATTGGTCAGGTTGTGTCGGGGGAGGGGCGGCGCCAGTCTCGGCCATCAGGACTGTTCGGGTCGGGGGAGGGGCGGGGACAGTCTCGGCCATCAGGACTGTTCGGGTCGGGGGAGGGGCGGGGACAGTCTCGGCCATCAAGACTGGTCGGGTCGGGGGAGGGGCGGGGACAGTCTCGGCCATTAGGACTGGTTGGGTCGGGGGAGGGGCGGGGACAGTTTCGGCCATCAGGACTGGTCGGGTCGGGGGAGGGGCGGGGAGAGTCTCGGCCATCAGGACTGGTCGGGTCGGGGGAGGGGCGGGGACAGTCTCGGCCATCAGGGCTGGTCGGGTCGGGGGAGGGGCGGGGACAGTCTCGGCCATCAGGACTGGTCGGGTCGGGGGAGGGGCGGGGACAGTCTCGGCCATCAGGACTGGTCGGGTCGGGGGAGGGGTGGGGACAGTCTCGGCCATCAGGACTGGTCGGGTCGGGGGAGGGGCGGGGACAGTCTCGGCCATCAGGACTGGTCGGGTCGGGGGAGGGGCGGGGACATTCTCCGCCATCAGGACTGGTCGGGTCGGGGGAGGGGCGGGGACAGTCTCGGCCATCAGGACTGGTCGGGTCGGGGGAGGGGAGAGTCTCGGCCATCAGGACTGGTCGGGTCGGGGGAGGTGCGGGGACAGTCTCGGCCATCAGGACTGTTCGGGTCGGGGGAGGGGCGGGGACAGTCTCGGCCATCAAGACTGGTCGGGTCGGGGGAGGGGCGGGGACAGTCTCGGCCATTAGGACTGGTTGGGTCGGGGGAGGGGCGGGGACAGTTTCGGCCATCAGGACTGGTCGGGTCGGGGGAGGGGCGGGGAGAGTCTCGGCCATCAGGACTGGTCGGGTCGGGGGAGGGGCGGGGACAGTCTCGGCCATCAGGGCTGGTCGGGTCGGGGGAGGGGCGGGGACAGTCTCGGCCATCAGGACTGGTCGGGTCGGGGGAGGGGCGGGGACAGTCTCGGCCATCAGGACTGGTCGGGTCGGGGGAGGGGTGGGGACAGTCTCGGCCATCAGGACTGGTCGGGTCGGGGGAGGGGCGGGGACAGTCTCGGCCATCAGGACTGGTCGGGTCGGGGGAGGGGCGGGGACATTCTCAGCCATCAGGACTGGTCGGGTCGGGGGAGGGGCGGGGACAGTCTCGGCCATCAGGACTGGTCGGGTCGGGGGAGGGGAGAGTCTCGGCCATCAGGACTGGTCGGGTCGGGGGAGGTGCGGGGACAGTCTCGGACATCAGGACTGGTCGGGTCGGGGGAGGGGCGGGGACAGTCTCGGCCATCAGGACTGGTCGGGTCGGGGGAGGTGCGGGGACAGTCTCGGACATCAGGACTGGTCGGGTCGGGGGAGGGGCAGGGACAGTCTCGGCCATCAGGACTGGTCGGGTCGGGGGAGGGGACAGTCTCGGCCATCAGGACTGGTCGGGTCGGGGGAGGGGCGGGGACAGTCTCGGCCATCAGGACTGGTCGGGTCGGGGGCGGGGACAGTCTCGGCCATCAGGACTGGTCGGGTCAGGTCGGGGGCAGTCTCGGCCATCAGGACTGGTCGGGTCGGGGGAGGGGCGGGGACAGTCTCGGCCATCAGGACTGGTCGGGTCGGGGGAGGGGCGTTGACAGTCTCGGCCATCAGGACTGGACGGGTTGGGGGAGGGGCGTTGACAGTCTCGGCCATCAGGACTGGTCGGGTCGGGGGAGGGGCGGGGACAGTCTCGGCCATCGGGACTGGTCGGGTCGGGGGAGGGGCGGGGACAGTCTCGGCCATCGGGACTGGTCGGGTCGGGGGAGGGGCGGGGACAGTCTCGGCCATCGGGACTGGTCGGGTCGGGGGAGGGGCGGGGACAGTCTCGGCCATCGGGACTGGTCGGGTCGGGGGAGGGGCGTTGACAGTCTCGGCAATCAGGACTGATCAGGTCGGGTCGGGGGCGGGGACAGTCTCGGCCATCAGGACTGGTCGGGTCGGGGCGGGACAGTCTCGGCCATCAGGACTAGTCGGGTCGGGTCGGGGGAGGGGCGGGGACAGTCTCTGCCATCAGCACAGGACGGGTCGGGGGAGGGGTGGGGACAGTCTCGGCCATCAGGACTGGTCGGGTCAGGGAAGGGGTGGGGACAGTCCCGGCCATCAGGACTGGTCGGGTTGGGGGAGGGGCGGGGACAGTCTCGGCCATCAGGACTGGTCGGGTCGGGGGAGGGGCGGGGACAGTCTCGGCCATCAGCACAGGACGGGTCGGGGGAGGGGCGGGGATAGTCTCAGCCATCAGGACTGGTCGGGGGAGGGGCGGGGACAGTCTTGGCCATCAGGACTGGTCGGGTCGGGTGAGGGGCGGGGACAGTCTTGGCCATCAGGACTGGTCGGGTCGGGGGAGGAGCGGGGACAGTCTCGGCCATCAGGACTGGTCGGGTCAGGGAAGGGGCGGGGACAGTCCCGGCCATCAGGACTGGTCGGGTCGGGGGAGGGGCGGGGGACAGTCTCGGCCATCAGGACTGGTCGGGTCGGGGGAGGGGCGGGGACAGTCTTGGCCATCAGCACAGGACGGGTCGGGGGAGCGGTGGGGACAGTCTCGGCCATCAGGACTGGTCGGGTCGGGGGAGGGGCGGGGACAGTCTTGGCCATCAGCACAGGACGGGTCGGGGGAGGGGTGGGGACAGTCTCGGCCATCAGGACTGGTCGGGTCGGGGGAGGGGCGGGGACAGTCTCGGCCATCAGGACTGGTCGGATCAGGGGAGGGGCGGGGACAGTCTTGGCCATCAGGACTGGTCGGGTCAGGGGAGGGGCGGGGACAGTCTCGGCCATCAGGACTGGTCGGGTCGGGGGAGGGGCGGGGACAGTCTCGGCCATCAGGACTGGTCGGATCAGGGGAGGGGCGGGGACAGTCTTGGCCATCAGGACTGGTCGGGTCAGGGGAGGGGCGGGGACAGTCTTGGCCATCAGCACAGGACGGGTCGGGGGAGGGGTGGGGACAGTCTCGGCCATCAGGACTGGTCGGGGGAGGGGCGGGGACAGTCTCGGCCATCAGGACTGGTCGGGGGAGGGGCGGGGACAGTCTCGGCCATCAGGACTGGTCGGGGGAGGGGTGGGGACAGTCTCGGCCATCAGGACTGGTCGGGGGAGGGGCGGGGACAGTCTCGGCCATCAGGACTGGTCGGATCGGGGGAGGGGTGGGGACAGTCTTGGCCATCAGGACTGGTCGGGTCAGGGGAGGGGCGGGGACAGTCTCGGCCATCAGGACTGGTCGGGTTGGGGGAGGGGCGTTGACAGTCTCGGCCATCAGGACTGGACGGGTCGGGAGAGGGGTGGGGACAGTCTCGGCCATCAGCACAGGACGGGTCGGGGGAGGGGTGGGGACAGTCTCGGCCATCAGGACTGGTCGGGTCGGGGGAGGGGCGGGGACAGTCTCGGCCATCAGGACTGGTCGGGTCGGGGGAGGGGCGGGGACAGTCTCGGCCATCAGGACTGGACGGGTCGGGGGAGGGGCGGGGACAGTTTCGGCCATCAGGACTGGACGGGTCGGGAGAGGGGTGGGGACAGTCTCGGCCATCAGGACTGGTCGGGTCGGGGGAGGGGCGGGGACAGTCTCGGCCATCAGGACTGGTCGGGTCGGGGGAGGGGCGGGGACAGTCTCGGCCATCAGGACTGGTCGGGTCGGGGGAGGGGCGTTGACAGTCTCGGCCATCAGGACTGGTCGGGTCGGGGGAGGGGCGGGGACAGTCTCGGCCATCAGGACTAGTCGGGTCGGCTCGGGGGAGGGTCGGGGACAGTCTTGGCCATCAGGATTGGTCAGGTCGGGCGAGTGGCGGCGACAGTCTCGGCCATCAGGACTGGTCGGGTCGGGGGAGGGGCGGGGACAGTCTCGGCCATCAGGACTGGTCGGGTCGGGGGAGGGGCGGGGACAGTCTCGGCCATCAGGACTGGTCGGGTCGGGGGAGGGGCGGGGACAGTATTGGCCATCAGGAATGGTCAGGTCGGGGGAGGTGCGGGGACAGTCTCGGCCATCAGGACTGGTCGGGTCGGGGGAGGGGCGGGGACAGTCTCGGCCATCAGGAATGGTCAGGTCGGGGGAGGGGCGGGGACAGTCTCGGCCATCAGGACTGGTCGGGTCGGGGGAGGGACAGTCTCGGCCATCAGGATTGGTCAGGTTGTGTCGGGGGAGGGGCGGCGCCAGTCTCGGCCATCAGGACTGTTCGGGTCGGGGGAGGGGCGGGGACAGTCTCGGCCATCAGGACTGTTCGGGTCGGGGGAGGGGCGGGGACAGTCTCGGCCATCAGGACTGGTCGGGTCGGGGGAGGGGCGGGGACAGTCTCGGCCATTAGGACTGGTCGGGTCGGGGACAGTCTCGGCCATCAGGACTGGTCGGGTCGGGGGAGGGGCGGGGACAGTCTCGGCCATTAGGACTGGTCGGGTCGGGGGAGGGGTGGGGACAGTCTCGGCCATCAGGACTGGTCGGGTCGGGGGAGGGGCGGGGACAGTCTCGGCCATTAGGACTGGTCGGGTCGGGGACAGTTTCGGCCATCAGGACTGGTCGGGTCGGGGGAGGGGCGGGGAGAGTCTCTGCCATCAGGACTGGTCGGGTCGGGGGAGGGGCGGGGACAGTCTCGGCCATCAGGGCTGGTCGGGTCGGGGGAGGGTCGGGGACAGTCTCAGACATCAGGACTGGTCGGGTCGGGGGAGGGGAGAGTCTCGGCCATCAGGACTGGTCGGGTCGGGGGAGGGGCGGGGACATTCTCAGCCATCAGGACTGGTCGGGTCGGGGGAGGGGTGGGGACATTCTCGGCCATCAGGACTGGTCGGGTCGGGGGAGGGGCGGGGACAGTCTCGGCCATCAGGACTGGTCGGGTCGGGGGAGGGGAGAGTCTCGGCCATCAGGACTGGTCGGGTCGGGGGAGGTGCGGGGACAGTCTCGGCCATCAGGACTGGTCGGGTCGGGGGAGGGGCGGGGACAGTCTCGGCCATCAGGACTGGTCGGGTCGGGGGAGGGGACAGTCTCGGCCATCAGGACTGGTCGGGTCGGGGGAGGGGCGGGGACAGTCTCGGCCATCAGGACTGGTCGGGTCGGGGGAGGGGACAGTCTCGGCCATCAGGACTGGTCGGGTCGGGGGAGGGGCGGGGACAGTCTCGGCCATCAGGACTGGTCGGGTTGGGGGAGGGGACAGTCTCGGCCATCAGGACTGGTCGGGTCGGGGGAGGGGCGGGGACAGTCTCGGCCATCAGGACTAGTCTGGTCGGGGGAGGGGCAGGGTCAGTCTCGGCCATCAGGATTGGTCGGGTCAGGTCGGGGGAGGGGCGGGGACAGTCTCGGCCATCAGGACTGGTCAGGTCGGGGGAGGGGCGGGGACAGTCTCGGCCATCAGGACTGGTCGGGTCGGGGGAGGGGCGGGGACACTCTCGGCCATCAGGACTGGTCGGGTTGGGGGAGGGGCGTGGGCAGTCTCGGCCATCAGGACTGGTCGGGTCGGGGGAGGGGCGGGGACAGTCTCGGCCATCGGGACTGGTCGGGTTGGGGGAGGGGCGTGGGCAGTCTCGGCCATCAGGACTGGTCGGGTTGGGTGGGGGGAGGGGCGGGGACAGTCTCGGCCATCAGGACTGGTCGTGTCGGGGGAGGGGCGGGGACAGTCTCGGCCATCGGGACTGGTCGGGGGAGGGGCGGGGACAGTCTCGGCCATCGGGACTGGTCGGGTCGGGGGAGGGGCGGGGACAGTCTCGGCCATCAGGACTGGTCGGGTTGGGTGGGGGGAGGGTCGGGGACAGTCTCGGCCATCAGGACTGGTCGGGTCAGGTCGGGGGCAGTCTCGGCCATCAGGACTGGTCGGGTCGGGGGAGGGGCGGGGACAGTCTCGGCCATCAGGACTGGTCGGGTTGGGGGAGGGGCGTTGACAGTCTCGGCCATCAGGACTGGACGGGTCGGGAGAGGGGTGGGGACAGTCTCGGCCATCAGGACTGGTCGGGTCGGGGGAGGGGCGGGGACATTCTCGGCCATCGGGACTGGTCGGGTCGGGGACAGTCTCGGCCATCAGGACTGGTCGGGTCGGGGGAGGGGCGTTGACAGTCTCGGCCATCAGGACTGGACGGGTCGGGAGAGGGGTGGGGACAGTCTCGGCCATCAGGACTGGTCGGGTCGGGGGAGGGGCGGGGACAGTCTCGGCCATCGGGACTGGTCGGGTCGGGGGAGGGGCGGGGACAGTCCCGGCCATCAGGACTGGACGGGTCGGGAGAGGGGTGGGGACAGTCTCGGCCATCAGGACTGGTCGGGTCGGGGGAGGGGCGGGGACAGTCTCGGCCATCAGGACTGGTCGGGTCGGGGGAGGGGCGGGGACAGTCTCGGCCATCGGGACTGGTCGGGTCGGGGACAGTCTCGGCCATCAGGACTGGTCGGGTCGGGGGAGGGGCGTTGACAGTCTCGGCCATCAGGACTGGACGGGTCGGGAGAGGGGTGGGGACAGTCTCGGCCATCAGGACTGGTCGGGTCGGGGGAGGGGCGGGGACAGTCTCGGCCATCGGGACTGGTCGGGTCGGGGGAGGGGCGGGGACAGTCCCGGCCATCAGGACTGGACGGGTCGGGAGAGGGGTGGGGACAGTCTCGGCCATCAGGACTGGTCGGGTCGGGGGAGGGGCGGGGACAGTCTCGGCCATCAGGACTGGTCGGGTCGGGGGAGGGGCGTTGACAGTCTCGGCAATCAGGACTGATCAGGTCGGGTCGGGGGCGGGGCGGGGACAGTCTCGGCCATCAGGACTGGTCGGGTCGGGGCGGGACAGTCTCGGCCATCAGGACTAGTCGGGTCGGGTCGGGGGAGGGGCGGGGACAGTCTCGGCCATCAGGAATGGTCGGGTCGGCTCGGGGGAGGGTCGGGGACAGTCTTGGCCATCAGGATTGGTCAGGTCGGGCGAGTGGCGGCGACAGTCTCGGCCATCAGGACTGGTCGGGTCGGGTCGGGGGAGGGGCGGGGAGAGTCTCGGCCATCAGGACTGGTCGGGTCGGGCCGGGGGAGGGTCGGGGACAGTCTTGGCCATCAGGATTGGTCAGGTCGGGCGAGTGGCGTGGACAGTCTCGGCCATCAGGACTGGTCGGGTCGGGTCGGGGGAGGGACGGGGACAGTCTCGGCCATCAGGACTGGTCGGGTCGGGTCGGGGGAGGGGCGGGGACAGTCTCGGCCATCAGGACTGGTCGGGTCGGGGGAGGGGACAGTCTCGGCCATCAGGACTGGTCGGGTCGGGGACAGTCTCGGCCATCAGGACTGGTCGGGTCGGGGGAGGGGCGGGGACAGTCTCGGCCATCAGGACTGGTCAGGTCGGGGGAGGGGCGGGGACAGTCTCGGCCATCAGGACTGGTCGGGTCGGGGGAGGGGCGGGGACACTCTCGGCCATCAGGACTGGTCGGGTTGGGGGAGGGGCGTGGGCAGTCTCGGCCATCAGGACTGGTCGGGTCGGGGGAGGGGCGGGGACAGTCTCGGCCATCGGGACTGGTCGGGTTGGGGGAGGGGCGTGGGCAGTCTCGGCCATCAGGACTGGTCGGGTTGGGTGGGGGGAGGGGCGGGGACAGTTTCGGCCATCAGGACTGGTCGTGTCGGGGGAGGGGCGGGGACAGTCTCGGCCATCGGGACTGGTCGGGGGAGGGGCGGGGACAGTCTCGGCCATCGGGACTGGTCGGGTCGGGGGAGGGGCGGGGACAGTCTCGGCCATCAGGACTGGTCGGGTTGGGTGGGGGGAGGGTCGGGGACAGTCTCGGCCATCAGGACTGGTCGGGTCAGGTCGGGGGCAGTCTCGGCCATCAGGACTGGTCGGGTCGGGGGAGGGGCGGGGACAGTCTCGGCCATCAGGACTGGTCGGGTTGGGGGAGGGGCGTTGACAGTCTCGGCCATCAGGACTGGACGGGTCGGGAGAGGGGTGGGGACAGTCTCGGCCATCAGGACTGGTCGGGTCGGGGGAGGGGCGGGGACAGTCTCGGCCATCGGGACTGGTCGGGTCGGGGACAGTCTCGGCCATCAGGACTGGTCGGGTCGGGGGAGGGGCGTTGACAGTCTCGGCCATCAGGACTGGACGGGTCGGGAGAGGGGTGGGGACAGTCTCGGCCATCAGGACTGGTCGGGTCGGGGGAGGGGCGGGGACAGTCTCGGCCATCGGGACTGGTCGGGTCGGGGGAGGGGCGGGGACAGTCCCGGCCATCAGGACTGGACGGGTCGGGAGAGGGGTGGGGACAGTCTCGGCCATCAGGACTGGTCGGGTCGGGGGAGGGGCGGGGACAGTCTCGGCCATCAGGACTGGTCGGGTCGGGGGAGGGGCGTTGACAGTCTCGGCAATCAGGACTGATCAGGTCGGGTCGGGGGCGGGGCGGGGACAGTCTCGGCCATCAGGACTGGTCGGGTCGGGGCGGGACAGTCTCGGCCATCAGGACTAGTCGGGTCGGGTCGGGGGAGGGGCGGGGACAGTCTCGGCCATCAGGAATGGTCGGGTCGGCTCGGGGGAGGGTCGGGGACAGTCTTGGCCATCAGGATTGGTCAGGTCGGGCGAGTGGCGGCGACAGTCTCGGCCATCAGGACTGGTCGGGTCGGGTCGGGGGAGGGGCGGGGAGAGTCTCGGCCATCAGGACTGGTCGGGTCGGGCCGGGGGAGGGTCGGGGACAGTCTTGGCCATCAGGATTGGTCAGGTCGGGCGAGTGGCGTGGACAGTCTCGGCCATCAGGACTGGTCGGGTCGGGTCGGGGGAGGGACGGGGACAGTCTCGGCCATCAGGACTGGTCGGGTCGGGTCGGGGGAGGGGCGGGGACAGTCTCGGCCATCAGGACTGGTCGGGTCGGGGGAGGGGACAGTCTCGGCCATCAGGACTGGTCGGGTCGGGGACAGTCTCGGCCATCAGGACTGGTCGGGTCGGGGGAGGGGCGGGGACAGTCTCGGCCATCAGGACTGGTCGGGTTGGGGGAGGGGACAGTCTCGGCCATCAGGACTGGTCGGGTTGGGGGAGGGGCAGGGACAGTCTCGGCCATCAGGACTGGTCGGGTCAGGTCGGGGGAGGGGCGGGGACAGTCTCGGCCATCAGGACTGGTCAGGTCGGGGGAGGGGCGGGGACAGTCTCGGCCATCAGGACTGGTCGGGTCGGGGGAGGGGCGGGGCCACTCTCGGCCATCAGGACTGGTCGGGTTGGGGGAGGGGCGGGGACAGTCTCGGCCATCAGGACTGGTCGCGTTGGGGGAGGGGCGTGGGCAGTCTCGGCCATCAGGACTGGTCGGGTTGGGTGGGGGGAGGGGCGGGGACAGTCTCGGCCATCAGGACTGGTCGTGTCGGGGGAGGGGCGGGGACAGTCTCGGCCATCGGGACTGGTCGGGGGAGGGGCGGGTACAGTCTCGGCCATCGGGACTGGTCGGGTCGGGGGAGGGGCGGGGACAGTCTCGGCCATCAGGACTGGTCGGGTTGGGTGGGGGGAGGGGCGGGGACAGTCTCGGCCATCAGGACTGGTCGGGTCAGGTCGGGGGCAGTCTCGGCCATCAGGACTGGTCGGGTCGGGTCGGGGGAGGGGTGGGGACAGTCTCGGCCATCAGGACTGGTCGGGTCGGGGGAGGGGCGGGGACAGTCTCGGCCACCAGGACTGGTCGGGTCGGGGGAGGGGCGGGGACAGTCTCGGCCATCAGGACTGGTCGGGTCGGGGGAGGGGCGGGGACTGTCTCGGCCATCAGGACTGGTCGGGTCAGGTCGGGGGAGGGGCGGGGGCAGTCTCGGCCATCAGGACTGGTCGGGTCGGGGGAGGGGCGGGGACAGTCTCGGCCATCAGGACTGGTCGGGTCGGGGGAGGGGACAGTCTCGGCCATCAGGACTGGTCGGGTCGGTGGAGGGGCAGGGACAGTCTCGGCCATCAGGACTGGTCGGGTCGGGGGAGGGGCGAGGACAGTCTCGGCCATCAGGACTGGTCGGGTCGGGGGAGGGGCGGGGACAGTCTCGGCCATCAGGAGTGGTCGGGTCGGGGGAGGGGCGGGGACAGTCTCGGCCATCAGGACTGGTCGGGTCGGGGGAGGGGCGGGGACAGTCTCGGCCATCAGGACTGGTCGGGTCGGGGGAGGGGCGGGGACAGTCTCGGCCATCAGGACTGGTCGGGTCGGGGGAGGGGCAGGGACAGTCTCGGCCATCAGGACTGGTCGGGTCGGGGAGGGGCGGGGACAGTCTCGGCCATCAGGACTGGTCGGGTCGGGGGAGGGGCGGGGACAGTCTCGGCCATCAGGACTGGTCGGGTCGGGGGCAGTCTCGGCCATCAGGACTGGTCGGGTCGGGGGAGGGGCGGGTACAGTCTCGGCCATCAGGACTGGTCGGGTCGGGGGAGGGGCGGGGACAGTCTCGGCCATCAGGACTGGTCGGGTCGGGGGAGGGGCGGGGACCGTCTCGGCCATCAGGACTGGTCAGGTCGGGGGAGGGGCGGGGACCGTCTCGGCCATCAGGACTGGTCGGGTCGGGGGAGGGGCGGGGACAGTCTCGGCCATCAGGACTGGTCGGGTCGGGGGAGGGGCGGGGGCAGTCTTGGCCATCAGGACTGGTCAGGTCGGGGGAGGGGCGGGGACCGTCTCGGCCATCAGGACTGGTCAGGTCGGGTCGGGGGAGGAGTGGGGACAGTCTCGGCCATCAGGACTGGTCAGGTCAGGTCGGGGGAGGGGCGGGGACAGTCTCGGCCATCAGGACTGGTCGGGTCGGGGGAGGGGCGGGGACACTCTCGGCCATCAGGACTGGTCGGGTCGGGGGAGGGGCGGGGACAGTCTCAGCCATCAGGACTTGTCGGGTCAGGTCGGGGGTGGGGCGGGGGCAGTCTCGGCCATCAGGACTGGTCGGGTCGGGGGAGGGGCGGGGACAGTCTCGGCCATCAGGACTGGTCGGGTCGTGTCGAAGTCTCGACTCCCGAGTAAGACTCTTTAAACACAAAGTATTGTTGAAGACAGGCTTTATTTGCTTGCAAGGGAAGAGTTGTGTAGTCAAGGGCTACATCAGACCTCTTCAAAGTAATACAGAAGTTGTAACATATTGATACAGTACAGAAACAAAACCGGCTTTCTGTGCCACATGATATAGCATTGAATCATAGCTGATTACAAAGGCACAGACCTTGCGAATTACTGAAACAACGTATTCCGGGCTGCGTTAGAATAACGAACAGAAATACCTTGGGCTAAGATTAACTAATCCTTTATTATGGGATCCCTCTGCACTTTCTGTTCTCTCTC
The DNA here is from genome assembly GCF_052327205.1 of Somniosus microcephalus. NCBI lineage: Eukaryota > Metazoa > Chordata > Chondrichthyes > Squaliformes > Somniosidae > Somniosus > Somniosus microcephalus. The sequence goes on along the minus strand of NW_028225179.1, from coordinate 161,658,049 downwards.
TGTCTCAACTGGGCCTGTGGGCCGATGTTTACCTTATCATGTCCTTGGCTATTTGTTTGGTGAATGAGGCTCTTTGTAAGCTTATTACAGATAAGGAGCACGAATGTAGCATTCTTAAATTGTCTAAATCCGGAGAGACTGGTTAGTGAATCATGCTTTCACCCATTTAAGTTTTTATTCTGTGCCCAGGAAGCCATTTTGTGTCTAAGTGAGAAACTGTACTTCCACAGTCAGGGGAGGGGTGTGGACAGTCTCGGCCATCAGGACTGGTCGGGTCGGGGGAGGGGCGGGGACAGTCTCGGCCATCAGGACTGGTCGGGTCGGGGGAGGGCGGGGACAGTCTCGGCCATCAGGACTGGTCGGGTCGGGGGAGGGGCGGGGACAGTCTCGGCCATCAGGACAGGTCGGGTCGGGTGAGGAGCGGGGACAGTCTCGGCCATCAGGACTGGTCGGGTCGGGGGAGGGGCGGGGACAGTCTCGGCCATCAGGACTGGTCGGGTCGGGGGAGGGGCGGGGACAGTCTCGGCCATCAGGACTGGTCGGGTCGGGGGAGGGGTGGGGACAGTCTCGGCCATCAGGACAGGTCGGGTCGGGTGAGGAGCGGGGACAGTCTCGGCCATCAGGACTGGTCGGGTCGGGGGAGGGGCGGGGACAGTCTCGGCCATCAGGACTGGTCGGGTCGGGGGAGGGGCGGGGACAGTCTCGGCCATCACGACTGGTCAGGTCGGGGGAGGGTCGGGGACAGTCTCGGCCATCAGGACTGGTCGGGTCGGGGGAGGAGCGGGGACAGTCTCGGCCATCAGGACAGGTCGGGTCGGGGGAGGGGCGGCGCCAGTCTCGGCCATCAGGACTGGTCGGGTCGGGGGAGGGGCGGGGACAGTCTCGGCCATCAGGACTGGTCGGGTCGGGGGAGGGGCGGGGACAGTCTCGGCCATCAGGACTGGTCGGGTCGGGGGAGGGGCGGGGACAGTCTCGGCCATCAGGACAGCTCAGGTCGGGGGAGGGGCGGGGTCATTCTCGGCCATCAGGACTGGTCGGGTCGGGTCGTGGAAAGTCTCGGCCATCAGGACTGGTCGGGTCGGGGGAGGGTCGGGGACAGTCTCGGCCATCAGGACTGGTCGGGTCGGGTCGTGGAAAGTCTCGGCCATCAGGACTGTTCGGGTCGGGGGAGGGTCGGGGACAGTCTCGGCCATCAGGACTGGTCGGGTCGGGGGAGGGTCGGGGACAGTCTCGGCCATCAGGATTGGTAGGGTCGGGGGAGGGGCGGGGACAGTCTCGGCCATCAGGACTGGTCGGGTCGGGGGAGGGGCGGGGACAGTCTCGGCCATCAGGACTGGTCGGGTCGGGGGAGGGTCGGGGACAGTCTCGGCCATCAGGACTGGTCGGGTCGGGGGAGGGGCGGGGACAGTCTCGGCCAGCAGGACTGGTCGGGGGAGGGGCGGGGACGGTCTCGGCCATCAGGATTGGTCAGGTCGGGTCGGGGGAGGGGCGGCGCCAGTCTCGGCCATCAGGACAGGTCGGGTCGGGGGAGGGGCGGCGCCAGTCTCGGCCATCAGGACTGGTCAGGTCGGGGGAGGGGCGGGGACAGTCTCGGCCATCAGGACTGTTCGGGTCGGGGGAGGGGCGGGGCAGTCTCGGCCATCAGGACTGGTCGGGTCGGGGACGGTCTCGGCGATCAGGACTGGTCGGGTCGGGGGAGGGGCGGGGACAGTCTCGGCCATCAGGACTGGTCGGGGAGGGGACAGTCTCGGCCATCAGGACTGGTCGGGGGAGGGGCGGGGACAGTCTCGGCCATCAGGACTGGTCGGGGGAGGGGCGGGTACAGTCTCGGCCATCAGGACTGGTGGGGTCAGGGGAGGGGCGGGGACAGTCTCGGCCATCAGGACTGGTCGGGGGAGGGGCGGGGACAGTCTCGGCCATCAGGACTGGTCGGGTCGCGGGAGGGGCGGGGCCAGTCTCGGCAATCAGGACGGGTTGGGGGAGGGGCGGGACCAGTCTCGGCCATCAGGACTGGTCGGGTCGGGGCCGGTCTCGGCCATCAGGACTGGTCGGGTCGGGGAGGGGACAGTCTCGGCCATCAGGACTGGTCGGGTAGGGCGGGGACAGTCTCGGCCATCAGGACTGGTCGGGTCGGGGAGGGGACAGTCTCGGCCATCAGGACTGGTCGGGTCGGGCGGGGACAGTCTCGGCCATCAGGACTGGTGGGCTCAGGGGAGGGGCGGGGACAGTCTCGGCCATCAGGACTGGTCGGGTCGGGTCGGGGGAGGGGCGTGGACAGTCTCGCCATAAGGTCTGGTCGGGTCGGGGGAGGGGCGTGGACAGTCTCGCCATCAGGTCTGGTCGGGTCGGGGGAGGGGCGGGGACAGTCTCGCCATCAGGACTGGTTGGGTCAGGTCTGGTCGGGTCGGGGACAGTCTCGCCATCAGGACTGTTCGGGTCGGTTCGGGGGAGGGGTGGGGACAGTCTCGGCCATCAGGACTGGTCGGGTCGGGTCGGGGGAGGGGCGGGGACAGTCTCGGCCATCAGGTCTGGTCGGGGGAGGGGCGGGGACAGTCTCGGCCATCAGGACTGGTCGGGTCGGGGGAGGGGCGGGTCAGTCTCGGCCATCAGGACTGGTTGGGTCGGGTCGGGGGAGGGGCGGGGACAGTCTCGGCCATCAGGACTGGTCGGGTCGGTTCGGGGGAGGGGCGGGTCAGTCTCGGCCATCAGGACTGGTCGGGTCGGGGGAGGGGCGGGTCAGACTCGGCCATCAGGACTGGTCGGTTCGGGGGAGGGGCGGGTCAGTCTCGGCCATCAGGACTGGTCGGGTCGGGTCGGGGGAGGGGCGGGTCAGTCTCGGCCATCAGGACTGGTCGGGTCGGGTCGAAGTCTCGACTCCCGAGTAAGACTCTTTAAACACAAAGTATTGTTGAAGACAGGCTTTATTTGCTTGCAAGGGAAGAGTTGTGTAGTCAAGGGCTACATCAGACCTCTTCAAAGTAATACAGAAGTTGTAACATATTGATACAGTACAGAAACAAAACCGGCTTTCTGTGCCACATGATATAGCATTGAATCATAGCTGATTACAAAGGCACAGACCTTGCGAATTACTGAAACAACGTATTCCGGGCTGCGTTAGAATAACGAACAGAAATACCTTGGGCTAAGATTAACTAATCCTTTATTATGGGATCCCTCTGCACTTTCTGTTCTCTCACTGTCTCAACTGGGCCTGTGGGCCGATGTTTACCTTATCATGTCCTTGGCTATTTGTTTGGTGAATGAGGCTCTTTGTAAGCTTATTACAGATAAGGAGCACGAATGTAGCATTCTTAAATTGTCTAAATCCGGAGAGACTGGTTAGTGAATCATGCTTTCACCCATTTAAGTTTTTATTCTGTGCCCAGGAAGCCATTTTGTGTCTAAGTGAGAAACTGTACTTCCACAGTCAGGGGAGGGGTGTGGACAGTCTCGGCCATCAGGACTGGTCGGGTCGGGGGAGGGGCGGGGACAGTCTCGGCCATCAGGACTGGTCGGGTCGGGGGAGGGCGGGGACAGTCTCGGCCATCAGGACTGGTCGGGTCGGGGGAGGGGCGGGGACAGTCTCGGCCATCAGGACAGGTCGGGTCGGGTGAGGAGCGGGGACAGTCTCGGCCATCAGGACTGGTCGGGTCGGGGGAGGGGCGGGGACAGTCTCGGCCATCAGGACTGGTCGGGTCGGGGGAGGGGCGGGGACAGTCTCGGCCATCAGGACTGGTCGGGTCGGGGGAGGGGTGGGGACAGTCTCGGCCATCAGGACAGGTCGGGTCGGGTGAGGAGCGGGGACAGTCTCGGCCATCAGGACTGGTCGGGTCGGGGGAGGGGCGGGGACAGTCTCGGCCATCAGGACTGGTCGGGTCGGGGGAGGGGCGGGGACAGTCTCGGCCATCACGACTGGTCAGGTCGGGGGAGGGTCGGGGACAGTCTCGGCCATCAGGACTGGTCGGGTCGGGGGAGGAGCGGGGACAGTCTCGGCCATCAGGACAGGTCGGGTCGGGGGAGGGGCGGCGCCAGTCTCGGCCATCAGGACTGGTCGGGTCGGGGGAGGGGCGGGGACAGTCTCGGCCATCAGGACTGGTCGGGTCGGGGGAGGGGCGGGGACAGTCTCGGCCATCAGGACTGGTCGGGTCGGGGGAGGGGCGGGGACAGTCTCGGCCATCAGGACAGCTCAGGTCGGGGGAGGGGCGGGGTCATTCTCGGCCATCAGGACTGGTCGGGTCGGGTCGTGGAAAGTCTCGGCCATCAGGACTGGTCGGGTCGGGGGAGGGTCGGGGACAGTCTCGGCCATCAGGACTGGTCGGGTCGGGTCGTGGAAAGTCTCGGCCATCAGGACTGTTCGGGTCGGGGGAGGGTCGGGGACAGTCTCGGCCATCAGGACTGGTCGGGTCGGGGGAGGGTCGGGGACAGTCTCGGCCATCAGGATTGGTCGGGTCGGGGGAGGGGCGGGGACAGTCTCGGCCATCAGGACTGGTCGGGTCGGGGGAGGGGCGGGGACAGTCTCGGCCATCAGGACTGGTCGGGTCGGGGGAGGGTCGGGGACAGTCTCGGCCATCAGGACTGGTCGGGTCGGGGGAGGGGCGGGGACAGTCTCGGCCAGCAGGACTGGTCGGGGGAGGGGCGGGGACGGTCTCGGCCATCAGGATTGGTCAGGTCGGGTCGGGGGAGGGGCGGCGCCAGTCTCGGCCATCAGGACAGGTCGGGTCGGGGGAGGGGCGGCGCCAGTCTCGGCCATCAGGACTGGTCAGGTCGGGGGAGGGGCGGGGACAGTCTCGGCCATCAGGACTGTTCGGGTCGGGGGAGGGGCGGGGCAGTCTCGGCCATCAGGACTGGTCGGGTCGGGGACGGTCTCGGCGATCAGGACTGGTCGGGTCGGGGGAGGGGCGGGGACAGTCTCGGCCATCAGGACTGGTCGGGGAGGGGACAGTCTCGGCCATCAGGACTGGTCGGGGGAGGGGCGGGGACAGTCTCGGCCATCAGGACTGGTCGGGGGAGGGGCGGGTACAGTCTCGGCCATCAGGACTGGTGGGGTCAGGGGAGGGGCGGGGACAGTCTCGGCCATCAGGACTGGTCGGGGGAGGGGCGGGGACAGTCTCGGCCATCAGGACTGGTCGGGTCGCGGGAGGGGCGGGGCCAGTCTCGGCAATCAGGACGGGTTGGGGGAGGGGCGGGACCAGTCTCGGCCATCAGGACTGGTCGGGTCGGGGCCGGTCTCGGCCATCAGGACTGGTCGGGTCGGGGAGGGGACAGTCTCGGCCATCAGGACTGGTCGGGTAGGGCGGGGACAGTCTCGGCCATCAGGACTGGTCGGGTCGGGGAGGGGACAGTCTCGGCCATCAGGACTGGTCGGGTCGGGCGGGGACAGTCTCGGCCATCAGGACTGGTGGGCTCAGGGGAGGGGCGGGGACAGTCTCGGCCATCAGGACTGGTCGGGTCGGGTCGGGGGAGGGGCGTGGACAGTCTCGCCATAAGGTCTGGTCGGGTCGGGGGAGGGGCGTGGACAGTCTCGCCATCAGGTCTGGTCGGGTCGGGGGAGGGGCGGGGACAGTCTCGCCATCAGGACTGGTTGGGTCAGGTCTGGTCGGGTCGGGGACAGTCTCGCCATCAGGACTGTTCGGGTCGGTTCGGGGGAGGGGTGGGGACAGTCTCGGCCATCAGGACTGGTCGGGTCGGGTCGGGGGAGGGGCGGGGACAGTCTCGGCCATCAGGTCTGGTCGGGGGAGGGGCGGGGACAGTCTCGGCCATCAGGACTGGTCGGGTCGGGGGAGGGGCGGGTCAGTCTCGGCCATCAGGACTGGTTGGGTCGGGTCGGGGGAGGGGCGGGGACAGTCTCGGCCATCAGGACTGGTCGGGTCGGTTCGGGGGAGGGGCGGGTCAGTCTCGGCCATCAGGACTGGTCGGGTCGGGGGAGGGGCGGGTCAGACTCGGCCATCAGGACTGGTCGGTTCGGGGGAGGGGCGGGTCAGTCTCGGCCATCAGGACTGGTCGGGTCGGGTCGGGGGAGGGGCGGGTCAGTCTCGGCCATCAGGACTGGTCGGGTCGGGGGAGGGGCGGGTCAGTCTCGGCCATCAGGACTGGTCGGGGCGGGGGAGGGGCGGGTCAGTCTCGGCCATCAGGACTGGTCGGGTCGGTTCGGGGACAGTCTCGGCCATCAGGACTGGTCGGGTCGGTTCGGGGGAGGGGCGGGGACAGTCTCGCCATCAGGACTGGTTGGGTCGGGTCGGGGGAGGGGCGGGGACAGTCTCGGCCATCAGGACTGGTCGGGGGAGGGGTGGGGACAGTCTCGCCATCAGGACTGTTCGGTCGGGTCGGGGGAGGGGTGGGGACAGTCTCGGCCATCAGGACAGGTCGGGTCGGGGTAGGGGCGGGGACAGTCTCGGCCATCAGGACTGGTTGGGTCGGGTCGGGGACAGTCTCGGCCATCAGGACTGGTCGGGTTGGGGGAGTGGCGGGGACAGTCTCGGCCATCAGGTTCGGTTGGGACGGGTCGGGGGAGGGGCGGGGACAGTCTCGGCCATCAGGACTGGTCGGGTCGGGGGAGGGGCGGGGACAGTCTCGGCCATCAGGACTGGTCGGGTCGGGGGAGGGGCGGGGACAGTCTCGGCCATCAGGACAGGTCGGGTCGGGTGAGGAGCGGGGACAGTCTCGGCCATCAGGACTGGTCGGGTCGGGGACAGTCTCGGCCATCAGGACTGGTCGGGTCGGGGGAGGGGCGGGGACAGTCTCGGCCATCAGGACAGGTCGGGTCGGGTGAGGAGCGGGGACAGTCTCGGCCATCAGGACTGGTCGGGTCGGGGACAGTCTCGGCCATCAGGACTGGTCGGGTCGGGGGAGGGGCGGGGACAGTCTCGGCCATCAGGACTGGTCGGGTCGGGGGAGGGGTGGGGACAGTCTCGGCCATCAGGACAGGTCGGGTCGGGTGAGGAGCGGGGACAGTCTCGGCCATCAGGACTGGTCGGGTCGGGGGAGGGGCGGGGACAGTCTCGGCCATCAGGACTGGTCGGGTCGGGGGAGGGGCGGGGACAGTCTCGCCCATCAGGACAGGTCGGGTTTGGTCGGGGGAGGAGCGGGGACAGTCTCGGCCATCAGGACTGGTCAGGTCGGGGGAGGGGCGGGGACAGTCTCGGCCATCAGGACTGGTCGGGTCGGGGGAGGAGCGGGGACAGTCTCGGCCATCAGGACAGGTCGGGTCGGGGGAGGGGCGGCGCCAGTCTCGGCCATCAGGACTGGTCGGGTCGGGGGAGGGGCGGGGACAGTCTCGGCCATCAGGACTGGTCGGGTCGGGGGAGGGGCGGGGACAGTCTCGGCCATCAGGACTGGTCGGGTCGGGGGAGGGGCGGGGACAGTCTCGGCCATCAGGACAGCTCGGGTCGGGGGAGGGGCGGGGTCATTCTCGGCCATCAGGACTGGTCGGGTCGGGTCGTGGAAAGTCTCGGCCATCAGGACTGGTCGGGTCGGGGACAGTCTCGGCCATCAGGACTGGTCGGGTCGGGTCGTGGAAAGTCTCGGCCATCAGGACTGGTCGGGTCGGGGGAGGGTCGGGGACAGTCTCGGCCATCAGGACTGGTCGGGTCGGGGGAGGGTCGGGGACAGTCTCGGCCATCAGGACTGGTCGGGTCGGGGGAGGGGCGGGGACAGTCTCGGCCATCAGGACTGGTCGGGTCGGGGGAGGGGCGGGGACAGTCTCGGCCATCAGGACTGGTCGGGTCGGGGGAGGGTCGGGGACAGTCTCGGCCGTCAGGACTGGTCGGGTCGGGGACAGTCTCGGCCATCAGGACTGGTCGGGTCGGGGGAGGGGCGGGGACAGTCTCGGCCATCAGGACTGGTCAGGTCGGGGGAGGGGCGGGGACAGTCTCGGCCATCAGGACTGGTCGGGTCGGGGGAGGGGCGGGGAAAGTCTCGGCCATCAGGACTGGTCAGGTCGGGGGAGGGGCGGGGACAGTCTCGGCGATCAGGACTGGTCGGGTCGGGGGAGGGGCGGGGACAGTCTCGGCCATCAGGACTGGTCGGGTCGGGTGAGGGGCGGGGACAGTCTCGGCCATCAGGACTGGTCGGGTCGGGGGAGGGGCGGGGACAGTCTCGGCCATCAGGACTGGTCGGGTCGGGGGAGGGGCGGGGACAGTCTCGGCCAGCAGGACTGGTCGGGGGAGGGGCGGGGACGGTCTCGGCCATCAGGATTGGTCAGGTCGGGTCGGGGGAGGGGCGGCGCCAGTCTCGGCCATCAGGACAGGTCGGGTCGGGGGAGGGGCGGCGCCATTCTCGGCCATCAGGACTGGTCAGGTCGGGGGAGGGGCGGGGACAGTCTCGGCCATCAGGACTGTTCGGGTCGGGGGAGGGGCGGGGCAGTCTCGGCCATCAGGACTGGTCGGGTCGGGGACGGTCTCGGCGATCAGGACTGGTCGGGTCGGGGGAGGGGCGGGGACAGTCTCAGCCATCAGGACTGGTCGGGTCGGGGGAGGGGAGAGTCTCGGCCATCAGGACTGGTCAGGTCGGGGGAGGGGCGGGGCAGTCTCGGCCATCAGGACTGGTCGGGTCGGGGACGGTCTCGGCGATCAGGACTGGTCAGGTCGGGGGAGGGGCGGGGACAGTCTCGGCCATCAGGACTGGTCGGGTCGGGGACGGTCTCGGCCATCAGGACTGGTCGGGTCGGGAGAGGGGGGGGACAGTCTCGGCCATCAGGACTGGTCGGGTCGGGGAGGGGACAGTCTCGGCCATCAGGACTGGTCGGGGGAGGAGCGGGGACAGTCTCGGCCATCAGGACTGGTCGGGGGAGGGGCGGGGACAATCTCGGCCATCAGGACTGGTCGGGGGAGGGGCGGGGACAGTCTCCGCCATCAGGACTGGTGGGGTCAGGGGAGGGGCGGGGACAGTCTCGGCCATCAGGACTGGTCGGGGGAGGGGCGGGGACGGTCTCGGCCATCAGGACTGGTCGGGTCGCGGGAGGGGCGGGGCCAGTCTCGGCAATCAGGACGGGTTGGGGGAGGGGCGGGGCCAGTCTCGGCCATCAGGACTGGTCGGGTCGGGGCCGGTCTCGGCCATCAGGACTGGTCGGGTCGGGGAGGGGACAGTCTCGGCCATCAGGACTGGTCGGGTTGGGCGGGGACAGTCTCGGCCATCAGGACTGGTCGGGTCGGGGAGGGGACAGTCTCGGCCATCAGGACTGGTCGGGTCGGGCGGGGACAGTCTCGGCCATCAGGACTGGTGGGCTCAGGGGAGGGGTGGGGACAGTCTCGGCCATCAGGACTGGTCGGGTCGGGTCGGGGGAGGGGCGTGGACAGTCTCGCCATCAGGTCTGGTCGGGTCGGGGGAGGGGCGTGGACAGTCTCGCCATCAGGTCTGGTCGGGTCGGGGGAGGGGCGGGGACAGTCTCGCCATCAGGACTGGTTGGGTCAGGTCTGGTCGGGTCGGGGACAGTCTCGCCATCAGGACTGGTCGGGTCGGTTCGGGGGAGGGGTGGGGACAGTCTTGGCCATCAGGACTGGTCGGGTCGGGTCGGGGGAGGGGCGGGGACAGTCTCGGCCATCAGGTCTGGTCGGGGGAGGGGCAGGGACAGTCTCGGCCATCAGGACTGGTCGGGTCGGGGGAGGGGCGGGTCAGTCTCGGCCATCAGGACTGGTTGGGTCGGGTCGGGGGAGGGGCGGGGACAGTCTCGGCCATCAGGACTGGTCGGGTCGGTTCGGGGGAGGGGCGGGTCAGTCTCGGCCATCAGGACTGGTCGGGTCGGGGGAGGGGCGGGTTAGTCTCGGCCATCAGGACTGGTCGGTTCGGGGGAGGGGCGGGTCAGTCTCGGCCATCAGGACTGGCCGGGTCGGGGGAGGGGCGGGTCAGTCTCGGCCATCAGGACTGGTCGGGTCGGGGGAGGGGCGGGTCAGTCTCGGCCATCAGGACTGGTCGGGGCGGGGGAGGGGCGGGTCAGTCTCGGCCATCAGGACTGGTCGGGTCGGTTCGGGGACAGTCTCGGCCATCAGGACTGGTCGGGTCGGTTCGGGGACAGTCTCGCCATCAGGACTGGTTGGGTCGGGGGAGGGGCGGGGACAGTCTCGGCCATCAGGACTGGTCGGGGGAGGGGTGGGGACAGTCTCGCCATCAGGACTGTTCGGTCGGGTCGGGGGAGGGGTGGGGACAGTCTCGGCCATCAGGACAGGTCGGGTCGGGGGAGGGGCGGGGACAGTCTCGGCCATCAGGACTGGTTGGGTCGGGTCGGGGGAGGGGCGGGGACAGTCTCGGCCATCAGGACTGGTCGGGTTGGGGGAGGGGCGGGGACAGTCTCGGCCATCAGGACTGGTTGGGACGGGTCGGGGGAGGGGCGGGGACAGTCTCGGCCATCAGGACTGGTCGGGTCGTGGGAGGGGCGGGGACAGTCTCGGCCATCAGGACTGGTCGGGTCGGGTCGGGGGAGGGGCGGGGACAGTCTCGGCCATCAGGACTGTTCGGGTCGGGTCGGGGGAGGGGCGGGGACAGTCTCGGCCATCAGGACTGGTCGGGGGAGGGGTGGGGACAGTCTCGCCATCAGGACTGGTTGGGTCGGGTCGGGGGAGGGGCGGGGACAGTCTCGGCCGTCAGGACTGGTCGGGTTGGGGGAGGGGCGGGGACAGTCTCGGCCATCAGGACTGGTCGGGTTGGGGGAGGGGCGGGGACAGTCTCGGCCATCAGGACTGGTTGGGTCGGGTCGGGGGAGGGGCGGGGACAGTCTCGGCCATCAGGACTGGTCGGGGGAGGGGCGGGGACAGTCTCGGCCATCAGGACTGGTCGGGTCAGGTTGGGGGAGGGGCGTGGAGTGTCTCGGCCATCAGGACTGGTTGGGTTGGGGGAGGGGCGGGGACAGTCTCGGCCATCAGGACTGGTTGGGTTGGGGGAGGGGTCGGGACAGTCTCGGCCATCAGGACTGGTCGGGTCGGGGGAGGGGCGTGGACAGTCTCGGACATCAGGACTGGTCGGGTCGGGTCGGGGGAGGGGCGTGGACAGTCTCGCCATCAGGACTGGTTGGGTCGGGTCGGGGGAGGGGTGGGGACAGTCTCGGCCATCAGGACTGGTTGGGTCGGTTCGGGGGAGTGGCAGGGACAGTCTCGGCCATCCGGACTGGACGGGTCGGGTCGGGGGAGGGGCGGGGACAGTCTCGGCCATCAGGACTGGTCGGGTCGGGGGAGGGGCGGGGACAATCTCGGCCATCAGGACTGGACGGGTCGGGGGAGGGGCGGGGACAGTTTCGGCCATCAGGACTGGTGGGGTCGGGTCGGGGGAGGGGTGGGGACAGTCTCGGCCATCAGGACTGGTTGGGTCGGGTCGGGGGAGGGGCGGGGACAGTCTCGGCCATCAGGACTGGTCGGGTCGGGTCGGGGGCGGGGACAGTCTCGGCCATCAGGACTGGTCGGGTCGGGGGAGGGGCAGGGACAGTCTCGGCCATCAGGACTGGTTGGGTCGGGTCGGGGGAGGGGCAGGGACAGTCTCGGCCAGCAGGACTGGTTGGGTCGGGTCGGGGAGGGGCGGGGACAGTCTCGGCCATCAGGACTGGTTGGGTCGGGTCGGGGGAGGGGTGGGGACAGTCTCGGCCATCAGGACTGGTTGGGTCGGGTCGGGGGAGGGGTGGGGACAGTCTCGGCCATCAGGACTGGTTGGGTCGGGTCGGGGGAGGGGTGGGGACAGTCTCGGCCATCAGGACTGGTCGGGTCGGGGGAGGGGTGGGGACAGTCTCGGCCATCAGGACTGGTCGTGTCGGGTCGGGGACAGTCTCGCCATCAGGACTGGTTGGGTCGGGTCGGGGACAGTCTCGGCCATCAGGACTGGTTGGGTCAGGTCTGGTCGGGTCGGGGACAGTCTCGGACATCAGGACTGGTTGGGTCGGGCCGGGGCGGGGCGGGGACAGTCTCGGCCATCAGGACTGGTTGGGTCAGGTCTGGTCGGGTCGGGGACAGTCTCGCCATCAGGACTGGTTGGGTCGGGTCGGGGACAGTCTCGGCCATCAGGACTGGTCGGGTCGTGGACAGTCTCGCCATCAGGACTGGTTGGGTTGGGTCGGGTCGGGTTGGGCCGGGGGAGGGGCGGGGACAGTCTCGGACATCAGGACTGGTTGGGTCGGGCCGGGGCGGGGCGGGGACAGTCTCGGCCATCAGGACTGGTTGGGTCAGGTCTGGTCGGGTCGGGGACAGTCTCGCCATCAGGACTGGTTGGGTCGGGGACAGTCTCGGCCATCAGGACTGGTCGGGTCGTGGACAGTCTCGCCATCAGGACTGGTTGGGTTGGGTCGGGTCGGGTTGGGCCGGGGGAGGGGCCGGGACAGTCTCGGACATCAGGACTGGTCGGGACGGGTCGGGTTGGGCCGGGACGGCCGCGAGCAGGGCCGGAGCTGGAGGAGCGGAGTGGGGACAGTCTCTAATAATAATTTTGAATACCATGCTCTCAAATTCTCCCAACAGTTTGGGGATAGTTTAGTCAGTGTCTGGTGAAATGAGATTAACCTCGCCACGGGACTAATAGGTACTTTGACGCCATTGGTTCAATGACAGTCACCTTATGCTGATTTCTGATTGGTTGTGGCCGGGCAGTTATTTTCAATCCGCTTAAGCAAATGAGGCTCCTGTTGCATCACATTACTGTTGGGAGATTTCACTTTTATCATGGGGAGATTTTTGCAGTGAGTTTGTTCCCAGTGTTATTGCATTCAATCGAAATTAAATTCATTTTTAATAGATTAAGTAAATATACTTGCTTCCCAAGAATGATTCGTTTTTCTCCCATGTAATTGAAGGTTACTTGAAATAACTTATAATTCAACAGAAATGATTTTTTTGTTTTAATTAATTCATAAATTAATTGCAGAAACAACATATAAGCACAAAGGAACATGTTTCCCTTTTTCCTACCCAGTTTTGCCTTGTAGGAATGTTCGGATTCCTAACTAAAGGACTGAGGTCGAGTCAGTCTATCAAAGAAACGATGTTTAATACTATTCAACAGAGTTTAATATGCAAGTGCAGGAGAACTTAGGTTACAGGTCTGTACAGTTCGATGGCTCCACGAGGACTGACTGGGGTGGCTTCCCAGGTCACGTTTTCCCGCCGGAGGATCACGTGATCAACGTGATGACGTCATCGCATTTTCGTCTCGCTCTTAAAGGGACCACGCTATGTACATGCAACAATATAAACAAAGATACAGATTCAGCCTGTAGCTAACAAATTGTTAAAGGGAATTATGTACAGTTGATCAAAGTCCCTTAGTGGCTCTGCCACATGCACCCCCCCAGAATTATCTTTAACAGAAAAAGTCAATCGACTAGGAGGTCTGACAAGCCTGTCGGAGCAACTTCTATATTCCTGGAGTGGAAGCTGTTGGACGGTGGGCGGGCTGGCGGGTGGAAGCATTTGGTTTGGCACGGCTGCTGCAGGCGGTCGACCACGTCGTGGCGGCTGTGCGGTCTCGACAGGACGGCCGAGGTCCGGGTGTGCCGGCTTGAGACGGTCAATGGAAACGTGGTCGGGTTTACCACCGATGTCAACGGAGAAACTTCTGTCACCTGCCTCCAGTACAAATGAAAAGGGCCTGTGTAAGGGGCCTTGAGCGGATCCCGATGGGTGTCATGTCGGATGAACACAAATTCGGCATTCTTTAGCTCTGCTGGGACGTGTGAGGTTGGGAGGCCATGATGCGACGTTGGGATTGGCGCAAAAGACTTGGCTGTTTCGCAGTGGCTGCTGAGTTGGTCGGATGCAGACCATGGCGCTGTTGGAATCGGAAGGAAGTCTCCTGGTACGCGGAATGGCTGACCGTACATGAGCTCAGCAGAAGACGATTGAAGATCTTCTTTGGGTGCCGTGCGAAAACCCAACATGACCCACGGAAGCTTATCTACCCATCCGGCGCCTTGGCGGCTGGCCCTCAGCGATGCTTTTAGCGACCTGTGAAAACGCTCGCACAAGCCGTTTGCCTGTGGATGGTAGGCCATGGTGCGGTGTAGCTTGGTGCCGAGACCCTGGGCCACAGCGTTCCAAAGCTCAGAAGAAAACTGTGGACCGCAGTCTGAAGAAATGTCTGCCGGAATGCCCAAACGGGCGACATTAGCGGAAGTGGTAGATGACAAAGGAACCGCCTCTGGCCATCTAGCAGTGCGGTCTACTATGGTGAGGAGGTGTGTGAACCCGTGATGGTGGAAGCGGCCCAACGAGATCCACGTTTACATGGTCAAACCGACGCTCTGGTACTGTAAAAGTGGCCAATGGAGCCTTGACATGAGGCTGTACCGTAGATTTTTGGCAGACAATGCAGGTGTTAGCCCAGTCGCAGATATCCTTATGCATACATTTCCAGACAAATTTAGACATTAATTTTTGGGAGGCCTTCATTCCAGGATGCGAAAGCCCGTGTATGGCATCAAAAACTTTGTCGTGCCAGGCAACCGGAACGATTGGGGGAGGGTCTCCCATGGAGATGTCACAGAGTAGTGTGGTGCCTGCTGCATGGAATTCAACATCAGCCGGTTGGAGGCTGGAGATGTCGGTGCGGTATGCCTGTGTTTCAGGATCGGATACTTGGTCGGCAGCCATGAGAGCATAGTCGATGCCCAGCTGGAGTGCTTGGACAGTCGCGCGAGAGAGGCAATCTGCTACCAAGTTGTCCTTGCCAGCTATGTGTTGGATATTTGTCGTGAATTCTGATATGAACGTTAACTGACGTTGTTATCGAGCTGACCACGGTTCGGTGGTCTTGGCCATAGCGAAGGTTAGTGGTTTGTGGTCCACAAACGCAGTAAAGGGACGTCCCTCTAACAAGAAGCAGAAATGGTGGATAGCCAGAAAGAGTGCCAGCAACTCCCGGTCGAAAGTGCTGTATTTTCGTTCGTTGCGCCGTAGTTGATGGCTGAAAAACGCCAGTGGTTGCCACGTCCCATTGACCCACTGTTCCTGTACAGCGCCGATGGCGTAGTCGGAAGCGTCGGTGGTAAGTGCGATGGTGGCACCTGGCAGTGGGTGCGCCAGCATGGTCGCGTTGGCCAAAGCGGTTTTCGTGTTGTCGAAGGCGTTGTGCATTTCGACTGTCCAGGTTACCGAATCCTTGCCAGACTTGCCTTTGAGGGCCTCGTAGAGGAGCTGCATTAGCCGTGCTGCCTTAGGTACAAAGCGGTGGTAAAAATTTACCATGCTGAGGAATTCCTGCAGGGCCTTGATGGTCTGCGGCCGTGGGAACGCCGTGACTGCCTCTACCTTCGTCTGCAACAGAATTGCACCTTCCAAAGTAATGCGGTGGCCCAAGAAATCAATCTGCTGCAGGCCGAACTGACACTTGGCTGGGTTGATGATCAGGCCGTGTTGGCTGAGGCGTCGAAAGAGGGTGCGTAAATGGCAGATGTGCTCCTCTTTGTTAGGGCTGGCGATAAGGATATCGTCGAGGTAGATGAATATAAATTTAAGGTCCCGCAGTACCGAGTCCATCAGGTGCTGGAAAGCCTGTGCAGCATTCTTCAGCCCAAATGGCATCCGTAGAAACTCGAACAGGCCAAAGGGGGTAATGACTGCAGTTTTCTGGACGTCTTGCAGGTGTACGGGGACCTGGTGGTAGCCATGGACGAGGTCGACCTTGGAGAATATAGAATTTCACAAGTGGGCAGAGAAATCTTGAATATGAGGGATCGGGTACCGATCGGGAGTAGTGGCGTCATTAAGGCATTGCTAGTCGCCGCATGGCCGCCATCCGCCGCTGGGTTTCAGGACAATGTGGAGGGGCGACTGGCGAATAATCCCTAGCCGCTCCATCGTGGCGAACTCCGCCTTCGCAGCCGCGAGCTTGCCAGGTTCCAGACGCCGAGCCCGTGCGTAGACCGGGGAGCCAGTCGTAGTGATGTGGTGTTCGACACCATGTTTAGTGGCCGAGGAGAAGGTGGGCCTGGTCAGGTCCGGGAATTCGCCTAGCAGGCGAGTGAAATCGTCCGGAGAGGGCAATGTGCAGGAGACAGTGCGCGACATGGCGGTACTGCGGAAGCAAGGGATGGAGTGGAAAGTGGCCGCATTAATTAACCGTCAGTTCCTTACATCAACCAAGAGGCTGTTGGCACATAAGAAATCCGCACCAAGGATGGCTTGCGAGACCTTGGCTGTGATGAATTCCCAATGAAACCGTTGCCCGCCGAAGCACACCTGGACCCGCCATTTGCCAAAGGTACGAATAGCCCCGCCATTAGCTGCTTCGAGGGAGAGGCCGTGCCGCCCAGCCTGTATATCCAGTGCTGACGCGGGAAGGATGCTACACTGCACCCCGGTGTCGCATAAAAACCGCCGACCAGAGAGGTAATCCGTGATAGAGGAGCTTCCCTGAAATTCCCAATCGCCATCGCGGCCGCAGGACATCCCTCAGATTCGGTCCTCCTTTGCCAGGGGTGAAGGAGCCCCACCGCTACCGGCCCCGGGCGGGGTGAAGGAGCCCCACCGCTACCGGCCCCGGGCGGGGTGAAGAAGCCCCACCGCTACCGGCCCCGGGCGGGGTGAAGAAGCCCCACCGCTACCGGCCCCGGGCGGGGTGAAGGAGCCCCACCGCTACCGGCCCCGGGCGGGGTGAAGGAGCCCCACCGCTACCGGCCCCGGGCGGGGTGAAGGAGCCCCACCGCTACCGGCCCCGGGCGGGGTGAAGAAGCCCCACCGCTACCGGCCCCGGGCGGGGTGAAGGAGCAGTGACATCACTTGGAATGGTCACACAATGGGAGCAGTGAGTTCGTCACTTGGAATGGTCACACAATGGGAGCAGTGAGGTCATCACTTGGAATGGTCACACAATGGGAACAGTGAGGTCATCACTTGGAATGGTCACACAATGGGAGCAGTGAGGTCATCACTTGGAATGGTCACACAATGGGAACAGTGAGGTCATCACTTGGAATGGTCACACAATGGGAGCAGTGAGGTCATCACTTGGAATGGTCACACAATGGGAGCAGTGACGTCATCACTTGGAATGGTCACAATGGGAGCAGTGAGGTCATCACTTGCAATGGTCACACAATGGGCGCAGTGAGGTCATCACTTGGACTGGTCACACAATGGGAGCAGTGAGGTCATCACTGATGTAACTATCAATTCATCCAATGAAAAGCGACGAGTTAGGAAAGTAACTATAGGTTTTTATTGGCTAAATAACAGAGCCCACCCTCGTGGGTGATCGGATACAAGGAGGAATGCCAGCCAGTCGACTACCTTTATACCTGGGCAGGTAGGTGGAGTCATGGGCGGAGTCAGCAGTGGTCAGCCCAGGTATATCAGCGTGACAAGAGGCGACCTTGTATAGTGATACAACAGTGTGAACAGTGATAACCATAGAGTAACGATATAACAGTGATAACTATAATGTAACGATAGTGAACGATAAAAGTGGTTTACCACATTCACCCCTTGTTTAGATTTGAGTCCGGCGGGGTGAAGTGTACTACCAGTTCTGGTATGTCAGTCTGTCCGGAGGCCTCGTAAGCCTTTCTGATCGTCGCAGCGGCGGTGTTGCATTATCCGGTGTTAATGCTGGTGTCTGCGTGGTCGGCGAAGGCTCGTGGGGTTCCGGCATGCCGTCTACCTTGGCTGGAATTGGGGGGGGTGGTGGGGGGGGGGGGCGGTGAAGGTGGTGTCTCCGGAGTGCCCGAGGGTGCGAGGTCTCGTAAGGAGACTGTGTCCTCCCGCCTGTCTGGGTATGCCACATAGGCGTACTGGGGGTTGGCGTGCAGGAGGTCCACCCTCTCGACCAGGGGGTCCGTTTTATGGGCCCTCACATGCTTTCGCAGCAAGACGGGCCCCGGAGAGGTCAGCCAGGTTGGTAGCGTGGTTCCCGTAGTCGACTTCCTGGGGAAAACAAACATTCGTTCATGGGGGGTGGCGTTGATGGCAGTGCAAAGTAGTGACCGGGTGGAATGCAGCGCTGCCGGGAGGACTTCCTGCCAGCGGGAGGTTGGGAGGCCCTTAGACTTTAAGGCTAAGAGGACGGCCTTCCATACCATCGCGTTCTCTCTTTCCACCTGGCCGTTCCCTCGGGGGTTGTAGCTGGTGGTCCTGCTTGCAGCAGTACCTCTCGCTAGTAGGAACTGACGGAGTTCCTCGCTCATGAAGAAGGAGCCCCGGTCACTATGTATATCGTTTGGGAACCCGAACAAGGCGAAGAGGTCGTTCAGGCATTTAATGACCGTGGTACTGGTCATGTCTGGGCAGGGGAAGGCAAAGGGGAAATGGGAGTACTCATCAACAATGTTGAGGAAGTACACATTACGGTCAGAGGACGGGAGGGGCCCCTTAAAGTCGATGCTCAGGCGCTCGAAGGGGCGGGTGGCCTTGATCAGGCTTGCTCTGTCCGGCCTAAAGAAGTGCGGTTTGCACTCGGCACAGGTCTGGCAGTTCCTGGTCATGGTCCTGACCTCCTCGATGGAGTAGGGCAGGTTGCGGGCCTTAATGAAGTGGTAAAGTCTGGTGACCCCGGGGTGGCAGAGGTCGTTGTGGAGGGTCTGAAGTCTATCACTTTGCGCGCTGGCGCATGTAATTCGTGACAGAGCATCGGGGGGTTTGTTCCGCTTACCTGGCCGGTACAAGATATCATAATCATAGGTGGAGAGCTCGATTTTCCACCTCAAGATCTTGTCATTCTTGATTTTGCCCCTCAGCTTGTTATTAAACATAAAAGCGACCGAACGTTGGTCGGTGAGGAGGGTAAATCGTTTGCCTGCCAGGTAGTGCCTCCAGCGTCGTACCGCCTCCACAATCGCCTGGGCCTCCTTCTCGACCGACGAGTGTCGGATCTCAGGGCCCTGTAGGGTCCTTGAGAAGAAGGCCACCGGTCTCCCCTCCTGGTTAAGAGTGGCGGCTAGGGCGAAGTCGGATGCATCGCTCTCGACTTGGAAGGGGATGGACTCATCCACTGCGTGCATTGTGGCCTTGGCAATGTCTCCCTTAATGAGGGAGAAGGCTGCGCACGCTTCCTCCGTAAGGGGGAAGGATGTGGACTTCATGAGGGGTCTGGCTTTGTCCGCATAATTGGGCACCCATTGGGCATAGTAGGCGAAGAGCCCCAGGTTTCTCTTCAGTGCCTTTGGACAGTGGGGGAGGGGTAGCTCCATGAGGGGGCGCATTCTTTCGGGGTCGGGGCTGATGACTCCGTTCTCTACTACACAGCCGAGGATGGCAAGGCGCGAGTGTTAAACACACATTTATCCTTATTGTAGGTGAGGTTGGGCCGTACGGAGGAATCTCTCCAGATTAACATCGTGGTCCTGCCGGTCGCGGCCGCAGATGGTGACGTTATCTAGATAGGGGAACGTGGCGTGCAGCCCGTTCTGGTCAACCATCCGGTCCATCTCCCTTTGGAAGACCGAAACCCCGTTGGTGACGCCGAAGGGAACCCTAAGGAAGTGGTAGAGGCGGCCGTTCGCCTCGAAGGCTGTATACTGGCGGTCCTCAGGGCGGATAGGGAGTTGGTGATAGGCCGACTTAAGGTCGATGGTGGAGAATACCCGGTACTGCGCAATCTGATTGACCATATCAGATATGTGGGGAAGGGGGTATGCGTCCAGCTGGGTGTACCTGTTTATGGTCTGGCTGTAGTCGATGCCCAGGCGGTTTTTATTGCCGGTCTTAACGACCACGACCTGGGCACGCCAGGGGCTGGTGCTCCCCTCGATGATGCCCTCCTTCAGGAGACGCTGCACCTCAGAGCTAATGAAAGCTCTGTCCCCGGCACTGTACCGCCTGCTCTTGGTAGCGACGGGTTTGCAGTCGGGGGTGAGGTTAGCGAACAGGGAAGGTGGCGGGACCTTGAGGGTGGATAGGCCGCAGGTGTTACGCGGTGGGCGGTTTAAAATCTGCTGGTTGTCGACTGAGTGGGGGGAGGGGTCCGCCGTATGCTAGCGTAACGCTTTGGAGGTGGGATTGGAAGTCTAGGCCTAGTAGGACGGCAGCGCATAGCTGGGGCAGGACGAGGAGTTTAAAATTTTTATACTCCGTACCCTTAACCGACAGGGTCACAACACAGTAGCCGCTGATGTCTGTGGCGTGTGACCTCGATGCCATCGAGATCCGGTTGCGCGTTGGCAGGACAGGGAGGGAGTAGTGGCTCACCGTGTCTGGGTGGATGAAGCTCTCCGTGCTTCCGCTGTCGAACAGGCAGGTCGTGGCGTGGCCGTTTACTTTGATGTCCATCATCGACTTGGACAGGTGATGCGGGCGGGCCTGGTCCAGTGTGACGGAGGCTAGTGTATAGCTGTGCGTGTTGTTGTAGTCTGCGGTTGAGGCGGTAGTCGGGTCTAGAGGCACGGTGGCGGTCGGGGGTGGTGGGTAAAATGGCGTCTCCCACGAGTCGGGACCAGCGGGAGCAGAGAGGAGGAGCTCGGGAGAAAACCCGGCGACCAGCGAGGCCCGAGACCAGTCGGGACCAGCGGGAGCAGTGAGTCGGAGCCCGGTATAAAAACCGGAGAGAGGCGAGGCCCGAGACCAGTCGGGACCAGCGGGAGCAGCGAGGAGGAGCTCGGGAGAAAACCCGGCGACCAGCGAGGCCCGAGACCAGTCGGGACCAGCGGGAGCAGTGTGGTGAGACCGGTATAAAAACCGGAGAGAGGCGAGGCCCGAGACCAGTCGGGACCAGCGGGAGCAGCGAGGAGGAGCTCGGGAGAAAACCCGGCGACCAGCGAGGCCCGAGACCAGTCGGGACCAGCGGGAGCAGTGTGGTGAGACCGGTATAAAAACCGGAGAGAGGCGAGGCCCGAGACCAGTCGGGACCAGCGAGGAGGAGCTCGGGAGAAAACCCGGCGACCAGCGAGGCCAGAGACCAGTCGGGAGCAGTGTGGTGAGACCGGTATAAAAACCGGAGAGAGGCGAGGCCCGAGACCAGTCGGGACCAGCGGGAGCAGCGAGGAGGAGCTCGGGAGAAAACCCGGCGACCAGCGAGGCCCGAGACCAGTCGGGAGCAGTGTGGTGAGACCGGTATAAAAACCGGAGAGAGGCGAGGCCCGAGACCAGTCGGGACCAGCGAGGAGGAGCTCGGGAGAAAACCCGGCGACCAGCGAGGCCCGAGACCAGTCGGGACCAGCGGGAGCAGTGTGGTGAGACCGGTATAAAAACCGGAGAGAGGCGAGGCCCGAGACCAGTCGGGACCAGCGGGAGCAGCGAGGAGGAGCTCGGGAGAAAACCCAGCGACCAGCGAGGCCCGAGACCAGTCGGGACCAGCGGGAGCAGTGAGTCAGAGCCCGGTATAAAAACCGGAGAGAGGCGAGGCCCGAGACCAGTCAGGACCAGCGGGAGCAGCGAGGAGGAGCTCGGGAGAAAACCCGGCGACCAGCGAGGCCCGAGACCAGTCGGGACCAGCGGGAGCAGTGAGTCGGAGCCCGGTATAAAAACCGGAGAGAGGCGAGGCCCGAGACCAGTCAGGACCAGCGGGAGCAGTGAGTCGGAGCCCGGTATAAAAACCGGAGAGAGGCGAGGCCCGACCAACTCAGCAGCGGGGAGAGAGGTAAAAAGTAATCAGTGTGTGACGTCACCAGGGAGCAGGTAGGTGATTGGTTGGTGAGTATTTCTCTTTTTTCAATACAAGCTTGAATTCTGTGGTGTAGTGGGGATAGTTGGTAAATAAAGCGCCCTAGAGCATACCTGTAACTGGGGTATTGAATAAATTTTTTAAGTAATTAAAGGGGTAAGTCATGGCAGGAGAGTTCAGACCCGTGCTCTGCTCCTCCTGCTCCATGTGGGAAGTCAGGGATGCTGCCAGTGTCCCTGATGACCATGTGTGCGGGAAATGCATCCAGCTGCAGCTACTTGTAGACCGCATTGCGGCGCTCAAGCTGCGGGTGGATGAATTTTGGAGCATGCGCGATGCTGAAAGGCTCGTGGATAACACGTTTAGCGAGTTGTGCACGCCTCAGGGTAGGGCAGCACAGGGGGTGACCATCAGGCGGAGCAACAAAGGCAGGCAGGTAGTGCGGGGAACCCCTGCGGACATCCCCCTTTCAAACAAGTATACCGCTTTGGATACTGTTGAGGGGGATGACTCACCAGGGGAAGGCAGCAGCGGCCAACTTCCTGGCACTGGGGGTGCTCCTGCTGCCCAGGAAGGGGGGAAAAAGAGTGGGAGAGCAATAGTGGTAGGGGATTCTATAGTAAGGGGAACAGATAGGCGTTTCTGTGGCCGTAGACGTGAATCCAGGATGGTTTGTTGCCTCCCTGGTGCCAGGGTCAAGGATGTCACTGAGCGGCTGCAGGGCATTCTGGAGGGGGAGGGAGAACAGCCAGTGGTCGTGGTCCACATTGGTACCAACGACATAGGTAAAAAGAGGGATGAGGTCCTGCAGCAAGAATTTAGGGAGCTAGGTGAAGGATTAAGGCGCAGGACCTCAAAGGTTGTAATCTCTGGATTACTCCCGGTGCCACGTGCTAGTAAGTATAGGAATAGGAAGATAGAACAGATGAATGCGTGGCTAAAGGGATGGTGCAGCGGGGAGGGCTTTAGTTTCCTGGATCACTGGGTCTGCTTCTGGGAAAGGTGGGACTTGTACAAGTCGGACGGTTTACACCTGAACCAGGGGGGAACCAATATCCTTGCGGGGAGGTTTGCTAGCACTGCTGGGGAGGGTTTAAACTAACTTGGCAGGGGGTTGGGGTACAGAGTGGAGCTATAGTAGGGGGTGATTTACAGCCAAATACAGAGGGAAAAACAAGTCAGCTGGGAAGGCAGAGCAAATATGTGAAGGCAAAAGAGAATATGGCAGGGCTGGAAGGCATTTATTTTAATGCAAGGAGTCTTGCAAATAAGGTGGATGAACTGAAGTTGTTGTTGAACACATGGGAGTACGATATTGTTGCTATCACGGAGACATGGTTGAGGGAGGGTCAGGACTGGCAGCTCAATATTCCGGGGTATAGAATCTTCAGGCGAGACAGAGGGGGGTGTAAAAGGGGAGGGGGTGTTGCAATATTAATTAAGGAGTCAATTACTGCTGTAAGGAGGGATGATATATTAGCGGGTTCCTCTAATGAGGCCATATGGGTAGAACTTAAAAACAAAAAGGGGGCAAGCACTTTGCTGGGAGTGTACTATAGGCCCCCAAACAGTCAGGGGGAGATAGAGGAACAGATATGTAGGCAAATCTCAGAGAAGTGCGAAAATAATAGGGTAATAATAGTGGGGGATTTCAACTTCCCCAATATAAATTGGGACAGTCAGAGTGTGAAAGGCTTAGAGGGTGCAGAATTCTTAAAGTGCATCCAGGAGAGCTTTTTGAGCCAACATGTAGAAAGTCCTACAAGAGAGGGGGCGGTACTGGACCTAATTCTGGGGAATGTAGCCGGGCAAGTGGTGGAAGTGTCAGTAGGAGAGCATTTTGGCGACAGTGACCATAATTCGGTGAGATTTAAGGTGGTCATGGAAAAAGACAAAGACGGCCCAGAAATAAGGGTTCTAAATTGGGGGAAGGCCGATTTTAATATGATAAGGCAGGATCTGGCCAAAGTGGACTGGGAGCAGCTACTTATAGGAAAATCCACATCAAAACAGTGGGAGACTTTCAGAAGGGAAATAGAGAGAGTACAACGCCAACATGTTCCTGTAAAGGTCAAGGGTGGGACCAACAAGCAAAGGGAACCTTGGATGACAAGGGATATACAAAAATGCATTAGAAATAAAAGGGGGGCTTTTGGCAGTTACAAAAGACTAAAGACAGAAGAAGCCCTACAGGAGTATAAAAAGTGCAGGGGCATACTTAAAAAAGAAATTAGGAGGGCGAGGAGGGGCCATGAAATAACACTGGCGAGCAAAATAAAGGAAAATCCTAAGATGTTTTATAAGTATATTAAGGGCAAGAGGATAACCAGGGAAAGGGTAGGGCCCATTAGGGACCAAAGTGGCAATCTGTGTGTAGAGCCAGAGGATGTAGGCAGGGTTTTAAATGAATTTTTTGCATCTGTGTTCACTATGGAGAAAGACGATGCAGACATAGAAATCGGGCAAGGGGACTGTGACATACTTGAACATATTAGCATCGAGAGGGAGGAGGTGCTAGCGGTTTTAGCGGGCCAAAAAGTGGATAAATCCCCAGGCCCGGACGAGATGTATCCCAGGCTGCTGTGGGAGGCAAGGGAGGAGATTGCAGGGGCTCTGACACAAATTTTCAGAACCTCTCTGGCCACAGGGGATGTACCAGAGGACTGGAGAACAGCTAACGTAGTACCATTATTCAAGAAGGGTAGCAGGGATAAACCAGGGAATTACAGGCCAGTGAGTCTAACATCTGTGGTGGGGAAATTATTGGAAAAAATTCTGAGGGACAAAATTAATCTCCACTTGGAGAGGCAAGGATTAATCGGGAACAGTCAGCATGGCTTTGTCAAGGGTAAATCATGTCTAACAAATCTGATCGAATTTTTCGAGGGGGTGACTAGTGGGGTGGATGAGGGAAATGCTGTGGATGTGGTTTACATGGACTTCAGTAAAGCTTTTGACAAAGTCCCGCATAGGAGACTGGTCAAGAAGGTAAGAGCCCATGGGATCCAGGGTGCCTTGGCGCGTTGGATCCTAAACTGGCTGAGTGGCAGGAGGCAGAGGGTGATGGTCGAAGGTTGCTTTTGTGACTGGAAGCCTGTGTCCAGTGGGGTACCTCAGGGATCGGTGCTGGGTCCCTTGCTGTTTGTGATCTACATTAATGATTTGGATGAAAATGTAAAAGGTATGATTAGTAAGTTCGCAGATGACACGAAAATTGGTGGGGTGGTAAATTGCGAGGAGGAAAGCCTCCGGCTACAGGACGATATAAACGGGTTGGTCAGATGGGCGGAGAAGTGGCAAATGGAATTTAACCCTGAAAAGTGCGAGGTGATGCATTTTGGACGGACAAATAAGGCAAGGGAATACACAATGAGTGGTAGGACCCTAGGAAGTACAGAGGGTCAGAGGGACCTTGGTGTACATGTACATAGATCCCTGAAGGCAGCGGAGCAGGTAGATAAGGTGGTTAAAAAGGCATATGGGATACTTGCCTTCATTAGCCGAGGCATAGAATATAAGAGCAGGGAGGTTATGATGGAGCTGTACAAAACGCTGGTGAGGCCACAGCTGGAGTACTGTGTGCAGTTCTGGTCGCCTCACTATAGGAAGGATGTGATTGCTTTGGAGAGGGTGCAGAGAAGATTCACCAGGATGTTACCTGGGATGGAGCGCCTCAGCTATGAAGAGAGGCTGGACAGGCTGGAGTTGTTTTCCTTGGAGCAGAGAAGGCTGAGGGGGGACCTGATTGAGGTGTACAAAATAATGAGGGGCATAGATAGGGTAGATAAAGAGGAACTTTTCCCCTTAGTGGGGGGGTCAATAACAAGGGGGCATAGATTCAGGGTAAGGGGCAGGAGATTTAGAGGGGATTTGAGGAGGAACTTTTTCACCCAGAGGGTGGTTGGAATGTGGAACTCAATGCCTGAAAGGGTGGTGGAGGCAGGAACCCTCACAACATTCAAGAAGCATTTGGATGAGCACTTGAAATGCCATTGCATACAAGGCTATGGACCAAATGCTGGAAAATGGGATTAGACTGGACAGGGATGGATGGGCGGCGCAGACACGATGGGCCGAAGGGCCTCTTTCTGTGCTGTAAAACTCTATGACTCTATGAGGTTGGACAAAATGGCGGAGAAGATGGCTGCCCCCATAACTCACATGAGGCACTGCTGGTGTCGGTTGCCTGGATCAAAGATGGCCGCCCCCATGACTCACGTGTGGGGATGCTGGCCTCTGTGGCCTTGATGGAAGATGGCCGCCCCCACAGCTCGCATGAGGCACTGCTGGCCTCTGATGATCCACCTCTGCAGGCCTTGGCGAAGTGGCCTTTCTTCATGCAGTTTGAGCAGGTAGAGTTCCTGGCTGGGCAGCGCGCCCTCGGGTGTTTCGCCTGGCCGCAGAAGAAGCAGCCGGCGGCCCGATCGCGGGGGTCAGAGGTCGCAGCCGGTACCGGGGGTGGCGGTCCCGATCGGCTCCGGGACGCCGACACTGAGGTAGGTCCCGGGGGGGGGGGGGGGGGGGGGGGGGGTGTGCTGCGGTGGGTATTGGGGTCGGTCCCGAGTCCCAGGGTCGCAGGTTACAGTACCTTGAGTATGCCTCGAGGTCCCGATGGGCCACTTCTAGGGAGCGAGCGAGGGCTGCAGCTTTGTCCAGGTCGAGGTCGTTTGCTTCCAGTAGTCTTTGCCGTGAGTAGTCGGACCGCAGGCCTTTCACGAAGGCATCGCGGACATGGTCTTCAGTATTTTCTGCCGCCGTTACCGCTTTAAAGTTACAGTCTCTGCCGAGTGCTTGCAGCACCTGTAAAAATTCATCCACGGTCTCTCCTGGCTGTTGCGGGTGGGATCTTAGGAGGTGTCTGGCATACATGGAATTTACCAGGCTCAGGTACTGTCGTTTCAGCCGGTTGATGGTGTCCTCGTATGTTTTAAGGTCCCGGATGAGTGCGAATACTTTAGGGCTCACTTGGGCGGTCAGAACTCTTAGCTTGGATCTCTGAGGCACGCCGGATTCTCCCAGGTTGGACTCGAAACAGCTCAGCCAGTGTTCGAAGTCGAGGGCTGAGTTTGCAGCCTGTGGGTTTAGATCCAGGTACGGTGGTCTGAGGGCTCGCAGCCAGGCCGGCTGCTGTGGCTGTTGTAGCTCGGCGTCTGACGGCTGCTGTGGCTGTTGTAGCTGGGCGTCTGGCTGGTCGTTTGACTGCTCGCTTTGCTGCTCAGGGAACGACATTTTAAAATTTAGCCAATAAAATTGATATAAGTATCAATTCAGCCAATGAAAAGCGACGAGTTAGGAAAGTAACTATAGGTTTTTATTGGCTAAATAACAGAGCCCACCCTCGTGGGTGATCGGATACAAGGAGGAATGCCAGCCAGTCGACTACCTTTATACCTGGGCAGGTAGGTGGAGTCATGGGCGGAGTCAGCAGTGGTCAGCCCAGGTATATCAGCGTGACAAGAGGCGACCTCGTATAGTGATACAACAGTGTGACCAGTGATAACCATAGAGTAACGATATAACAGTGATAACTATAGTGTAACGATAGTGAACGATAAAAGTGGTTTACCACAATCACTTGGAATGGTCACACAATGGGAGCAGTGAGGTCATCACTTGGACTGGTCACACAATGGGAGCAGTGAGGTCATCACTTGGAATGGTCACACAATGGGAGCAGTGAGGTCATCACTTGGAATGGTCACACAATGGGAGCAGTGAGGTCATCACTTGGAATGGTCACACAATGGGAGCAGTGAGGTCATCACTTGGAATGGTCACACAATGGGAGCAGTGAGGTCATCACTTGGAATGGTCACACAATGGGAGCAGTGAGGTCATCACTTGGAATGGTCACACAATGGGAGCAGTGAGGTCATCACTTGGAATGGTCACACAATGGGAGCAGTGAGGTCATCACTTGGACTGTTCACACAATGGGAGCAGTGAGGTCATCACTTGGACTGTTCACACAATGGGAGCAGTGAGGTCATCACTTGGACTGTTCACACAATGGGAGCAGTGAGGTCATCACTTGGAATGGTCACACAATGGGAGCAGTGAGGTCATCACTTGGCATGGTCACACAATGGGAGCAGTGAGGTCATCACTTGGAATGGTCACACAATGGGAGCAGTGAGGTCATCACTTGGACTGGTCACACAATGGGAGCAGTGAGGTCATCACTTGGAATGGTCACACAATGGGAGCAGTGAGGTCATCACTTGGAATGGTCACACAATGGGAGCAGTGAGGTCATCACTTGGAATGGTCACACAATGGGAGCAGTGAGGTCATCACTTGGAATGGTCACACAATGGGAGCAGTGACATCATCACTTGGAATGGTCACACAATGGGAGCAGTGAGGTCATCACTTGGACTGTTCACACAATGGGAGCAGTGAGGTCATCACTTGGAATGGTCACACAATGGGAGCAGTGAGGTCATCACTTGGAATGGTCACACAATGGGAGCAGTGAGGTCATCACTTGGAATGGTCACACAATGGGAGCAGTGAGGTCATCACTTGGAATGGTCACACAATGGGAGCAGTGAGGTCATCACTTGGAATGTTCACACAATGG
Organism: Somniosus microcephalus; assembly: GCF_052327205.1. Taxonomy (NCBI): domain Eukaryota; kingdom Metazoa; phylum Chordata; class Chondrichthyes; order Squaliformes; family Somniosidae; genus Somniosus; species Somniosus microcephalus. Next base: position 161,629,968 of record NW_028225179.1, on the reverse strand, counting down.
GAGCAGTGAGGTCATCACTTGGCATGGTCACACAATGGGAGCAGTGAGGTCATCACTTGGAATGGTCACACAATGGGAGCAGTGAGGTCATCACTTGGAATGGTCACACAATGGGAGCAGTGAGGTCATCACTTGGAATGGTTACACAATGGGAGCAGTGAGGTCATCACTTGGAATGGTCACACAATGGGAGCAGTGACATCACTCGGACTGTTCACACAATGGGAGCAGTGAGGTCATCACTTGGAATGGTCACACAATGGGAGCAGTGAGGTCATCACTTGACATGGTCACACAATGGGAGCAGTGAGGTCATCACTTGGACTGTTCACACAATGGGAGCAGTGAGGTCATCACTTGGAATGGTCACACAATGGGAGCAGTGAGGTCATCACTTGAACTGTTCACACAATGGGAGCAGGGAGGTCATCACTTGGAATGGTCACACAATGGGAGCAGTGAGGTCATCACTTGGCATGGTCACACAATGGGAGCAGTGAGGTCATCACTTGGAATGGTCACACAATGGGAGCAGTGAGGTCATCACTTGGACTGGTCACACAATGGGAGCAGTGAGGTCAACACTTGGAATGGTCACACAATGGGAGCAGTGAGGTCATCACTTGGAATGGTCACACAATGGGAGCAGTGAGGTCATCACTTGGAATGGTCACACAATGGGAGCAGTGAGGTCATCACTTGGAATGGTCACACAATGGGAGCAGTGAGGTCATCACTTGGAATGGTCACACAATGGGAGCAGTGAGGTCATCACTTGGAATGGTCACACAATGGGAGCAGTGAGGTCATCACTTGGAATGGTCACACAATGGGAGCAGTGAGGTCATCACTTGGAATGGTCACACAATGGGAGCAGTGAGGTCAACACTTGGAATGGTCACACAATGGGAGCAGTGAGGTCATCACTTGGAATGGTCACACAATGGGAGCAGTGAGGTCATCACTTGGACTGTTCACACAATGGGAGCAGTGAGGTCATCACTTGGAATGGTCACACAATGGGAGCAGTGATGTCATCACTTCGAATGGTCACACAATGGGAGCAGTGAGGTCATCACTTGGACTGTTCACACTTCCACACTCAGTCCGCGTCTTGTTCCCCGAAGTAACTCCAGCTGTTTTTTTCCGGATGAACTGAACTGATTCCCCCTCAGCCTGAAACAGATTAAAGATTAAACAGGAAATAAACAGATTGAACAACAGTGTAAATAACCGCCAGACTGGGGGTAATATTTCAATAATAATTACAGACAAATATTCCCCAGAAAAGTGACTGAATCCCACTGATATTTTATTTATTACATTAAACATTAACACAAACACTCACATGATCCGCTCCAGACTCCTGCAGGTCAGTATGAGGCGGCGGAGAGCGGGGACAGATTGGTCTGTGAAGGAGTTTGATCCCAGGGTCAGAATCCTCAGTGAGCGGATTGTACTGAGAGCGGAGGCGAGATCCTTGGCACAAGAATCTGTGAGACCGACTTCTTCCAGCCTGGGGATCAGAGAGAGAAATAACCGGAATCAGAGTCAATCCCCAGAGTTTATTAATAACACTATTGCTGATACTAATAATAATGTTCAGTGTCAGACATCCAGTTATTATAAACACAATCTCACACAGTCTGGTACTTACCGCAGTTTCTGTATTTTACAGTCCGGGATCCTCAGAGCCGCAGACAGTAGTTTCACTCCTGAATCTCCCAGTTTATTATCACTCAGGTTCAGATCCGTCAGTGAGCGGTTTGTACTGAGAGCGGAGGCGAGATCCTCGGTACAAGAATCTGTGAGACCGACCATACACAGACTGGGGATCAGAGAGAGAAATAACAGGAATCAGAGTAACTCCCCAGAGTTTATTAATAACATTATTACTGATACTAATAATAATGTCCAGTGTCAGACATCCAGTTATTATAAACACAATCTCACACAGTCTGGTACTTACTGCAGTCTCTGTATTTTACAGTCCGGGTTCCTCAGAGCCACAGACAGTAGTTTCACTCCTGAATCTCCCAGTTTATTGCCATTCAGACTAAAAAGAAACAGAGAGAGAGAAACAAACTGAATCAAAGTCCGGATCTGATATACTTTTCTCTCTGGGATATTACAGCAATCACTGAAAGTACTTCAGGAAATTAATAACCCGCTTTTCCCCGTCGGCAACGGTCGGCGGGGCTGGGGCTGGTGGAGGGTCGGGCGGGGGCCTGGGTCGGGGGAGGGTCGGGCGGGGGCCGGGGGTCAGGGTGGGGTTGGTGTTGGGTGCGGCGGGGGTCAGGGTGGGGTTGGTGTTGGGTGCGGCGGGGGTCAGGGTGGGGTTGGTGTTGGGTGCGGCCGGGGTCGGGGGAGGGTTGGGAGTTTCGGGGCCGGGGTCGGCAGAGGATCAGGTGGGTCCAGGGTCGGGCGGAGGGTCGGGCGGGGCCGGGGTCGGGCGGGGGCAGGGTCGGGCCGGGGCCGGCAGAGGGTCGGGAGGGGCCGGGCTGGGGCAGGGTCAGGCGGGGCCGGCGGAGGGTCGGCAGAGGGTTGGGCGGGGCCCGGGGCAGGGTCGGGCGGAGGGTCGGGCCGGCGGTGGGACGGGCAGGGCCGGGGTTGGGCGGGGCCAGGGTCGGGCCGGGGACAGCGGAGGGTCGGGCGGGGCCGGGGCAGGGTCGGGCGGAGGGTCGGGCAGGGCCGGGGTCGGGCCGGCGGAGGGTCGGGCAGGGCCGGGGTTGGGCCGGCGGAGGGTCGGGCGGGGCCGGGGTTGGGCCGGCGGAGGGTCGGGCGGGGCCGGGTCAGGTCGCCGGAGGGTCGGGCGGGGTCGGCGGAGGATCGGGTGGGGCCGGCGGAGGGTCGGGGGTCGGTGGAGGGTCGGTTGAGGTCGGTGGAGGGTCGGGGGCGGGTCGGGTGCGTCCGGGGTCGGGGGTCGCGGCCTCACTCTGGGGAATTGGGGGAAGCGGGTTTGATGACACACATTGACTTTGCCCATTGTGCTCTGTGTTCTACAGTATTGAGGTTCGACAAACACTGACATCAGCACAGAGGAGCTCGGCTGCACCCAGGCTCTCCCAGAACTCCCTCTAGATGATTATGGAGGGAGCCACAGCCCGCAGGGAGGTTCTCGTCTCTTCCAAGGAGCGGAAGAGACCAACACAGCCTGGGTGCACATTGCACCGTGGGGCTCAAGAAGGGATGTCATCGGGAGGACCAGCCTGCAGTGACACAAACCTTTCAATGATCTCAGTAGATCACAAAACGTTACTGCAAAGCCTCACTTAACCTCATCCGGCTGTGCCTCTCATCACATCCCCATCACTCTGCCTTCCCCACCCTACTCCTGAACATCCTTACTCTCACCAACTTACCCTGTACCTCCACCCATCTCTCTCTATATTATCACATCCCCATCACTCTGCCTTCCCCACCCTACTCCTGAACATCCTTACTCTCACCAACTTACCCTGCACCTCCACCCATCTCTCTCTATATCACATCCCCATCACTCTGCCTTCCCCACCCTACTCCTGAACATCCTTACTCTCACCAACTTACCCTGCACCTCCACCCATCTCTCTCTATATTATCACATCCCCATCACTCTGCCTTCCCCACCCTACTCCTGAACATCCTTACTCTCACCAACTTACCCTGCACCTCCACCCATCTCTCTCTATATTATCACATCCCCATCACTCTGCCTTCCCCACCCTACTCCTGAACATCCTTACTCTCACCAACTTACCCTGCACCTCCACCCATCTCTCTCTATATTATCACATCCCCATCACTCTGCCTTCCCCACCCTACTCCTGAACATCCTTACTCTCACCAACTTACCCTGCACCTCCACCCATCTCTCTCTATATTATCACATCCCCATCACTCTGCCTTCCCCACCCTACTCCTGAACATCCTTACTCTCACCAACTTACCCTGCACCTCCACCCATCTCTCTCTATATTATCACATCCCCATCACTCTGCCTTCCCCACCCTACTCCTGAACATCCTTACTCTCACCAACTTACCCTGCACCTCCACCCATCTCTCTCTATATTATCACATCCCCATCACTCTGCCTTCCCCACCCTACTCCTGAACATCCTTACTCTCACCAACTTACCCTGCACCTCCACCCATCTCTCTCTATATTATCACATCCCCATCACTCTGCCTTCCCCACCCTACTCCTGAACATCCTTACTCTCACCAACTTACCCTGCACCTCCACCCATCTCTCTCTATATTATCACATCCCCATCACTCTGCCTTCCCCACCCTACTCCTGAACATCCTTACTCTCACCAACTTACCCTGCACCTCCCCCCATCTCTCTCTATATTATCACATCCCCATCACTCTGCCTTCCCCACCCTACTCCTGAACATCCTTACTCTCACCAACTTACCCTGCACCTCCCCCCATCTCTCTCTATATTATCACATCCCCATCACTCTGCCTTCCCCACCCTACTCCTGAACACCCTTACTCTCACCAACTTACCCTGCACCTCCACCCATCTCTCGCTATATTATCACATCCCCATCACTCTGCCTTCCCCACCCTACTCCTGAACATCCTTACTCTCACCAACTTACCCTGCACCTCCACCCATCTCTCTCTATATTATCACATCCCCATCACTCTGCCTTCCCCACCCTACTCCTCAACATCCTTACTCTCACCAACTTACCTTGCACCTCCACCCATCTCTCTCTATATTATCACATCCCCATCTCACGAGCCACCCCTCACACTCACCCTCATCCTAGTCCAATCATACCAACTAACACACAAGGATAGGCAATTGTGTGTTTTAGCCAATGTTCATGTGAAGTTTCTGTTAATGTGGTGTCAAACATTGAAATCTTTATTTTCAACACTTTCCGTTCTTCGAAAGATTTGTGTCCATGTTTGGAAGTGGCTTAGTGAGTTGCAGTGAATGGTGAGACATAACGGTAGCCCCCGCAATGCTGATGAGTGTGACAGGAATGGTTTGGGCATTGTCGGGATGCTTTGTGTTGTTGGTGTGGGCTGGTGTTAACCTGGCACATCATGTGTCATCCAGGGCGAGCAGCACCAAGTGAAGAAATTCTGGCCATGGTGAGGCCATCTCTGGTGACCCGGTCAGCAATGTGGCCGGGTGTTGATGCCCTCTGTGCGGTGCAGCATCAGGAGTTGTGAAGAAGGTTGGTGTTGCTGTTGGTGCTGCTGGTGTCCCTGGTGCTGCTGGTGTTGGGGCTGATCGTGGTGAGACTCTGAGGCCCAAGGTGAGACAGTATAAACCAGACCCATGCTGGTGTAATAGATGGCAGGTGAACTTGAGATGTCAGAAGCAATCTGTTAATGGTGAGAGAGGTTGTTCCAATGAGGTGACACTGGATAGAGAGTTTGCTCCAAACACTTGCAACCTGCATAAAGCTCAATCTGTCTTCCAAATGCAGTAAGCAACAGCTTCTGAGCTTGGAAAGTGAACAGCTGTGAGATGGGAGCTTTTATAGCACATTTCCAGCTGTCAAGTAATGAAATGATTCCATGGCCTTTCAACTCCCGCCCTGGTTACCTGACGTGATCCCCGAGCAGCGTGGACCACAGGAACATAGGGTCTGATGAAAGGGAGGAACTGAAAGAAATCAGTATTTGTAGGGAAATGGTGTTAGGGAAATTGATGGGATTGAAGGCCGATAAATCCCCAGGGCCTGATAATCTACATCCTAGGGTACTTAAGGAAGTGGCCCCAGAAATAGTAGATGCATTGCTGATCATCTGCCAACATTTGATGGAATCTGGAACAGTACCCATGGATTGGAGGGTAGCTAATGTTACCCCACTGTTCAAAAAAGGTGGTAGAGAGAAAACAGGGAATTACAGACCGGTAAGCCTGACATCGGTAGTGAGGAAAATGCTGGAGTCCATTATAAAAGATGTAATAGCAGAGCACTTGGAAAATAGTGACAGGATCGGACAAAGTCAACATGGATTTACAAAAGGTAAATCGTGCTTGAATAATCTACTGGAATTTTTTGAGGATGTAACTAGTAAAATAGATAAGGGAGAACCAGTGGATGTGGTGTATTTGGACTTTCAGAAGGCTTTCGATAAGGTCCCACATAAGAGATTAGCGTATAAAGTTAAGGCACATGGGATTGGGGGGCAAGGTATTGACTTGGATAGAGAACTGGTTGGTAGATAGAAAGCAAAGAGTTGGAATAAACGGGTCTTTTTCCGAGTGGCAGGCAGTGACTAGTGGGGTACCGCAGGGATCGGTCCTTGGACCCCAGCTATTCACAATATATATTAATGATCTAGACAAGGGAACTAGATGTAATATCTCCAAATTTGCAGGTGAAACAAAGCATGGGTGGGCGTGTGTGTTGTGAGGAGGATGCCGAGAAACTACAGGATGATTTGGACAGGTTGGGTGATTGGGCAGAAGCATGGCAGATGCAATACAACGTGGATAAATGTGAGGTTATCCACTTTGGTGTCAAAAACAGGAAGGCAGATTATTATCTGAATGGCAATAGATTGGGAGAAGGGGAAGTGCAATGAGACCTGGGTGTCCTTGTGCACCAGTCGCTGAAGGTAAGCATGCAGGTACAGCAGGCGGTTAAGGCGGCAAATGGTATGTTGGCCTTCGTAGCGAGAGGGTTTGAGTACAGGAACAAGGAGGTCTTGCTGCAGTTGTACAGGGCCTTGGTGAGGCCGCACCTTGAGTATTGTGTGCAGTTTTGGTCGCCTTATCTGAGGAAGGATTTTCTTGCCATGGAAGGAGTGCAGCGAAGATTCACCAGGCTGATACCTGGGATGGCAGGAATGACGTATGAAGAGAGATTGGGTCGATTGGGCTTGTACTCGCTGGAGTTTAGAAGAATGAGAGGGGATCTCATTGAAACTTATAAAATTCTAACCGGACTAGACAGACTAGATGCAGGAAGGATGTTCCCGATGGCGGGGGAGTCCAGAACCAGGGGTCACAGTCTAAAGGATAAGGGGTAGACCTTTTAGGACAGAAATGAGGAGGAATTTCTTCACCCAGAGAGTGGTGAACCTGTGGAATTCTCCACCACAGAGGGCAGCAGAGGCCAATAAACGGTGGCATAGTGGTTAGCACTGTTGCCTCACAGCGCCAGGGACCCGGGTTCGAATCCGGCCTCGGGCGACTGTCTGTGTGGAGTTTGCACATTCTCCCCGTGTTTGCGTGGGTTTCCTCCGGGTGCTCCGGTTTCCTCCCACAGTCCAAAGATGCGCGAGTTAGGTTGATTGGCTATGATAAATTGACCCTTAGTGTTAGGGGGATTAAATACGTGGGGTTACAGGGATAGGGTGGGATATGTGTTGGTGTAGGGATTACGGGGATCGGGTGGGATATGTGTCGGTGCAGGCTCGATGGGCCGAAATGGCCTCTATCTGCACTGTGGGGTTTCTGTGATTTCTGTGATATTCAAGGAGGAGTTGGATATATTTCTTAAGGCTAAAGGGATCAAGGGGTATGGGGAGAAAGCAGGGACCGGGTACTGAATTTGGATGATCAGCCATGATCGCATTGAATGGCGGAGCAGGCTCGAGGGGCCGATTGGCCTACTCCTGCTCCTATCTTCCATGTTTCTATGTAAACTCTGAAGGCGAGCTGAAAATAGTTGTTACTGTAATCCTCTGTTAACAAGGTTATAATGACCTGAATTGCCTCCCCCGCCGCAACGTGTCGGGTCTGCTCTGCTCTGACAGACCTGACATTTGGGAAAGGCACGTGGTGGCGGGTTGACAGCGAGGTCCCGACCCACTGGGGAAAAATCCATTTTCCCACCCGACCCGCCACTGATCGCGCCCGCTGACCCCTGCGAAATTCCCCCCTCACTGGGAATGTATCTCACTCTGTCCAACTGCCCATATATTCAGGGACTGTCCGTTAATGTATTTATTAAATAAAGTGCTGTCTGTGTGGAGCCTTTAAATGTCCCTCAGTCCGGTCTCATTCCCTGATGATGAGAATTACCCTCCTGGAGCTCAGTGACCGGCCTCGTCATGTTTGGAGAAACTTGTCTCAGTTCTGCTGCTCCTTAAATCCCGGATTTTATGGGAATCGGTCGAATTTCCCAGAATTAAATGATAAAGCGGTGATTCCCTGTGCTTTCTACTCTGTGCATTATATTAATCTGTACAATAACTCTGGGTGAGTTATATTGTGAAACGCTCACTGCTGCTGTAAAATCCGCCCCCCAGGATTTTATATAACAAGGAGAATTAATTCTGAAATAAAAACAGGAAATGCTGGAAATACCCAGCAGGTCAGGCAGCATCTAGAGAGAGAGAAACAGAGTTAATGTTTCAGGACAAGGACCCCTCGTTAGAACTGGAACAAGTTACAGATGTTTAAGCAAGTGTCGGGGCCGGGAAAGGTGGGGGGAGCGGAGGACAGAACAAAAGGGAAGGTCTGTGATAGGGTGGAAGACAGGAGAGATTAAATGTGGAGGCTGGTGGGGTGAAAGGTGAAGACAAGGGGAACCTATCGTGGTTCTGGGAGGGAGGGGCAGGGGTGAGAGCAGAAGTGTGGGAAACAGAACAGACACGGTCAAGAGCCGCGTCAACCACGGTAGAGGGGAATCCTCGGTTGAGGGAAAAGGAAGACATGTCGGAAGCACTGGATGGAACGTGGCATCATCAGAAAAACTGGGAGAATGGGCCAGCGTCCTTACAGGAAGTGAGGTGGGAGGAAGTGTATTCCAGGTAGCTGTGGGAGTCAGAGGGCTTATAGTGAATGTTTGTCAATAGCAGCAAGAGAGTTTATTCTGTCCCGTTACAAGTTTTAAATGTCCCTGTGCTCCTAGTTTATAGGGGAGGGGAGTCTCTCACTTTATTCCCATTATTAAACTGGCTCTACATTTATTTCGGGGTAACTGGCCCGACAGTTTTTGGGGAATTTTCGGAAGTTCCCTCCCCGAGCGGGGCCTCACACACAGGGGGTGGATTATGGGGAATTCCCGGGTTCACTGCCCCCGGTTTACCCAGGAGCCGCCCGCTGTGTGCGAGGCCCCACCGCTGGCCGGTGTGTGTCTGTACTCCGGTTAGATTGGAACCTTTTCACCAGCAGGTTTAAGATCCTGAATATCAACCTTTACTCAATGTTCAGGACTGTGAATAATTGTAAACATTTACAGCTGAAAGAATTCCCGATTCCCCAATATTCCCAATCCAGGAAACTACCCCCTCGACAGGACACACCCTGCACGGTATTGGAGTAAATATCGAACTGTTAGTGATTTAAACTCGGGTTTCTCTCCTGTTTCTAGTTGAAATGGTGGATGTGGAAAACATTTTAAATTAATTTTATCTTTACTGCCGGATTATATTTTATATGTTTACCTGTCCAGCCTTATTAAACGTGATTTATTGTAATTAAATTATCAGACTCTCAGTGACCTGTATCTGCTGATCCGATAAAGACTGTAAAATCCCTACTTGTTCACAAGGATCCATTTTAGATTCTCCAGTCCTTAGGGAATTACTGACCGATCCTCTTATTATTGGTCATATTTGTGTTGAATCCGCTTCTCCCTGGTTTAACTGAACTGTTTGTTTCCCTACATTACGGAGCAACAACACAATCCGTGACTGTTCTACAATTCACCCAACAGTTAGAGACAAATAAACAGTTACCTCAACACCTGGCATTTGTGCAGTACGGGTCCCAGCCGCTGGAGTCCTTCACACTGAATGGAGCAGCCTCCTAGATCGAGGCCTTTTATTGAATCACAGAGTCCAATGATGTGAGACAGGACCGCACAGTCAATCGGGGTCAATGTCAATTCACGAAATGTAAGTGTTTCCACAGATCCCACTGTGGTCTGAGCCAGTGCTTTATTCTGAGACTCAAACAGGTAGTGGAATGTGTTCAGGAGGTTCCTTTTATCAGTTTCACTCCCTGTGTCTCCAATCTGTCCTTCAATCTTCTCCTTCACCCAGTCAATCACTCGGCAGGTGGTTTGATGAAGAAATGGACCCAGAAACTCCTCCAGGGGCCGAGCTGCCCGTGGGGAGGAGAGACCAGCAACAAAACGGAGAAATATCTCAAATCGCCCATCTTCCTTGCTGTGGGATTCTCCGAGGAGTTTCAGGATGTCCCCAGAATCTGGAGTCAGGAATTGTGCGAGTGCGGCTACAAACTCTTGGATGGTGAGGTGTGGGAATGTGTACACCACGCTCTGGACAGAATCATCTCTCTCCAAAAGTTCCATCATGAATCCAGACAGGAACTGGGAAGGTTGTAGATTGTACTTGATCAAATCTCCATTTCCAAACACAATCTTCTTCTCGGAGACTCCTGTGAAGGCCATCTCACCAAGCTTCAGTAACACATCACGGGGGCTTTCAATCTCTCGGCCATGGTTTTTCAGAATGTTGTAAATATAGTAGGAATATAGTTGGGTGATGGTCTTGGGAACTCGCAGCTGATTCCTGTCTCTTTGTGTAAAGAAGGGGCCCAGTGACAGACCGAGGATCCAGCAGTAGGAAGGGTTGTAGCACATTGTGTACAGGATCTCGTTCTCTTCCACATGTTTGAAAACAGCTGCTGCCACCGCCTGATCTTCAAAAAACTTGTTGAAATATTCCTTCCGTTCTTCACCAACAAATCCCAGGATTTCAGCCCAGACACTGATCTCAGCCTTTTCCAATAAATGTAATGCAGTGGGGCGGCTGGTCACTAGCACTGAACATCCTGGGAGCAGCTTGTGCTGTATTAAACTGTACACAATGTCAGACACTCTACATCGGCATTCGGGATCCGTGCACCTGTGCTGAGGTTCAGTATTTCTCCGATTGTCAGCAAAATCGATCCTGTCCTTGAATTCATCCAAACCATCAAATATAAACAGCAATCCCTCTGGGTTCTTCCAGAGCTCTCCCAGAATATTCCTCAAGTAAGGATAGAAAATGAGTATCAGATTCCACAGGTTTATTTTACAGTTAATAGCGTTCAAATCCCGGAATTTAAAACTGAAAACAAATTGAAAGTTTGGGTATATTTTCCCAGTGGCCCAGTCATGAACAATCTTTTGTACCATTGTTGTTTTTCCAATCCCAGGGACTCCGCTCACTGCTCCTGAACTCCCAGATTTGGATTCTCTCTGGGAAAAACTGCTGTGGAACAATTGATCAGTTCGTATTTTTTCCAGCTCTCCCCAGAGATGTTGTTTTCTCCACTCTTCATGGTCTCGGCCTCTTGCCAGCAGTTCATGTTCTACAAGTGTCCGATCTCGAACAGTCGAAATGATCGTTAGTTCAGCGTATCGATCAACCAGCTGGAAAATCTTAACCTTCTCCTTTATTAGGATCGTGTTCAGTCTCAGTGTTTCAGTTTGTACCCGGAGTGTTTCCTTGTGTTTCTGCTGAACATCTTCAATTAGAACAGACAGAAAGTGGTTTCAATGTTAGTTGTATTGACAAAAACAACTTCTCAATAACATTGAATGTTCAGTAAAATATTGCACGGTTTAATTCACAGCTTCAATAGACGTGCGTGTAGAAATTAAATCTCAGTTAATGGAAACCTCGTTTGAAAGCGAACAATGGTCGAGAAAAGTTTCAAATCCTCACTTGATTCTAATATTCACTGAACATGGAGGTTTCAATGAAGGTGATATTTTCCCTCTGATGGTTAATACTCTCCGGCCTGTGCTGTGCTTTAGAAATCACATTACAAATCCACACATGATCCTGTTTATATGACAGTAGAAGTTCTAGTGGATCAAACTCTGAAACCGTCAGTGGTGATTCCCTTCTGAAGCAATGGAAAACGGGATTGATCGCTCACCGAGAGGGACAATGTGCAGAAGACCCGCCGTTAGTGTATCAGACCGTGGGCTGGTTATCTGGGTTAGTGTGTACACTGGGAGAGGGACAGACTGTGAATGGACAGAACTTGCACTGTTACTGTATCAGGCCGTGGGCAGGTTATCTGGGTTAGTGTGTACACTGGGAGAGGGACAGACTGTGAATGGACAGAACTTGCACTGTTACTGTATCAGACCGTGGGCAGGTTATCTGGGTTAGTGTGTACACTGGGAGAGGGACAGACTGTGAATGGACAGAACTTGCACTGTTACTGTATCAGACCGTGGGCAGGTTATCTGTGTTAGTGTGAACACTGGGAGAGGGACAGACTGTGAATGGACAGAACTTGCACTGTTACTGTATCAGACCGTGGGCAGGTTATCTGGGTTAGTGTGTACACTGGGAGAGGGACAGACTGTGAATGGACAGAACTTGCACTGTTACTGTATCAGACCGTGGGCAGGTTATCTGGGTTAGTGTGTACACTGGGAGAGGGACAGACTGTGAATGGACAGAACTTGCACTGCTCCTGTATCAGACCGTGGGCTGGTTATCTGGGTTAGTGTGTACACTGGGAGAGGGACAGACTGTGAATGGACAGAACTTGCACTGTTACTGTATCAGACCGTGGGCAGGTTATCTGGGTTAGTGTGTACACTGGGAGAGGGACAGACTGTGAATGGACAGAACTTGCACTGTTACTGTATCAGACCGTGGGCAGGTTATCTGGGTTAGTGTGTACACTGGGAGAGGGACAGACTGTGAATGGACAGAACTTGCACTGTTACTGTATCAGACCGTGGGCAGGTTATCTGGGTTAGTGTGTACACTGGGAGAGGGACAGACTGTGAATGGACAGAACTAGCACTGTTACTGTATCAGACCGTGGGCAGGTTATCTGGGTTAGTGTGTACACTGGGAGAGGGACAGACTGTGAATGGACAGAACTTGCACTGTTACTGTATCAGACCGCGGGCAGGTTATCTGGGTTAGTGTGTACACTGGGAGAGGGACAGACTGTGAATGGACAGAACTAGCACTGTTACTGTATCAGACCGTGGGCAGGTTATCTGGGTCAGTGTGTACACTGGGAGAGGGACAGATTGTGAATGGACAGAACTAGCACTGTTACTGTATCAGACCGTGGGCAGGTTATCTGGGTTAGTGTGTACACTGGGAGAGGGACACACTGTGAATGGACAGATCTTGCACTGTTACTGTATCAGACCGTGGGCAGGTTATCTGGGTTAGTGTGTACACTGGGAGAGGGACAGACTGTGAATGGACAGAACTTGCACTGTTACTGTATCAGACCGTGGGCAGGTTATCTGGGTTAGTGTGTACACTGGGAGAGGGACAGACTGTGAATGGACAGAACTAGCACTGTTACTGTATCAGACCGTGGGCAGGTTATCTGGGTTAGTGTGTACACTGGGAGAGGGACAGACTGTGAATGGACAGAACTTGCACTGTTACTGTATCAGACCGTGGGCAGGTTATCTGGGTCAGTGTGTACACTGGGAGAGGGACAGATTGTGAATGGACAGAACTAGCACTGTTACTGTATCAGACCGTGGGCAGGTTATCTGGGTTAGTGTGTACACTGGGAGAGGGACACACTGTGAATGGACAGATCTTGCACTGTTACTGTATCAGACCGTGGGCAGGTTATCTGGGTTAGTGTGTACACTGGGAGAGGGACAGACTGTGAATGGACAGAACTTGCACTGTTACTGTATCAGACCGTGGGCAGGTTATCTGTGTTAGTGTGTACACTGGGGGAGGGACAGACTGTGAATGGACAGAACTTGCACTGTTACTGTATCAGACCGTGGGCAGGTTATCTGGGTTAGTGTGTACACTGGGGGAGGGACAGACTGTGAATGGACAGAACTTGCACTGTTACTGTATCAGACCGTGGGCAGGTTATCTGTGTTAGTGTGTACACTGGGAGAGGGACAGACTGTGAATGGATAGGACTTGCACTGCTCCTGTATCAGGCCGTGGGCAGGTTATCTGGGTTAGTGTGTACACTGGGAGAGGGACACACTGTGAATGGACAGAACTTGCACTGTTACTGTATCAGACCGTGGGCAGGTTATCTGGGTTAGTGTGTGATATACCTATCAATTCCTCCAATAAAAGGCGAAGAGTTACGAAGGTGACTAAAGGTTTTTATTGACTAAATAACAGAGCCCACTCTCGTGGGTGATCCGATCCAAGCAGGAGGAATACCAGTCAGTCGCTCACCTTTATACCTGGCCTGGTGGGTGGAGCCAAGGCGGAGTCGGCGGTGGTCATCCCAGGTATAGCAGTGTGGCAAGAGGCGACCTCGTACCGTGATACAATAGTGGTCAGTGATACAGTTATAACGAACAGTGGTGAACAGTGCTAACTACTAACAGTGATACGATAGTGAACGTGGTTTACCACATTCACCCCTTGTTTAGAATTAAGTCCGGCGGGGTGAAGTGTACTACCAATTCTGGTAGGTCAGTCTGTCCGGAGGCTTCGTAAGCCTCTCCGATCGCCGCAGCGGTGGTGTTGCCTTATCCGGTGCTGGTGCCTTATCCGGTGTTGATGCTGGTGTTTGCGTGGTCGGCGAGGGCTCGTGGGGTTCCGGCATGCCGTCTACCTGGGCTGGGGTTGGGGGGGGTGGTGGCGGTGTTTCCGGATCGGCTGAGGGTGCGAGGTCTCGTAGGGAGACAGTGTCCTCCCGCCCGTCTGGGTACGCCACGTAGGCGTACTGGGGGTTGGCGTGCAGGAGGTTCACCCTCTCGACCAGGGGGTCCGTTTTATGGGCCCTCACGTGTTTCCGCAGCCAGACCGGCCCCGGGGCGGTCAGCCAGGTTGGTAGAGTGGTTCCCGTAGTCGACTTCCTGGGGAAAACGAACATTCGTTCATGGGGGGTGGTGTTAGTGGCCGTGCAAAGTAATGACCGGATGGAGTGCAGCGCTGTCGGGAGGACTTCTTGCCAGCGGGAGGTTGGGAGGCCCTTAGACTTTAAGGCTAAGAGGACGGCCTTCCATACCGTCGCGTTCTCTCTTTCCACCTGACCGTTACCTCTGGGGTTGTAGCTGGTGGTCCTGCTTGCTGCAATACCTCTCTCTAGGAGGAATTGCCGGAGTTCCTCGCTCATGAAGGAGGAGCCCCGGTCGCTGTGTATATAGTTCGGGAACCCGAACAAGGCGAAGAGGGCATTCAGGCACTTGATGACCGTGCTACTGGTCATGTCGGGGCAGGGGAAGGCAAAGGGGAAACGGGAGTACTCATCAACGATGTTGAGGAAGTACACATTACGGTCAGAGGACGGGAGGGGCCCCTTAAAGTCGATGCTCAGGCGCTCGAAGGGGCGGGTGGCCTTGATCAGGCTTGCTCGGTCCGGCCTATAGAAGTGCGGTTTGCACTCCGCACAGGTCTGGCAGTTCCTGGTCATGGTCCTGACCTCCTCGATGGAGTAGGTCAGGTTGCGGGCCTTAATGAAATGGTAGAGTCTGGTGACTCCGGGGTGGCAGAGCTGGTCGTGGAGGGTCTGAAGCCTATCGATATGCGCGCTGGCGCATGTCATTCGTGAAAGGGCATCAGGGGATTCGTTCAGCTTGCCTGGCCGGTACAAGATCTCATAATCGTAGGTGGAGAGCTCGATTCTCCATCTCAAAATCTTGTCATTCTTGATTTTGCCCTTCAGCTTGTTATTAAACATGAAAGCCACCGAACGCTGGTCGGTGAGGAGGGTAAATCGTTTGCCTGCCAGGTAGTGCCTCCAGCGCCGTACTGCCTCCACGATCGCCTGGGCCTCTTTCTCGACCGACGAATGTCGGATCTCGGGGCCCTGTAGGGTCCTTGAGAAGAAGGCCACTGGCCTCCCCTCCTGGTTTAGGGTGGCGGCTAAGGCGAAGTCGGATGCGTCGCTCTCCACCTGGAAGGGGATGGACTCGTCCACTGCGTGCATCGTGGCCTTGGCTATGTCTCCCTTAATGAGGGAGAAGGCCGCGCACGCCTCCTCCGTGAGGGGGAAGGAAGTGGCTTTCAGGAGGGGTCTGGCTTTGTCCGCGTAATTGGGTACCCATTGGGCATAGTAGGCGAAAAGCCCCAGGGTTCTCCTAAGTGCTTTAGGGCAGTGGGGGAGGGGTAGCTCCATGAGGGGGCGCATTCTTTCTGGGTCGGGGCCGATGATTCCGTTCTCCACTACGCAGCCGAGGATGGCAAGGCGTGTGGTGTTAAACACGCATTTCTCCTTATTGTAGGTGAGGTTCAGCCGTTGGGCCGTACGGAGGAATTTCTCCAGATTCGCGTCATGTTCCTGCCGGTCGCGGCCGCAGATAGTGACGTTATCTAGGTAGGGGAATGTAGCCTGCAGTTCGTTCTGGTCAACCATCTGGTCCATCTCCCTTTGGAAGACCGAGACCCCATTAGTGACACCGAAGGGGACCCTAAGGAAGTGGTATAGGCGCCCATTCGCCTCGAAGGCGGTATACTGGCGGTCCTCAGGGTGGATAGGGAGTTGGTGGTAGGCCGACTTCAGGTCGATGGTCGAGAATACTTTATACTGTGCAATCTGATTGACCATGTCAGATATGCGGGGGAGGGGGTATGCGTCCAGCTGGGTATATCTGTTTATGGTCTGGCTGTAGTCGATGACCAGGCGGTTTTTATCGCCGGTCTTTACGACTACGACCTGGGCACGCCAGGGGCTGCTGCTCCCCTCGATAATGCCCTCTTTCAGGAGGCGCCGCACCTCAGAGCTAATGAAGGCTCTGTCCCCGGCGCTATACCGCCTGCTCTTGGTAGCGACGGGTTTGCAGTCAGGGGTAAGGTTAGCAAACAGAGAGGGTGGCGGGACCTTGAGGGTGGAGAGGCTGCAGGTGTTACGCGGTGGGCGGTTTAACGTTTGCTGGTTGTTGACTGTGAGTGGGGGGAGGGGTCCACCGTATGCTAGGGTTACGCTTTGGAGGTGGGATTGGAAGTCCAGCCCTAGTAGGACGGCAGCGCAGAGATGGGGGAGGACGAGGAGTTTAAAGTTTTTATACTCCGTGCCCTTAACCGACAGGGTCACGACACAGTAGCCGCTGATGTCCGTGGCGTGGGACCTCGATGCCATCGAGATTCGGCTGCGCGTTGGTAGGACAGAGAGGGAGTAGTGGCTCACCGTGTCTGGGTGGATGAAGCTCTCCGTGCTTCCGCTGTCGAACAGGCAGGTCATGGCGTGGCCGTTCACTTTGATGTCCATCATTGACTTGGACAGATGGTGCGGGCGGGCTTGGTCCAGGGTGACGGAAGCTAGTGTGTAGCTGAGCGAGTCGTTGTCATCTGCGGGCGAGGCGGTCGGGCGTGGTGAGTAAAATGGCGTCTCCCACGAGGTAGGGCAAAATGACGGAGAAGATGGCTGCCCCCGTAGCTCACATGAGGCACTATTGGGGTCGGTTGCCTTAATCAAAGATGGCCGCCCCCATGACTCATGTGTGGGGATGCTGGCCTCAGTTGCCCTAAACAAAGATGGCCACCCCCATGACTCATGTGTGGGGATGCTGGCCTCAGTTGCCCTAAACGAAGATGGCCGCCCCCATAGTTCGCATGCGGCACTGCTGGCCTCTGAGGATCCGCTCCTGCAGGCCTTGGAGAAGTGGCCTTTCTTCAGGCAGGTTCTGCATGTGGAGTTCTTGGCTGGGCAGCGCGACCTCGGGTGCTTCTCCTGGCCACAAAAAAAACAGCCGGCGGCCCGATCGCGGATGCCCGATGTCGGGGCCGGTGCCGGGGGTGGCGGGGCCGGTCGGGTCCGGGACGCCGACGCAGAGGTAGGTCCCGGGGGCGGCGCTGGGAAGGGTGCTGTGGTAGGGGTCGGGCCCGAGTCCCAGGGTCGCGAGCAGTACCTGGTGAATGCTTCCTGATCTTGGTGGGCCACTTCCAGGGAGATAGCGAGGGCTTCAGCTTTTTCCATGCTGAGGTCTTTAGCTTCCAGCAGTCTTTGCCGTGAGTACTCGGACCGTAGGCCTTTCAGGAATGCGTCGCGGATATTATCTTCAGTATTTTCGGCTGCCGACACCGATTTAAAGTCACAGTTCCTGGCGAGTGCATATAGCGCCTGTGAGAATTCGGCTACTGATTCTCCTGGCTGTTGCGGCCGTGATCTTAGGAGGTGCCTAGCGTACATGTAGTTTACCGGGGTCCGGTACTTCTGTTTCAGCAGGTTGATGGCGGTCTCGTAGGTAGTCATGTCCTCGATGAGAGTGTATACTCTCGGGCTCAGTTGCGCCTGCAGGACACTTAGTTTGGATGCCTGAGGGACGCTGGATTCTCTCAGGTATGATTCGAAGCAGACCAGCCAGTGTTTAAAGTCTGCGGCTGAGTTTGCTGCTCGTGGGTTCAGGTCCAGGTACGGCGGTCTGAGGGCTCGCAGCCAAGCTGGCTGGTGTGGCTGTGCTCCTGGGAGCTGCGCTGGTGGCTCCTCCGCCGGTTGTGACTCGTTGTCGGACATCATTAAATTTAGTCAATAAAATTGATATACCTATCAATTCCTCCAATAAAAGGCGAAGAGTTACGAAGGTGACTAAAGGTTTTTATTGACTAAATAACAGAGCCCACTCTCGTGGGTGATCCGATCCAAGCAGGAGGAATACCAGTCAGTCGCTCACCTTTATACCTGGCCTGGTGGGTGGAGCCAAGGCGGAGTCGGCGGTGGTCATCCCAGGTATAGCAGTGTGGCAAGAGGCGACCTCGTACCGTGATACAATAGTGGTCAGTGATACAGTTATAACGAACAGTGGTGAACAGTGCTAACTACTAACAGTGATACGATAGTGAACGTGGTTTACCACAGTGTGTACACTGGGAGAGGGACAGACTGTGAATGGACAGAAGTTGCACTGTTACTGTATCAGACCGTGGGCAGGTTATCTGGGTTAGTGTGTACACTGGGGGAGGGACAGACTGTGAATGGACAGGACTTGCACTGTTACTGTATCAGACCGTGGGCAGGTTATCTGGGTTAGTGTGTACACTGGGAGAGGGACAGACTGTGAATGGACAGAAGTTGCACTGTTACTGTATCAGACCGTGGGCAGGTTATCTGGGTTAGTGTGTACACTGGGAGAGGGACAGACTGTGAATGGACAGAACTTGCACTGTTACTGTATCAGGCCGTGGGCAGGTTATCTGGGTTAGTGTGTACACTGGGAGAGGGACAGACTGTGAATGGACAGATCTTGCACTGTTACTGTATCAGACCGTGGGCAGGTTATCTGGGTTAGTGTGTACACTGGGAGAGGGACAGACTGTGAATGGACAGAACTTGCACTGTTACTGTATCAGACCAGTCGGGAGCAGCGGGAGCAGCGAGGAGGAGCTCGGGAGAAAACCCGGCGACCAGCGAGGCCCGAGACCAGTCGGGAGCAGTGATTCAGAGCCGGTATAAAAACCGGAGAGAGGCGAGGCCCGAGACCAGTCGGGAGCAGCGGGAGCAGCGAGGAGGAGCTCGGGAGAAAACCCGGCGACCAGCGAGGCCCGAGACCAGTCGGGAGCAGTGATTCAGAGCCGGTATAAAAACCGGAGAGAGGCGAGGCCCGAGACCAGTCGGGAGCAGCGGGAGCAGCGAGGAGGAGCTCGGGAGAAAACCCGGCGACCAGCGAGGCCCGAGACCAGTCGGGAGCAGTGATTCAGAGCCGGTATAAAAACCGGAGAGAGGCGAGGCCCGAGACCAGTCGGGAGCAGCGGGAGCAGCGAGGAGGAGCTCGGGAGAAAACCCGGCGACCAGCGAGGCCCGAGACCAGTCGGGAGCAGTGATTCAGAGCCGGTATAAAAACCGGAGAGAGGCGAGGCCCGAGACCAGTCGGGAGCAGCGGGAGCAGCGAGGAGGAGCTCGGGAGAAAACCCGGCGACCAGCGAGGCCCGAGACCAGTCGGGAGCAGTGATTCAGAGCCGGTATAAAAACCGGAGAGAGGCGAGGCCCGAGACCACAGCTGGGGCAGTCGGGAGAGCAGGAGGCCAGTAACTGGTGAGTTTAAAAGCTCACCTTTCGCGGGCTTTTTCTTTCACAGCTGGTGCAGACGGGAGAGCAGGAGGCCAGTAACTCTTATATAGGTGGAGCTGTTGCTAAACCCGAAACACTACAGTGTAGTGTCTCCCACCCTTCCACCTCCTCTAACCTTTTAGGGGTTAGGGGAAGTTGAAAAGGTAGGTTCAATTTATTTTATTTCAGGAGCCTAACCTAGGTGGAGAAGGTTCCAGGACAGGAGGCGGCAGTGAAAATACAACACCAGAAAACAGGTAGGTGACTGGTTGGTGAGTACTTTCACAAACTTATTCTAAGTAGAATTCAATAGTTAAGCTAAATCGTAGTAAATAAAAGGGTATTGTAAGGGTTAAGTCATGGAAGGGCAGCTCGGACCCGTGTCATGCTTCTCCTGTGCCATGTGGGAAATCAGGGACACTGTCCCTGACAACTATGTGTGCAGGAAGTGTGTCCAGCTGCAGCTCCTAGCAGACCGCATGGCGGCGCTGGAGCTGCGAATGGACTCACTCTGGAGCATACGCGATGCTGAGGATGTTGTGGATAGCACATTCAGTGAGTTGGTCACACCGCAGGTAAAGGCTAGCTCAGACAGTAAATGGGTGACCAAAAGGCAGGGTAAAGGCAGGAAGGTAGTGCAGGAGTCACCTGCGGTCATCTCCCTCCAAAACAGGTTTACCGTTTTGGGTACTGTTGGGGGAGATGACTTATCAGGGGAAGGCACCAGCAGCCAGGTTCAGGGCACCATGACTGGCTCTGCTGCACAGAAGGGTGGGAAAAAAAGGGATAGGGCTATAGTGATAGGGGATTCAATTGTAAGGGGGATAGATAGGAGTTTCTGTGGCCGAGACCGAGACTCCAAGATGGTATGTTGCCTCCCTGGTGCAAGGGTCAAGGATGTCTCGGAGCGGGTGCAGAGCATTCTGAAGGGGGAGGGGGATCAGCCAGTTGTCGTGGTACATGTAGGTACCAACGATGTAGGTAAAAAGAGGGAGGAGGTCCTACAAGCTGAATTTAGGGAGTTAGGAGCTAAATTGAAAAGTAGGACCTCAAAGGTAGTAATCTCTGGATTGCTACCAGTGCCACGAGCTAATAAGTTTAGAGAGAGTAAGATAGATAAGCTAAATACGTGGCTTGAGCAGTGGTGCAAGGGAGAGGGATTTAAATTCTTGAGGCATTGGAACCAGTTCTTGGGGAGGAGTGACCTGTACCAAGGGGACGGTCTACACCTGAGCTGTGAGGGTGCCGATGTCCTCGGGGTAATATTTTCTAGGGCGGTTCGGGAGGATTTAAACTAATTTGGCAGGGGGATGGGAACCTAGATAGTGGAAAAGAGGGAAGTCATATGAAGTCAGAAATAGATGGTAGAAAGGTGAGAAGCAATAAGCAAAGGAGAGAAACACAAAGGGCCAAACTAATTCATAATGAGAGTGTGAAAAAAGCAAGCCTGAAGGCTTTGTATCTTAATGCTAGAAGCATTAGGAACAAGGTGGATGAATTAGTTGTGGAAATAGAGGTAAACAAGTATGATTTGATTGGGATTACAGAAACGTGGCTGCAGGGTGGGCAAGGCTGGGAACTTAACATCCAGGGATATACAATATTTAGGAAGGATCGGCAAAAAGGTAGGGGAGGTGGGGTAGCATTGCTGGTAAAGGAGGGGATTAATGCAATGGAAAGGAAGGATATTAACTCGGATGAAACGGAATCTGTATGGGTAGAAATGAGAAATAGCAAGGGGAGGAAAACGTTAGTGGGTGTGATATATAGGCCTCCAAATAGTAATATGGAGGTGAGGGAAGGCATAAAAAGGGAAATTAGAGAAGCGTGCGATAAGAGCACAGCTGTCATCATGGGTGACTTTAATTTACATATTGATTGGACTACCCAAATTAGTAAAAATTCTGAGGAGGAGGAATTCCTGGAATGTTTTCGGGACGGTTATCTGGACCAATATGTCGAGGAGCCGACTCGAGATCAGGCCATTTTAGACTGGGTATTGTGCAATGAGAAGGGACTTATCAACAATCTTCTTGTACGAGGCCCCTTGGGTCAGAGCGATCATAATATGATCGAGCTCTCAGTCGAGATGGAGAGTGAGGAAATTGAATCAGAGACTAAGGTCCAGAACTTAAATAAAGGGAATTACGAGGGTATGAGACGGGAATTGGGTAAGATTGATTGGGTGGTGTTTCTGGGGGGATTGACAGTGGATAGACAATGGCAAGCATTCAAAGATAGAATGGAAGAATTCCAGAACATGTTTATACCGGTTTGGCATAAAAATAAACCTAAAAAGGTGACTCAACCGTGGATAACGAGGGAAATTAGGGACAGCATAAAATAAAAAAAAAGGGCATATCAACTGGCAAAAAAAAGCACCAGACCGGAAGATTGGGGGCAGTACAGGATACAGCAAAAGAGGACAAAGGGATTAATCAGGAAGGGGAAAATAGAATACGAAAGTAAACTTGCAGCAAACATAAAGACAGACTGCAAAAGCTTTTATCGGTATATCAGGAGGAAAAGACTGGTAAAATCCCAAGTCGGTCCCTTGCAGTCCGATTCGGGAGAATATATAATGGAGAATAAGGAAATGGCAGACCAATTAAACTCATACTTTGGTTCTGTATTCACAAAGGAGGACACAAATAACCTCCCAGGAATATCGGCAAACATAGGGACTAATGAGAGGGAGGAGCTGACAGAAATTAGTATCTCTAGGGATATGGTGTTGGGTAAGTTGAGGGGACTGAAGGCCGACAAATCCCCGGGGCCTGATAAACTACATCCTAGGGTACTTAAGGAGGTGGCCCTGGAGATAGCAGATGCTCTAAGGATCATCTTCCGGAACTCCATTGACTCGGGAACAGTACCCGTGGATTGGAGGGTAGCTAATGTTACCCCAATATTTAAAAAGGGGGGTAGAGAGAAAGCAGGGAATTATAGACCAGTAAGCCTTACATCGGTTGTGGGCAAAATGCTAGAGTCCATTATTAAGGATAAAATAGCGGAGCACTTGACAAATGGGGAAAGGATCGGACAGAGTCAACATGGATTTACAAAGGGTAAATCGTGTTTGACTAATCTGCTGGAATTTTTTGAGGAAGTAACTGGTAAAATAGATGGGGGAGAGCCAGTGGATGTGGTGTACCTTGACTTCCAGAAAGCCTTCGATAAGGTTCCACACAAAAGATTATCATGCAAAATTAAGGCTCATGGGATTGGGGGCAAAGTATTAACGTGGATAGAGAACTGGCTGGCGGATAGAAAACAGAGAGTTGGAATAAACGGCTCGTTTTCGGAGTGGCAGGCAGTGACCAGCGGGGTGCCGCAAGGATCTGTCCTGGGACCCCAGCTGTTCACAATATATATAAATGATCTGGATCAGGGAATTGGATGCAATATTTCCAAATTCGCTGACGACACTAAACTAGGAGGAGGGGTGGGCTCTGATGAGGATGTCAGGAGGCTACAGTGCGATTTGGACAGGTTGGGAGAATGGGCGGATACGTGGCAGATGCACTATAATGTGGATAAATGCGAGGTTATCCACTTTGGGGGTAAAAACAGGAGGGTAGATTATTATCTAAATGGCAATAGATTGGGAGATGGGGAAGTGCAGAGGGACCTGGGTGTTCTTGTGCACCAGTCACTGAAGGAGAGCATGCAGGTGCAACAGGCGATTAAGAAGGCAAATGGTATGTTGGCCTTCATATCAAGGGGGTTCGAGTATAGGAATAGGGATACCTTACTACAGCTGTACAAGGTGCTGGTGAGACCGCATCTGGAGTATTGTGTACAGTTTTGGTCGCCCCATCTGCGGAAGGATGTTCTTGCCATGGAAAGAGTGCAGCGGCGATTCACCAGGCTGATACCTGGAATGGCGGGAATGACCTACGAGGAGAGATTGAATAGTTTGGGCTTGTACTCACTGGAGTTTAGAAGATTGAGAGGGGATCTCATCGAAACATATAAAATTATGGCAGGCCTGGACAGGCTGAATTCAGAGAGAATGTTTCCAATGGCAGGGGAGCACAGAACCAGGGGCCACAGTCTAAAAATAGCGGGCAAATCATTTAAAACAGAGATGAGGAAGAATTTCTTCACTCAAAGAGTGGTGAGCCTGTGGAATTCCCTGCCACAGAGGGCTGTGAAGGCTAATTCAATAAATATTTTCAAGAGAGAATTGGATATATTTCTGAAGGCTAAGGGGATTAAGGGTTACGGAGAAAAGGCGGGGACGGGGTACTGAACTGGTAAGATCAGCTAAGATCTCAGAGGAAGATCAGCCATGATCTCATTGAATGGCGGAGCAGGCTCGAAGGGCCGAATGGCCTACTCCTGTTCCTATCTCTATGTTTCTATGTTTTCTATGCTTTAAAAGTTCCAGGGAAATGATACGCCATCAACGTTTTCACACTGGGGAGAGACCGTTCAGGTGCTCGCACTGTGGGACTGGGTTCAGGCGGACATCTGAGCTCACTGTACACCAGCGCACTCACACTGGGGAGAGACCGTTCACCTGCTCCGTGTGTGGGAAGGGATTCACTCGCTCATCCACCCTGCTTACACACCAGCGAGTTCACTCTGATGAGAGACCTTTTAAATGCTCGGACTGTGGGAAGTGCTTTAAAGGTTCCGGGGAACTAATACACCATCAACGTGTTCACACTGATGAGAGACCGTTCAGGTGCTCTCACTGCGGGACTGGGTTCAGGCAGTCATCTGACCTCACTGTCCACCAGCGCACTCACACTGGGGAGAGACCATTCACCTGCTCCGTGTGTGGGAAGGGATTCACTAATTCATCCAACCTGCTGACACACCGGCGAGTTCACTCTGAGAGACCTTTTAACTGCCCGGACTGTGGGAAGTGCTTTAAAAGTTCCGGGGAAATGATACACCATCAAAGTGTTCACACTGACGAGAGACCGTTCAGGTGCTCTCACTGCGGGACTGGGTTTAGGCAGTCATCTGACCTCACTGTACACCTGCGCAGTCACAGTGGGGAGAGGCCATTCACCTGCCCTGAGCGTGGGAAGGGATTCACTCAGTCATCCCACCTGCTGAGACACCAGCGAGTTCACACTGGGGAGAGGCCGTTCACCTGCCCTGAGTGTGGGAAGGGATTCACTCAGTCATCCAACCTGCTGACACACCAGCGAGTTCACACTGGGGAGAGGCCTGAGGAAATGTGAATAAAATGGACGATGAATTGGCTTACAAAAATGGCTTCGCACAAGGAAAGTCTAGATTAGATTAAAGAGCAGCCCCAGCTTTGCAAAGTGCAAAGCTAGCAGAAAAGAGAGACACCTGCCCCAGCCTGCGGCCAAGTGTTAACGAGCAATAAAGGTCACTGAAAAGGCTTAACTGCTAGCTAGAAGATGACTGACTAGCTATTGTGCGGTGCCCAATCACGATCCGGTACTTCAGGAAGGCATATGCAGCAGTGAGACAAGTCAGGACTTGCCCGCCAGACTGAAGACCAGATCATGGCCAAACTGAAAGGGCTTAAGTGATCCCCATTGGAGAACGCTTGTTGCCAGGGAAGTGATGTAATGACCCTTGTCCCACCGTATAAAAGGGGCTTCCCTACCGGTATTCGCTCTTAGCCAGAAGACGTGTGGATCATCAAGAGAGTCAGACACCTCCCGGGGACGTAAATGCTGGCAACACGTGCCTAACCCGGTGTGACTCTTGGGACACGAATGTACTGCAAAAGACCTCAATATACCGTGTGACCACTGCGAACAGTTGGAAGTAATAAAATGTTGTTTTAACTCTCCGAAACCTCGAGCCTGAAATCATTCTTCGTACTACGGAACTCAAGACGAGGACCAGGAAAACCCGGTTCTAACAACTTGGCGTAGTCGGCAGGATCGCAAGACATCAAGAAAGGGGAAAAAGGTAAGCACTATAATTTATTGTGCCCTTTTTGCACCCTGTCTCTGTGATCTTTATTGAACGAACCAACCGGGTAGCGTACCCTCTGGCTGGCGGTTAACGAAGCACAGTGCCCCATTGCTAGCACGCGACAGAGTCCGGGACTCTGATCTATCAATAAACTTATTCGTTAAGTCTACGACCTGTGGCAACATGACAGAACCAAGTAAAAAACCAACGACGGAAGAAGGAGGCAGAGCCCCTCCCGAAACCACGTTAGAAGAAATAGTAATCCAACTTAAACAGTATATAGAAAGTACATTCGATGTCCCACAACATGAATATAATATCGAACAAAAATTTGGTGCCTCAAAAGGACAATGGTCCCTTGATGATATAAAAAGAGCATGGGGCAAGACCACCCGTATGAAAGGAGGGAAAAGAAAAACGGGCTGGGTATTGGCCACCTTGAAACAGTGTAGGCAGAGAGGAGAAATAACTCGGAAGGCGGCAGAGGCCAAAGAGAAAGAACAAAAAACAGCTCTCCACGAACAAATAACAAAATACAAAACCGAGTTAGAGAAACACCAAAAATGCCTTGAAAAAGCAAACGAAAGAGCAGAAAAGTGGAAGGCAAAAATCAAGAAGGAAAGGGAGGCACACAGGGAAAGCCCAAAAGTGGTGATGATTACCCCGACGCCCTTGTATCCTACCTATCCTGCAGCGCCCCCTACAGCCCCTCCGGCATATGAACAGCCCACGCCCCAACCCCGATCAAACAAAGCCCATATTGCTAAAATAAATACTCCTCTTACGGACTCATCAGATGAAGAAGATATAACCGAGAAACCACCCCCACGCCTTGCCCCCATCAGGTTACAAAAACATGAAGTAGGCGGCCGAAATCTCCGAATTTATACCTACTACCCGGCCAACCCAAAAGATATAGATCAATGGGCAACTGATATGCCACACCCAAAGAAAAGCAGAGTAAAAGCCTGGCAGTTCTTGGAACGAAAAAGAACAATCTATAACCTGCACCCATTTGATGGATGCCAGGTTATAGCAGTAGTAGTTAGCGCAAGAGAGTCGGCCGCCCTGACGGCAATAGTAAATATGGCTGTCACCAGACGAGCAAACGCCCTACTTAACGCAGCCAGACAAGCACACCAAGCGGCATTAGCGGCGCATCAAGCAGCCAACCCACCTCCAGCTGCCGGAGCCGCACTTCCTGCCGTACCACCTCCAGCTCCACCAGTCCTAATAGTCCCCCCTGACCTAGCTATGATAGAATCAGAAGCCGATAGGACAGAAGGGTGGACGGCCATTAGAAATTGGCTACAGGAAAGGGGCCCGACCAATCCAGACTGGTCCAAAATAGCCTCCTGTGTCCAAAAAGAAAAAGAAGACCCCAATGACTTCGCCGTTCATTTCGCTAACCAGTGGGTAGAGTACTCTGGCATGGGACAGAATACCGAAGCAGAGGTGGATGCCTGCACCCATGAACCATTAAAAAACGCATTTATGAATGGTTTGAGACCTGACCTGGCAAAATTGGTAAAATTAACAATGGCAAACTGGAAAACAAACGCAGTTTCTTTTGCGAACCTGACCCAACAAGCCGTAACCCAGGATAGAGAACACTGTGCCAATCTCCGAGTCATGAAACTAAACCCCCCGGAGCGAGCAAGCTCTGCACCCCCCGTGGGAAACCCAGATAAGAAACCAGGCACTTGCTACAAATGTGGGAAAGAGGGACACTGGGCTAGAACATGCCGAGTGGGCAACAGGGGTAGAGGAAGAAGCAATAACGGAGGAAGAGGTGGGGAGGACAATGGCAAGGACAGGCAGTCCCAGATAATCAACCCGGCACAAATCCGTGGCAGACCCTGGGCACCGCCAGCCTGTATGACACCCAGACAATTACCCCCTCCCCACCGACCCTTAGCCCTGGAGAGATGGCGATGGTAGAAATGTACCGGAACTCAAACTCCACCGGAAGGGAAACCTTCGACAGCATGGCCCGACAGCAAGCAAAAAACCAATAGACCCCACCAACGAACCCCCGAAGGTAGAGGTACCTTGGCAACTGAGAGCTTTAATCACCCAAGCCAGGGACGGCCTCTATATGACTTTGTTGGTGGGAAAAACAGATAACTCACCCCCACTGAAAGTAGACTGCCTATTGGACACAGGAGCAGAATTGATGGTCTTCCCCACACAATATGCCCAAGACTGCCCGCTAGATGGGAAAACTGAGAAAGCCTTAGGGGCCAGTGGAGAAGACATCATCTTACATAGAACCCACAAAATGACCTTGTGTTTCGGCCCCCATGAAACAAGGGAACATATATGGATTGGACCCGTCACCGCCCCCATCATAGGCTTGGACATATTGACAAAGCTAGACTTTAGCCTACACTTTACTGGGAATGGAGACATAGGTTGGACGATCCAAAACAGCCCCCGCAGGATAAGAGCTGTGAAAGAGAATAGTAAGGACGAGTGGGGACTGAAGGACCATCCTATCTGGGCGCGAGATAAATATGTGTGCGGAACCCTACGGATAGACCCCGTAACGTTCACAGGGAAGCCGCCACCTTCCACAAAACAGTACCCTATAAGCCCCGCCGCCATTTTGCCTATAATCGAACAATTAGAAAAACGAGGGGTGTTAATTAAGACACACTCTGCCTCCAACAGTCCTGTGTGGCCAGTGGTAAAATCCAATGGACAATGGCGACTGACCATTGATTATCGAAAGGCCAACGAGTGCATAGAACAAAAGACCCAATTGGTGGCGGACCCATCAGTTATCTTTAACTCCTTGGGATCTGAGGAAGAAATCTTCTCAGTAATAGATATGGCCAATGGCTTTTGGGCCGTACCCTTAGCCAAAGAGGTGCAGCCGTGGTTCGCCTTTATGGTAAACCAACAACAGTACACCTGGACAAGGATGCCACAGGGCTTCCACAGTAATCCTACGGTGTACCACCGAGCGATACAGACGGACCTACGAACACTGCCCCCTCTGGAATCTACGGTGATCCAATATGTAGATGATATCCTTATAGCCTCAAAGACAAAAGAGCAACACCAAAAAGACCTTCTGATAATCCTGGGGCACCTAGAGCGGGCAGGACACAAAGCAACGTGGGATAAAGCACAGATTAATAGAACCACAGTCACATACCTAGGACAACAAATATCCAAGGGAAATAGGGGACTGACGGAGGATAGAAAAAAGACAATTCAAATGGCCGCATGCCCACGAACCATAAAAGCCCTGAGATCATTTCTAGGCCTGTGTAACTTCAGCCGCCTCTGGATAGAATCATACAGCCAAAAAGCGCAGCCTTTGACCAAACTGCTAAAGGACAATCCGGGTTCCAGGGATCAGATCGCATTAAATCCAGAGCAAATGCGGACGTTCGAAGAACTGAAGCGCGCCCTATGTAGCGCACCGGCTTTAGCCATTCCCGATGCGCGGATGCCATTCCGCCTCTATGTACACGAAAAGGACGGGTATATGACAGCAGTACTAACCCAGGCCCACGGAGATAGACACAGGCCCGTAGGATACTATAGTACCCAGTTGGATTTGGTGGCCCAAGGATGGGGTAGCTGTCTGAGAGCTATGCAAGCAACCTGCCTAGCAATAGAAGTTACAGCCCCGGTAGTTTTAGCACAAAAGTTGGTGGTCCAATGCCCGCACACCGTCCATGCCATGTTAGGAATGAATAAGGTAGCTCAAGTGACCGCCTCTCGATGGACCCGATGGACCACGATTATGGAAACAGATAATTTGACCATTACTAAATCCGGGCCGGGCAATCCAGCAAGCATGATGCCCCTGACAAACCCCGGAGAACTAGAAAGTGATCACGACTGTGTAAACCTGTTAGACGCCATGCAGCAGAGGGCTGAGACACAGGAACTACCCTTACACAATCCCGAAATGGTCCTTTACATGGATGGGTCATCCTTTGTGGAAAAAGGAACCCGATTGGCAGGGTGGGCGGTTACAACAGAATTCGCAGTAGTACGAGCAGGAAGTATGGGAGGAGGGGCCTCAGCACAACAGGCAGAACTAGTCGCCCTCACCCAAGCCTGTCTCTATGCTCGAGACAAGACGGCCAATATATATACCGATTCTAGATATGCCTTTGGCATCGCTCATGACTTTGGACAATTATGGAAACAAAGAGGTTTTCTGACAGCTGCAGGTACACCCATAAAAAATGGAAGAGAGGTAACAGCATTAATGGAGGCCATCCAGTTACCCGAAGAAGTGGCCATACTAAAATGTAAGGGCCATAACAAAGAAGATACCCCTGAAGCTAGGGGCAACGCTAGGGCAGACGAAGCAGCAAAATACGCCGCCCGTACCATTACCCCCCCCCAACACCTCAGGTGTGATATATCACGACAAACAACGACCAAGGGGACATCCTACTAATGCAAAGAGCGACCCCAAGGGAGGAACAATGGACATGGTTAGAAAATGGGTTGCAACCCAATAAAGATGGCATATGGCAACATCTCAAAACGGGAGCAGTAGGATGCCCAAAGGAACTGATGCCGTTTTTGGCCCAACAAATACACTCGTGTGGACACATAGCCGCACAGCAAATGACAGCCAGATTCCAGAGAAATTGGTGGGCAAAAGGGTTTCGAACTCAAGCCCAAAGAATAGTGGAGCAATGTGTGACATGCCAGAAAGTAAATCCTGGACAAAAAATTGAAGTACCAATGTTAAAAGCAGGGCCCTTCCAACATTTACAGGTCGACTATATTTCCTTGCCAAAATGTCAGGGATATACAGATGTATTGGTGATAGTCGATTGCTTTTCACGATGGATTGAAGCCACCCCAGTTCGAAGCGCCACCGCTGCTGCAACCGCGAAAGTCTTGTGTAAAGATTACATTCCTAGATGGGGCGTGCCCTTATGTATTGACTCAGACCAAGGCACACATTTTACGGGGGAAATAATTAAAGAACTTTGCAGACTACTACAAATACAATGGTCATTGCATTGCCCATACCACCCCCAATCATCGGGACAAGTGGAAAGAGCAAACAGGACAATTAAACAACGGCTCACTAAGTACCACTCTGAAGGAGTGCCATGGCCTCAGGCCCTACCCCTTTTCCTATGTAGTATTCGAGCCACCCCGAATAGGACCACTGGACTCAGCCCCTATGAGGTCGTTACCGGTAGACCAATGTCGCTACCCGGAACAATAGATCTACGTAGGGCTGACATTCATCTTCTAAGTGACACAGTACTAAAGTATTGCAAAGATCTAACAGATGCTGTCAGTTTTGCTTCCCAACAGGTCAGCGCAGCTTGGCAAGAACCCCCACCGGGAGGACACAGTTTAGTCCCCGGGCTACAAGTTTGGGTAAAGAAAATAAAGCCAGCCCCCCTGGAAGACAAGTGGGAAGGTCCGTATGTCATCCTGTTGACCACAGGAGCAGCCGTGAAAGTACAAGGAAAGAAGGCTTGGATACACGCGTCACACGTGAAAAGAGATACGGCAGGAGCCCCAAAAGAAGAATAAATTGGACTTATTGTGTATCATGATTCCCATCAACATATTGCTAACCATCTCCTTTACCCCTTTTCTAACATGGGTAGGAGGCATAGAGAATAACTTATTTTATCGGACCCACCTACAGATACACGGAGACCGGAGTGTATGCTACCCCCGGCCACATCAGTGGAATCCTTGTTTGCAGCCACACCAGGTTGGCAACCCCTCCCACTATATACCGCCGACACAACGAAACAGACATGCGAGGGCCAGACGGGTCGATATAGCCAGGGCGTTCGGGGGCAATGCGTGCAGCTAATAAGCTCAACAGACCCCGGTTGCCGAGGGCTCATGGGTGAGAATTGCACAACGTCAGGTAGCTATCCCCTGTGTTTTACGGGTAAGGGATGGGGATGCGTATATGCCCTTGTCACCCAGGACAATACCTGCATACAACAACAATGTGCCCGACACCACTGTCAGGTACACAGGGGCCAGCTGGCCTGTACATGCGAGGAACAAAGGTGCTTTAATGTCACAGCAGGAAGACAATTCATTTGTGGTCAGTGTAACGGGACCCATGTATCATCCGGTAAATGGATCTTCCCATTTGATACATTCCAGCTGTCCGGGTCTGGGGGAAACTCAAATGACCCCCTTAACTATTATTATACACAGTTTGTGAAGGTTAATAACCGGGAGGTCAAATGTTACCGAGCGAAGCACGGGTTTGCGTTCCTCCTCAATGGAACGTATACAACAGCGACGCCAAAACTCCCCTCTCTCTTCGCAGTAGGAGTAATCGCCCCCATAGCTGTTCCCTGCCCCACCAGTACACCATCCAGACGGAAACGCCGGGCAGTCTCCGAGGAGTTCTGTGCAGATTGGCGAGATCCGACCACACTGGGTAGCTCAGTAGGGTGGGGTATTCTATCGGCCATATCATTGGGAGGGGGCGCAGGAGTGATAGCAGCCAAGAATAGGAATTATCTAATGTGCGGAATCACCCTCCTGGGCAATAGCACCATTAAAGCATTAACCGCCATAAATAAGGAAATGGCAACCCTACGTCTTTTTAGCATGCAAAACCGATATGCTTTGGACTACCTCTTGGCACAAGAGGGAGGTGCGTGTATGATTATAGGAGACAAATGCATTACAAACGTCAATAGTGAGAGACAAAATATCCAAGACGCTATAGACAAGATTAAAAATCAACTGGCCGACTTCATTGAAGCCGGAGGGGGTGAAGGATGGTTTACATGGCTGAAAACATTGGGACAGAAATTACTGTATGGTTTGATTGTTATAAGTGGTGTAATTTTGGGAATTATTATTGTTGTAAATAGTATCAAATGTTGTATAAGTCGTGCAGGAGCTACTATACCCCCTCGCCTCTCCCGAATTAGGGTAGAAGTAGACGCAGCAAAGCAGGGGGAACCCCCAGAGGAAGCCTGTTCGGTCCTGCACAGTTATCTGTAAATTCGAAATGAAAACCCTTTTGGTTGTGTTCATGGCCAGAACACAAACAAAACGGAGACACAGGGTGTGTTTTTGATAAAGTGCACTATCAAGAGTATACCTTGTATATAATGATTCTTGTAGATTGTATAAAGAATCAAAGGGAGGGATGTGGAAACGTGAATAAAATGGACAATGAATTGGCTTACAAAAATGGTTTGGATGTGGAAATGGGAATAAAATGGGCAATGAATTGGCTTACAAAAATGGCTCCACACAAGGAAAGTCTAGATTAGATTAAAAAGCAGCCCCAGCTGTGCAAAGTGCAAAAGCTAGCAGAACAGAGAATCTGCCTCAGTCTGAGGCCAAGTGTTAACGAAGTGCCAACGACCAGATCAGGGCCACTGAAAGGGCCTAACTGCTGACTAGAGAATGATTGACTAGCCATTGTTCGGTGCCCACAGCAGTGAGGCAAGTCAGGACCTGCTTGCCAGACTGAAGACCAGATCATGGTCAAACCGAAAGGGCTTGAGTGATTCCCATTGGAGAACGCTTGTTGCCAGGGAAGTGATGTAACAAAACACTTGTTGCCAGGAAAGTGATGTAGTGACCCTTGTCCCACGGTATAATAGGGGCTTCCCCACCGGTATTTTCTCTCTCTCTTAGCCAGAAGGCGTGTGGAACATCAAGAGGGTCAGACATCTCCCGGGGACGTAAATGCTGGCACCACGTGTCTAACCCGGTGTGACCCTCGGGACACGAATGTACTGTCGATATGCTGTATGACCACTCCAAACAGTAATGAATAAAATGATGTTGTTTTAACTCTCCGAACCCTCGAGCCTGGAATTCTTCGTACTACGGAACTCAAGAAGAGGACCAGAAAAACCCGGTTCTTACAGCTGTTTTCTCCTTCCATGTACAAAGGCCGATGATATTCAGATCCTGATGAATCGAGCGACTCTGTCTGATCTTGAGGTGATGTTTGATCTGAGCTTCCTGTCTGTAAATGCTCCACTTCTAAAACCCTGGAGTTTAGAAAGGGGGTAAGAGGGAGAATGTTGTCTCATGTCCCCCTTTCCCAGCCCAGGCTGGTGTCTCTTCAGATCCTGGGACCTTTTAAATCTCTTCCCACAGTCAGAACATTTAATCAGTCTGCACAAGATAAAAAATCACAGGATTGGGGGTAATATGCTGGCATGGGTGGAAGATTGGCTATCAAACAGAAAACAGAGAGTTGGGATAAATGGTTCATTCTCGGGTTGGCAGTCAGTAACTAGTGGTGTTCCACAGGGGTCAGTGCTGGGACCCCAACTCTTTACAATCTATATTAACGATTTGGAGGAGGGGACCAAGTGTAACGTATCCAAGTTTGCCGACGATACAAAGATGGGAGGGAAAGCAGTGAGTAAGGAGGACATAAAAAACCTGCAAAAGGACATAGACAGGCTAAGTGAGTGGGCAGAAATTTGGCAGATGCAATATAATGTTGGAAAGTGTGAGGTTATGCACTTTGGCAGAAAAAAATCAAAGAGCAAGTTATTATCTAAATGGAAAGAAACTGCAAAGTGCTACAGTACAAAGGGGTCTGGGGGTCCTGGTGCATGAAACACAGGTTAGTATGCAGGTACAGCAGGTGATCAGGAAGGCCAATGGAATCTTGGCTTTTATTGCAAGGGGGATGGAGTATAAAAGCAGGGAAGTCTTGCTTCAGTTATACAGGGTATTGGTGAGGCCACACCTGGAATATTGCGTACAGTTTTGGTTTCCATATTTAAGAAAAGATATACTTGCTCTCGAGGCAGTTCAGAGAAGGTTTACTCGGTTGATTCCGGAGATGAGGGGGTTGACTTATGAGGAAAGGTTGAGTAGGTTGGGCCTCTACTCATTGGAATTCAGAAGAATGAGAGGCGATCTTATCGAAACATATAAGATTGTGAGGGGGCTTGATCGGGTGGATGTGGGGAGGATGTTTCCACTGATGGGTGAGACTAGAACTAGGGGGCATAATCTTAGAATAAGGGGCTGCCCTTTCAAAACTGAGATGAGAAGAAACTTCTTCACTCAGAGGGTGGTAAATCTATGGAATTTGCTACTTCAGAGAGCTGTGGAAGCTGCAACATTAAGTAAATTTAAAACGGAGATAGACAGTTTCCTAACTGATAAGGGAATTCGGGGTTACGGGGAGCGGGCAGGGAAGTGGACGTGAGTCTAGGTTTGGATCAGCCATGATCCTATTGAATGGCGGAGCAGGCCCGAGGGGCCGTATGGCCTACTCCTGCTCCTATTTCTTATGTTCTTTTTCTCTTCACATATCTATAAAAGCTTTTACAGTCAGTTTTTATGTTCCCTGCAAGCTTACTCTCATATTCTATTTTCCCCTTCATAATTAATCCCTTTGTCCTCCTTTGTTGAATCCTAAACTGATCCCAATCCTCAGGTTTACTGCATTTTCTGGCCAATTTACAGGAAACTTTCTGTTATCTGGCACTGACAGGACCGAGCTGGTGCCGTTAGATCAAAACAGCCGTATAAACCAGCGCGAATGTTAAAACATACAGAGCTTTTCAGCTCCGTGTGAATCAACAAACCCTCTTGCTTAGCAACAGCTTCAAAACAGTCGGCTGCAGCTGCAAGCGTCTCTAGCTGAAGCTGTTGCTTAGCTACAGACCTTGCAGAGCCTGACTGGGGAAAAAAAAAGCAACGAGAAGTAAAAAAACTTATAGAAAACAGCTCCTGAATTTTGCTGGTAGATAGAGCTTTCTGGACTTTTAACCTCCGGTTAAACGAAAGTTTCCTGTATATGTCCTCTCCTTGGATCTTATGCTGTCCCTAATTTCCCTTGTTAGCCACGGTTGAGTCACCTTTTTTGTTTTATTTTGTGCCAAACTGGGATGAACAACTTCTGTAGTTCATCCATGCAGTCTTTGAATGTTTGCCATTGCCTATCCACCGTCAACCCTTTGACTGCCATTCCCCAATCAATCCTACCCAACTCGCTCCTCAGACCATCCTAGTTTCCTTTATTTAAATTTAGGACCCTAGTCTCTGAGTCAACAACTTCATTCTCCATCTTAATGAAGAATTCGATCATATTATGATCACACCGGCCCAAGGGGCCTTGTACAACAAGACTGCTAATTAATCCTTTCTCGTTACATAATACCCAGTCTAAGATGGCCTGATCTCTGGTTGGTTCCTCGACATATTGGTCCAGGAAACCATCCCGTAAACACTCCAGGAATTCCTCCTCCACAGTAGAGGACATGAGAGTGGGGGTGGGTGACCCTTTAAATGTGGAGGGGTGGGTGTCCCTTTAAATGTGGAGGGGGTGGATGCCCCTTTAAATGTGGAGGGGGTGGATGCCCCTTTAAATGTGGAGGGGGTGGATGTCCCTTTAAATGTGGAGGGGGTGGGTGTCCCTTTAAATGTGGAGGGGTGGGTGTCCCTTTAAATGTGGAGGGGGTGGATGCCCCTTTAAATGTGGAGGGGGTGGATGTCCCTTTAAATGTGGGGGGGGCGGAGTCCCTTTAAATGTGGAGGGGGTGGGTGTCCCTTTAAATGTGGAGGGGGTGGGTGTCCCTTGAAATGTGGAGAGGCGGGGCCGCGCATGCTCATTCGGCCCCCTCACCACAACACCAGGCTGCCAGTGCGCCTGCGCGGGGCCTCCGAGGAGGAGGCGGAAGGCCGGGCACGGGGAAGAGGCGGAATCAGCGGCCGCGGTAAAGTCAAGTGTTGGGGAATCGATTTAAATCGAGGTGAGGGGGGAGCGGAGAGCGAGATTATAAAGTAAAAGACGAGAAAAACCAAACCTGAGAGTCGGGCGGGCGGGACCTCCGCGGACACCGAACGGATCGCCGATTGTGACATCATCAGAGGAAGAGGCCCAATCAGGTGGATGGAGACTGGCCCGGCCTGGGACTGACGGGAGCTCTGACCAATAGGAAGAGGGCTGAGCTGGGAGGACTGACCTGGGCGGCCTGGTCCTCCAACCAATGGTGGTGCGGCAAGGGGGCGGGGCCTCCTCTCCAACTCAGGTGCGCTGGGGCCGATTGTGACGCGCTGTCCCCAGGTGAAAAAAGGGAAGAGGGATAAACCTGGTAACTACAGGCCAATCAGTCTAATGTCAGTGGTGTAGGTGGGCATCCTTTACCTGGTTACGGTAATTTACCTGGTCAGGCAGCCTTTGCCACTGCACTGTGACCAATTCCAATCAGCGGTTTTGAATTGCTAAACCCCCCCCACCCTCCAGTTCTGACTTGAGGAACTTATAATTAATGATATATTAAAAACGGACAAATGGTCTGGATGCAAGAAAGTCAAATTTTATTAAAACTAAAGAAACTACACCACACGATCAAAGTAATCACGGTAAAATTGCTTAACAGGGGAAGGCAGACGGCAAAAACGAGGGATAAATGGCTACAATGTTAACCGTACAATCTTAGCAACATTTCCCTTAAATTACCACCCCTTTACTTCTCCCTAGATTGTCTTGCTAGTGGGTCAAAACCTTGCTCACCTGCAGTCCAAAGAGTAAGAGACAAAAAAGGGGGCAGAGGACTTCCTGGGAGTCCCTGCTGTTTTCGCGCCGAAAAGGTCCGTGCGCAATTTTGCGCTGAAAAGTCCGAATACACAAGAGAAGGGCATTTAACTTCCTCCATTCATACATGGAGACATCACGTAGTAGAGTCAATTTCAGTGAATGGATGTGTGTTAGCAACCCATTGTGCTTGCCGTCCGATGATTGGGGAGTGGCCCATTTGAATCAGCCAGTGTAAACAAGCAGCTTGTAGGTTACCGGACCCGCCCAATACCACAGGGTGACTGACAGCTCGGTCTCCATTCAAACTTACTACAGGGCAGCGCTGAGCTTTTCATATGCTAACAGCCTGTCTGTCCTTTTCTGCTGCCTTTTAAAATTCTGTTACCATGAAGTCTGTTCAGCCATTTTTATGCCCTGGGCAATTTAAACAGTCCAAAACTCAAGAGTACATCTTTTAATAAAATGTACAATCTGAAAGTGTGCGATTTTCACAAAGTTCTTTGATTCCAGTGTCCAAGCGCTGCCGAGCTTACGAGCTTTTTAACGCAGCCTTTTGCGGTTCTGGGTCTGTTTTAAAACATTGCCCAACCCAGAGACAATTTAAATCACACAAGTCTTCGTCTACGATGTGGATTAATATTTCCCCATCTTCGGGGGCTGAGGGGATTTTGCGACCCCTACAGTGGTGGGTTAACGACTAGAGACCATTGTCAAGGACAAAATTAATTCTCACTTGGAGAAGCGTGGATTAATAAGGGGCAGCCAGTGTGGATTTGTTAAAGGTAAATCGTGTCTGATTAACCTGATTGAGTTCTCTGATGAAGTAACAGAGGGTTGATGAAGGTAGTGCAGCAGATGTTGTATATATGGACTTTCAAAAGGCATTTGATAAAATACCACAAGAGACTTACTCTGAAAATAGAAGCAGAGGGAATTAAAGGGCTGATGGTAATTTGGGTATATAATTGGCTAAGGGAGAGGAGGCAGTGAGCAGTGCTGAGGGATGTTTTTCTGACTGGAGGGAAGTATGCAGTGGGCTCCCCCAGGGGTCGGGATTAGGACCATTGCTTTTCTTGTTATATATAACTGACCTGGACTTGGGTATAGGTGAACAATTTCAAAGTTTGTAATCTCTGGATTACTCCCGGTGCCACGTGCTAGTGAGTATAGGAATAGGAGGATAGAACAGATGAATGCGTGGCTGAAGGGATGGTGCAGGAGGGAGGGCTTTAGTTTCCTGGATCACTGGGACTGCTTCTGGGGCAGGTGGGACTTGTACAAGTCGGACGGTTTACACCTGAACCAGAGGGGAACCAATATCCTTGCGGGGAGGTTTGCTAGCACTGCTGGGGGGGGTTTAAACTAACTCGGCAGGGGGATGGGATACAGAGTGGAGCTATAGTAGGGGGTGAGGTACAGCCAAATACGGAGGAAAAAACAAGTCAGCAGGGAAGGCAGAGCAAAGATGTGAAGGCAAAAGGGAATATGGCAGGGCTGGAATGCATTTATTTTAATGCAAGGAGTCTTGCAAATAAGGTGGATGAACTGAAGTTGTTGATGAACACATGGGAGTACGATATTGTGGCTATCACGGAGACATGGTTGAGGGAGGGTCAGGACTGGCAGCTGAATATTCCGGGGTATAGAATCTTCAGGCGAGACAGAGGGGGGGGTAAAAGGGGAGGGGGTGTTGCAATATTAATTAAGGAGTCTATTACTGCTGTAAGGAGGGATGATATATTAGCGGGTTCCTCTAATGAGGCCATATGGGTAGAACTTAAAAACAAAAAGGGGGCAAGCACCTTGCTGGGAGTGTACTATAGGCCCCCAAACAGCCAGGGGGAGATAGAGGAACAGATATGCAGGCAAATCTCAGAGAAGTGCGAAAATAATAGGGTAATAATAGTGGGGGATTTCAACTTCCCCAAT
The DNA here is from genome assembly GCF_052327205.1 of Somniosus microcephalus. Classification (NCBI taxonomy): domain Eukaryota; kingdom Metazoa; phylum Chordata; class Chondrichthyes; order Squaliformes; family Somniosidae; genus Somniosus; species Somniosus microcephalus. The sequence continues at coordinate 161,590,775 of NW_028225179.1, read as the reverse complement.
ATAAATTGGGATAGTCAGAGTGTGAAAGGCTTGGAGGGTGAAAAATTCTTAAAGTGCATTCAGGAAAGCTTTTTGAGCCAACATGTAGAAGGTCCTACAAGAGAGGGAGCGGTGCTGGACCTAATTCTAGGGAATGGAGACGGGCAGGTGGTGGACGTGTCTGTAGGAGAGCATTTTGGCGATAGTGACCACAATTCGGTGAGATTTAAGGTGGTCATGGAAAAAGACAAAGACGGCCCGGAAATAAGGGTTCTAAATTGGGGGAAGGCAGATTTTAATAAGATAAGACAGGATCTGGCCAAAGTGGACTGGGAGCAGCTACTTATAGGAAAATCCACATCAAAACAGTGGGAGGCTTTCAGAAGGGAAATAGAGAGAGTACAACACCAACATGTTCCTGTAAGGGTCAAGGGTGGGACCAACAAGCAAAGGGAACCTTGGATGACAAAGGACATACAAAAATGCATTAGGAAAAAAAGGGGGGCTTTTGGCAGTTACAAAAGACAAAAGACGGTGGAAGCCCTAGAGGAGTATAAGAGGTGCAGGGGCATACTTAAAAAGGAAATTAGGAGGGCGAGGAGGGGCCATGAAATAACACTGGCGAGCAAGATAAAGGAAAATCCTAAGATGTTTTATAAGTATATTAAGGGCAAGAGGATAACCAGGGAAAGGGTAGGGCCCATTAGGGACCAAAGTGGCAAGCTGTGTGTAGAGCCAGAAGAAGTAGGTGGGGTTTTAAATGAATTTTTTGCCTCCGTGTTCACTGTGGAGAAAGATGATGTAGGCATAGAAATCGGGCAAGGGGACTGTGACATACTTGAACATATTAGCATCGAGAGGGAGGAGGTACTAGCGGTTTTAGCAGGCCAAAAAGTGGATAAATCCCCAGGCCCGGACGAGATGTATCCCAGGCTGTTGTGTGAGGCAAGGGAGGAGATTGCGGGGGCTCTGACACAAATTTTCAGAACCTCTCTGGCCACAGGGGATGTACCAGAGGACTGGAGAACAGCTAACGTAGTACCATTATTCAAGAAGGGTAGCAGGGATAAACCAGGGAATTACAGGCCAGTGAGCCTAACATCTGTGGTAGGGAAATTATTGGAAAAAATTCTGAGGGACAGAATTAGTCTCCACTTGGAGAGGCAAGGATTAATCGGGGATAGTCAGCATGGCTTTGTCAAGGGTAAATCATGTCTGACCAATCTGATTGAATTTTTCGAGGGGGTGACTAGCTGTGTAGATGAGGGAAATGCTGTGGATGTGGTTTACATGGACTTCAGTAAAGCTTTTGACAAAGTCCCGCATAGGAGACTGGTCAAGAAGGTAAGAGCCCATGGGATCCAGGGGGCCTTGGCGCGTTGGATCCTAAACTGGCTGAGTGGCAGGAGGCAGAGGGTGATGGTCGAAGGTTGCTTTTGTGACTGGAAGCCTGTGTCCAGTGGGGTACCTCAGGGATCGGTGCTGGGTCCCTTGCTGTTTGTGATCTACATTAACGATTTGGATGAGAATGTAAAGGGTATGATCAGTAAGTTCGCGGATGACACGAAAATTGGTGGGGTGGTAAATTGCGAGGAGGAAAGTCTCAGGCTACAGGACGATATTAACGGGTTGGTCAGATGGGCGGAAAAGTGGCAAATGGAATTTAACCCGGAAAAATGCGAGGTGATGCATTTTGGACGGTCAAATAAGGCAAGGGAATACACAATGGGTGGTAGGGCCCTAGGAAGTACAGAGGGTCAGAGGGACCTTGGTGTACATGTACATAGATCCCTGAAGGCAGCGGAGCAGGTAGATAAGGTGGTTAAAAAGGCATATGGGATACTTGCCTTCATTAGCAGAGGCATAGAATATAAGAGTAGGGAGGTTATGATGGAGCTGTACAAAACGCTGGTGAGGCCACAGCTGGAGTACTGTGTGCAGTTCTGGTCGCCTCACTATAGGAAGGATGTGATTGCTCTGGAGAGGGTGCAGAGAAGATTCACCAGGATGTTACCTGGGATGGAGCGCCTTAGCTATGAAGAGAGACTCTACAGGCTGGGGTTGTTTTCCTTGGAGCAAAGGAGGCTGAGGGGGGACCTGATTGAGGTGTACAAAATGATGAGGGGCATAGATAGGGTAGATAAAGAGGAACTTTTCCCCTTAGTAGGGGGGTCAATAACAAGGGGGCACAGATTCAGGGTAAGGGGCAGGAGATTTAGGGGGGATTTGAGGAGGAACTTTTTCACCCAGAGGGTGGTTGGAAGCTGGAACTCACTGCCTGAAAGGGTGGTAGAGGCAGGAACCCTCACAACATTCAAGAAGCATTTGGATGAGCACTTGAAATGCCATTGCATACAAGGCTATGGACCAAATGCTGGAAAATGGGATTAGACTGGACAGGGATGGATGGGCGGCGCAGACACGATGGGCCGAAGGGCCTCTTTCTGTGCTGTAAAACTCTATGACTCTATTTACGGATGATACTATTTACTATGTTGCCAAGTTTTGTGAGTGTAGTAGTAGCAGACTTCAGAAGGACAGAGACAGACTGTGAAATGAGCAGACACAAGGCAGATGACATTAAATGAGGATAAGTGTGAAGTGATGCACTTTGGGAGAAACAACAGGGAGAGGCCGTATAATCTAAATGGGACTAGTTTGAGGGGGTGCAAGGGCAGAGGGACCTGGGGGTCCATATTCACAAGTCTTTGAAAGTGCCACGGCAAGTTGGTGAGGCGGTTCAGAAAGCGTATGGGATACTTGTCTTTGTAAATAGGGCCATTGAATACAAAAACAAGGAAGTTACACTAAACCTTTACAAATCACTAGTTAGGAACATAGGACAGGAGGAGGCCATTCAGCCCCTCGAGCCTGTTCCGCCATTCAATGAGATCATGGCTGATCTGTGACCTAACTCCATACGCCCGCCTTTGGCCCATATCCCTTAATACCTTTGGTTAACAAAAACCTATCAATCTCAGATTTAAAATTAACAATTGATCGAGCATCAATTGCTGTTTGCGGAAGAGAGTTCCAAACTTCTACCACCCTTTGTGTGTAGAAGTGTTTCCTAATTTCACTCCTGAAAGATCTGGCTCTAATTTTTAGACTATGCCCCCAGTCCTAGAGTCCCCAACCAGCGGAAATAGTTTCTCTCTATCTACCCTATCTGTTCCCCTTAATATCCTGAAAACTTCGATCAGATGACCTCTTAATCTTCTAAATTCCGAAGAATACAACCCTAATTTGTGTAATCTCTCCTCGTAACTTAACCCTTGAAGTCCAGGTATCATTCTGGTAAACCTACACTGCACTCCCTCCAAGGCCAATATATCCTTCCTAAGGTGTGATGCCCAGAACTGCTCACAGTGCTCCAGGTGTGGTCTAACCAGGGTTTTGGCCTCAGCTGGAGTCTTGTGTACAGTTCTGGGCACCACACTTTAGGAAGGATGTCAAGGCCTTGGAGAGGGTGCAGAGGAGGTCGACCAGGATGGTACCAGGGATGAGGGACTTCAGTTATGTGGAGAGATTGGAGAAGCTGGGATTGTTCCCCTTAGAGCAGAGAAGGTTAAGAGGAGACCTAATAGAGGTGTTCAAAATGATGAGGGGATTTGATCGAGCAAGTAGAGAGAAACTGTTCACTTTGGCAAGTGGGTCGGTAACCAAAGGTCACAAATTTAAAATAGTTGCTAAAAGAACTAGAGGGGAAATGAGGAGAATTGTTTTCATAGAGGGTTGTTCAGATGTGGAACGCACTATCTGAAAGGATGCTGGAATCAGGTTCCACTGGAACTTTCAAACAGTAATTGGACGAGTCCTTGAAGAGGACTAGTTTGCAGAGTTCTGGGGATAAAGCTGGGGTGTGGGACTAAATTGGACAGCTCTTTCAAAGACATGATGGGCCGAATCACCTCCTTCTGTGCTGTTAGATTCTATGATCAGTGTGAAGTCGCTGGTGTCTCTTCAACTCCCCGGAGCTTTTAAAGCTCTTCCCACAGTCAGAACATTGAAAGGGTCTCTCGTCAGTGTGAACTCGCTGGTGTGCCAGCAGGCTGGAGGGCCGAGCGAATCCCTTCCCACACATGGAGCAGGTGAACGGCGTCTCCCCAGTGTGAACTCCCTGATGTACCAGCAGGTGGGATGAATTAGTGAATCCCTTCCCACACACTGAGCAGGTGAACGGCCTCTCCCCAGTGTGTAGGTGTTGGTGTAGCTTGAGGACCCCGGAGCTTTTAAAACTCTTCCCACAGTCAGAACATTTAAAGGGCCTCTTGCCAGTGTGAACTCGCTGATGTATCAGCAGGTTGGATGAATTAGTGAATCCCTTCCCACACACCGAGCAGGTGAACGGCGTCTCCCCAGTGTGAACTCGCTGATGTACCAGCAGGTTGGATGACTGAGTGAATCCCTTCCCACACACAGAGCAGGTGAACGGCGTCTCCCCAGTGTGAACTCGCTGATGTACCAGCAGGTTGGATGACTGAGTGAATCCCTTCCCACACACGGAGCAGGTGAACGGTCTCTCCCCAGTGTGTAGGTGTTGGTGTCTCTTCAAATCCCCGGAGCTTTTAAAGCTCATCCCACAGTCAGAACATTTAAAGGGTCTCTCGTCAGTGTGAACTCGCTGGTGTACCAGCAGGCCGGAGGGCCAAACGAATCCCTTCCCACACACGGAGCAGGTGAACGGCGTCTCCCCAGTGTGAACTCGCTGATGTACCAGCAGGTGGGATGAATTAGTGAATCCCTTCCCACACACGGAGCAGGTGAACGGCCTCTCCCCAGTGTGTAGGAGCCAGTGTCCCTTCAGCTCCTGGGGGCTTTTAAAGCTCTTCCCACAGTCAGGACATTGAAATGGTCTCTCCTCAGTGTGAACAAGCTGGTGTGTTTGCAGGTGGGATGAACAAACAAATCCCTTTCCACACACGGAGCAGGTGAACAGACTGTCCCTGGTGTGACTGCGCCGTTGAACTTTCAATGCAGACGGGGAACTGAAGCCCTTCCCGCCGTCCCCACCTTTACCCAGTTTCTCCTTGGTGTGACGGTGCACGTGTCTCACCAGGTCAGGCGATCGGCTGAATCCGCGTCCACACACTGAACACGTGTGCGGTTTGTCTGCGTTGCGATCCCTGCTCTCTCCTTCCATGTGCAAAGGCCGATGATATTCAGGTCCTGATGAATCCAGCGACTCTGTCAGATCTTGATGTGATGTTTGGTCTGAGCTTCCCGCCTGTAACTGCTCCACTTCTATAACCCTGTAAATTGAGATCAGAAAAGGATCAGAGGCAAACTGTTGTTTAATTTTCCCCTTTCCGAACCTAGGGGCAGTGAAGCTGATTTTCAGGCCCCAGCTGCTGCACAAGTTGGTTGAAAGGATCAGCAGTAATGGCGGCTGTAATACCCACAAGGCCCCGGCTCTGCAGAAAGTGCTCTGTTGACTGAGTCCCGCGCATGTGCTCATGGCCCCCACGCTCTCCCTCCTGCTCTACAATCGCCCGTCCCGAGCGGTCCGCAACACGTATGCTCAGCACACAAAACCCCGCGGTTGGAACATCGGGCGTGCATGCGGAGCCACAACATCTGGTACGCGTGCGCGGCTCAGGTGGGGGCGAGTCAGTGTTTTGCCTCAGCCGCCAGGGAGGTGCGCATGCGCAGGACGACCCAACATTCTTCCCGTCAGCAATCACTCCCTCGTTTCTTTATTTCCAGCATTTTCTGTTTTTATTACTCAGCAGGTCAGGCAGCATCTGTGGAGTGAGAGTTAACATTTCAGGTCGATGACCATTCATCAGAACTGCTTGCTCTTTAGTGTCAGCCAGTGGCTCAGTGGGCCGCACTCTCAGAAAGTTGTGGGTTCATAGTCCCACTCCAGAGACTTGAGCACAAAAATCCAGGCTGACACTGCAGGGCAGTGCTGAGGGAGTGCGGCACTGTCGGAGGTGCCGTCTTTCGGATGAGATGTTAAATTGAGGCCCCGTTTGCTCTCTCAGGTGGATGTAAAAGATCCCATGGCATTATTTCAGGAAAGAAAGACTTGCATTTATATAGTGCCACCAGATATCCTAAAGTGCTTTACAGCCAATGAAGTACTACAATGAAGTAGTCACTGTTGTAATGTGGGAAAGAGCAGGGGAATTATCCCCAGTGTCCGAGCCAATGTTTATCCCTCAATCAACATAAAAAATGATAGATTATCTGGTCATTATCACAGTGCTGTTTGTTGGAGCTTGCTGTGCACTAACTGACTGCCACATTTCCTACATTACAACAGTGACTACACTTCAAAAGTACTTCATTGGCTGTAAAGTACTTTGGGACGTCCGGTGGTGAAAGGCGCTATATAAATGCAAGTCTTTCTTTCTTCACTGGTCTCACCAGCGACCTCTTCTGGCAGTTGGTTGATTGACAGACGAGAGCCCACGCATGCGCACTGGGAGCGGCGGTTTGGGCCGAGTCCGGCACAGTGACCCCTCCCGGTCACAAAGGGTAATGACCGCGCATGCCCAGAGACCAACCCTCCTCCCTCACTTGGAGCTGTGCCTGCGCACTTGGATCCTGCCAGACGGAGTCGGCGCGGGGCCATTCCAGGGAAAGGCCTTGGTGTCGGTTCCAGAGTCGCGATCGGTGACGCGAAGTGTGTTTTCTCCGCTCCGATTGGGTGGAGAATGGCGCGGGGTGGATCGGGAGAGAATCGAGAGAAATAGAAAAACCTCAGAGTCCGCGAGGCCCCGGACCGAGCGGCGGCACTTGGACGGTGCACGTGATCTCCTCGGGGACACGTCACCCGGGCCCGCGGCCTGATTGACGGCAGCTTCCGACCAATAGGGAGTGAAATAATGAGTAGATTTGCCTTTCTAAATCTAGGCTTTATTAACCTTAAAACGCCAGCAGCACATCTTTACACCCAGTCCCAACCAAGGCTGTAGAGAACTGAATTTAAGATGGCCACCACAAATCACATGACATCAACTACCAATGAGTTTACAGCATATATCTCATGGCAGGAAACAGGCAACCAATTACAATGCTTCTTATGAAACAGAATAATCACCACATTCACCCCTCCTTTTAAAACATACTCCAACCTAGGTAGCCTTTACAATTTACAATTAGTTATTTATAACTAAAACAATACAAGTATAAGATTTCAACAATTTTAAAACCTTACTATCAAATTATTTTAAAAGTCCATTTTCAATCGGTCGACCGGATATCTTGTTCGTGTCGACCTTCTTAGCCTGGGTGAAATTCCTTGCCCTCCCACACCAGGAGACACGGAAGTATCTTCTGCAGGAAGGCTATCCATATCCTGATTATCAACGGTTTCCGGATTGGAAATCCCATCAGGAGGTAAACTGGGACGGTCATGAACATCCATCGAGGGCTGACTAATAGAATTATAATTATCTGCAATAGGATTGGAAATATTCGTAGTATCTGTGACGACATCCACATTATCTGAATCATGACTATTGTTAATATCCTCAGAAGAGGGCTGGCCACCACAAGGAGCCAAATCTTTAATTGAAACAGTACTTTCTTTCCCATCTTGGAATCGAATATGAGCATATTGGGAATTTGCCTCCAACAGCTCCACCTCCTCCACTAAAGGATCATATTTTGACAGTCTAACATGGCGTCGGAGCAGCACAGGTCCCTGCATAGTAAGGCATGAAGGTACCAAATATCCCGTAGTAGATCTCCGCGGATAGTTAAAGAGCCTTTCATGGGGGGGTCACATTAGTAGCCGTTGAAAGCAATGATCTAATGGAATGCAGGGCATCAGGCAATACCATTTCCCACTGTGTATTCTTAAGGTTCCGGGATGTCAAAGCCAACATAACTGCCTTCCAGATCACCCCATTGTATCGTTCACACTGTCCATTACCCTGGGGATTATACGGGGTAGTTCTGCTAGTAGATATTCCGACTCTGGAGGTATTCCTTCAACTGGGAAGACATAAAAGAACTTCCCTGATCCGAATGGATATACGCCGGCATCCCAAAGATGACAAAAAGTTGAGTCAGACATTTGATAACTGTAGCAGCTGATACATCTGCACAAGGAAAAGCAAAAGGGAACCTTGAAAACTCATCTACAACAGTAAATATATATCGATTCTGAGTCGTTGAAGGAAGAGGCCCCTTAAAATCAACACTCAAACGTTCAAAAAGGAGAAGTAGCCTTTATAAGATGAGCTCGTTGAGGCTCAAAGAAATTCGGTTTACACCGAGCACAGATAGAACATGAAGTCATCCGCTTGACGTCTTCAACTGAAAAGGGCAAATTCTTACTGCGTACGAAGTGTATCATCCTCGTAACCCCAGGATGGCAGAAGGCATTGTGAAGATTAATAAGCGTATCTCCGTGAATCACAGAACAATAAGCCCTCGACAGCGCATCAGCAAAAACATTATCCTTCCCCGGACGATAAACTATATCAAAATGGTAGCATGCCAACTTAATCCTCCACCTCATTATTTTATCATTCTTGATCTTTCCAAAATGTTTGACATCAAACATAAAGGACACAGATTTTTGGTCAGTTACCAACGTAAAATGTCGCCCCGATAAATAATGTCTCCATTTACGCAGTGCTTCTACTATTGCATACGCCTCTTTCTCTATTGAGGAGTGTCTTTTCTCACTATTGTTCAAAGTACGCGAGAAAAAGGCCACAGGTCTTCCATTTTGGTTCAGAGTAGCCCCAATTGCAAAATCGGAAGCGTCCGTCGCAATCACAAAGGGAACCTGCTCATCAATAGAATGCACAACTGCTCCAAGGATATCCTTTTTAAAATTATCAAAACACGTCCTGGCCTCCCATGATAGAGGATATGTCGTAACCCGAATAAGGGGCCAGATCTTCTGTGAAAAGTTTGCAATCCAATTAGAATAAGAAAACAGTCCAACAACTCGTTGCAAAGCCTTAGAATTAGTAGGACAAGGTAAATCAATCAATGGTCGCAGACGTTCTGGATCTGGTTTAATCTTGTTTCCCCGAGATAATATATCCCAGTAGATTTACCTCAGTAGTCGAAAAGATACACTTCTCTATTAAAAGTTAAACCAACTTTTTCCGCAGCTTGAAGGAATCTTTCTAAATTAGAATCATGCTCCACCCTTGATTTGCCACACACCGTGATGTCATCTAAATATGAAAAGGTGTCAGAGAGAGAGTTATCACTTATAAAAGCATCCATTGCCTGTTGAAAACAGGCAACACCATTAGTAACACCAAATGGTACTCGGCAAAACTGATACAGCTTTCCGCCAGCCTCAAAGGCCGTATATGGTTGATCCCTCTTAACGATAGGAATCTGATGATAAGCACTCTTTAAATCAATAGTGCTAAAAACCTTATACTGAGATACTTTGTTGATAAGCTCATCAATCTTAGGCAAAGGGTACACATCTAATTGAGTATACCTATTAATAGTTTGAGAGTAGTCTATCACCATTCGTTTCTTATGTCTCTCGTTAGTGGTGACAACTACCTGTGCCCGCCAGGGCGAACAACTAGGTTCAATGATTCCTTCCAATAAAAGACGTTGAACTTCAGAATTAATAAATTCTTTATCCTGACTGCTATACCTTCTTGACTTGGTAGCAATTGGCTTACAATCCGGCATCAAATTGGAAAAAAGTGATAATGGAGAAATGGATAAAGAAGTTAATCCACAAATAGATAAAAGGTGGCTTAGTTCCTCCAAAAGAAAGACTGAGAGACTCGTGTAATTGAAGCACATCATGACCAATCAAAATATCCGCAGAGATTAGGCAAAACAGATAGGCGTATATCAGTATACGTATTACCTAGAAGAGTTAATTTCACAAGGCAACAACCAGCTACTTGTGAGGCGAGAGTCGTCTAAGCCATACACACCTGATAAGTAACAGGCGAAATTTTCAAATGCTTCTCCTTCACAAACTGAAGACTTATAAAACTCTCAGTACTGCCCATATCTATAAGGGCCTTCACTTCTAACACATTAACTTGGGCCGTAACTATAGCTTTGTTTAAGCCATGAGCAAAGGCAGCAGAAACTGATGCAATAAACGCCCTATCTAAAGGCTGAATAGTCACAGAGGAGGCAATTAATTTACAAACACGTGCGTAATGACCTCTCTTGCCACATTTACTACACACAGCCTCCCGAGCAGGACACTTCAGACGAGGGTGCCGGGCGTTCCCACAAAAATAACACTTCTGAATCCTAGAGGCAACAGCTGCCGAAGTAGAAACTGTTTCAGAATCTGGTAAACCACTCCCATTAAGTCCACATAATTCCTTTTCATCCGGAACTGCCGAAACCACAGTCGCAGGCCGATTAAAAAGAGCATAAGAATCCGAACTTCTCTGAGCCAAATCCAATGTAGAGGCTTGCTCAAAAGCACTCGAGATCCAAAGTCTTATTTTCTAATAACCGCTGACGAATTGATCTAGACAGTAATCCATTAATAAAAGCATCCCGTACCGATTCTTCCTTATATTCTTCTGCTGACACGGCCTTATAATTACAGTTAGCACCAAGGCGCCGAAGTGCTTGTAAATAAGCATCCAAAGATTCTCCCACCTGCTGCCTACGGGCAGATAGAAGGTGACGTGCAAATACCTCATTCTTCGATTTAACAAAAATCTTTTCCAATGTAGCAATAGCCAATTCGTAAGTTTCACAGTCCAAGATATGCTTATACACATCCGGAGCAATGTAGTTGATCAGTATATTCAACTTATTTAGAGACTCTTGATCCAACAAACCCAAAAAGTTTTTAAATGTACGATACCAATGTTTCCATTTATCATCCACTCCTGCAGAATTAGGGTCAGCATTAAATCGTTCCGGTTGAAGATATCGCTCCATTCTAGCAAAAGGTTAATAAATTGAAATAATGAGTAGATTTGCCTTTCTAAATCTAGGCTTTATTAACCTTAAAACACCAGCAGCACATCTTCACACCCAGTCCCAACCAAGGCTGTAGAGAACTGAATTTAAGATGGCCACCACAAATCACATGACATCAACTACCAATGAGTTTACAGCATAGATCTCAAGGCAGGAAACAGGCAACCAATTACAATGCTTCTTATAAAACAGAATAATCACCACAGGGAGCGAGCGGGGTGGGGCTGGAGGAGCGAGCCGGCGGCGGGTTCTCCAATCGGGGAGCCTGAGGGGCGGGACTAGCGGCACCCAGTGGGCAGGGCTGGAGGAGCGAGCGGGCTGCGGGCCCTCCAACCAATCGGAGAGCCCGAGGGGCGGGACCAGCGCCGGCTGATTGTCTGATCCGCAGGGCAGCGAGTTTCTCCAGTCCCTTGTTCAGGGCCCGGGGCCAGGGGAGGCTGTGGGCCTTCATTCCCCGCATTGGACACAAGGCTCTTTGTTTCAGGCATAGGGTGACGTCGCACTGAAATTTTCCGCTCTCCTATACAAAGATGGCTGCCGTTAACCTGGGCCTGTAAGGGGAAGAAATCCCCACAACTGCAAACACGGGATCTTCAGCTTATTATTGGGAGCTTGCCTCCTGCACGAGTTGTTTATGAAGCCTCTCCACCCACCTACCGGTCCATTACTCCCTCCGTCGCGATTTATACCCGCTGCACCATCGCGCTCCCGGCTTCAGCCCCCCTCCATCTCCAGTAACGCACTGCGCATGCTCAATATACCAGCCCCCTCCCGCGCCTGCACGCTGGGCTCTTGTAGTCTGGGTGCGGCACGTGGTCCACCGCGGGGAATGCTGGGTAGAAGACCAGATTAGTGAATGGAACATGATTTACTGTGATCAGATTGAGGACTGAACCATGTTCATTCTGGTAGTCATGGTTTGTTTCTGCTGATCGTAATAACTCCTGTATCTGCGCTGGAGATGAATATTCTGTTTAAATAGTAAATAAATAAAGCTCGAGGAACAGCACCTCATCTTTCGATTAGGCACTTTACAGCCTTCTGGACTCAACATTGAGTCATAGAGTAATACAGCACGGATAGAGGCCCTTCGGCCCATCGTGTCCGCGCCGGCCATCAAGCCCTGTCTAATCTAATCCCATATTCCAGCATTTGGCCCGTAGCCTTGTATGCTATGGCATTTCAAGTGCACATCCAAATGCTTCTTAAATGTTGTGAGGGTTTCTGCCTCCACAACCCTTTCAGGCAGTGAGTTCCAGACACCAACCACCCTCTGGGTGAAAAAGTTCTTTCTCAAATCCCCTCTAAACCTCCCGCCCTTTACCTTGAATCTATGCCCCCTAGTTATCGACCCCTCTACTAAGGGAAAAAGCTCCTCAGCATCCATCCTATCTATGCCCCTCATAATTTTGTACACCTCAATCATGTCCCCCCTCAGCCTCCTCAGCTCCAAGGAAAACAAACCCAACCTGCCCAGTCTCTCTTCATAGCTGAAGCGCTCCAGCCCTGGTAACATCCTGGTGAACCTCCTCTGCACCCTCTCTAACGCGATCACATCCTTCCTGTAGTGTGGCGACCAGAACTGCACACAATATTCCAGCTGTGGCCTAACCAGTGTTTTATACAGCTCCATCATAACCTCCTTGCTCTTATATTCAATGCCTCGGCTAATGAAGGCAAGTATCCCATATGCCTTTTTTACCACCTTATCCACCTGTTCCGCCGCCTTCAGGGATCTGTGTACTTGCACACCCAGATCCCTCTGACCCTCCGTCTTGCCTAGGGTCTTTCCATTCATTGTGTATTCCTTTGCCTTGTTAGTCCCCCCAAAGTGCATCACCTCGCACTTTTCCGGGTTAAATTCCATTTGCCACTGTTCCGCCCATCTGACCAACCCATCTATATCGTCCTGCAGACTGAGGCTACCCTCCTCGCTATTTACCACCCTACCAATTTTTGTATCATCCGCAAACTTACTGATCATACCCTTTACATTCATATCCAAGTCATTAATGTAGACCACAAACAGCAAGGGACCCAGCACCGATCCCTGTGGTACCCCACTGGCCACAGGCTTCCAGTCACAAAAACAACCTTCGACCATCACCCTCTGCCTTCTGCCACTAAGCCAGTTTTGTATCCAATGTGCCAAGGCACCCTGGATTCCATGGGCTCTTACCTTCTTGACCAGTCTCCTGTGCGGGACTTTATCGAAGGCCTTACTGAAATCCATGTATACCACATCCACTGCGTTACCCTCATCCACACACCTAGTCACCCCCTCAAAAAATTCAATCAAATTAGTCAGACATGATCTTCCCTTGACAAAGCCATGTTGACTATCCCTGATTAATCCTTGCCTCTCCAAGTGGAGACACATTTTGTCCCTCAGGATTTTTTCCAATAATTTTCCTACCACTGATGTTAGGCTCACTGGCCTGTAGTTCCCCGGTTTTTCCCTACTACCCTTCTTGAATAATGGTACTACATTAGCGGTTCTCCAGTCCTCTGGCACATCCCCTGTGGCCAGAGAGGTCCTGAATATATGTGTTAGAGCCCCCGCAATCTCCTCCTTTGCCTCACACAGCAGCCTGGGATACATTTCATCCGGGCCTGGGGATTTATCCATTTTTAGGCCAGCTAAAACCGCCAATACCTCCCCCCGCTCGATGTTAATATGTTCGAGCATATCACAGTCCCCCCGCCCTATTTCTATGTCTACATCGTCCTTCTCCATAGTGAAAACAGACGCAAAAAATTCATTCAGAACCCCTCCTACATCTTCCGGCTCCACACACAGATTGCCACTTTTGTCCCTAATGGGCCCTATTTTTTCCCTAGTTATCCTCTTACCCTTAATATACTTATAAAACATCTTCGGATTTTCCTTTATTTTGCTTGCCAGTGTTATTTCATGGCCCCTCCTTGATCTCCTAATTTCTTTTTTAAGTATCCCCCTGCACTTTTTGTACTCCTCTTGGGCTTCCTCCGTCTTTAGCCTTTTGTATCTACCAAAAGCCCTCCTTTTTTTCCTAATCCATTCCCGTATATCCCCTGACATCCAAGGTTCCCTGTGGTTTTTGGAACCACCCTTGACCTTTACGGGAACATGTTGCCATTGTATGTTCTCAATCTCCCTTCTGAAAGCCTCCCATTGCTCCGATGCGGATTTTCCTACAAGTAGCTGATCCCAGTCCATTTTGGCCAGATCCTGCCTTATCCTATTAAAATCGGCCTTCCCCCAATTTAGAACCTTTATTTCCGGCCCATCCCTGTCCTTTTCCATGGCCACCTTAAATCTTACCATATTATGGTCACTATCACCAAAGTGCTCACCTACTAGCACTTTTTCCACTTGGCCGGCCACATTCCCGAGAATTAGGTCCAGTACCGCCCCCTCTCTTGTAGGACTTTCTACATGCTGGCTCAAAAAGCTCTCCTGGATGCACTTTAAGAATTCTACACCCTCTGAGCCTTTCACACTCTGACTATCCCAGTTAATATTGGGGAAGTTGAAATCCCCCATTATTATTACCCTATTATTTGCACATTTCTCTGAGATTTGCCTACATATCTGTTCCTCTATCTCCCCCTGACTGTTTGGAGGCCTATAGTACACTCCCAGCAAAGTGCTTGCCCCCTTTTTGTTTTTAAGCTCCACCCATATGGCCTCATTAGAGGACCCTGCTAATATATCATCCCTCCTTACTGCAGTAATTGACTCCTTAATTAATATTGCGACACCCCCTCCTCTTATACCTCCCCCTCTGTCTCGCCTGAAGATTCTGTACCCCGGAATATTGAGCTGCCAGTCTTGCCCTTCCCTCAACCATGTCTCCGTGATAGCAACAATATCATACTCCCATGTGTTTATCAACACCTTCAGTTCATCCACCTTATTCGCAAGACTCCTTGCATTAAAATAGATGCGCCATCCAGCCTTGCCCTTATATATTTGCCCTGTCTACCAAGTTGACTTGTTTTTTTCTCTATAATTGGCAGCACATCCCCCCCTATTTCAGCTCCCCTCTGTATCCCATCCCCCTGCCAAGTTAGTTTAAACCCCCCCCAACAGTGCTAGCAAACCTCCCCGCAAGGATATTTGTCCCGCTCTGGTTCAGGTGCAACCCGTCCGACTTGTACAAGTCCCACCTTTCCCAGAAGCAGGCCCAGTGATCCAGGAAAGTAAAACCCTCCCCCCTACACCAACTCTTTAGCCACGCATTCATCTGCTCTATCCTCCCATTCCTATACTTACTAGCACGTGGCACTGGGAGTAATCCAGAGATTACAACCTTTGAGGTCCTGCTCTTTAATCTGTTACCTAGCTCCCTAAATTCTTGATGCAGGACCTCATCCCTCTTTTTACCTATGTCGTTGGTACCAATGTGGACCACGACCATTGCCTGTTCACCCTCCCCCTCCAGAATGCCCTGCAGCCGCTCAGTGACATCCTTGACCCTGGCACCAGGGAGGCAACAAACCATCCTGGATTCACGTCTACGGCCACAGAAACGCCTATCTGTTCCCCTTACTATAGAATCCCCTACCACTATTGCTCTCCCACTCTTTTTCCCCCCTTCCTGGGCAGCAGGAGCACCCCCAGTGCCAGGAACTTGGCTGCTGCTGCCTTCCCCTGGTGAGTCATCCCCCTCAACAGTATCCAAAGCGGTATACTTGTTTGAAAGGGGGATGCCCGCAGGGGTTCCCTGCACTACCTGCCTGCCTTTGTTGCTCCGCCTGGTGGTCACCCCCTGTGCCGCCCTGCCCTGAGGCGTGAACAACTCGCTAAACGTGCTATCCACGAGCCTCTCAGCATCGCGCATGCTCCAAAATTCATCCACCTGCAGCTCGAGCGCCGCAATGCGGTCTGCAAGTAGCTGCAGCTGGATGCATTTCCCGCACACATGGTCGTCAGGGACACTGGCAGCTTCCCTGATTTCCCACATGGAGCAAGAGGAGCAGAACACAGGTCTGAGCTCTCCTCCCATGACTTACTCCTTTAATTAATTAAAAAATTTATTCAATACCCCAGTTACAGGTATACTCTAGGGCGCTTTATTTACCAACTGTCCCCACAACACCACAGAAGTGTAACACCACAGAATTCAAGCTTGTATTGAAAAGAGAGAAATACTCACCAACCAATCACTTACCTGCTCCCTGGTGACGTCACACTTGGATTACTTTTTACCTCTCTCCTCTGCTGTTGATTTGGTATGCCTCTGCCTTGGCGCCGGTTTTTATACCGGGCTCACCTCCGCTGCTGCTGCTCTCCCCCGAACTGGTCGGGCCTCTGCCTTGGCGCCGGTTTTTATACCGGGCTCACCTCCGCTGCTGCTGCTCTCCCCCGAACTGGTCGGGCCTCTGCCTTGGCGCCGGTTTTTATACCGGGCTCACCTCCGCTGCTGCTGCTCTCCCCCGAACTGTTTCAGACTTTGACCCTTACTCCCATTTTTCATGCTGTATGATTTTGCCATCCCCATTTGCAACATTTTCCAAGACTCGGTTTCACAGCCACATCTCTTTCCTCAGCAACTGTCTCCAGTTCCAACTTATTCCACGTGGATTCCAACTGAACTTCCACCCTTCGTGTTTCAGATCCACCCAGGATAACTTTCCTGCCTCTTACCTTAGTAATATCTGTTACATCTCCAGCTTTTTCCAGTTCTGATGAAGGGTCCCAGACCTGAAACGTTAACTCTGTTTCTCTCTCCACGGATGCTGCCTGGCCTGCTGAGTATTTCCAGCATTTTCTGTTGTTATTTCAGTGAATAAATAAGCTTTGTTTCAAACACAGTGTGTCACATATTTGATTTCTCCATGATAAGAGAAGACAAATTGATGTTCTGTTCCAGACTGTTTAATTTTCGGGCCTTTTCTTACTCTAGATTACTTCCGTTCTCATCTCGTTTGCCTTTTACCACATCAAACCCCAAGCCTGCTCCGTTTACATAGAAACATGGAAGATAGGAGCAGGAGTAGGCCATTCGGCCCCTCGAGCCTGCTCCGCCATTCAATGAGATCATGGCTGATCATCCAAATTCAGTACCCGGTCCCTGCCTTCTCCCCATATCCCTTGATACCTTTAGCTCTAAGAAATATATCTAACTCCTTCTTGAATATATTTAAAGACTTGGCCTCAACCGCCTTCTGTGGTAGAGAATTCCACAGGTTCACCACTCTCTGGGTGAAGAAATTCTTCCTCATCTCTGTCCTAAATGGCTTACCCCTTATCCTTAGACTATGACCCCTGGTTCTGGACTCTCCGACCAGCAGGAACATTCTACCTGCATCTAATTTGTCCAGACCTGTCAGAATTTTATAAGTTTCGATGAGATCCCCACTCATTCTTCTAAACTCCAGCGAGTATAAGCCCAATCGACCCAATCTCTCCTCATACGTCATTTCTGCCATCCCAGGGATCAGCCTTGTGAATCTTCGCTGAACTCCTTCCATGGTAAGAACATCCTTCCTCAGATAAGGCGACCACAACTGCACACAGTACTCAAGGTGTGGTCTCACCAAGGCCCTGTACAACTGCAGCAGGACATCCTTGCTCCTGTACTCAAACCCTTTTGCTATGAAGGCCAACATACCATTTGCCTTCTTCACCGCCTGCTACACCTGCATGCTTACCTTCAGCGACTGGTGCACAAGGACACCCAGGTCTCGTTGCACTTCCCCTTCTCCCAATCTATTGCCATTCAGATAACAGTCTGCCTTTCTGTTTTTGACACCAAAGTGGATAACCTCGCATTTATCCACGTTATATTGCATCTGCCACGCTTCTGCCCAATCACCCAACCTCTGGGATCTCAGAAAACACCATGAATATACAACTGGTGGATTTGACTGCTGTTTTACAATCATAATTCTCCATTTGTGTGTGTGCCCGTGCATTATAACTATCAATCAGCAGCCTTTCCTTTCCCCACTGTGGAAATGTAAAAGCGATTGTTAATTCAGTACCAGTTTGAGTCTTAGTGAAACAGCAAAGTACTGAATTTTACAAACGCTGCCACTAGTGTAATAAACACACAAAAGCAACAGAGGGGCAGGGAGAATGTGTGAGAAATGATGAGTGGTAACATAATAGGGAACACTAATGCCTTTTATAAACATATAAAGCGTGAAAGAATAGCCCAAGGAAAGGTGGGGCCGATTACTGACCAAAAAGGCAATCTTGTGGAAGCAGAGGACATGGCTGAGGTACTAAATTAACACTTTGGCTCCGTATTCACTAAAGGAGAGGATGCTGCCAATCGTACAGTAAAGGAGGAGGTGGTAGAGAAATTGGACAGGATATAAATCGATTCGGACGATGTACTAAATTGGTTGGCAGGGCTCAAAGTAGAAATGTCACCCGCTCTGCCACAATCTTCCAATCCTTAGATATGGGAAAGGTGCCAGAGGACGGGAGGGCTGCAAACGTTACTTCACTGTTCAAAAAAGGAGAGCGCGATGAACCAAATAACTACAGGCCACTCAGCTTAACATCGGTGTTATTTCCGAAACACAATTAACCGTCACTTGGAAGAACATGGGTTTATTAGCGACAGACAAAATGGATTTTATTTAAAGGCAAATCTAACCTGGCTGACTTGAATGAGCCAATGGATGAAATAGGAGAGGGTTGATGAAGGTAGTGCAGTTGATGTTCTGTTTCTGGACTTTCAGAAGGCCTTTGATAAAGTACCTCATAATAGACTGGTGAACAAAATTGGAGCCAATGATATTAAAGGAGCAGTGGCAGCGTGGATACTAAATTGGTGAAGGGACAGAAAACAGACAGTCGTTGTGAACCGATATTGTTCACACTGGAGGGAAGTTTACAGTGTCCCCAGGGGGCGGGATTAGGACCACTGCTCTTTGATTTATTTCAGTGACATGGACTTGGGTATACATGGCATAGTTTAAAAGTTTGTCGATGACACGAATCTCGGAAAAGTCGTAAACCGTGAGGAGGACAGCAGAAGACTTCAGGAGGAAATAGAGACACTGGTGAAATGGGCAGACACATGGCAGGTGAAATTTAATGCAGAGAAGTGTGAAATGCTGCATTTTGGAAGGAAGAATGAGGCGATGCAATTTAAACCAACTGGTACAATTTAAAAGGGTTGCAGGAACAGTAAAACTTGGGGGTATAGATACAGAAATCTTTTGACGGTGGCAGGACAGGACGATAAGGCTTTTAGAAACGTATATGGCAGCATTGGCTTTATAAATAGAGGCACAGGAACATCGGAACAGGAGTAGGCCACTCATTCGTTCCAGCTTGTTCCTCCATTCAATTCGATCATGGCTGAGCTGTATCTTAACTCCATCTCCCCGCCTTGGTTCCAAAACCCTAAATACCATTGGCTAACACAAATCTATCAATCACAGTTTGTCATTTTCAATTGACCGAACCTCAACAGCTTCTTGAGGGCGAGTGTTCCAGATTTCCACTACACTGTGTCTGAAGAAATGCTTTGTAACATCACCCCTGAACGGCCTCGCTCTGCGGTTAAGGTTACGTGGACCCCTCGTTCTCTCTGCCCATCCACAGTTCCTAACTTCTAACATCACCCCTGAACGGCCTCGCTCTGCGGTTAAGGTTACGTGGACCCCTCGTTCTCTCTGCCCATCCACAGTTCCTAACTTCTAACATCACCCCTGAACGGCCTCGCTCTGCGGTTAAGGTTACGTGGACCCCTTGTTCTCTCTGCCCATCCACAGTTCCTAACTTCTAACATCACCCCTGAACGGCCTCGCTCTGCGGTTAAGGTTACGTGGACCCCTAGTTCTCTCTGCCCATCCACAGTTCCTAACTTCTAACATCACCCCTGAACGGCCTCGCTCTGCGGTTAAGGTTACGTGGACCCCTAGTTCTCTCTGCCCATCCACAGTTCCTAACTTCTAACATCACCCCTGAACGGCCTCGCTCTGCGGTTAAGGTTACGTGGACCCCTCGTTCTCTCTGCCCATCCACAGTTCCTAACTTCTAACATCACCCCTGAACGGCCTCGCTCTGCGGTTAAGGTTACGTGGACCCCTCGTTCTCTCTGCCCATCCACAGTTCCTAACTTCTAACCATTTAGAACATTCTCTGATCGATCCTTTAGGTCCAACGTGAATGAGCTCATTTCTTTCTGAAGTGAGGGGAGTGCAACAAACTCACTCAATCCATTCCAGGAGGGTGGGTTCTCCGGCGTTCTGAATGTTATTTAATATTGGTGTCGCGAGTCTAACGCCCTCGAACGTCTATGTGGACACGGTGTCAAGCTGTAATGAGAGTGGGAGGAGGCTCCCGTGGAGTATAAACACAGCATAGACCACTAGAGCCGAATGGACTGTTTCTCTGCTGCAGTTTCGATGTAAATCTAATCTGCCCCGAACGGTCACAAACTCCAATCTCTGTGACTGTGACCATGGTGTGTAACCCTTCCTTGTCCATCATTCACCTTCCCACAGCATTCGATATAGTCTCATCTGGCATTCTTTTCCATGTCATGGCCTCCATTGTCCATCCCATAAAACTGATCCTCGTGTGCTTCCTGCCCTAGCTCACTGATCGCAGATCGCAAATCTCCAGCAATGGGTTAACTTTTGTCTTTCTATCCACACCTATACTGTTGGCCAATATTGAACCGATGATGCTGCTTCTGGTGCACAGTAACTGATTACTGTAGCGCCGGAGGCAGATGGGATTGTTTCAATACCTGCTTCTTGGGATTTGCTGGTGCATTGAAATCTCTGTGCCGAGATCGCCTCATCAGGCACCTCCATTGACTGGGCGAGGCTACATCATAGACCCATAATATGATACAGCACAAAAGGTCATTCAGCCTCATCAGGCACCTCCATTGACTGGGCGAGGCTGCATCATAGACCCATAATATAATACAGCACAGGAGGTCATTCAGCCCATCACACCGGTGCTGACTCTTTGGAAGAGCGATCCCATTATTCCCACTGTCCCTCTCTTTCCCCATAGCCCTGTAAATGTTTTCCCTTCAAGTATTTATCCAATTCCCTTTTCAATGTTACAACAGAATCTGCTTCCTCCACCCTTTCGGACAATGCATTCCAGATCTCACTAACTCGCTGTGTAACACAATGTTACCTCACCACCCTTTCGGGCAATGCATTCCAGATCTCACTAACTCGCTGTGTAACACAATGTTACCTCACCACCCTTTCGGACAATGCATTCCAGATCTCACTAACTCGCTGTGTAACACAATGTTACCTCACCACCCTTTCGGGCAATGCATTCCAGATCACACTAACTCGCTGTGTAACACAATGTTACCTCACCACCCTTTCGGACAATGCATTCCAGATCTCACTAACTCGCTGTGTAACACAATGTTACCTCACCACCCTTTCGGACAATGCATTCCAGATCTCACTAACTCGCTGTGTAACACAATGTTACCTCACCACCCTTTCGGGCAATGCATTCCAGATCACACTAACTCGCTGTGTAACACAATGTTACCTCACCACCCTTTCGGACAATGCATTCCAGATCTCACTAACTCGCTGTGTAACAGAATGTTACCTCACCACCCTTTCGGGCAATGCATTCCAGATCACACTAACTCGCTGTGTAACAGAATGTTACCTCACCACCCTTTCGGGCAATGCATTCCAGATCTCACTAACTCGCTGTGTAACACAATGTTACCTCACCACCCTTTCGGGCAAAGCATTCCAGATCTCACTAACTCGCTGTGTAACACAATGTTACCTCACCACCCTTTCGGACAATGCATTCCAGATCACACTAACTCGCTGTGTAACACAATGTTACCTCACCACCCTTCGGGCAATGCATTCCAGATCTCACTAACTCGCTGTGTAACACAATGTTACCTCACCACCCTTTCGGACAATGCATTCCAGATCACACTAACTCGCTGTGTAACACAATGTTACCTCACCACCCTTTCGGACAATGCATTCCAGATCTCACTAACTCGCTGTGTAACACAATGTTACCTCACCACCCTTTCGGACAATGCATTCCAGATCTCACAAACTCGCTGTGTAACACAATGTTACCTCACCACCCTTTCGGGCAATGCATTCCAGATCACACTAACTCACTGTGTAACACAATGTTACCTCACCACCCTTTCGGACAATGCATTCCAGATCTCACTAACTCGCTGTGTAACACAATGTTACCTCACCACCCTTTCGGGCAATGCAATCCAGATCTCACTAACTCGCTGTGTAACACAATGTTACCTCACCACCCTTTCGGACAATGCATTCCAGATCACACTAACTCACTGTGTAACACAATGTTACCTCACCACCCTTTCGGACAATGCATTCCAGATCTCACTAACTCGCTGTGTAACACAATGTTACCTCACCACCCTTTCGGGCAATGCATTCCAGATCACACTAACTCGCTGTGTAACACAATGTTACCTCACCACCCTTTCGGACAATGCATTCCAGATCACACTAACTCGCTGTGTAACACAACGTTACCTCACCACCCTTTCGGACAATGCACTCCAGATCTCACTAACTCGCTGTGTAACACAATGTTACCTCACCACCCTTTCGGACAATGCATTCCAGATCTCACTAACTCGCTGTGTAACACAATGTTACCTCACCACCCTTTCGGGCAATGCATTCCAGATCACACTAACTCGCTGTGTAACACAATGTTACCTCACCACCCTTTCGGGCAATGCATTCCAGATCACACTAACTCGCTGTGTAACACAATGTTACCTCACCGCCCTTTCGGACAATGCATTCCAGATCTCACTAACTCGCTGTGTAACACAATGTTAACTCACCGCCTTTTCGGACAATGCATTCCAGATCACACTAACTCTCTGTGTAACACAATGTTACCTCACCACCCTTTCGGACAATGCATTCCAGATCTCACTAACTCGCTGTGTAACACAATGTTACCTCACCATCCTTTCGGACAATGCATTCCAGATCTCACTAACTCGCTGTGTAACACATTGTTACCTCACCACCCTTTCGGACAATGCATTCCAGATCACACTAACTCGCTGTGTAACACAATGTTACCTCACCACCCTCTCGGGCAATGCATTCCAGATCTCACTAACTCGCTGTGTAACACAATGTTACCTCACCACCCTTTCGGACAATGCATTCCAGATCACACTAACTCGCTGTGTAACACAATGTTTCCTCACCACCCTTTCGGGCAATGCATTCCAGATCTCACTAACTCACTGTGTAACACAATGTTACCTCACCACCCTCTCGGACAATGCATTCCAGATCTCACTAACTCGCTGTGTAACACAATGTTACCTCACCGCCCTTTCGGACAATACATTCCAGATCTCACTAACTCACTGTGTAACACAATGTTACCTCACCACCCTTTCGGGCAATGCATTCCAGATCTCACTAACTCACTGTGTAACACAATGTTACCTCACCACCCTTTCGGACAATGCATTCGAGATCACACTAACTCACTGTGTAACACAATGTTACCTCACCACCCTTTCGGACAATGCATTCCAGATCACACTAACTCGCTGTGTAACACAATGTTACCTCACCACCCTTTCGGACAATGCATTCCAGATCTCACTAACTCGCTGTGTAACACAATGTTACCTCACCACCCTTTCGGGCAATGCATTCCAGATCACACTAACTCGCTGTGTAACACAATGTTACCTCACCACCCTTTCGGACAATGCATTCCAGATCTCACTAACTCGCTGTGTAACACAATGTTACCTCACCACCCTTTCGGACAATACATTCCAGATCACACTAACTCACTGTGTAACACAATGTTACCTCACCACCCTTTCGGGCAATGCATTCCAGATCACACTAACTCACTGTGTAACACAATGTTACCTCACCACCCTTTCGGACAATGCATTCCAGATCACACTAACTCACTGTGTAACACAATGTTACCTCACCACCCTTTCGGACAATGCATTCCAGATCACACTAACTCGCTGTGTAACACAATGTTACCTCACCACCCTTTCGGACAATGCATTCCAGATCTCACTAACTCGCTGTGTAACACAATGTTACCTCACCACCCTTTCGGGCAATGCATTCCAGATCACACAAACTCGCTGTGTAACACAATGTTACCTCACCACCCTTTCGGACAATGCATTCCAGATCTCACTAACTCGCTGTGTAACACAATGTTACCTCACCACCCTTTCGGACAATGCATTCCAGATCACACTAACTCACTGTGTAACACAATGTTACCTCACCACCCTTTCGGGCAATGCATTCCAGATCACACTAACTCACTGTGTAACACAATGTTACCTCACCACCCTTTCGGACAATGCATTCCAGATCTCACTAACTCGCTGTGTAACACAATGTTACCTCACCACCCTTTCGGACAATGCATTCCAGATCACACTAACTCGCTGTGTAACACAATGTTACCTCACCACCCTTTCGGACAATGCATTCCAGATCACACTAACTCACTGTGTAACACAATGTTACCTCACCACCCTTTCGGACAATGCATTCCAGATCACACTAACTCGCTGTGTAACACAATGTTACCTCACCACCCTTTCGGACAATGCATTCCAGATCTCACTAACTCGCTGTGTAACACAATGTTACCTCACCACCCTTTCGGGCAATGCATTCCAGATCACACTAACTCGCTGTGTAACACAATGTTACCTCACCACCCTTTCGGACAATGCATTCCAGATCTCACTAACTCGCTGTGTAACACAATGTTACCTCACCACCCTTTCGGACAATACATTCCAGATCACACTAACTCACTGTGTAACACAATGTTACCTCACCACCCTTTCGGGCAATGCATTCCAGATCACACTAACTCGCTGTGTAACACAATGTTACCTCACCACCCTTTCGGACAATGCATTCCAGATCTCACTAACTCGCTGTGTAACACAATGTTACCTCGCCACCCTCTCGGGCAATGCATTCCAGATCACACTAACTCACTGTGTAACACAATGTTACCTCACCACCCTTTCGGACAATGCATTCCAGATCACACTAACTCACTGTGTAACACAATGTTACCTCACCACCCTTTCGGACAATGCATTCCAGATCACACTAACTCGCTGTGTAACACAATGTTACCTCACCACCCTTTCGGGCAAT
The DNA here is from genome assembly GCF_052327205.1 of Somniosus microcephalus. Classification (NCBI taxonomy): domain Eukaryota; kingdom Metazoa; phylum Chordata; class Chondrichthyes; order Squaliformes; family Somniosidae; genus Somniosus; species Somniosus microcephalus. The sequence continues at coordinate 161,565,731 of NW_028225179.1, read as the reverse complement.
GCATTCCAGATCTCACTAACTCGCTGTGTAACACAATGTTACCTCACCACCCTTTCGGGCAATGCATTCCAGATCTCACTAACTCGCTGTGTAACACAATGTTACCTCACCACCCTTTCGGACAATACATTCCAGATCACACTAACTCGCTGTGTAACACAATGTTACCTCACCACCCTTTCGGACAATGCATTCCAGATCTCACTAACTCGCTGTGTAACACAATGTTACCTCACCACCCTTTCGGACAATGCATTCCAGATCACACTAACTCGCTGTGTAACACAATGTTACCTCACCACCCTTTCGGGCAATGCATTCCAGATCTCACTAACTCGCTGTGTAACACAATGTTACCTCACCACCCTTTCGGACAATGCATTCCAGATCACACTAACTCGCTGTGTAACACAATGTTACCTCACCACCCTTTCGGGCAATGCATTCCAGATCTCACTAACTCGCTGTGTAACACAATGTTACCTCACCACCCTTTCGGGCAATGCATTCCAGATCTCACTAACTCGCTGTGTAACACAATGTTACCTCACCACCCTTTCGGACAATACATTCCAGATCACACTAACTCGCTGTGTAACACAATGTTACCTCACCACCCTTTCGGACAATGCATTCCAGATCTCACTAACTCGCTGTGTAACACAATGTTACCTCACCACCCTTTCGGACAATGCATTCCAGATCACACTAACTCGCTGTGTAACAATGTTACCTCACCACCCTTTCGGACAATGCATTCCAGATCTCACTAACTCGCTGTGTAACACAATGTTACCTCACCACCCTTTCGGACAATGCATTCCAGATCACACTAACTCGCTGTGTAACACAATGTTACCTCACCACCCTTTCGGACAATGCATTCCAGATCTCACTAACTCGCTGTGTAACACAATGTTTCCTCACCACCCTTTCGGGCAATGCATTCCAGATCACACAAACTCGCTGTGTAACACAATGTTACCTCACCACCCTTTCGGGCAATGCATTCCAGATCTCACTAACTCGCTGTGTAACACAATGTTACCTCACCACCCTTTCGGACAATGCATTCCAGATCTCACTAACTCGCTGTGTAACACAATGTTTCCTCACCACCCTTTCGGGCAATGCATTCCAGATCTCACTAACTCACTGTGTAACACAATGTTACCTCACCACCCTTTCGGACAATGTATTCCAGATCACACTAACTCGCTGTGTAACACAATGTTACCTCACCACCCTTTCTGGCAATGCATTCCAGATCTCACTAACTCGCTGTGTAACACAATGTTACCTCACCACCCTCTCGGGCAATGCATTCCAGATCACACTAACTCGCTGTGTAACACAATGTTACCTCACCACCCTTTCGGACAATACATTCCAGATCACACTAACTCGCTGTGTAACACAATGTTACCTCACCACCCTTTCGGGCAATGCATTCCAGATCTCACTAACTCGCTGTGTAACACAATGTTACCTCACCACCCTTTCGGGCAATGCATTCCAGATCTCACTAACTCGCTGTGCAACACAATGTTACCTCACCACCCTTTCGGACAATGCATTCCAGATCACACTAACTCGCTGTGTAACACAATGTTACCTCACCACCCTTTCGGACAATGCATTCCAGATCTCACTAACTCGCTGTGTAACACAATGTTACCTCACCACCCTTTCGGACAATGCATTCCAGATCTCACTAACTCGCTGTGTAACACAATGTTACCTCACCACCCTTTCGGGCAATGCATTCCAGATCACACTAACTCGCTGTGCAACACAATGTTACCTCACCGCCCTTTCGGACAATGCATTCCAGATCACACTAACTCACTGTGTAACACAATGTTACCTCACCGCCCTTTCGGACAATGCATTCCAGATCTCACTAACTCGCTGTGTAACACAATGTTACCTCACCACCCTTTCGGACAATGCATTCCAGATCTCACTAACTCGCTGTGTAACACAATGTTACCTCACCACCCTTTCGGACAATGCATTCCAGATCACACTAACTCGCTGTGTAACACAATGTTACCTCACCACCCTTTCGGACAATGCATTCCAGATCTCACTAACTCGCTGTGTAACACAATGTTACCTCACCACCCTTTCGGACAATGCATTCCAGATCTCACTAACTCACTGTGTAACACAATGTTACCTCACCACCCTTTCGGACAATGCATTCCAGATCACACTAACTCGCTGTGTTACACAATGTTACCTCACCACCCTTTCGGACAATGCATTCCAGATCTCACTAACTCGCTGTGTAACACAATGTTACCTCACCACCCTTTCGGACAATGCATTCCAGATCTCACTAACTCGCTGTGTAACACAATGTTACCTCACCACCCTTTCGGACAATGCATTCCAGATCTCACTAACTCGCTGTGTAACACAATGTTACCTCACCACCCTTTCGGACAATGCATTCCAGATCTCACTAACTCGCTGTGTAACACAATGTTACCTCACCACCCTTTCGGGCAATGCATTCCAGATCACACTAACTCGCTGTGTAACACAATGTTACCTCACCACCCTTTCGGACAATGCATTCCAGATCTCACTAACTCGCTGTGTAACACAATGTTACCTCACCACCCTTTCGGGCAATGCATTCCAGATCACACTAACTCGCTGTGTAACACAATGTTACCTCACCGCCCTTTCGGACAATGCATTCCAGATCTCACTAACTCGCTGTGTAACACAATGTTACCTCACCGCCTTTTCGGACAATGCATTCCAGATCTCACTAACTCGCTGTGTAACACAATGTTACCTCACCACCCTTTCGGACAATGCATTCCAGATCACACTAACTCGCTGTGTGACACAATGTTACCTCACCACCCTTTCGGACAATGCATTACAGATCACACTAACTCTCTGTGTAACACAATGTTACCTCACCACCCTTTCGGACAATACATTCCAGATCTCACTAACTCGCTGTGTAACACAATGTTACCTCACCCACCCTTTCGGACAATGCATTCCAGATCTCACTAACTCGCTGTGTAACACAATGTTACCTCACCACCCTTTCGGACACTACATTCCAGATCACACTAACTCGCTGTGTAACACAATGTTACCTCACCGCCCTTTCGGACAATGCATTCCAGATCTCACTAACTCGCTGTGTAACACAATGTTACCTCACCGCCTTTTCGGACAATGCATTCCAGATCTCACTAACTCGCTGTGTAACACAATGTTACCTCACCACCCTTTCGGACAATGCATTCCAGATCACACTAACTCGCTGTGTAACACAATGTTACCTCACCACCCTTTCGGACAATGCATTACAGATCACACTAACTCTCTGTGTAACACAATGTTACCTCACCACCCTTTCGGACAATACATTCCAGATCTCACTAACTCGCTGTGTAACACAATGTTACCTCACCCACCCTTTCGGACAATGCATTCCAGATCTCACTAACTCGCTGTGTAACACAATGTTACCTCACCACCCTTTCGGACACTACATTCCAGATCACACTAACTCGCTGTGTAACACAATGTTACCTCACCACCCTTTCGGACAATGCATTCCAGATCACACTCACTCACTGTGTAACACAATGTTACCTCACCACCCTTTCGGACAATGCATTCCAGATCACACTAACTCGCTGTGTAACACAATGTTACCTCACCACCCTTTCGGACAATGCATTCCAGATCACACTAACTCGCTGTGTAACACAATGTTACCTCACCACCCTTTCGGACAATGCATTCCAGATCACACTAACTCGCTGTGTAACACAATGTTACCTCACCACCCTTTCGGACAATGCATTCCAGATCACACTAACTCGCTGTGTAACACAATGTTACCTCACCACCCTTTCGGACAATGCATTCCAGATCACACTAACTCGCTGTGTAACACAATGTTACCTCACCACCCTTTCGGACAATGCATTCCAGATCTCACTAACTCGCTGTGTAACACAATGTTACCTCACCACCCTTTCGGACAATGCATTCCAGATCACACTAACTCGCTGTGTAACACAATGTTACCTCACCACCCTTTCGGGCAATGCATTCCAGATCTCACTAACTCGCTGTGTAACACAATGTTACCTCACCACCCTTTTGGGCAATGCATTCCAGATCTCACTAACTCGCCGTGTAACACAATGTTACCTCACCACCCTTTCGGACAATGCATTCCAGATCTCACTAACTCGCTGTGTAACACAATGTTACCTCACCACCCTTTCGGGCAATGCATTCCAGATCTCACTAACTCTCTGTGTAACACAATGTTACCTCACCACCCTTTCGGACAATGCATTCCAGATCACACTAACTCGCTGTGTAACACAATGTTACCTCACCACCCTTTCGGGCAATGCATTCCAGATCACACTAACTCGCTGTGTAACACAATGTTACCTCACCACCCTTTCGGACAATGCATTCCAGATCACACTAACTCGCTGTGTAACACAATGTTACCTCACCACCCTCTCGGGCAATGCATTCCAGATCACACTAACTCGCTGTGTAACACAATGTTACCTCACCACCCTTTCGGGCAATGCATTCCAGATCACACTAACTCGCTGTGTAACACAATGTTACCTCACCACCCTTTCGGACAATGCATTCCAGATCTCACTAACTCGCTGTGTAACAATGTTACCTCACCACCCTTTCGGGCAATGCATTCCAGATCTCACTAACTCGCTGTGTAACACAATGTTACCTCACCACTCTTTCGGACAATGCATTCCAGATCTCACTAACTCGCTGTGTAACACAATGTTACCTCACCACCCTTTCGGACAATGCATTCCAGATCACACTAACTCGCTGTGTAACACAATGTTACCTCACCACCCTCTCGGGCAATGCATTCCAGATCACACTAACTCGCTGTGTAACACAATGTTACCTCACCACCCTTTCGGACAATGCATTCCAGATCTCACTAACTCGCTGTGTAACACAATGTTACCTCACCACCCTTTCGGACAATGCATTCCAGATCTCACTAACTCGCTGTGTAACACAATGTTACCTCACCACCCTTTCGGACAATGCATTCCAGATCTCACTAACTCGCTGTGTAACACAATGTTACCTCACCACCCTTTCGGGCAATGCATTCCAGATCACACTAACTCGCTGTGTAACACAATGTTACCTCACCACCCTTTCAGACAATGCATTCCAGATCTCACTAACTCGCTGTGTAACACAATGTTACCTCACCACCCTTTCGGGCAATGCATTCCAGATCACACTAACTCGCTGTGTAACACAATGTTACCTCACCACCCTCTCGGACAATGCATTCCAGATCTCACTAACTCGCTGTGTAACACAATGTTACCTCACCACCCTTTCGGGCAATGCATTCCAGATCTGACTAACTCGCTGTGTAACACAATGTTACCTCACCACCCTTTCGGACAATGCATTCCAGATCTCACTAACTCGCTGTGTAACACAATGTTACCTCACCACCCTCTCGGACAATGCATTCCAGATCTCACTAACTCACTGTGTAACACAATGTTACCTCACCACCCTTTCGGGCAATGCATTCCAGATCTCACTAACTCGCTGTGTAACACAATGTTACCTCACCACCCTTTCGGACAATGCATTCCAGATCACACTAACTCGCTGTGTAACACAATGTTACCTCACCACCCTTTCGGACAATGCATTTCTGATCTCACTAACTCGCTGTGTAACACAATGTTACCTCACCACCCTTTCGGACAATGCATTCCAGATCTCACTAACTCGCTGTGTAACACAATGTTACCTCACCACCCTTTCGGGCAATGCATTCCAGATCACACTAACTCGCTGTGTAACACAATGTTACCTCACCACCCTTTCGGGCAATGCATTCCAGATCACACTAACTCGCTGTGTAACACAATGTTACCTCACCACCCTCTCGGGCAATGCATTCCAGATCACACTAACTCGCTGTGTAACAATGTTACCTCACCTCGCCTGTGGCTCTTTCTCCACTCACTTTAAATCTGCATCGCCTGGTTACTGACTCTTCTGCCAATGGAAACAGTTCCTCCTTATTTACTCATCAAAACCAATCATGAGTTTCAACAGCTCTATAAAATCTTCGTTTAACCAACTCTGCTCTAAAGAGAACAAACCAGCCTCTCCCCAGAACTGAAGTCCCTGATCCTTAGTGCAATTCTCTCAAATCTCTTCTGCACTGTCTCCAAGGCCTTGATATCCTCCCTAAAGTGTGGTGCCCAGAATTGAAAACCAGACTCCAGCTGAGGCCTAACCAGTCTGTTCTAACAGTTGAACATCACTTCCTTGCTGTTATTCGCTATTCCTCTTGTAATAAAGCCGAGGACATCGCTCATGGTGTCAGCACTTGACTAATGAGCACTGTAGGAGGGGAGGACATTCACCACTGCTCCACTAATATTAACAGTGGTGTAACTTTAAGCAGATTGGTGATGCAATATCTTTAGGGGTCTTACAATATCTGGAAATGACAAATACATAACTGGTTTGATCTGACTGCTGTTTTACAATTATAATTCTCCACATGTGCACGTGTCCCACTGTGTGTCTAACAAACTCAGTCAGCGTCCTTCCCTTTCCCCACTGGGGAAATGTGAAAGCGATTCAGTCCCGGATCAGTAATTTCTCCAAACTTAAGTTGATGTTATTCGCCGGCATTAAGTTATAACCCAATTTGAGACCTTGTAAGATGGAGTTTTCTGCTGTTTGACACACGCAGACTCTGGTATAATAAACACACGACAACAACAGCAGCACCGTAGGGAATCAAGCTGAATACAGAAAGTACAGAGGAGAAATCAAAAACAAACTAAGAGGGGCACGGAAAAACTGAGGAAAGATTAGTGGGAATAGAATAGGGAACATTAAAATCTTTCTTAAACATGTAAAGCCTAAAAGGAGAGTCAACGGAAAGGTGCGATGATTAAGGACCAAAAGGGCAATCTTCTGGTGGATGCAGTGGGCATGGCTGAGGTACTGAATGAGTACTTTGCATCTGCCTTCACTAAAGAAGAGGGTGCTGCCAATGTTACAGTGAAGGAGAGGGTGGTAGTGAAATTGGACAGGATATAAATAGACCAAGAGGATGTAGTGAAACAGTTGACAGCGCTCAAAGTGGAAGTGTCATGGTCTGGATGGGATACATCCTGGGTTACTGAGAGAAGGAAGGCTCTGGCCACAATCTTTGAATCCTCCTTGGATAGGGGAGTGGTGCCACAGGACTGGGGATTTGCAAATGTTACCCCCTCGTTTAAAAATGGAGCGTGTGGTAAACCAATGAACGACAGGCGAATCAGTCTAGCGCCGGTGTTCAGGAACCTTCTGGAGATAAATCATTGAGAACCTGCTAAGATATCATCTCTCCTTACAGCAGTAATTGACTCCTTGATTAATATTGCAACACCCCCTCCTCTTTTACGCCCCCCTCTGTCTTGCCTGAAGATTCTATACCCTGGAATACTGAGCTGCCAGTCCTGCCCCCCCCTCAACCATGTCTCTGTGATAACAATATCATACTCCCATGTGTTCATCAACACCTTGAATTCATCTGCCTTACTCGCAAGACTCCTTGCATTAAAATAAATGCCATCCAGCCTTGCCATGCTCCCTTGTGCCATTACATATTTGCTCTGCCTTCCAGGCTGACTTGTTTTTTCCTCTATATTTGGCTGTGCATCACCCTCTACTGTAGCTCCACTCCGTATCCCATCCCCCTGCCAAGTTAGTTTAAACTCCCAACAGTGCTAGCAAACCTCCCTGCAAGGATGTTGGTCCCGTTCCGGTTCAGGTGCAAACCGTCCGACTTGTACAGGTCCCACCTTCCCCAGAAAAAGAGCCAGTGATCCAGGAAACTAAAGCCCTCCCTCCTGCACCAACTCTTTAGCCACGCATTCATCTGCTCCATCCACCTATTCCTATACTCACTAGCACATGGCACCGGGAGTAATCCAGAGATTACAGTCTTTGAGGTCCTGCTTTTTAATCTGCTACCTAGCTCCCTAAATTCTTGTTGCAGGACCTCATCCCGCTTTCTATCTATGTCCTTGGTACCAATGTGAACCACGACCTCTGACTGTTCGCCCTCCCCCTTCAGAATGCCCTGCAGCCGTTCAGTGACATCCTTGACCCTGGCACCAGGGAGGCAATATACCATCCTGGAGTCACGTCTGCAGCCACAGAAACGTCTATCTGTTCCCCTTACGATAGAATCCCCTATCACTATTGCTCTCCCACTCTTTTTCTCCCCTCCTGTGCAGCTGAGCCACTCGTAGTGCCACGGACTTGGCTCTTGCTGCATTCCCAAGAAAGCATCTCCCCAGCAGTATCCAAAACGGAAAATCTGTTGGCGAGGGAGATGGACCCTGCACTACCTTCCTAGTTCTTTTACTCCATCTGACCACTTCGTTAGACGAGCTATGAAGATCTCAGCTTCGCGGATGCTCCACAGTGACTCCAGCCGCAGCTCCAGCTCAGAAACGTGGATTTCGAGTAGCTGCAGCTGGAGACACTCCCTGCACACATGTTCGCCCTGGACACCGAAAGTGTCCCCAACTTCCCACATAGCACAGGAGGAGCACTCCACACTGCCGAGCTGCCCTGCCATGTCCTACCCTTAATTTACTCCTTTTAAAGAATATTAAATACACTAGGGACCTTACTTCCCTTTAAACACTACTTACGCTAAACTAGAAACCTTACTTTTACTTTAACGACAGGACTGTAGAAATATTCATCAGGTCCTACTTCCCAATCAGCTCCTTCCCTGGTTGCGACGTCACTTTAGCGGTTTTGCAGTTGTAGTTTGACTGCTCCCGCTCTCAGACTCTTTCCTGCAGTCCTGTGACGTCTCTCCTCGATTTTGCTGTACTTTTGGAATTCGCCGGACTTGTATCTGCCTCCTCACTGCTGCCGACTCCTTGAAGGTCCGCGCTGTCCTCAGCCTCCCGCTCTATTTATGCCTCCTCGCTGCTGCTGCCGACTCCTCGCAGGTCCGCGCTGTCCTCGGCCTCCCGCTGTATTTATGCCTCCTCGCTGCTGCTGCCGACTCCTCGCAGGTCCGCGCTGTCCTCGGCCTCACGCTCTATTTATGCCTCCTCACTGCTGCTGCCGACTCCTCGCAGGTCCGCGCTGTCCTCGGCCTCCCGCTCTATTTATGCCTCCTCGCTGCTGCTGCCGACTCCTCGCAGGTCCGCGCTGTCCTCGGCCTCACGCTGTATTTATGCCTCCTCGTTGCTGCTGCCAACTCCTCACAGGTTCTCTTTCGAGCAGAAAAATGTTAATTGGGAGATTTAATAGAGGTGCTCAAAATCATGAAGGTGTTTCCATAGAGTAAATAAGGAGCAACTGTACCCACTGACAGAAGGGTCGGTAAACAGAGGAGACGGATTTAATGTAATTGACAAAACGCCAGAGGGGAGGTAAGATTGTTTTTAGGCATCGTGTTATGATCTGGAATGCAATGTCTGAAAGCGTGATCGGAGCAGAGGCAATAGTAACTTTTAAACCTGAATTAGTGAAATACACGAAGGGGAGAACATTAGCAGTGCTCTGGGCACAGAGCAGGGGAGTGGGACACATTGGCCTGCTCTTTCAAAGAGCCGGTACAGGCCCGCTGTGCCCAATGGCCTCATTCTGTGCTGTCTGGTCCCAAGTTTCTATGGTATCAACCTCGAACTCTTTGTTCCTGAGCGAGTAATAAACGATAAATGTACCTGAATGCTATTTACAGAAGCAGATCTTTAGCGTGTGAAATTGCATTGGGAAGTTTAATTCTGTTAACCAGCAAACGATGACCAAAAATTGATAAAAAGGGAGAAAAATCGACTGAGTATATCAGCAAGAAACATTTAAAAATTGTAGGAGCTTCTGAAAGTAAGTAAACATGGAGAGTAGCAAAAGTAAGCATTGGTCCCTTAGAGGCTGAGACAGGAGAAATTATAATGGGAAATAAGGAAATGGCAGATTTTAAACAAATATTTTGTATCTGTCTTCACAGTAGAAAACACAAATAACGCACCAAAAATGGCAGGGAACCAAGGGACTAATGAAAGGACTGACATCAATTACTTTCAGTTCCTGCGAGAAAAAAAGTACTTGAGAAACTAATGGGACTAAAAACCGACAAATCCCCAGGACCTGACGGCCGACATCCTAGGGTTCTACAAGAGGTGGCTGAAGAGAGAGTGGATGCATTGGTTGTGATCTTCCAAAATTCCCTAGATTCTGGAGCAGTCCCAGTGGATTAGAAGGTAGAAAAAGTAACCCCGCTATTCTAGAAAGGGGGAAGAGAGAAAGCAGGGAACTACAGGCCAGTGAGCCTGGCGTCAGGAAAATGCTGGAATCCATCATTAAGGGAGGGGTAAGAGGGCACTTAGAAAATCATATGATCAGGCGGAGTCAACATGGTTTTATGAAAGAGAAATCATGCTATTAGTGTTTTTTGAGGATGCAACTAGCTGGATAGATAATGGGGAACTGGTGGATGTCAAATATTTGGATTGCCAAAAGGCATTTGATAAGGTGCCACATAAAAGGTTGCTGTGCAAGATAAGGACTCATGGGGTGAGGGGAATATATTAGTTACAAGGACAGGTTGGAGAAGCTGGATCTGTTTTCATGAGAGCAAAGGAGGTTGAGGGGTGATTTGATCGAGGTGTACAAGATTATGATGGGTTTGGATAGGCTAGACAGGGAAAGGCTGTCCCCACTAGTTGATGGTACGAGGACTAGGGGACACAGATTTAAGGTTTTGGGCAAGAGATACAGGGGGCGAATGTGAGTAAAAACCTTTTTACACAGTGAGTGGTGAGGACCTGGAACTCGCTGCCGACGGAAGTGGTGGAAGTGGAGACACTCGATGTTTTCAAGGGGAGACTGGATAGGCACTTGAGGGAAATAAACTTGCAGGGCTACGGGGATAGAGCGGGGGAATGGGACTGACTGGATTGCTCTACAGAGAGCCGGCACGGACTCGATGGGCCGAATGGCCTCCTTCTGTGCCGTTATGACTATTACCATCGATAGAGGATTGGTTAACTGACAGAAAACAGAGAGTAGGGATAAACAGGACATTTTCAGCTTGGCAGGCTAGTGGGGTGCCACAAGGATCAGTGCTGGGGCCTCTGCTATTTACAATCTATATTACTGACTTAGATGAAGGGACCGAGTGCAATGGATCCAAGTTTGCTGCTGATACAAAGCTAGGTGGGACAGTAAGCTATGGGGACACAGAGCCTGCAAAGGGATATGGGCAGTCTAAGTGTGCGGGCAGTAAGGTGACAGATGGAATATAATGTGGGGAAATGTGTGCGTATTCACTTTAGTAGGAAGAACAGAAAAACAGAACCTTTTTTAAATGGTGAAAAATGATTAAATGTTGGTGTTCAGAGAGATTTAGGTGTTCTCGTACAGGAGACAAAGTTAGCATGCAGGTACCGCGAGCAATTGGGCAGGCGGATGGCATGTTGGACTTTATTACAAGGGGTTGGGATACAACAGTGAGGAAGTCTTGCTACAATTGGACAGGGCTTTGGTGAGACAACACCCAGAGTACCGGGCACAGTTTTGGTCTCATATCGATAAAGGATGGGATAAAGACAGTAGGGAGAAATGATCTTAGCTCCAAAAATAAAGTAAATAAATCAGTTTGGGTGGAGCCAAGAAACAGCAAGGGGCAGAAAACATTGGTTGGAGGTGATTATAGGCTCCCAAACTGTAGTTGTAATGTAGGGCGGCGTATAATTCAGGGAACTAGAGGTGCATGTAGCGAGGGTAATATAGTAATCATGGGGGATTTTAAGCTATGTATAGATTGGGGGAACGAAATCTGCAGTAATAGTGTGGGGACATCATCTGAGTCAATGGGACTCTCTCTGACCTTTCTCCCCATTCCATCTCCAGGACCAGTGTGTATCTGAGTCAATGGGACTCTCTCTGACCTTTCTCCCCAGTCCATCTCCAGGACCAGTGTGTATCTGAGTCAATGGGACTCTCTCTGACCTTTCTCCCCAGTCCATCTCCAGGACCAGTGTGTATCTGAGTCAATGGGACTCTCTCTGACCTTTCTCCCCAGTCCATCTCCAGGACCAGTGTGTATCTGAGTCAATGGGACTCTCTCTGACCTTTCTCCCCAGTCCATCTCCAGGACCAGTGTGTATCTGAGTCAATGGGACTCTCTCTGACCTTTCTCCCCAGTCCATCTCCAGGACCAGTGTGTATCTGAGTCAATGGGACTCTCTCTGACCTTTCTCCCCAGTCCATCTCCAGGACCAGTGTGTATCTGAGTCAATGGGACTCTCTCTGACCATTCTCCCCAGTCTATCTCCAGGACCAGTGTGTATCTGAGTCAATGGGACTCTCTCTGACCTTTCTCCCCAGTCCATCTCCAGGACCAGTGTGTATCTGAGTCAATGGGACTCTCTCTGACCTTTCTCCCCAGTCTATCTCCAGGACCAGTGTGTATCTGAGTCAATGGGACTCTCTCTGACCTTTCTCCCCAGTCCATCTCCAGGACCAGTGTGTATCTGAGTCAATGGGAATCTCTCTGACCTTTCTCCCCAGTCCATCTCCAGGGCCAGTGTGTATCTGAGTCAATGGGACTCTCTGACCTTTCTCCCCAGTCCATCTCCAGGACCAGTGTGTATCTGAGTCAATGGGACTCTCTGACCTTTCTCCCCAGTCCATCTCCAGGACCAGTGTGTCTGAGTCAATGGGACTCTCTGACCTTTCTCCCCAGTCCATCTCCAGGACCAGTGTGTATCTGAGTCAATGGGACTCTCTCTGACCTTCCTCCCCAGTCCATCTCCAGGACCAGTGTGTATCTGAGTCAATGGGACTCTCTCTGACCTTTCTCCCCAGTCCATCTCCAGGACCAGTGTGTATCTGAGTCAATGGGACTCTCTCTGACCTTTCTCCCCAGTCCATCTCCAGGACCAGTGTGTATCTGAGTCAATGGGACTCTCTCTGACCTTTCTCCCCAGTCCATCTCCAGGACCAGAGTGTATCTGAGTCAATGGGACTCTCTCTGAACTTTCTCCCCAGTCCATCTCCAGGACCAGTGTGTATCTGTGGTGATTATTCTTTATGTTTAGTAAGAAGTATTGTAATTGGTTGTTTCTTTCCTGCCTTGAGATATATGCTGTAAACTCATTGGTAGTTGATGTCATGTGATTTGTGGTGGCCATCTTAAATTCAGTTCTCTACAGCCTTGGTTGGGACTGGGTGTTGAAAGATCTGCTACTGGATTTTTAAAGTTAATAAAGCCTAGATTTAGAAAGGCAAATCTACTCTTTATTTCAATTTATTAACTTTAAGTCAGAATGGAGCGATATCTTCAACCGGAACGATTCAATGCTGACCCTAATTCTGCAGGAGTGGATGATAAATGGAAACACTGGTATCGTACATTAAAAAACCTTTTGGGTGTGTTGGATCAAGAGTCTCTAAATAAGCTGAATATGCTGATCAACTACATTGCTGCGGATGTGTATAAGTATATTTTGGACTGTGAAACTTACGAATTGGCTATTTCTACATTGGAAAAGATTTTTGTTAAACCAAAGAATGAGGTATTTGCACGTCACCTTCTATCTGCCCGTAGGCAGCAGGTGGGAGAATCTTTGGATACTTATTTACAAGCACTTCGGCACCTTAGTGCTAACTGTAATTATAAGACCGTGACGGCTGAAGAATATAAGGAAGAATCGGTACGGGATGCTTTTATTAATGGATTACTGTCTAGATCAATTCGTCAGCGGTTGTTAGAAAAGAAGACTTTGGAACTTAAGAGTGCTTTCGAGCAAGCCTCTACATTGGATGTGGCTCAGAGAAGTTCGGATTCTTATGCTCTTTTTAAACGGCCTGCGACTGTGGTTTCGGCAGTTCCGGATGAAAAGGAATTATGTGGACTTAATAGGAGTGGTTTACTAGATTCTGAAACAGTTTCTACTTCGGCGGCTGTTGCCTCTAGGATTCAGAAGTGTTATTTTTGTGGGAACGTCCGGCACCCTTGTCTGAAGTGTCCTGCTCGGGAGGCTGTGTGTAGTAAATGCGGCAAGAGAGGTCATTATGCACGTGTTTGTAAATCATCAGGTTCAATTACCTCCTCTGCGACTATTCAGCCTTTAGATAGGGCGTTTATTGCATCAATTTCTGCTGCATTTGCTCATGGCCTAAACAAAGCTATAGTTACGGCCCAAGTTAATGGGTTAGAAGTGAAGGCCCTTACAAAACTCTCGGTACTGCCCGTATCTATAAGTCTTCAGTTTGTGAAGGAGAAGCGTTTGAAAATTTCGCCTGTTACTTATCAGGTGTGTATGGCTCAGACGACTCTCACTTCACAAGTAGCTGGTTGTTGCCTTGTGAAATTGATTCTTCTAGGTAATACGTATACTGATATACGCCTATCTGTTCTGCCTAATCTCTGTGCGGATATTTTGATTGGTCATGATGTGCTTCAATTACACGAGTCTCTCAGTCTTTCTTTTGGAGGGACTAAGCCACCTTTATCTATTTGTGGATTAACCTCTTCCATTTCTCCATTATCACTTTTTTCCAATTTGATGCCGGATTGTAAGCCAATTGCTACCAAGTCAAGAAGGTATAGCAGTCAGGATAGAGAATTTATTCATTCTGAAGTTCAACGTCTTTTATTGGAAGGAATCATTGAACCTAGTTGTTCGCCTTGGCGGGCACAGGTAGTTGTCACCACTAACGAGAGACATAAGAAACGAATGGTGATAGACTACTCCCAAACTATTAATAGGTATACTCAATTAGATGCGTACCCTTTGCCTAAGATTGATGAGCTTATCAACAAAGTATCTCAGTATAAGGTTTTTAGCACTATTGATTTAAAGAGTGCTTATCATCAGATTCCTATTGTTAAGAGGGATCAACCATATACGGCCTTTGAGGCTGGCGGAAAGCTGTATCAGTTTTGCCAAATACCATTTGGTGTTACTAATGGTGTTGCTTGTTTTCAACGGGCAATGGATGCTTTTATAAGTGATAACTCTCTCTCCGACACCTTTTCATACTTAGATGACATCACGGTGTGTGGCAAATCAAGGGTGGAGCATGATTCTAATTTAGAAAGATTCCTTCAAGCTGCGGAAAAAGTTGGTTTAACTTTCAATAAAGAGAAGTGTATCTTTTCGACCACTGAGGTAAATCTACTGGGGTATATTATCTCGGGAAACAAGATTAAACCAGACCCAGAACGTCTGCGACCATTGATTGATTTACCTTGTCCTACTAATTCTAAGGCTTTGCAACGAGTTGTTAGACTGTTTTCTTATTATTCTAATTGGATTGCAAACTTTTCACAGAAGATCCAGCCCCTTATTCGGGTTACGACATATCCTCTATCATGGGAGGCCAGGACGTGTTTTGATAATTTTAAAAAGGATATCCTTGGAGCAGTTGTGCATTCTATTGATGAGCAGGTTCCCTTTGTGATTGAGACGGACGCTTCTGATTTTGCAATTGGGGCTACTCTGAACCAAAATGGAAGACCTGTGGCCTTTTTCTCACGTACCTTGAACAATAGTGAAAAAAGACATTCTTCAATAGAGAAAGAAGCGTATGCAACAGTAGAAGCACTGCGTAAATGGAGACATTATTTATCGGGGCGACATTTTATGTTGGTAACTGACCAAAAATCTGTGTCCTTTATGTTTGATGTCAAACATTTTGGAAAGATCAAGAATGATAAAAATAATGAGGTGGAGGATTGAGTTGGCATGCTACCATTTTGATATAGTTTATCGTCCGGGGAAGGATAATGTTGCTGCTGATGCGCTGTCGAGGGCTTATTGTTCTGTGATTCACGGAGATACGCTTATTAATCTTCACAATGCCTTATGCCATCCTGGGGTTACGAGGATGATACACTTCGTACGCGGTAAGAATTTGCCCTTTTCAGTTGAAGACGTCAAGCGGATGGCTTCATCATGTTCTATCTGTGCTCGGTGTAAACCGAATTTCTTTAAGCCTCAACGAGCTCATCTTATAAAGGCTACTTCTCCTTTTGAACGTTTGAGCGTCGATTTTAAGGGGCCTCTTCCTTCAACGACTCAAAATCGATATATATTTACTGTTGTGGATGAGTTTTCAAGGTTCCCTTTTGCTTTTCCTTGCGCAGATGTATCAGCTGCTACAGTTATCAAATGTCTGACTCAACTTTTTGTCATCTTTGGGATGCCTGCGTATATCCATTCGGATCAGGGAAGTTCTTTTATGTCTTCCCAGTTGAAGGAATACCTTCAGAGTCGGGGAATTTCTACTAGCAGAACTACCCCGTATAATCCCCAGGGTAATGGACAGTGCGAACGATACAATGGGGTGATCTGGAAGGCAGTTATGTTGGCTTTGACATCCCGGAACCTTAAGAATACACAGTGAGAAATGGTACTGCCTGATGCCCTGCATTCCATTAGATCATTGCTTTCAACGGCTACTAATGTGACCCCCCATGAAAGGCTCTTTAATTATCCGCGGAGATCTACTACGGGATATTCGGTACCTTCATGGCTTACTATGCAGGGACCTTTGCTGCTTCGACGCAATGTTAGATTGCCAAAATATGATCCTTTAGTGGAGGAGGTGGAGCTGTTGGAGGCAAATTCCCAATATGTTCATATTCGATTCCAAGATGGGAAAGAAAGTACTGTTTCAATTAAAGACTTGGCTCCTTGTGGTGGCCAGCCCTCTTCTGAGGATATTAACAATAGTCATGATTCAGATAATGTGGATGTCGTTACAGATACTACAAATATTTCCAATCCTATTGCAGATAATTATACTTCTATTAGTCAGCCTTCGATGGATGTTCATGACCGTCCCAGTTTACCTCCTGATGGGATTTCCAATCCGGAAACCGTTGATAATCGGGATATGGATAGCCTTCCTGCAGAAGATACTTCAGTGTCTCCTGGTGTGGAGGGCAAGGAATTTCACCAGGGTTAACAAGGTCGACACGAACAAGATATCCGGTCGACCGACTGAAAATGGACTTTTAAATTGATAGTAATGTTTTAAAATTGTTGAAATATTATATTTGTATTGTTTTAGTTGTAAATAATTAACTCTTTATTTCAATATCTGAGTCAATGGGACTCTCTCTGACCTTTCTCCCCAGTCCATCTCCAGGACCAGTGTGTATCTGAGTCAATGGGACTCTCTGACCTTATTCCCCAGTCCATCTCCAGGACCAGTGTGTATCTGAGTCAATGGGACTCTCTGACCTTTCTCCCCATTCCATCTCCAGGACCAGTGTGTATCTGAGTCAATGGGACTCTCTCTGACCTTTCTCCCCAGTCCATCTCCAGGACCAGTGTGTATCTGAGTCAATGGGACTCTGACCTTTCTCCCCAGTCTATCTCCAGGACCAGTGTGTATCTGAGTCAATGGGACTCTCTCTGACCTTTCTCCCCAGTCCATCTCCAGGACCAGTGTGTATCTGAGTCAATGGGACACTCTCTGACCTTTCTCCCCAGTCTATCTCCAGGACCAGTGTGTATCTGAGTCAATGGGACTCTGACCTTTCTCCCCAGTCCATCTCCAGGACCAGTGTGTATCTGAGTCAATGGGACTCTCTCTGACCTTTCTCCTCAGTCCATCTCCAGGACCAGTGTGTATCTGAGTCAATGGGACTCTCTCTGACCTTTCTCCCCAGTCCATCTCCGGGACCAGTGTGTATCGGAGTCAATGGGACTCTCTGACCTTTCTCCCCAGTCCATCTCCAGGACCAGTGTGTATCTGAGTCAATGGGATTCTCTCTGACCTTTCTCCCCAGTCCATCTCCAGGACCAGTGTGTATCTGAGTCAATGGGACTCTCTCTGACCTTTCTCCCCAGTCCATCTCCAGGACCAGTGTGTATCTGAGTCAATGGGACTCTGACCTTTCTCCCCAGTCCATCTCCAGGACCAGTGTGTATCTGAGTCAATGGGACTCTCTGACCTTTCTCCCCAGTCCATCTCCAGGACCAGTGTGTATCTGAGTCAATGGGACTCTCTCTGACCTTTCTCCTCAGTCCATGTCCAGGACCAGTGTGTATCTGAGTCAATGGGACTCTCTCTGAACTTTCTCCTCAGTCCATCTCCAGGACCAGTGTGTATCGGAGTCAATGGGACTCTCTGACCTTTCTCCCCAGTCCATCTCCAGGACCAGTGTGTATCTGAGTCAATGGGACTCTCTCTGACCTTTCTCCCCAGTTTATCTCCAGGACCAGTGTGTATCTGAGTCAATGGGACTCTCTCTGACCTTTCTCCCCAGTCCATCTCCAGGACCAGTGTGTATCTGAGTCAATGAGACTCTCTCTGACCTTTCTCCCCAGTCCATCTCCAGGACCAGTGTGTATCTGAGTCAATGGGACTCTCTGACCTTTCTCCCCAGTCCATCTCCAGGACCAGTGTGTATCTGAGTCAATGGGACTCTCTGACCTTTCTCCCCAGTCCATCTCCAGGACCAGTGTGTATCTGAGTCAATGGGACACTCTCTGACCTTTCTCCCCAGTCTATCTCCAGGACCAGTGTGTATCTGAGTCAATGGGACTCTGACCTTTCTCCCCAGTCCATCTCCAGGACCAGTGTGTATCTGAGTCAATGGGACTCTCTCTGACCTTTCTCCCCAGTCCATCTCCAGGACCAGTGTGTATCTGAGTCAATGGGACACTCTGACCTTTTTCCCCAATCGATCTCTGAATCGGAAGAGTTCTCTCCGGTTGGTGCTCACAATCCTGTGTTGGTTCACCTGCTGTCGTTCCTCAGTCTACAATCCCGGTTTACTCTCCGCTGTGAACCTCTCAATCACTCAGTCTTTCACCAGGAAATCTAATTATGGCAGGACAGAAAAGAACAATATCAACAGTGTGAAGTAATGTAATATAGACATTTCTTCTGCTTCATAAAAATAAAAGTTTGGGTCAGAGTCCTTCGGTCTGATGTTGTCCCTTTTCTCAGATCCCCGCCATGCCCGCCTGGGCTTCCAGCAAATCACCAAGGTTCTGGATAGAAATGTACAATTTCCCTGTGCTTTAGGCAAACCGAAGCTGGGGCAATCTTTCCCAGGTAACACACTGACTGATCTCACTGGGCCCATCCTCCCCGGGTTACACACTGACTGATCTCACTGGGCCCATCCTCCCCGGATTACACACAGTCTGCACTGGGCCCATCCTCCCCGGGTTACACACTGTCTGATCTCACTGGGCCCATCCTCCCCGGGTTACACACTGTCTGATCTCACTGGGCCCATCCTCCCCGGATTACACACAGTCTGCACTGGGCCCATCCTCCCCGGGTTACACACTGTCTGATCTCACTGGGCCCATCCCCCCCGGGTTACACTCTGTCTGATCTCACTGGGCCCATCCTCCCCAGGTTACACACTGTCTGATCTCACTGGGCCCATCCTCCCCGGGTTACACACTGTCTGATCTCACTGGGCCCATCCTCCCCGGGTTACACACTGTCTGATCTCACTGGGCCCATCCTCCCCGGGTTACACACTGTCTGATCACACTGGGCCCATCCTCCCCGGGTTACACACTGTCTGATCTCACTGGGCCCATCCTCCCCGGGTTACACACTGTCTGATCTCACCGGGCCCATCCTCCCCGGGTTACACACTGTCTGATCTCACTGGGCCCATCCTCCCCGGGTTACACACTGTCTGATCTCACTGGGCCCATCCTCCCCGGGTTTCACACTGTCTGATCTCACTGGGCCCATCCTCCCCAGGTTACACACTGTCTGATCTCACTGGGCCCATCCTCCCCGGGTTACACACTGTCTGATCTCACTGGGCCCATCCTCCCCGGGTTACACACTGTCTGATCTCACTGGGCCCATCCTCCCCGGGTTACACACTGTCTGATCTCACTGGGCCCATCCTCCCCGGGTTACACACTGTCTCATCTCACTGGGCCCATCCTCCCCGGGTTTCACACTGTCTGATTTCACTGGGCCCATCCTCCCCGGGTTACACACTGCCTGATCTCACTGGGCCCATCCTCCCCGGGTTACACACTGTCTGATCTCACTGGGCCCATCCTCCCCGGGTTACACAATCATAGAAACTTACTGCACAGAAGGCCGCCATTCGGCCCATCTTGTCCGAGCCGGCTGACAAAGATCTATCCACTCTAATCGCACTTTCCAGCACTTGGTCCGTAGCCGTGTAGCTTACGGCACTTCAAGCAGTTTTTAAACGTGATGAGGTTCTCTGCCTCGACCACCCTTTCAGGCAGTGAGTTCCAGACCTCCACCACCCTCTGGGTGTAAAAAACTCACCTTAAAACCCCTCTAATCCTTTGACCATCTGCTTTAAATCTATGCCCCCTGGCTATTGACCTCTCCACTAAGGGAAATAGGTCCTTCCTATCCACTCAATCTAGGCCCCCAATAATTTGATACACCTCAATCGAGTCTCCCCTTGGCCTTCTCTGTTCCAAAGAAAAGAACCCCAGCCTATCCAATCTTTCCACATAGCAAAAATTCCCCAGCCCAGGCAAAATCCCCATAAATCTCCTCTGCACCCTCTGGTGCAATCACATCCTTCCTGTAATGTGGTGACCAGAACTGCACGCAGTATTCTAGCTGCGGCCTAGCCATACAGTTCACTCATTACCTCCCAGCTCTTATATTCTATGCCTCGGCTAGTAAAGACCTTTCTCCCCAGTCCATCCACTACAGGGTGCAGAGCAGATGTAATTTTTTTCACCCAGAGGGTGATAGGGGTCTGGCACTCACTGCCTGAAAGGGTGGTAGAGGCAGAGACCCTCAGCACATTTAAAAAGTACTTGGGTGTACACTTGAAGAGCCGTAACCTACAGGGCTGTGGAGCAAGAGTCTGCAGGACGGGTTCATGGAATCCATTCGGGACATTTTCCTGGAACAAAATGTCATGGAACCAACAATGTTAGAACTTGTATTGTGTAATAAGACCGGGTTAATTAGCAACCTCATAGTAAAGGATCCAGTGGGGCAGAGTGATCATAATATGTTAGAACTTCACATTAATTTTGAGAGAGTGACTTGCCTAAGTCCGAAACTATTGTCTTAAACTTAAATAAAGCCAATTACATAGGTATGAGGGGCGAGTTGGCTGAGGTAGATTGGAAAAATAGATTAAAAAGGTATGGCGGTAGATAAGCAGTGGCTAGCATTTAAAGAAATATTTCATAATTCTCAACTAAAATACATTCCATTGAGAAACAAAAACTCCACGGGAAGTGATCCAACCGTGGCTAACTAAAGGTAAGGATAGCATTAGATTGACAGAAGCTTATAATGTTGCAAAGAATAATAGTAAGCCTGAGGATTGAGAGAGTTTCAGAAACCAGCAAAGAGTGACCAAAAATTGATAAAAAAAGGGGAAAAAATGCAATGACAGAAAACGAGCAAGAAATCTAAAAGCAGATTGTAAGATTGTCTACAAGTATGTAGGAAGGAAGAGAGTAGCAAAAGTAAACATTGGTCCCTTAGAGGCTGAGACAGGAGAAATGATTGTGGGGAATAAGGAAATGGCAGAAACGTTAAACAAATATTTTGTATCTGTCTTCACAGTAGAAGACACAAAAAGCATATCAAAAATGGTGGGGAACCAAGGGTCTAATGAGGGTGAGAAACTTAACGTAATTCATATGAGTAGCGAAAAAGTACTTGAGAAACTAATCGGACTGAAAACCGACAAATCCCCTGGACCCGACGGCCTACATCCTAGGGTTGTAAAAGAGGTGGCTGAAGAGATAGTGGACGCATTGGTTTTGATCTTCCAAAATTCTGGAATGGTCCCAGCGGATTGGAAGGTCGCAAATGTAACACTGCTATTCAAGAAAGGAGGGAGAGGAAAAACAGGGAACGACAGGCCAGTTAGCCCGACATCAGTCATTCGGAAAACACTGGAATCCATTGTTAAGGAAGTGGTATCCAGGCACTTAGAAAAATCATAACATGATTAGGCAAAGTCAACATGGTTTTATGAAAGGGAAATCATGTTTGACAAATTTAGAGTTTTTTGATGATGTTACTAGCAGGGTAGATAAAGGGGAACCAGTGGATGTAGTATATTTAGATTTCCAAAAGGCAGTCGATAAGGTGTCACATAAAAGGTTATTGCACAAGATTAGGGCTCATGGGGTTGGGGGTAATACAGTAGCATGGATCAAGGATTGGTTACCAGACAGAAAACAGAGTAGGGATAAACGGATCTTTTTCAGGTGGGCAGGCTGTAACTAGTGGGGTGCCACAAGGATCAGTGTTGGGGCCTCAGCTATTTACAATCTACATTAATGACCTAGATGAAGGGACAATGTGTAATGTATCCAAGTTTGCTGACGATACAAATCTAGGTGGGACGGTAAGCGGTGAGGAGAACACAAAGACTCTGCAAAGGGGTATAGATAAGACTGAGTGGGCAGTAAGGTGGCAGATGGAGTGTAATGTGGGGAAATGTGAGGTTATTCACTTTGGTAGGAAGAATAGAAAAACAGAATATTCTTTAAATGGTGAGAAACTTTCAAATGTTGGTGTTCAGAAAGATTTGGGTGTCCTCGTGCAAGAAACACCGAAAGCTAGCGTGCAGGTACAGCAAGCAATAAGGAAGGCAAGTGACATATTGGTGTTTATTGCAAGGGGGGTTGGAGTATAAGAGTAAGGAAGTCTTGCTCCAATTGTACAGGGCCTTGGTGAGACCACACCTGGAGTTCTGTGCACAGTTTTAGTCTCCTTATCTAAGGAAGGATATAATTGCCTTGGAGGCGGTGCAACGAAGGTTCACTAGATTGATTCCTGGGATGAGAGGGCTGTCCTATGAGGAGAGATTGTGTAGAATGGGCCGATACTCTCTGGAGTTTAGAAGAATGAGAGGTGATCTCATTGAAACATGTAAGATTCTGAAGGGGATTGACAGGGTAGATGCCGAGAGGTTGTTTCCCCGGGCTGGAGTGTCTAGAACTAGGGGGCATAGTCTCGGGGCATAGTCTCACAACGTGGACCACTTTCCATACCTCGGGAGCCTACTGTCAACAAGGACAGACGGCGATGACAAAGTCTAACACCGCCTTTAGTGTGCCAGTGCAGCCTTCGGTCGCCTGAGGAAGAGTGTGTTTGAAGACCAGGACCTCAAACCCGGCACTAAGCTCATGGTCTACAGAGCAGCAGTGATACCCGCCCTGCTGTATGCCTCAGAGACATGGACCATGTACAGCAGGCACCTCAAAGCACTGGAGAGGTACCACCAACGCTGCCTCCGCAAGATCCTGCAAATCCATTGGCAGGATAGACGCACCAACGTCGGTGTTCTCGCTCAGGCCAACATCCCCAGCAGCAAAGCTTTGACCGCGCTCGATCAGCTCCGATGGACGGGTCACATTGTCCACATGCCCGATACGAGACTCCCAAAACAAGCGCTCTACTCGGAGCTCCGACACGGCAAGAGAGCCCCAGGTGGGCAGAGGAAACGCTTCAAGGACACCCTCAAAGACTCCTTGAAAAAGTGTAACATCCCCACCGACACCTGGGACTCCCTGGCCCAAGACCGCACAAAGTGGAGAAGAAGCATCCGGGAAGGCACCAAACACCGAGTCTCCTCGCGGGAGCAATCGGAAGACAAGCGCAGGCAGCGCAAGGAGCGCACGTCAACCCAAACACCCCACCCCCCAAAGAATCGCCCCCCGCGCCCGCTTCCAGCCCCCCGGGCCCCGCGCCCGCTTCCAGCCCCCAGGTTCCCAGAGATTGCCTGAGAGAGGCCGGCGCTGCTGTAAATGCCGGAGATTCTCTGATCCACACTCACCGCACCATCCGCCGCTCCTCAGTCCCGCCGCCATTTTATCTCCTTCCTCAAACCGGAGCCTCATCCGGGGACTGCGAGCAGCACCGAGCATGCGCACTGCGGGCACGCAGCCCGCGCTTAAAGTTCCTCACTAAGTCCGTCTCTTCTATTGGCTGCGACTCGTAGATTGACAGCTGCGCTCACCAATCGCAACGCCTCGGGGCCCCGCCCACTGTGTTAAAAGGCCGCCGCCAGCTCCGGGGTCACGTGGCTCCTGATCGGCCGTTCAACCGCCTCAGCGCGCGGGTGAGGTCATAGCCCCGCCCACCCGCGAGCCCTTGTTGCCCAAGGTGCCGGCCGGCGGTTGTCCTTCCCCCGGGGGGCGGACTCCTCTCTAACTCTGGTCTCCAACTACTCCTCCCCACTCCGGGCTGTCCTTCCCCCGGGGGGGGGACTCCTCTCTAACTCTGGTCTCCAACTACTCCTCCCCACTCCGGGCTGTCCTTCCCCCGGGGGGGGGGACTCCTCTCTAACTCTGGTCTCCAACTACTCCTCCCCACTCCGGGCTGTCCTTCCCCCGGGGGGGGGGGACTCCTCTCTAACTCTGGTCTCCAACTACTCCTCCCCACTCCGGGCTGTCCTTCCCCCGGGGGGGGGGGACTCCTCTCTAACTCTGGTCTCCAACTACTCCTCCCCACTCCGGGCTGTCCTTCCCCCGGGGGGGGGGACTCCTCTCTAACTCTGGTCTCCAACTACTCCTCCCCACTCCGGGCTCTCCTTCCCCCGGGGGGGGGGGGGGACTCCTCTCTAACTCTGGTCTCCAACTACTCCTCCCCACTCCGGGCTGTCCTTCCCCCGGGGGGGGGACTCCTCTCTAACTCTGGTCTCCAACTACTCCTCCCCACTCCGGGCTGTCCTTCCCCCGGGGGGGGGGACTCCTCTCTAACTCTGGTCTCCAACTACTCCTCCCCACTCCGGGCTGTCCTTCCCCGGGGGGGGGGACTCCTCTCTAACTCTGGTCTCCAACTACTCCTCCCCACTCCAGGCTGTCCTTCCCCCGGGGGGGGGGGGTCTCCTCTCTAACTCTGGTCTCCAACTGCTCCTCCCCACTCCGGGCTGTCCTTCCCCCGGGGGGGGGACTCCTCTCTAACTCTGGTCTCCAACTACTCCTCCCCACTCCGGGCTGTCCTTCCCCCGGGGGGGGGACTCCTCTCTAACTCTGTTCTCCAACTACTCCTCCCCACTCCGGGCTGTCCTTCCCCCCGGGGGGGGGGAGACTCCTCTCTAACTCTGGTCTCCAACTACTCCTCCCCACTCCGGGCTGTCCTTCCCCCCGGGGGGGGGGACTCCTCTCTAACTCTGGTCTCCAACTACTCCTCCCCACTCCGGGCTGTCCTTCCCCCGGGGGGGGGGACTCCTCTCTAACTCTGGTCTCCAACTACTCCTCCCCACTCCGGGCTGTCCTTCCCCCGGGGGGGGGGGACTCCTCTCTAACTCTGGTCTCCAACTACTCCTCCCCACTCCGGGCTGTCCTTCCCCCGGGGGGGGGGGACTCCTCTCTAACTCTGGTCTCCAACTACTCCTCCCCACTCCGGGCTGTCCTTCCCCCGGGGGGGGGGCGGACTCCTCTCTAACTCTGGTCTCCAACTACTCCTCCCCACTCCGGGCTGTCCTTCCCCCGGGGGGGGGGACTCCTCTCTAACTCTGGTCTCCAACTACTCCTCCCCACTCCGGGCTGTCCTTCCCCCGGGGGGGGGGGACTCCTCTCTAACTCTGGTCTCCAACTACTCCTCCCCACTCCGGGCTGTCCTTCCCCCGGGGGGGGGACTCCTCTCTAACTCTGGTCTCCAACTACTCCTCCCCACTCCGGGCTGTCCTTCCCCCGGGGGGGGGACTCCTCTCTTACTCTGTTCTCCAACTACTCCTCCCCACTCCGGGCTGTCCTTCCCCCGGGGGGGCGGACTCCTCTCTAACTCTGGTCTCCAACTACTCCTCCCCACTCCGGGCTGTCCTTCCCCCGGGGGGGGGACTCCTCTCTAACTCTGGTCTCCAACTACTCCTCCCCACTCCGGGCTGTCCTTCCACCGGGGGGGGGGACTCCTCTCTTACTCTGTTCTCCAACTACTCCTCCCCACTCCGGGCTGTCCTTCCCCCGGGGGGGGGACTCCTCTCTAACTCTGGTCTCCAACTACTCCTCCCCACTCCGGGCTGTCCTTCCCCCGGGGGGGGGGGACTCCTCTCTAACTCTGGTCTCCAACTACTCCTCCCCGCTCCGGGCTGTCCTTCCCCGGGGGGGGGGACTCCTCTCTAACTCTGGTCTCCAACTACTCCTCCCCACTCCGGGCTGTCCTTCCCCCGGGGGGCGGACTCCTCTCTAACTCTGGTCTCCAACTACTCCTCCCCACTCCGGGCTGTCCTTCCCCGGGGGGGGGGGGACTCCTCTCTAACTCTGGTCTCCAACTACTCCTCCCCTCTCCGGGCTGTCTTCCCCCGGGGGGGGGGACTCCTCTCTAACTCTGGTCTCCAACTACTCCTCCCCACTCCGGGCTGTCCTTCCCCCGGGGGGGGACTCCTCTCTAACTCTGGTCTCCAACTACTCCTCCCCACTCCGGGCTGTCCTTCCCCGGGGGGGGGGGGGACTCCTCTCTAACTCTGGTCTCCAACTACTCCTCCCCACTCCGGGCTGTCCTTCCCCCGGGGGGGGGGGGACTCCTCTCTAACTCTGGTCTCCAACTACTCCTCCCCACTCCGGGCTGTCCTTCCCCCGGGGGGGGGGACTCCTCTCTAACTCTGGTCTCCAACTACTCCTCCCACTCCGGGCTGTCCTTCCCCCGGGGGGGGGGACTCCTCTCTAACTCTGTCTCCAACTACTCCTCCCCACTCCGGGCTGTCCTTCCCCGGGGGGGGGGGACTCCTCTCTAACTCTGGTCTCCAACTACTCCTCCCCACTCCGGCTGTCCTTCCCCGGGGGGGGGGGGACTCCTCTCTAACTCTGGTCTCCAACTACTCCTCCCCACTCCGGGCTGTTCCTTCCCCGGGGGGGGGACTCCTCTCTAACTCTGGTCTCCAACTACTCCTCCCGCTCCGGGCTGTCCTTCCCCGGGGGGGGGGACTCCTCTCTAACTCTGGTCTCCAACTACTCCTCCCCACTCCGGGCTGTCCTTCCCCCGGGGGGGGGGACTCCTCTCTACTCTGGTCTCCAACTACTCCTCCCCGCTCCGGGCTGTCCTTCCCCCGGGGGGGGGACTCCTCTCTAACTCTGGTCTCCAACTACTCCTCCCCACTCCGGGCTGTCCTTCCCCGGGGGGGGGACTCCTCTCTAACTCTGGTCTCCAACTACTCCTCCCCACTCCGGGCTGTCCTTCCCCCGGGGGGGGGGGACTCCTCTCTAACTCTGGTCTCCAACTACTCCTCCCCACTCCGGGCTGTCCTTCCCCCGGGGGGGGGGACTCCTCTCTAACTCTGGTCTCCAACTACTCCTCCCACTCCGGGCTGTCCTTCCCCCGGGGGGGGGGACTCCTCTCTAACTCTGGTCTCCAACTACTCCTCCCCACTCCGGGCTGTCCTTCCCCGGGGGGGGGGGGACTCTCTCTAACTCTGGTCTCCAACTACTCCTCCCCACTCCGGGCTGTCCTTCCCCCGGGGGGGGGGGGGACCTCCTCTCTAACTCTGGTCTCCAACTACTCCTCCCCACTCCGGGCTGTCCTTCCCCGGGGGGGGGGGACTCCTCTCTAACTCTGGTCTCCAACTACTCCTCCCCACTCCGGGCTGTCCTTCCCCCGGGGGGGGGACTCCTCTCTAACTCTGGTCTCCAACTACTCCTCCCCGACTCCGGGCTGTCCTTCCCCCCGGGGGGTGGACTCCACACTCTAACTCAGGTCTCCAACTACTCCTCCTACCGCTCCGGGCTGTCCTTCCCCCGGGGGGGGATCCCTCTAACTCTGGTCTCCAACTACTCCTCCCCGCTCCGCTGTCCTTCC